>NC_140645.1:42955646-44180980 GCF_978046115.1 Saccoglossus kowalevskii | reverse complement strand
TGTGTTGTGCACATGCACGGTGCGACTAGTAAATATTACCTAACCTCCGGCCACAGTTGTCACGATGCATAGCAATAAAATATCATCTAAAACCAAAATAAGGCCGATATGTGTAAATACTTGTACATTAATAGTCTGGTCTATGCAGCCAGCAATAATGAAATTGCAAGAATGGTATTGGAAAAATGATGACCTCGGATGTAGCCATGTCTAGGACATGGATATGATTTGTCACATGCAAGAAACAGCAAGAGCTGCATTGTGTACATCAAAAATGCTCTTACCGTAGCTTGTGATGTTGCTATTGTAGGTAAATGGCCACAGCAGGAATGTACATAACTGTTATTTATTAGGCAGAAACTGATAGGGGCCAATTCCTTGTGCTGATGTCTACATACACATGTACATCAGTGAAAGTTTTGCTGTCACCGGCTGCCATTCTTGAAATGGTGCTATCGATCAACAGTTTTTGCCACTCACCTCAACCTTAAACAATGACATGTGTTCTCATTTGTTAATAAGGCCAAATTTTATTTTTATGGAAATGAGTTACCTTTTTCTAAAATGAACACAAGTTGATATTAATATCATCATGTAAAAAACAATTGTTTAAAATGATTGTATTCGATGTAGACTGAACATGTTGGGGAAAAAATAAATCTAAAATAATAAAATCCCTGCCTAACTACCCAATATTTTTTACCCTAATACTGGAAACACCAAATTCGTTTTTCATTGGCCTCATAATGGTTTGCAATTTTTTCAACATGGTCCACATAAATAATGAGGGATGAACTGGTATTCTGTACAAACAGGTCCATGTATTTACATTCTATGTTTCTGGTTTGATGTTGACTCATTTACAGCCCTGTCATTGGTGATACCAGGATTTTACTCCTTATAGCATGTGTGTGGGCTGTCTTATGCAAACCCACAATGCTGTCTTTGCACATGGTCAGTTCACTTCGATTATATGTCACATGGCACATTGCCATTGCCATGCGATAAATTCATTATTTTTACGAGTTCTGTCAGTCTGATGGTATTGATTTCATCAATGATAGTCCTATGAAGTACAATTACATTTCATATAGTGCACCTACTTTATTTCCGATTCATTCTGAATGGACAGTTGGAACATACAATAGCCTAAAAGTAAGGGGTATATTTGTACGACACCCTGTAACTTTGCACGATATTGGTCTATAATACTGTCTTGTACAATGTTGTAAACAGTTAATTATTGGTTTTGTACAGTTTATTGTTGCTTCATATATACAGACAACAAGATATAATATTTTCGGCAATATGACTATTACCAAATTGGTTGTTGGTAGTGATACCTATCATTTGGGTCTTCCAACAACACTCATGCGCTTTTGCACCATGAGTCGTTTCATGCACATCAGACCAGATTTAATCATGACACTCTGTTTACAACACTAATTTACCTCATTATAATGTAAATATGCATAACCTGTGTTTATTTTCAATGAGTGGATGCTTGAATGCACAGTAGTGCTTTCAGCATCCTCTCGCCAGTTATTTACAATGTGCCTCAAGATTTAATTATGGAAAGTCCAATCATTTCCAAAGCATTATCTATTTCAACAATGTTCTTCCTATTGAACATTCCTCTACTCAACACCTTACTCAAATCATTCATTACCTTTATATAATCCTTACCACTTACTTGTTTTTTATTTTCTTCCAGGCGAGATAATTCAACCATCACCTGTACCTCATATTGGATAAACTTTACAATTATTTTTACTTTATTCTTACTCGAATGTTTTTTGTAAACTTGTTGTTTATTGTTGGTTGAAATGAAAAATAAAAACTTTATTATCTCCTTGTTCATTACAGACGATTATTTTATTCACACTATTTTTACCTGGTTGTCTTCCAACTAGTCTGCTAGTGATGTCTAATAGCAACTGGCCAAATTACAATCGAGTGGTGGGTGGGTCACAGTCAAGTACAAATAAGCCATTCACTGCCAAAGAACAAATATAATCATTCTTTCCGATCAAGTACTTTAACCTCACCCACTTGATTCAAATGACATAACCAAAAGACTTAAAACATCACCTACTTCGTATAACACACAACACCATATTCACACAATTGTTCATACATGTATACATTGTCACAGCAAAATCAATTCCATAAATTTACCAATGGCTCAAGCAAATCATTTGCCCATATTAACTATAGCCTCTTCTGTAAGCCATCTAATACTTGTGGTTTGTGTTTCAATTACATAACGTTAGTCCCAAAATGTCGGCTTCTATTATTTGAACACTCTGAAAAAACACAATCCCATTATCAAGGTCACGTTTATATTGCGCTGGTCCCGCTAACTCTAGACATCTATTTGGCCTAAAATACTTTTATATAGCCTCTGACAATTAGTCTTACCTCCTAGCTATGATGCCTAGATAAGACATCTATTAGGCTTATAAGACCTATATCCAGCCTCTGACAAGTAGTCTTACCTACTAGCTATGGTGTCTAGATAAGACGTCTAGTTGGCATAAACAACCTATATATAGTCTCTGACAAGTACTCTTACCTACAAGCTATGATGTTTAGATAAGACATATAGTTGTCCTAAAAGACCTATATATAGCCTCTGACAAATGGTCTTACCTTAGGCTATGATACCTAGATAAAACTTCTTCTGGCCTAAAAGACCTATATATAGCCTCTATCAAGTAGTCTTACCTTTTACAAAATGTAGCTATGATGCCTAAATAAGACGTCTAGTTGATCTAATGACTATATACAGCATTTCAGAAGTAGTCTTACCTTCTAGCTACGATGCCTAGATAAGACCTCTAGTTGGCCTAAAAGACCTATTTACAGCTTCTGATAAGTAGTCTTACCTTCTACAAAGTGTAGCTATGATGCCTAGGTAAGACATATACTTGGCCTAAAAGACCCATATATAGCTTCTGACAGAAAGTCTTACCTTTTAGCTATGATGCCTCGATTAGACACCTAGTTGGCCTTAAAGACCTAAATACAACTTCTGACATTTAGTCTTACCTTCTACAAAATGTAGCTATGATACCTAGATCAGACATCTAGTTGGTCTAAAAGAGCTGTATATAGCCTCTGACAAGTAGTCTTACCTTTACCTGTAATGCCTAGATAAAGGCTTGTTTTCAGTTAATTAATAATGGTAGCCAAAGGAGGACCAAAAGACCTAGCCTTGTTTTGTGGGTTCTTTACCCATTATTGGGGTGACCAGGTTTGGAAATGTAAGCGAATTCGACACACACGCTTCAATGACAACACGAAGATGTATTAACTTTCAACTCAATATTTAATAACACAACTATAAATAAAGGGGAGGGTAATACAAAGAGGGCATATACGGAACAACTGATATATACACACGGCTTCAAGCTCCAGTCACGAGTGACAAGTGACTGGAGTATGAAGAGCCACAAGTAAGCCAAACTGTTCATACCAAAGTTGGCAAAAGTATTAAACCCAACAGAGCATTGAACAAAATAACACATTACGACTCTAAAATAATTCTGAAATAATCATTATGCATACCATGTCGACAGTACAGTTCATGTCGAAGAGTAGACCTGCTGTACACGCTGTCGAAGTGGAGATGGACACGCCCTACTCCAGCTGGCAACAGAGCATTGAACCGGTTACACTCGACGAACCAAAGGCTTCTTGGCAAGTTGGGTTATAGATTAATG
Source organism: Saccoglossus kowalevskii (assembly GCF_978046115.1). Lineage (NCBI taxonomy): Eukaryota > Metazoa > Hemichordata > Enteropneusta > Harrimaniidae > Saccoglossus > Saccoglossus kowalevskii. The sequence continues at coordinate 44,177,255 of NC_140645.1, read as the reverse complement.
TGTCAGTTCCTAGGAAATTTACTCAGCTCGCAAAACCATTGGTGACACCCACTAGAAAACTGCATTCATGGAGATTTTTTAACAAAGGATAAAAGAGCCGGACCTTCCGACGACCAGATGATGTGTACACTCAGCAACTGCGTGGCAGTAAAGATGTTGACAATAGCTTTTCCATTCATTAAATATCATACACGAATTAGCATAACAGACAATTACCGTGTAGACCCTCTCCTGTAAGCAATTAGTCGGTTCGTTGACATTGGTGGCGCCCTTATTACTCCACTTAAAATTAGCAGACGTATGCGCATTTCACTTTCAGTGGGGAATCGACGTCCCACATACTCAACACAATCGTTGCAAGCATTATTCTGCTCAGGTTATATTTATCATTGCAAATTTGCATGCTTCATGGAATTAATTTCATAATAATTACATTACTATGATCTGAAATTACATATGTGTTTTGGAACCTTGTGACAGACCTATATAAAGTCTCTGACAAGTAGACTTTCGTTCCAGCTATGATGCCTAGATAAGACTTCTCTGTGGCCTAAAATACATATATACAGAATTTGACATATAGTCTTACTTTATAGCTATGATGCCTAGATAAGACATCTAGTTGGCCTTAAAGACCTATATATAGCCTATTACAAGTGGTCTTACCTTCTAGCTATGATGCCTAGATAAGACATCTAGTTGGCCTAAAAGACCTATATATAGCCTCTGACCAGTAGACTTACTTTGAAGCTATGATGCCTAGATTAGACATCTTGTTGGCCTAAAGACTCATTTACAGCCCTTGACAAATAGTCTTATCTTCAAGCTATGATGCCTACATAAGACATCTAGTTAGCCTAAATGACCTATTTACAGCTTCTGATAAGTAGACTTATCTCCTAGCTATGATGCCTAGATAAGACATATATTTGGTCTAAAAGACCTATATACAGCTTCTGACATGTAGTCTCACTGTTTAGCTGTGATGCCTAGATGAAACATCTAAATTGCCTAAAAGACCTATATATAGTCTCTGACAAGTAAACATCCGTCCAGCTATCATGCCTAGATAAAACATCTAGGTGGCCTAAAGGACATATATACAGCCTTTGACAAGTAGTCTTACTTTCTAGTTATGATGCCTAGATAATACATCTACTTGGCCTAAAAGACATATATATAGCCTCTGACAAGTAGTCTTACCTTCTAGCTATGATGCCTAGATAAGACTAAACGAATATGTACAGCATTTGACAAGTAGACTTACCTTCTAGATATGATGCCTAGATACGACAACTGTTTGGCCTAAAAGACCTATATATAGCCTTTGACAAGTAGTCTTACTTTCCAGCTATGATGCCTAGATAAGACATGTAGTTGGACTAAAAGACCTATATATAGCCTTTGACAAGTAGTCTTACTTTCCAGCTATGGTGCCTAGATAAGACATCTAGTTGGACTAAAATACCTATATATAGCCTCTGATAAGTAGTCTTACCTTCCAGCTATGATGCCTAGATAAGACCACTAGTTGGCCTAAATGACCTATTTACAGCTCCTGACAAGTAGTCTTACCTTCTACAAAATGTAGCTATGATGCCTAGATAAGACACCTAGTAGGCCTAAACGAATAAATACAGCCTCTGACAAGTAGTCTTACCTTGTAGCTATGATGCCCAGATAAGACATCTAGTTGGCCTAAAAGACATATTTACAGCCTCTGATAAGTAGACTTATCTTATACCTATGAAGACTAGATAAGACATCTACATGGACTAAAATACCTATATATACCCTCTGTCAAGAAGACTTATCTTCTAGCTATGATGCCTAGATAAGATACCTATTTGACCTAAAATACCTATATATACCCTCTGTCAAGTAGTCTTACCGTGTAGCTATGATGCCCAGATAAGACATCTAGTAGGCCTAAAAGACATATATACAGCCTTTGACAGGGTAGTTTTACTTTCAAGCTATGATGCCTCGATAAGACATCTAGTTGGTCTGAAAGACCTAAATATATCCTCTGACAAGTAATCTTACCTCCTAGCTATGATGACTAGATAAGACATCAAGTTGGCCTAAAAGACCTATATATAGCCTATGACAAGTAGTCTTACCTTCTAGCTATGATGCCTAGATAAGACATGTAGTTGGCATAAAAGATCTATATATAGACTCTAACAAGTAGACTTACTTTGAAGCTATGATGCCTAGATTAGACATCTAGTTGGCCTTAAAGATTCATTTACAGCCCCTGTCTTATCTTCTAGCTATAATGCCTACATAAAACATCTAGTTGGCCTAAATGACCTATTTACAGCGTCTTATAAGTAGACTTATCTCTTAGCTATGATGCCTAGATAAGAGTATATATTTGGCCTAAAAGATCTATATATAGCTTCTGATAAAAAGTCTTACCTGGAAGCTATGATGCCTATAATAGACATCTAGCTGGCTTACACGACTATATACAACATTTGACAAGTAGTCATACTTTCTAGCTATGATGCCTAGATGACACATCTAGTTGTCCTAAAAAACCTATATATAGCCTCTGATAAGTAGTCTTACCTTCTACAAAATGTAGCTATGGTGCCTAGATAAGACATCTAGTTGGCCTAAAAGACCAATATATAACCTCTGACAAGTAGTCTTGCCTTCTAGCTATGATGCCTAGATAAGACCTGTAGTTGGCCTAAAAGACCTATTTACAGCCTCTGATAAGTAGTCTTACCTTCTACAAAATGTAGCTATGGTGCCTAGATAAGACATCTAGTTGGCCTAAAAGACCTATATATAACCTCTGACAAGTAGTCTTACCTTCTAGCTATGATGCCTATATAAGACCTGTAGTTGGCCTAAAAGACCTATTTACAGCCTCTGATAAGTAGTCTTACCTCCTACAAAATGTAGCTATGGTGCCTAGATAAGACATCTAGTTGGCCTAAAAGACCTATTTACAGCCTCTGATAAGTAGTCTTACCTTCTACAAAATGTAGCTATGATGCCTAGATAAGACATCTAGTTGGACTAAAAGACATATTTACAGCCTCTGACAAGTAGTCTTACCTTTTTGTGATGATGCCCAGATAAGACCTGTAGTTGGCCTAAAATACCTATTTACAGCATCTGATAAGTAGACTTATCTCTTAGCTATGATGCCTAGATAAGAGTATATATTTGGCCTAAAAGATCTATATATAGCTTCTGATAAAAAGTCTCACCTGGAAGCTATGATGCCTAGATACGACAACCGTTTGGCCAAAAAGACCTATATATAGCCTCTGACAAGTAGTCTTACATTCTAGCTATGATGCCTAGATAAGACCTGTAGTTGGCCTAAAAAACCTATATATAGCCTTTGATAAGCAGTCTTACCTACTTGCTATGATGCCTAGATAAGACCTCTAGTTGGCCTAAAAGACCTATTTACAACCTGTGACAAGTAGTATTACCTTCTTTCTATGATGCGTAGATAAGACCTCTAGTTGGCCTAAAAGACCCATTTATAGTCTCTGATAAGTAGTTTTACCTTCTACAAAATGTAGCTATGATGCCTAGATAAGACATCTAGTTGGCCTAAACGAATATTTACAGCATTTGACAAGCAGACTTACCTTCTAGATATGATGCCTAGATACCACAACTGTTTGGCCTAAAAGACCTATATATAGCCTCTGATAAGTAGTGTTAACTTCTAGCTATGATGCCCAGATAAAACGTCTTATTGGCATAACAGACCTGTATATACAGCCCCTGACAAGTAGTCTTGCCTTCTAAAAAATGTAGCTATGATGCCCAGATAAGACATCTATTAGGCCTAAATGAATAAATACAGCCTTTGACAAGTAGTCTTACTTTCTAGCTATGATGCCTCGATAAGACGTCTAGTTGGTCTAAAAGACCTAAATATAGCCTCTGACAAGTAGTCTTACCTCCTAGCTATGATGACTAGATAAGACATCTAGCTGGCATAAGAGACATATATATAGCCTTTGACAAGTAGTCTTACTTTCCAGCTATGATGACGAGATAAGACATCTACTTGGCCTAAAAGACCTATATGTAGCTTCTGATAAGTAGACTTACCTTCTAGCTATGATGCCTGGATAAAACTTCTTGTTGGCCGAAAATACCTGTATACAGACTCTAACAAGTAAGTAGTCTTACCTTTTACAAAATGTGGCTATGATGCCTAGATAAGACATCTACTTGACCTAAAAAACCTATTTACAGCCTGTGACAATTAGACTTACATTCTAGCTATGATGCCTGGATAAAACTTCTTGTTGGCCTAAAAGACCAGTATACAGCCTCTAACAAGTAGTCCTACCTTTTACAAAATGTGGCTATGATGCCTAGATAAGACCTCTAGTTGGCCTAAAAGACCTATTTACAACCTGTGACAAGTAGTATTACCTTCTTTCTATGATGCGTAGATAAAACCTCTAGTTGGCCTAAAAGACCCATTTATAGTCTCTGATAAGTAGTTTTACCTTCTACAAAATGTAGCTATGATGCCTAGATAAGACATCTAGTTGGCCTAAACGAATATTTACAGCATTTGACAAGCAGACTTACCTTCTAGATATGATGCCTAGATACCACAACTGTTTGGCCTAAAAGACCTATATATAGCCTCTGATAAGTAGTGTTAACTTCTAGCTATGATACCCAGATAAAACGTCTTATTGGCATAACAGACCTGTATATACAGCCCCTGACAAGTAGTCTTGCCTTCTAAAAAATGTAGCTATGATGCCCAGATAAGACATCTATTAGGCCTAAATGAATAAATACAGCCTTTGACAAGTAGTATTACCTCCTAGCTATGATGACTAGATAAGACATCAAGTTGGCCTAAAAGACCTATATATAGTCTATGACAAGTAGTCTTACCTTCTAGCTATGATGCCTAGATAAGACATGTAGTTGGCATAAAAGATCTATATATAGACTCTAACAAGTAGACTTACTTTGAAGCTATGATGCCTAGATTAGACATCTAGTTGGCCTTAAAGATTCATTTACAGCCCCTGTCTTATCTTCTAGCTATAATGCCTACATAAAACATCTAGTTGGCCTAAATGACCTATTTACAGCGTCTTATAAGTAGACTTATCTCTTAGCTATGATGCCTAGATAAGAGTATATATTTGGCCTAAAAGATCTATATATAGCTTCTGATAAAAAGTCTTACCTGGAAGCTATGATGCCAATAATAGACATCTAGCTGGCTTACACGACTATATACAACATTTGACAAGTAGTCATACTTTCTAGCTATGATGCCTAGATGACACATCTAGTTGTCCTAAAAAACCTATATATAGCCTCTGATAAGTAGTCTTACCTTCTACAAAATGTAGCTATGGTGCCTAGATAAGACATCTAGTTGGCCTAAAAGACCAATATATAACCTCTGACAAGTAGTCTTGCCTTCTAGCTATGATGCCTAGATAAGACCTGTAGTTGGCCTAAAAGACCTATTTACAGCCTCTGATAAGTAGTCTTACCTTCTACAAAATGTAGCTATGGTGCCTAGATAAGACATCTAGTTGGCCTAAAAGACCTATATATAACCTCTGACAAGTAGTCTTACCTTCTAGCTATGATGCCTATATAAGACCTGTAGTTGGCCTAAAAGACCTATTTACAACCTCTGATAAGTAGTCTTACCTCCTACAAAATGTAGCTATGGTGCCTAGATAAGACATCTAGTTGGCCTAAAAGACCTATATATAACCTCTGACAAGTAGTCTTACCTTCTAGCTATGATGCCTAGATAAGACCTGTCGTTGGCCTAAAAGACCTATTTACAGCCTCTGATTAGTAGTCTTACCTTCTACAAAATGTAGCTATGATGCCTAGATAAGACATCTAGTTGGACTAAAAGACATATTTACAGCCTCTGATAAGTAGACTTATCTCTTAGCTATGATGCCTAGATAAGAGTATATATTTGGCCTAAAAGATCTATATATAGCTTCTGATAAAAAGTCTCACCTGGAAGCTATGATGCCTAGATACGACAACTGTTTGGCCAAAAAGACCTATATATAGCCTCTGACAAGTAGTCTTACCTTCTAGCTATGATGCCTAGATAAGACCTGTAGTTGGCCTAAAAGACCTATTTACACCCTCTGATAAGTAGTCTTACCTTCTACAAAATATAGCTATGGTGCCTAGATAAGACATCTAGTTGATCTAAAAGACATATATATAGCCCTTGACATGTAGTCTTACTTTCTAGCTATGATGCCTAGATTAGACATCTAGTCGCCCTAAACGACCATATACAGCATTTGACAAGTAGTCGTACCTTCTAGCTATGATACCTAGATAACACGTCTATTTGGCCTAAAAGACATCTAGTTGTCCGAAAAGACCTTTATATAGCCTCTGATAAATCGTCTTACATTAGGCTATGATGCCTAGATAAGACATCTAGTTGGCATAAAAGACCTGTATACAGCGCCTTACAAGTAGTATTATCTTCTTGTGAATGATGCCTAGATTAAACATCTATTTGGCCGAAAATACCTAAATACAGCCTCTGACAAGCAGGCTTGCCTTCTTGCTATGATGCCTAGATAAGACCTCTAGTTGGCCTAAAAGACATATTTACAGGTTCTGATAAGTAGTCTTACCTTCTACGAAATTTAGCTATGGTGCCTAGATAAGACATCTAGTTGGCCTAAAAAACCTATATATAGCCTTTGATAAGCAGTCTTACCTACTTGCTATGATGCCTAGATAAGACCTCTAGTTGGCCTAAAAGACCTATTTACAACCTGTGACAAGTAGTATTACCTTCTTTCTATGATGCGTAGATAAGACCTCTAGTTGGCCTAAAAGACCCATTTATAGTCTCTGATAAGTAGTTTTACCTTCTACAAAATGTAGCTATGATGCCTAGATAAGACATCTAGTTGGCCTAAACGAATATTTACAGCATTTGACAAGCAGACTTACCTTCTAGATATGATGCCTAGATACCACAACTGTTTGGCCTAAAAGACCTATATATAGCCTCTGATAAGTAGTGTTAACTTCTAGCTATGATACCCAGATAAAACGTCTTATTGGCATAACAGTTCGTATATACAGCCCCTGACAAGTAGTCTTGCCTTCTAAAAAATGTAGCTATGATGCCCAGATAAGACATCTATTAGGCCTAAATGAATAAATACAGCCTTTGACAAGTAGTATTACCTCCTAGCTATGATGACTAGATAAGACATCTAGCTGGCATAAGAGACATATATATAGCCTTTGACAAATAGTCTTACTTTCCAGCTATGATGACGAGATAAGACATCTACTTGGCCTAAAAGACCTATATGTAGCTTCTGATAAGTAGACTTACCTTCCAGCTATGATGCCTGGATAAAACTCCTTGTTGGCCGAAAATACCTGTATACAGACTCTAACAAGTAAGTAGTCTTACCTTTTACAAAATGTGGCTATGATGCCTAGATAAGACATCTAGTTGGCCTAAAAGTCCTCTAGACAGCATCTGACAATTAGAAATACCTTCTAGCTATGATGCCTAGATAAGACATCTATTTGGCCTATGAGACCTATATATAGCCTCTGACAAGTAGTCTCACCTTCTACAAAATGTAGATATGATGCCTAGGTATGACATCTAGTTTGCCTGAAAGACCTATATATAGCTTCTGACAAGTAGATTTACCTTCTTGCTGTGATGCCTAGATAAGACATCTAGTTGGTCGAAAGGAGCTATATATAGGCTCTGACAAGTAGTCTTACCTTCTAGCTATCATGCCTAGATAAGACATCTAGTTGGTCTAAAAGTCCTATATACAGCCTCTGATAAGTAGTATTACCTTAGGCTATGATGCTTAGATACGACATATATTTGTCCTAAAAGACCTATGTATTGCATCTCTCAAATAGTCCTAACTTCCAGCTATCGTGTCTAGATACGAAATCTTGACTTGTGTAGTAAAAATCATCTGGACTACCTGAAAATCAAAATCATAACAACAAATCTGTTTACATGACATTAAGCAAAACTTGACACGTCACAGAAGATATTTTTCATGATGCACCTCATTATGCTAATTCACTGGTGCATAGAAAAATAATACATTTGTATAGAAGTGGTCTTACTTGCTTACAATCTTACAATGGTTACAAGATTTCTACTGGGTGAAAAATTCATGATTCACAAAATTAGTGTGAACAAATAAAAAAATCACAATCTTCATTTTATCTTGAAAATCTCTCTCATATAGTCAAAATACTGATGCTACTTAATTTTTAGGATTCATTTCAACTTTTTGGATGAAAATACACCCTGTAAAGGCCAGTTTACATGATCGAACGTATCAGAGGAAACTGCATCTTCGGTTTACACAGTAAGATTAATATCAAATCAGATACAACCTTGATTATACATATGGGATATAATCTGAGACCAAAGTTCAAGTAGAACCGATTTTATAAAAATCTGTCCAAAATTCAGATGATGGTGGTTTACTTGATGCATTCATCTGTACAGATTAATCTTATCATGCAAACTGGCCTATGGAGGACGCACTGATACCACGTGATCACAGTTTGAGCCACTGGGACTTACTCAGCATAAATTCCTTATATTCTGATGCAGCTGCACACAGCTGATAAAAGATGTGATAGTTTCTTTCTTGTGCTGCTTGAAAATCACGTGAGATTTCTCCAAAAGATACATATATTTGTACCAATTATAAGGTTTTTCTTACTAAATCAAATTTTAATGTATTTTCCAAGTCTACTACTGTTCTTGTTATGGATTGTTTGCCAATAGCCTGGAATTAAATAAGAGAACAAGTCTAAACCAGAATGAATGGTCAATAGATAGTCTTAGCGGAAGATTAACAGCCCGCAGTGGGCTGATTGGTGGTGGCAATACATTGAATGACCAGAACTTGGGTTACCAATCTTAAATGTGGGTCATAAAACCTCTGTCACTATCAAATGATTTCTTACTGTGGCCTCAAATTGGATTTGTACACCTTGTTAGCAATATCACCAGCTAATTGGCCAACATTACAGCTGTTGCCATTTTGCCAAGATAAAATGCCAATACCATATTAGGAATGAAGAACTGCTAACCAGGATTGGAAGAGAAAAAATTAGCAATGTTGTCAATAAATTTGTGAGTAAGTTTGCTAAATTGCTGACCTTAATGTTATTGAAACTTGTTGCAGCATCACCAAACACAAACAGGATTTAAAATATTTTGGAAGAAGGCACGTTTATTTTTACCTACCTCAATGATTGGATTTAAAGCCAATACTTTTTTCTCCATTTGTATACCCGATTCACCAGGCCCGGCATCCAGTACCTCCAGTACAGCGAAGTACCTCATGGCGTATTTGGCAGACACAGTCTTACCAGCATCACTTTCACCAGTCACAATGATGGACTGATTATGTTCAAACCTACAACAAAACAAACCAAAGTCAATACACGTAAAAAGTGAAATGTTTGACTTCTTCTTAATGCAAGCCCCATTTCATACATACTTGATATGTGGAATCCAGGAGACATACATGTATATATTTGTGTCTGTTCATACCTTAGAAATTCAAATATATATCAATTGCTCACATTCTATTCATATACTATTGCATTTACAAAATGGGAGATTAGATAATTAAATAGTTAGTTAGTTAGTATCATTTCTTTTCTCTTTTTTTACGTTTTTGCATTCTAATTATTTTTTTGAAAATATGAATTTAGAAATACTGTTGAAAATTAAAGATTAATGCACTCATACATGTCTTCGTTACTGGTGAACATTTCCCTCAAATTAAAATGAAGTTCACATGAAAACCATTTTGGTGTTTGATATTAAGACCCCTCCTTAACACTTAGCTAAACTATCCTGGGTCAACACCAAGGATAAACAATAGATGAGAAAATTACTCTGGTCTGAGTAAAAAACAATCATGAATTAAGACGTATTTCAGTATTACCAATGGTAAGCCATAGTTTGTCAATCTGTGACGTCATATGTTATATGGGCTATTTTATAAACTTTTAAAGGCTGGTATTAATGGTAAACTATATTTACCGTTGTTATAAAAAAACACTGATATCAAACCCTTCTTGCAATTATTTCATTCAAACATTAAACCCATCTTACTCTATGGTGCAGATGTCTAGGGATCAGATATTTTGGATTTTGGAAAATGGGAGAAATGTTCAATCGACAAAAAAAACGCTTAAAATTTTGTAAGAGAACACTTTGTTTAAACAGGTATACAAGCAATGCAGCATGTAATTGCGAAATAGGGGAATTACCACTATTATTAGAAATTAAATTAATGCTAATTAAATACTGGTTAAGACTAAAATATATGCCAGAGGATAACCTTACAAAACAGGCATACTATGGAACAACGAAAATCACAGCAGCATACAATCTGAGGTTAGATAAGCTATCCTAAACTCGTTCGAAGTTAACATAAACTCTGGTACAATAAGCTAACTTAACCTAACTCAAACCTAACCCTAACCTTATCCAACCTATCCTTTCTAGGTTATCTTACCTAACCTCATACCGAGTCTAACTCCAATCTTAACCTGACTCCAACCCTGAGGGCGCTATTTGTATATAATTTGTCCCGCTCTTTTCCAGACTAGGTCACTTCCTGTCGCCATCTTGAAAGTGGTATACATATGAGATCAAGTGTTGTTACAATCCATAGCCATCCTTCGTTTCTTGATCCCACCTCAATGTTCCGCTCACCTGTACAGCCTAAGGTTGGTGTTTTGTAGATGATTCATGTGATATTTTATGCATAGATAAAATATTTCGTTGTTTTTCATGTACTGAAAAATGTAAAGCTTGATTTGTTCTATAAAGATGTATTGCAATGCAGTGATGGCTGATTCACGATTTGAAATGAATTTTGTGATAACATGTACTCAGTGGCAACCAGTAAGAAAGACTTGGAAATGTGATTTTGAATAAAAGAAATATTGATATGCAAATATTTTATGTCATATATAGTATATTGTCAATTTGATGTCATATTGTGGTCAAATAATAAGTTAGGGAATCAAATCAAACAGCCATATTGTGATCATACATGAAGTTAGGGAGTCAATCTCAACTGCCATTTTCTACCATGCAAACAAATGGACAACATCATCTTCATAATTGCAAGAGATAAAGTAAATCCTAACCCTAACCCCTAACTCTCAAACCCATCACCAAACACCACTGTTTGACTAGTAGTACCCTAAGGTAAACTAAGATAAGCTAACCTAACCTCACTTAGCAAACCCCAGGATAAAAGATTATTGAATCATAACCCTAACAATGATATTCTAATCTTGAGTTTCAAATCCATCACCAATCACCACTATTTGACTAGTAGTACCCTAACCTAACCTAAGATAAGATAAGCTAACCTAACCTCACTTAGCAAACCCCAGGATAAAAGATTATTGAATCATAATCCTAACAATGATATTCTAATCCTGAGGTTCAAAGCCACCACCAATCACCACTATTTGACTAGTAGTACCCTAACCCTAACACTAACCCTAAACCTAACCCTAACCCTAACCCCTAACCCTAACCCCTAACCCTAACCCTAAACCTAACCCTAACCCTAACCCTAACACCCCTCCTTTGCCAACCTGTTCATGGGCGATCTAGAATCCCGCTTTCTAACAACCTACCCCCTTAAACCCCTCCTCTGGTTACGCTTTATTGATGACATTTTCATGATTTGGCCCCACTCACACTCCAGTCTTTTCCCCTTCTTTCAATCTCTCAATTCCTACTACCCTACCATTAAATTTGCCAACTCTACATCTCACAAATCCATTATTTTCCTTGATACCATTGTCTGCCTTGGCCATTCCTTCCCCAGCACTGGGAAACTGTCCTTCATGACCTTCATGTCAAAACCACTGATACACATCAGTTTCTCCACAACTCTTCTGCCCACCCAACCCACTGTATTCGTTCCATCCCTCTTAGTCAAGCTATCAGAATTAAACGTATCGTATCCCACACACCCTTCCGCCACCACCACCTCAGAAACCTAGCCCATTTCCTCTCCCTCCAAGGCCATGATAAAAATACCATCTCCAAACAAATCAATATAAGCCTCACAAAAAATAAAACACCTACCAACCCCAACTCACAAACTCTCTCCCGCCCACCTGATTATCACCTTTGCCCCATCTCTTCCTAACCAGGCCAACATTCTCCATCAATATTTTCCCATCATTACATATGACCCAGCAACAGAAACCAATTTCCCAACACCACCTCTAACCTCCTTTCGTCGCCCCGCCAATCTAAAAGACATTCTTACCCGTTCCGCCTTTTGATCATCAACCACTAAAACAACTCTCCATTCTAGTTCCACCTGCAAATGTTGCCCCACTTCCGTAACCTCCAATCCATTCGTTCTCAAGTTAACAATACAACACTTCCAGCTGACCAATCCCTCACTTGCAATTCACAAAATGTCATCTACATTATCACCTACCTTCCCTGTCACAAATAATATATTGGTGAAACATCAAATCCTCTTCATACCCGCCTCTAACAACATAGATACAACTACACACATCATACACCATCCACCCTCAGCTACCACTTTGACTCCCCACCCCACCACTCCCTCCTTCACTATCTCACCCATTATTATGATTCCGGACACCACTAAACTCAAAGCCCTTGAACGCTCCCTTATCCTTAAACTCAGCACAACCTACCCATCAGGCATTAACTACCACCCAATACACAATCATAACCCCACCCCCTCAACTCTCCCCAAGTAATATAAGCAACAACAAAACTCGATACCACACCTCCCACACCCTTTATCTATTACTCCATTCACACTTACCCCACAATCTCTGTCCCACCCTATCATTACACCCAACAACTAACCCACTTTTCCGTTTATACCACCAGCTCCACCAAGATAAATGATATAAATATGGAAAAATACTTTGAACAATCTCTTTCGCCCCCATCCTCCCTAGATTTGGAGGAATTTTTAGAAGATTTTTTGGATGACTCCCCCATGGATATATCCCCAATTAACTCCCTCGCAACCTTCCCCCAGACCCCTGCATCCCCTCCACTCCCTCAAATATATGCAAATCACCCAACAAAAAACTAACAAAAAACATTTCCCCTCACCCCTCATTATTTCCACCACCATCGTCAGAACACAATAACACTATCCCAGCTCCCTCAATCCCCGACTTAAGATCGATTTTTACCAGTCCTTCGCCCAGTCTAATTAATTCATTACCCCGTCACAAACTCTTCTCCACCCCACCACCCTCCAATAGAAGATCTGCAACAAAAGAGCATCGCAAGAAAGCACCGAAGAAGCCAACAGCACCAAAATGAGCAGTAAACCAAGTGGAATTCCCTCCCTGATGGATATAAAAATTTCAAAACCCAGGAAGTTTTAATAAAAAGTTTCAACTTTTATATAAATATATATATTTATTATATATCTCCAGTATATATATATAACATTAAGTGTTATCAACCACTTTTATTTAACTCCTTATCGTTTTTATAAAAATCTCACATGAAACTTTTTAACTACCTATACTTTACCCCATTTTATGAAAAGACACATATATTTAATACAAACTGATCGTTTGTGAAAATACTCACTTGTAACCTTTTTACATTATCAAAGCTTTATCTTTATATGGAAACATTTTTATAGCACTTGCTAAAATTTTATCATAACAACAAATTGTTATCAACCTTTTAATTTATGCCTTTTATTTATTGTGAAAATACTCACGATACACTTTTTAACAGCTCCTAAGCTTTAGCTTGTAATTTGTGTGGTTGTATTCAGTACATGCTAAAACTGTACTGTACTTTTACTGTTACTATCGAAAAACTTTATTTATATTTTTTATCAATTATGACAAAACACCACAAAAGAAGTTTTAACTATTCTGTCTTTAATCGTTCCATCCACATTTTCTAAGAATTTGTAATAAATGTTAAGCTTTCACTCAAACCTGGTGTTTCTTTTCCAATATTACATAAATCTCAGCCTTTTCCCCCTTATTCACATTCCCCATCCCCATTTACTCTTATTAAATCCACCCCACATATCATATCCACCCTACCACTTCTCACACTCTTCTACCATTATTTCCTACCCTACCCCTTACCCTCACCTCAACCTTAACCTATCCTCTCCTCCCCACATTTCACGTTACCGCCACATACCCTCTCACGCCACTATTACAAAGTATACAATTTATACGTCACCTCGAATTTAGGATCTCTCTCATCTTTTAAACAAAACCCTAACCCTACCCCTCCTCACACTTCACATAACTGCCACATCCCCGCCCCCACACCATCATTCTAAAATGTACAATATATACGTCACGGCCAGTCAAAATGTAGATCCACCTCAAGCTTGGTATTTCTCTCACCTTTTAAATAAATACCTAACCCTAACCCACAACCCAAACCCTAACCCTAACCCTAACCTATCCTACCCTCTCCACATATCACGTTACCACCACATCCCCTATCACGCCACTAGTACAAAGTATACAATTTATACGTCACTACCCGAGAAAAGAGATCCACCTCAAATTTTTGATCTCTCATCTTTTAAATAAAACCCTAACCCTAACCCCTCCTCACACTCCACATAATTGCCACATCCCCACCCCACACCATCATCTTAACATGTACAATATATACGTCACAGCCCGAAAAAAAGAAGATCCACCTCAAGTTTGGGATTTCCCTCATCTTTTAAATAAATACCTAACCATAACCCTAACCCTAATTTTGATGTATCTGAGTTGAGAAATTTTCATTTTAAAATCGACAATTTCCAATTTAAAGTTGAAAATACCAGTTTAGGATCGAAAAATACTGATTTTGAGTTATAAATTGTCATTTCAAAATCGAAAATTTGCAATTTAAAGTGGAAAATTACAAATTTAGCGTCGACAAATTTCAATTTGAGTTAAAAATTGTCATTTTAAAATAAGAAATGTCAATTTAAAAATGCAAATTTTGAGTTAATTGGTCGAATTTACAGAGTGCAGCGAATACCGAGGTCACATCCGACCAGAATTGAGCTCACAATAGAGCTCAAATTGAGAACAATGAGGGTAAAATTGAAAACAATAGAGGCCTGAGAACAAAGAAGCCGCCAAGGAGAATAATAGGAGGGTTGACTGGAGCCAATATGTAGCCAAATTGAGCCACGAAAACAAATGTGGCACCTTCTGGAGCTGCGCAGTAGCGGTCAAGGCCCTCTAGAGTTGCACAGTAGCGTTATTTAGACTCGCCATGGTCGAATTTACAGAGTGCAGCAAAAACCGGAGTAACATCCGACCAGAAATAAGCTCACATGAGACTTTCCAAAAACCAAGGCGCCCCGGAGGCCAAATCGAAGTCACGGGGTCACGGGGTGAAAATGAGAACAATGGAGGTCAAATTGAGAACAATAGGGGTCAAATTGAGAGCAATTGAGGCCTGTGAACAAAGGAGCCGCAACTGGGGAACAATAGGGGGTTGACTGGAGCCAATCTAAGGGCAAATTGAGCAACAAAAACAAATGTGGCACATTCTGGGGCTGCGCATTAGCAAGCAAGGCCCTCTAGAGTTGCGTAGTAGAGTAATTTAGATTCGCCATGGTCGAATTTACAGAGTGCAGCGAAAACCGGAGTCACATCCAACCAGAAATGAGCTAACACGGGACTTTCAAAAAACCAAGGCGCCCCGGAGGCCAAATCGAGGTCACGGGGTCAAATTGAGAACAATAGTGGTCAAATTGAGAACAATAAGGGTCAAATTGAGAACAATAGAGGCCTTAGAACCAAGGAGCCGCCACGGGGAACAATAGGGGAGTTGACTGGAGCCAATCTGAGGCCAGATTGAGCAACAAAAACAAATCTTGCACCTTCGGGAGCTGCGCAGTTGCGATCAAGGCCCTCTAAAGTTGCACTGTAGCGTTATTTAGCCTATTGTTCTCAATTGTATTGTATTCTGATTACCATAATTTGCAGATGTGATCACAAGATGCATTATGTACAGGGAAAAAACTCAACATTCTTTGAAACTTGAGAATTAGAGCAGGTGTGCGGTAAGCAATGTTTTTTCACCTGATTTTCCCTGAAAGAATACGTAATAGTGAAATTGGGGGCGCATCTATTCTCTTCTACTGGGTTAAGAAAGAATTGAGGCATGTGTGGCAGATTAAAAACTGCCATTGTGGTAATATTGGGGTTACATGGCATCGTTTAACATGGTCCAGACGTATGTGATGTAAAAACTCTGGTGTTCCTCAAATTGTTTTGAGTAGCATATGTTTGATTGATTGTTCAATTATACTTTTCTGCAAATGTAGGTTAATGTATGCCAATGTAATGTGAATCGCATACATTAACTGTACAAGTACTCAAGTTACCATGCAGTAAATATAAGTTTATTTTATTTAACAGAAGTGCAGGTTATGAACAACTTTCAATTATTGGTTGATTTTGTGTAAGAACATCGTGTAGTTAATTATGTAGTAACATTTCAGGTCAGTTTAAAAATAATGACAACATGAGAATGTACCTTAAATAATAATCCTGTATGGTTACTTGTGGTTGCTATGTCACTGAGAGTGCTCACGGCTGAAAGGGAATACATCCGGGCGTCCGGAAACCCGTTTGTCTCATTTTTACATTAATAAGTTTGCTTGCATAGTGTCTTTCTAATGTAAGTACAAAATGTTATATTTTGTTTAACTTTATTGTAATGTGTATAAATGTAAAACACGTTTACTAAATTTGAAGAATAGTTTTCAGTATAAATGGCAAGGTAAATACTATGTCAAATTATAAAAAAAATGCTTAATAACCGAGCTTATTCCGTGCAGAGAACATGAAACCCGTCCAACATTTTTTTGAGAATGCCCGGTGGCCGAGGGGAAGACGTGAAGTGGCGTGAAGCTAGGCGATTAGTTGCCGTACGCGAGCGCCGGTTCGTGTTACGCACGCAGAATATGTTTACTATAATTTGACGTAGTATTTTCCTTGCCGTTTATTCGATGTTATTTGCTTACTTTTTTTTTTTTTTTTTTTTTGGTTTAACTATTTTTTATTCCATACAATAGAAATTCTTTACAGCACAATGTCAACATACAACAAACCCATACAAAATAGACACTGAATACCCATTAACAATTGAAGTCTCCCCACTTGTCCAGGAAAATGGACATTGTATGTCTTCTATTTGAAATTTCTAACTATCTTTTGCGTGTAACGTATGTCAGATTTTATGAGATTAAAGCATGGTAGTTCCTTTGTTTAATTTACACGTATAGATATTTCTTTTAACAATTATAATTATATGGTTTAGTAGAGGGGAGAAGTCCTTGTCTCCTAATATAATCTGTTTTGCTGACAATGTTCTTGGGCATCCTAGTTTTGTTCCCCATAGATTAAAAAATGATGTCCAGAGGACTTTAATAGACTCGCATTCAACAAAAAGATGCACTAGGTTATCGGTGGTACCATGACAAAATGAGCATAAATCTGACGATACTAATGGTGAATTCATATGGAATAACATTTCATTTGTGTACAGGATATTGTGGTTTAATTTCCACTGAAACTCCCGTAGTTTGCTGCATAGAGTTACCAAAAAAGGCATGGAATAATGAAATTCCCAATCCTTGTTATCCAGATCACACAAAGTATTAAGAAAGAGTTGACTTTTGGGTGTTGTAAAAACATGGGAAGTGAACAGCTTACGTAATTGCTTTTGGGTGGTATTTTCAAGTATTATTATTTGTTCACCGGTGACTAGACTAATAGGAGGCTCTGGACGTACACAAATTGCACGGCTATTCATCCAGTCTAATGGCAGTGCAGAGATAATGCCATACCACTGAAGTAGCTGAACATAATTGAGCCCTAGTGCGTGGAGATTAGCCCAATTTTTAATTTTACCAATTGTGTCAAATATATCTGCAATATAAATTATTCCTGCATTAAAAAACGCTCTGTAAAAGATACTTTTATTTTGCATGAGGATTTTTTTGTTATTCCATATGATTTCATATTCATGCGAGATGTTTTACTAGGCCCAACTTCACTCCACTGTTTTAGTAAAGTGTAATAGAATAATGGGAGTTTAACATTGAGTAAGTCAACAGAAAAATTACATTTAAAAATGAAATCTCCTCCCACATATTCCAGGTAATTGGTAAAAAATAATTTCCAAGGGTGAAATTTAGGAGATAGGTATCGTTTTACCCACCCAACATTAATGGCTTTTTGCATTGCATGTATATCAATCATACCCAAACCTCCTTGGCCTATGTCTCCTATCAGTGTGCTGCGTGCTACTCTATCGTGTCCTTGCCATATGAATGTATATATTTTAGTATTTATGAGTTTAATATCCCGTTGTAGAATTGGAATATGGTTGAAAATAAATAGTAATTTTGGAATAACAAAAGTTTTAATAATCTGAATTTTGCCAATAATTGTCAAACTACGTCTAGACCAGCATTGCAACACACTATTTAAGCACTTTATTGGTATATTTATGTTCATTTCATATGCTGCTCTAGCATCATAGGAAAAGAAGACACCCACAATTTTGATAGGAGACATAGGCCATTTCACCCCGAACGGTCTGTCTTGACGGAAGCGCCATCCGCCCAACCAAATTGCTTCAGTTTTGTCATAACTGACCTTTAACCCTGAAACCAGTGCAAATTTGTTAAAAAGAGAGAGAAGATTTTCGCCCGATTTTACATCTGCGACAAAGCAGGTAAGATCGTCGGCATAGGCTGAGCTTTTAATTTGTTGTCCACCAATAGATATCCCTATAATCCCGTCACTGTGTTTCTGATTAAGTAACAAAAGCTCCAGAGACAAAATAAACAGTATTGGGGATAGGGGGTCTCCTTGTCTAACCCCCCTAGAAAGGCCGAAAAATCCAGTTGATTCACCCCTGTTCATTACACAGCTCACCGGGACAGTATAACAGCATTGCACCCAACTTAGGACGGAAGGACCAAAATTAAATATTTCTAGACATTGGAACATATTTATTCCACTCTAGGCTGTCAAAGGCCTAGAGCAATTTTGTAGTCAGTGTTAAGCAGGGTAATTGGTCTCCAGTTAGACAGATACCTCTTATCTTTGTCCTTTTTCTCAATGGGGGTAGTAACTCCTAGACGTTGACTACTGGACATGTAACCAAGTTCTGTGGTCGAATTTAGAGAGTTAATTACATAAGAACCAACCCACTGCCAAAATGTCAAATAGAACTCGACCGTTAGGCCATCATTTCCAGGGGTTTTATTTTTATTCGTACTTTTAAGGGCATTGAACGCCTCCTGCAACGTAAGAGGCCCCTCACAAAATTCCTTGTCATTGTTCCTGAGTCTGGGAATGTCATTGAGCTGGGAAAGAAGATGAGTCATTTCGTAGTCTCTGGGGTGGCTTTGTGTAGTGTAAAGACTGGAAAAGAAATTACGAATCTGGGTTTGAATAGCATGGTGGTCTGTTGTTAAATTTCCTGTCGTATCAAATAGTTGGGTAATCTAGGACTTTTTTGCGTTGTGCTTTTCCAAACTTAAAAAATATTTTGTGTTCTTTTCCCCTAGTTCATACCAATCTACACGTGCGCGTATGAGGGCCCCCTAGCCAAATATTCGTACTCCAAATTCAAATCTCTACGAACGTTTGCAATTTCAACTTTTAACTTCTCACAGTCATTCAGACTAAGTTCTATATCAAGAGATTCCAGCTTGGCTTCAAGTAAATTCCTCGACTCTCGTCGTTTTCTTGCCATGCATTTCCCAAATAAAATAGAATTAATTTTTATTTTAAATTTCATAAACTCCCATAGGCCTTGGGGATTGTCTGGGTTATTATATTCCTTCTGCCAGTTTTGTAAATTATTTTTAATCAATTCAATATATTCATTATTTATTAGATAGCTGTTGTTCAATTTCCAATATGAATTATCCAATCTCCCCCTTGGTCTCCGATATAAATAGTAACAGCAGAGTGATCGGATAATGCATTGGCACAATATCACATTTTGATACCGACGTTTGCAACGAATTACTGACAAGAAAATAGTCAAGACGACTCTGAATTAATGTCAGACGTAATCGTCTCCACGTATAACGTCTCCTAGTTGGGTTTCTAATTCTCCAGATGTCTGTTAAATCAAATTGTGTCATGATATTTTCCATGGCTTTTATAGAACTTTCCCATACCACTGGATTACCCCCTGACCTATCAAGTTTATTATATAGAGTTAGGTTATGGTCCCCTCCCCAAATAATTTCCAGTTCCAGGTTTGATTGAAAATCTCCTAGAAAAGTAGAAAGTTCATGGAGAAATATGTGGTGTTCGTCTTTAGAGGTTAGGGCATACGTATTGATAAAAAGATAAGATGTGTTTGCTATATTGATTGAGACTATGACTAATCTTCCGTCCTTGTCAATTTTTACATGGTTAATTTGATAGTCCGAGACACTAATGATAGTTAATGTCCCCTTGCTAGCAGAGCTTCCATTAGAAAATATATAGTGGCCTGGTAAGAGGTTTTGCCAGCTAAGTTCATCTTTTGGGGTAGAATGACACTCTTGAAGCATAATGACATTATATTTACCATCATTTAGCCATTGGAAAACCTTCTCTCTCTTTTTGGCGTCAGCAAGTCCCCGGACATTTAGGGAACTTATATTTATGTTGGCAGATATTTATCCTTTATGTAGAAAACTATATATGGGTAACGGTATGCTGCATTGTAAGACTGGAGGAAAGATAGCTCTGTAAAACCAACAAACAAATAATTAAAGTACAAGTTATTAAAGTTATTTGCTTACTTTACTTTCTATGTAAATAGCAACTATGAGTTCACTTATGTTTGGAACAAAACTGACGCTAATGTATTAAGATATCCGTCTGATACTGGCTTTTGAGGTGATAATGGTCTATAATGAGGTCTGGGGTTTTACTTCCGGGTCGCTAAACCCTACCAAACTGAAAGGCCAGTGCCCCCCCCCCCCGGGCCGTGAATCCTAAACTCATCTGTGAATCATGGTTAACATTGTAAAGGACAACGCCCTCATTTCGAAAACTTGAACGGCAAATGTGCAAGTGACGTGGGTTCCTTTCAGACTGTTATAATTAAAATATTAGTTTATTAGCGTCAAGTCGTGCTTTCAAACAATAACTCGTGGTTGTTATGAATATTAGTAGTATGACCCGGAATTGCAATGACGATGGCCAACGTTCAGGTATCAAAAAGTATCAAAGGGGCATATTTATACAAGCCAAAACATGGGCAGCTTAAAAATCGTCCTGTGTAATACAAAATGTGTTACAATATATTCGTTCAAAATTAATTTACATCTACATATATAAATGAATTGTGTAGTTAATGTGCATATTAACACACTAAATTATTATACAAAGGCGGCAAAGCAGTATATAATTTAAAAAATAAGACACGTAGCAAAGAAAAATCTCGTAAAAAAATATCTGTTTTTTTTTCGAAATTGAATCTGGTTCCGTGGTTTAAAGTAATTCGTTGAAATGTGTTTCTACCAATTTAAATGAAGTTATGCAATACTATGACAGAACCCCACACCCTGCCCGTGGCTTTCGTTGCGTATGGAAGTTATTTTCACGTGTGATGCGGTGTATCCCGCGGCCGTAAGAACAGCAGAATACACCGCATCTCGAGTGAAAATAACTTCCATACGCAACGAAAGCCACGGGCAGGGTGTGGGGTTCTGTTATTATTACATATATTCCATATTTGATTATTTCATATTACAACAAACAGGGATGAATTTTAGGTTGGGAAACCCCATTGCCCATTAATATGTTCCAAGATAGTGACACGGCATAGCAACGTGTGCCAGTGAAGAACGCGTGTCACTACAACAATTTATTAACTCGTAACAACCGGTTAAAGGTTACAACAACAACAACAAAAGTTACAGATAAAAATTAATCAAATTACAATGGCTAATAGTTTAAAGACAACCAAAAACAGACTAAAATGAAGTTAGTAACACTGTCTGTGTGAAAATAAAATAATCAGACGTTTAATCTGATTCACTGTCCGAATAAATAACTCGAGGACGTTTAGTTGGGACCAAGACAGAACCAGAACTTGAACTAGACGACTGTGATACACAGTTTATGTTAAAGTTAAATGTTCCTCCACAGATCTGTGCATTGGCAAACATGCCGTGCAGCTGCGGTACTACACCGTGACTGACAGGATGACTTTCGTCGACAGCGGTCGTCGCTGAGTTGCACGCCACAACTGCGTTTGCGATGTTGCTTGCTGGTCGTGGATTGAAAGAGTCTTGGTTTCCGGATAAAATGTTACTCATTTGACGTTGGTGCTCTTTATTCGGAACTGAGTATTGGTTTAGACTGCTGACATTTTTGTGTCCACTTAGTTGTGCTGCCGTGTTTGGTGGTACACCGGCGTCAAGGAGCCGTTGAACACAGGTTTTACGTGCGCCGTGGTTTGCCAGTTAAGTCTGCTGCGTTCGACATTGACTTCATGATCGTATTCAGCTTATTTATGCCCATAGGTTGATTTCGGAACCATATTCCCTTAGCAACGGTACATGGGACATACTCAATTCCAAGGTAGAATGGCGCTGAACTGCAGTTCATTCTGTCTGGTCGATGAGCTGCGTATGCTTTGTAGGCTCGAACCGGGCAAATGTTCGGGGTTGTCGGTGTAGCATACGCCTTCGGTGCAAAGCTCCTAGTATTACCAGGCTCCCCGTGACGAGTTTTGGTGAGTTTCTCATTATACACTAGAAACTCACCATTTTCATCACTCTGTAGGACTACATCACCCCATTCCATCTGACGATGTCGTTGTTTCCACGCAAACCGAAAAGCTTCGTGTTGTTATACCACGTGGTGTTGATGATGGCTGTTGCGGAGTCTACACCAAGTTGCCCAGCTTTCAGTAACGCCTCCTCTTGATTTTTTGTAATTGGTTGTGATTTGTTGGGCAAATTACCAAATCCAGAAGCCTTCAAATGTTTCCTTTTAGCGGCCAATGTGCGGCGACTTGAAGCAAACGCATCGTCACGAATGATGCTTACCCCGTAATCATTGTCACGCAAATACCGGTCAATCGATTTTTGATACGATGATATGGAGTCCGGCTCATATTCGTCGCCGTTTTTCTTACGAATACCTAGATAAAATTGCGACAGCAAAGCATCTAGCTGGGATGGTGGTATATCCTTTAGGTCACGCTTTTCTTGTGTCATAGACTTCTTCCAATCGTTAAACACAGCGACTTCACGCTTTGTTTTCATCGCCGTATTCTTGTTTTTCTGCTCGCTGACAAACGCCGCAACGTCACCAGCAAAAAACCTCCCGGTACCTCGATGTTGATGGTTCCGGCTCCATAGCAAATGCCGATTTTACTGCGGGTTGATCTTCTGAGAGCCCTTCAGGATAATAAAACTCGGTTTCCAGGTGGTCAACATACATTAAGTTCTCCCAATCGTAGTATTCCATGTGATATGCCAAACAAAATAGCAGACGGATAAAAATAGCAGACGAAAATGTGTTTACAAAATAAAAGTAGTTCTGTCGCCAATGGAAATACCATGCTCATTTGCATATCGACCGTGAAAATGCCGAAAACATTATTGCATGGGTGATATGCAAATTAGTTTTAGTAAAAATAAGTGACTGCCTAAAATTACCATTACTGTTGTTCAAATTTTATTTCACTCGGCAAGTATATTCATGTACCCTAAGGGGAAAATATCGTACTTCTAAATGTTGTTTATTTCTGCTATGTTTCGAAAAACGGTACTCCTGAAGGGACTACTTTGTTTGCTCTCAGACCTCATTTGCATATGGGGTGTGGAAATACCGATTTTGATTTCAGTGACGAATCAAAATAAACTGCAGTACATATGTAATAATTATTTTTATTTATTTATTTATTATATTATAGCACCCCCTGTATGACAGGGGCTATATACATCATGAGATGTCTAAAATAGTTTAAATTTGTTTTTTCGTTAAAGTGTATGCTGTCGGTTGATGAACCTTGTCGACTTCGATTGACAGTGTTATCTTGAAGCAGTCGTCGCACCGTGTAACGTTCGATATGGGTCCTACGCTACGTATACATTATTTGTTTACACGATATATGAATATGCGTTGCGGGGGGGGGGGGCTGTGGTGATTGTTACTGTTAAACACTAATGCATATTGACCCGTGCAGCAATAATGATTATAAGAGTGTGCGAACAGATACAGTATTGGAGATTTTACTAAACTTATTGGAAGAATAACATAATTTTCTATTATATTCATTTGAAGGTAATGGTGACACAGGAGTATAGATCCTTAGTGTAGATCCATGCATATTTATAATACGTATACAATTATGATAAGTGGCAAAGTATATGACTGTCGGTAAAGGGAAAGTATACATAACACAAATATTTTAGTATGGGTGTTCCTAACATCGGTCTGTTAAGTTACTCAGGGAGAGGCGTTGGTGAAGTTTTAAAAATTGTTTCTGCTCATATCTCGGATTATTCCGAGATCGACGTATTTTCAGAGTATGCGACCTCCCGAGTCTACAAAGGTAAGTGACTTCGTTTTCATTCCAAGACCTCCAAGACGGGGAATCGTACCCTTGTCCCTGGACGGGGATGACCCCGAGTGTTTTCATAACAATGCCAACGTATACGTCGTCAAAAGACAAATAACGCACAAACGGAGACATGCTGAATACACCGCGTGATACGTCTGATGACATCACATATGCAGATCCTTCGAGATAAGGCGGGTACGTTTTCGGCGAAGGGACTGGGGAAGTGTACCACTTTGTTGTGTTATCTTCACTAACTGGTCTTTCGCAACATAGAACTGTTCCTTCTGCGAACACGCTCATCGGTGCTTGTTCAAGGCGACGCATCAAGCTGTCGTAATTCACGATAACATGGCTCTCCACTTTCATAACATACTGAGCATGAGCACAGTACGTAGATACCCATCGAAACCCCATTATCATTTTCAATGTACGATTACCATGTGTGTCAAGATAACTCTCTTGCACGATATCTCCGTACTCCTTACTTTCCTTTTCCACCATTGCATCAACAGTCGCATTCCCAGATGATCCCAGCAGAAAAATGCCTACAACCTTTCGCCCCAAAACAACACTAGTTCCGGATGAGCTTATCTTTCGCATGGTTCCACGGAATACTGTTTCATCATATGTTGTGAAAAATAGTGTTACTAAAACGATATCAGAACGTTTGCAGATATAGGGGTTTGCAATGATGAATTCATAATTATGTGGATTGACCACAGAATTGCTAGAGAGTGACAGAGGCACCTCCCTGTTTGAATCCGCGGCTCGTCTCCTAACACTCTTCAAAGTTACATTGCCTTGTTCGGACGGAAGCGTTGTTATATCGATAACAGCCTTTGGTGTTGTTTTACTCGGAATCGCAATTTTACCTGTAGTGCTCCCGAAAATGTTCTTCCATGTCGATTGCGTCATTGCCTTCTCAGTAGTATTTTTGAATATACGTGTACCATTTTCATTACTCGGCGAGGCGGATGATGTCACACAGTTACATACGCATCTTGGTGTGTTGATTTTTCTAGAGTGTTGTATAACAAGGTACCCATCCATGATGTGCAGCACGAATAACGTCAGCACGATTCCATACAAACAAACGGTAATGTGAAACAGACTACGGAGCTTTTTACTCTTTGTCATCATTTTCAAAAATACGTTGCAATCATCACGAGAATCTCAACAAGAATAGCAGGAACGCACAAAACAAACATACCTAAGTTTGAGGTCAACTGCAGAATGGATGTGCTGCGACCAAGCACCAGAACAATTACTCTATGAACTCCGGAGTACAGTAGTAAACGTGATTAATTAGCCTAATAATAGTCTTCCAAACCATTTTGACATCTAAGTTAATTTCTATAGGGCCTTTCGCCCTTGTTGGTTGGACACTAAGATGGACATTAAGTTACGGGGTAGGGCAGAAATGATAGATGCCATCAAAACTATTTGCGTAACTTACTCTATCGGACTGAGGAATATTCATTTCAGGACCTAGGAATAGAAAAATTTGATTCCAGCTCAGTGAACGTTTTCACCCACTATCTCAATATTTCTCATCATTAAACGTAAATTACCGTAAATAGTGACAACATCCTGTCATTACTTACACGCGGTGTCCATAGTTATTCATCGTGTTATAATAAGCTCTTTATTTATTAACACTCTTTATGATAATTTTAATGGTGCTGTGAGTGCTTGGTATATTTGGTGTTTCTTATTTTCCACATTTTGTATACACGTAACGTAAGATTATATATATATATATATATATATATATATGTATTTATAACGTAATAGTATTTATAACGGTATGCGATTTTCTTGATAAGTAAAATCCACATAAACATTTAATTAACATAATAATATAACTGATTGTTACCTTTGGAAATTCGTAGAATTAAAAACCAGGGGATGTGCGCACAATATCGAAATAGTTAAATTAAATACCGATGACAGTAAATTGTAGATGTAAAACACGGTACTGTAAACAATAAATCAATGAACATTGTTATGCGATAAATGACAAACATTCCCAACAACTAGGCTTCAACCTTAACACTTTCTAATCAGTAGCACGTTTTAAAACTGTTTGGACAACATAATCAACAACAGCAACAACAACAATACTGTAATTATACAGTCAGTACGTTTTTATCATAAATGTCAATAAATGTGCTAAAAGCTCCCCCTAGAGGTAACAACATAAGAGGTGGTGACAGGTAAAGACTGGTATGTGCAAATGACGGAAAAGTGACTGCGATGCAATGAAAATCGGTGACAAGTGTAACATTAAAACATGCCACCACAGTCATTCATTGTATTGCCGTTTTATTTGAATGAAATAAATAGAAAAAAAATATTTGGATGTTCAAAAACACATATACAGTAGTAACTTTAATTTAATGGCTACAATTCTCTAATTGGCCTATAACATACCTAAAATACATATTTAAATATACGTATTTTTTATATCGAAATATCAAGCAATTTATGACATTGTAAACGATTAGTACTAATTTTAATATAAATTAGTCACGACCAGGGAAAAGTCATTTAATGTCTTGTTTCCTTTGTTTTGTTTTTTAAATTGTAAATGTTAATTGAGATATACAGTAATTGTCAGACGTCATGGACATGGCGAAATTCTTTCTTCCATGTCGACAATAATTTGAGCGACAGTCCCTCTGGCCTAAAGTTTTTTCAGTAAAATGATGTAAGCAATGCGTTTGCGTTTGACCAGGGCGCGACTTGTACTAATTACCGCCGGCGACTCTTCGTTAGATACGAAATATATCCCTTCTGCAGTGGCGTAGCTGGTCGCTATGTTTATTTTGATTTGTTTGTTTGTCGAGTTTAAAGTCTGGCCTGTTTTAACATTCTAAACATTGAACTATAACGATCAATGAAATAGAGAAATAATTAAAAATGATATAATGAGTCGATGGTTCGTAAATCAGAGTTACGGAATGACAGCCGTGTTCAATTGTATTGACATCCTGTTCAAATGGGTGGACGGACGTTTCAGGCAAGAGTTTCGACCAGGGCGGACGTTTCGGCCTAAATAGAGTTCATAGTAGACTATGTATTCAATATTTCTCTGAACAACTGTATGCCGACATACCGTACTAGACTGTGTATTACATATTTCTATGAACAACTGAATGCCGACATACCGTACTAGACTGTGTTACAGTATTACATATGTCTATGAACAACTTAACGCCGACATCACGTAATAGACTGTGTATTAAGTACTTCTATGAACAACTGTATGCCGACATCAGGTAATATACTGTGTATTACATATTTCTATGAACAACTGCATGCCGACATCAGGTAATATACTGTGTATTACATATTTCTATGAACAACTGTATGCCGACATCAGGTAATATACTGTGTATTACATATTTCTATGAACAACTGTATGCCGACATCAGGTAATATACTGTGTATTACATATTTCTATGAACAACTGTATGCCGACATCAGGTAATAGACTGTGTATTAAATATTTCTATGAACAACTGTATGCCGACATCAGGTAATATACTGTGTATTACATATTTCTATGAACAACTGTATGCCGACATCAGGTAATATACTGTGTATTACATATTTCTATGAACAACTGTATGTTCTATGAACAACTGTATGCCGACATCAGGTAATATACTGTGTATTACAAATTTCTATGAACAACTGTATGCCGACATCAGGTAATATACTGTGTATTACATATTTCTATGAACAACTGTATGCCGACATCAGGTAATATACTGTGTATTACAAATTTCTATGAACAACTGCATGCCGACATCAGGTAATATACTGTGTATTACATATTTCTATGAACAACTGTATGCCGACATCAGGTAATATACTGTGTATTACATATTTCTATGAACAACTGCATGCCGACATCAGGTAATATACTGTGTATTACATATTTCTATGAACAACTGCATGCCGACATCAGGTAATATACTGTGTATTACATATTTCTATGAACAACTGTATGCCGACATCAGGTAATATACTGTGTATTACATATTTCTATGAACAACTGCATGCCGACATCAGGTAATATACTGTGTATTACATATTTCTATGAACAACTGCATGCCGACATCAGGTAATATACTGTGTATTACATATTTCTATGAACAACTGTATGACGACATCAGGTAATATACTGTGTATTACATATTTCTATGAACAACTGTATGTTCTATGAACAACTGTATGCCGACATCAGGTAATATACTGTGTATTACATATTTCTATGAACAACTGCATGCCGACATCAGGTAATATACTGTGTATTACATATTTCTATGAACAACTGCATGCCGACATCAGGTAATATACTGTGCATTACATATTTCTATGAACAACTGCATGCCGACATCAGGTAATATACAGTGTATCACATATTTCTATGAACAACTGTATGCCGACATCAGGTAATATACTGTGTATTACACATTTCTAAGAACAACTGTATGTCGACATCAGGTAATATACTGTGTATTACATATTTCTATGAACAACTGTATGCCGACATCAGGTAATATACTGTGTATCACATATTTCTATGAACAACTGTATGCCGACATCAGGTAATATACTGTGTATTACACATTTCTAAGAACAACTGTATGTCGACATCAGGTAATATACTGTGTATTACATATTTCTATGAACAAATGTATGTTCTATGAACAACTGTATGCCGACATCAGGTAATATACTGCGTATTACATATTTCTATGAACAACTGTATGCCGACATCAGGTAATATACTGCGTATTACATATTTCTATGAACAACTGTATGCCGACATCAGGTAATATACTGTGTATTACATACTTCTATGAACAACTTTATGCCGACATCAGGTAATATACTGTGTATCACATATTTCTATGAACAACTGTATGCCGACATCAGGTAATATACTGTGTATTACATATTTCTATGAACAACTGTATGCCGACATCAGGCAATATACTGTGTATTACATATTTCTATGAACAACTGTATGCCGACATCAGGTAATATACTGTGTATTACATATTTCTATGAAAAACTGTATGTCGACATCAGATAATATACTGTGTATTACATATTTCTATGAACAACTGTATGTTCTATGAACAACTGTATGTCGACATCAGGTAATATACTGTGTATTACATATTTCTATGAACAACTGTATGCCGACATCAGGTAATATACTGTGTATTACATATTTCTATGAACAACTGTATGCCGACATCAGGTAATATACTGTGTATTACATATTTCTATGAACAACTGTATGTTCTATGAACAACTGTATGCCGACATCAGGTAATATACTGTGTATTACATATTTCTATGAACAACTGTATGCCGACATCAGGTAATATACTGTGTATTACATATTTCTATGAACAACTGCATGCCGACATCAGGTAATATACTGTGTATTACATATTTCTATGAACAACTGTATGCCGACATCAGGTAATATACTGTGTATTACATATTTCTATGAACAACTGTATGCCGACATCAGGTAATATACTGTGTATTACATATTTCTATGAACAACTGTATGCCGACATCAGGTAATATACTGTGTATTACACATTTCTATGAAAAACTGTATGTCGACATCAGGTAATAGACTGTGTATTACATATTTCTATGAACAACTGTATGTTCTATGAACAACTGTATGCCGACATCAGGTAATATACTGTGTATTACATATTTCTATGAACAACTGTATGCCGACATCAGGTAATATACTGTGTATTACATATTTCTATGAACAACTGTATGTTCTATGAACAACTGTATGTCGACATCAGGTAATATACTGTGTATTACATATTTCTATGAACAACTGTATGCCGACATCAGGTAATATACTGTGTATTACATATTTCTATGAACAACTGTATGCCGACATCAGGTAATATACTGTGTATTACATATTTCTATGAACAACTGTATGTTCTATGAACAACTGTATGTCGACATCAGGTAATATACTGTGTATTACATATTTCTATGAACAACTGTATGCCGACATCAGGTAATATACTGTGTATTACATATTTCTATGAACAACTGTATGTTCTATGAACAACTGTATGTCGACATCAGGTAATATACTGTGTATTACATATTTCTATGAACAACTGTATGCCGACATCAGGTAATATACTGTGTATTACATATTTCAATGAACAACTGTATGCCGACATCAGGTAATATACTGTGTATTACATATTTCTATGAACAACTGTATGCCGACATCAGGTAATATACTGTGTATTACATATTTCTATGAAAAACTGTATGTCGACATCAGGTAATATACTGTGTATTACATATTTCTATGAACAACTGTATGCCGACATCAGGTAATATACTGTGTATTACATATTTCTATGAACAACTGTATGCCGACATCAGGTAATATACTGTGTATTACATATTTCTATGAACAACTGTATGCCGACATCAGGTAATATACTGTGTATTACATATTTCTATAAACAACTGTATGTCGACATCAGGTAATATACTGTGTATTACATATTTCTATGAACAACTGTATGTTCTATGAACAACTGTATGCCGACATCAGGTAATATACTGTGTATTACATA
Source organism: Saccoglossus kowalevskii (assembly GCF_978046115.1). NCBI lineage: Eukaryota > Metazoa > Hemichordata > Enteropneusta > Harrimaniidae > Saccoglossus > Saccoglossus kowalevskii. The sequence continues at coordinate 44,145,899 of NC_140645.1, read as the reverse complement.
TTTCTATGAACAACTGCATGCCGACATCAGGTAATATACTGTGTATTACATATTTCTATGAACAACTGTATGTTCTATGAACAACTGCATGCCGACATCAGGTAATATACTGTGTATTACATATTTCTATGAACAACTGTATGTTCTATGAACAACTGTATGCCGACATCAGGTAATATACTGTGTATTACATATTTCTATGAACAACTGTATGTTCTATGAACAACTGTATGCCGACATCAGGTAATATACTGTGTATTACATATTTCTATGAACAACTGCATGCCGACATCAGGTAATATACTGTGTATTACATATTTCTATGAACAACTGTATGCCGACATCAGGTAATATACTGTGTATTACATATTTCTATGAACAACTGTATGTCGACATCAGGTAATATACTGTGTATTACATATTTCTATGAACAACTGCATGCCGACATCAGGTAATATACTGTGTATTACATATTTCTATGAACAACTGTATGCCGACATCAGGTAATATACTGTGTATTACATATTTCTATGAACAACTGTATGTCGACATCAGGTAATATACTGTGTATTACATATTTCTATGAACAACTGTATGCCGACATCAGGTAATATACTGTGTATTACATATTTCTATGAACAACTGTATGCCGACATCAGGTAATATACTGTGTATTACATATTTCTATGAACAACTGCATGCCGACATCAGGTAATATACTGTGTATTACATATTTCTATGAACAACTGTATGCCGACATCAGGTAATAGACTGTGTATTACATATTTCTATGAACAACTGTATGTTCTATGAACAACTGTATGCCGACATCAGGTAATATACTGTGTATTACATATTTCTATGAACAACTGTATGCCGACATCAGGTAATATACTGTGTATTACATATTTCTATGAACAACTGTATGTCGACATCAGGTAATAGACTGTGTATTACATATTTCTATGAACAACTGTATGCCGACATCAGGTAATATACTGTGTATTACATATTTCTATGAACAACTGTATGCCGACATCAGGTAATAGACTGTGTATTACATATTTCTATGAACAACTGTATGCCGACATCAGGTAATATACTGTGTATTACATATTTCTATGAACAACTGTATGTTCTATGAACAACTGTATGCCGACATCAGGTAATATACTGTGTATTACATATTTCTATGAACAACTGTATGTTCTATGAACAACTGTATGCCGACATCAGGTAATATACTGTGTATTACATATTTCTATGAACAACTGTATGCCGACATCAGGTAATATACTGTGTATTACATATTTCTATGAACAACTGTATGTTCTATGAACAACTGTATGCCGACATCAGGTAATATACTGTGTATTACATATTTCTATGAACAACTGTATGTTCTATGAACAACTGTATGCCGACATCAGGTAATATACTGTGTATTACATATTTCTATGAACAACTGTATGTTCTATGAACAACTGTATGCCGACATCAGGTAATATACTGTGTATTACATATTTCTATGAACAACTGCATGCCGACATCAGGTAATATACTGTGTATTACATATTTCTATGAACAACTGTATGCCGACATCAGGTAATAGACTGTGTATTACATATTTCTATGAACAACTGTATGTTCTATGAACAACTGTATGCCGACATCAGGTAATATACTGTGTATTACATATTTCTATGAACAACTGTATGTTCTATGAACAACTGTATGCCGACATCAGGTAATATACTGTGTATTACATATTTCTATGAACAACTGTATGCCGACATCAGGTAATATACTGTGTATTACATATTTCTATGAACAACTGCATGCCGACATCAGGTAATATACTGTGTATTACATATTTCTATGAACAACTGTATGCCGACATCAGGTAATATACTGTGTATTACATATTTCTATGAAAAACTGTATGTCGACATCAGGTAATATACTGTGTATTACATATTTCTATGAACAACTGTATGTTCTATGAACAACTGTATGTCGACATCAGGTAATATACTGTGTATTACATATTTCTATGAACAACTGTATGTTCTATGAACAACTGTATGCCGACATCAGGTAATATACTGTGTATTACATATTTCTATGAAAAACTGTATGCCGACATCAGGTAATATACTGTGTATTACATATTTCTATGAAAAACTGTATGTCGACATCAGGTAATATACTGTGTATTACATATTTCTATGAACAACTGTATGTTCTATGAACAACTGTATGCCGACATCAGGTAATATACTGTGTATTACATATTTCTATGAACAACTGTATGTTCTATGAACAACTGTATGCCGACATCAGGTAATATACTGTGTATTACATATTTCTATGAACAACTGCATGCCGACATCAGGTAATATACTGTGTATTACATATTTCTATGAACAACTGTATGCCGACATCAGGTAATATACTGTGTATTACATATTTCTATGAAAAACTGTATGTCGACATCAGGTAATATACTGTGTATTACATATTTCTATGAACAAGTGTATGTTCTATGAACAACTGTATGTCGACATCAGGTAATATACTGTGTATTACATATTTCTATGAACAACTGTATGTTCTATGAACAACTGTATGCCGACATCAGGTAATATACTGTGTATTACATATTTCTATGAAAAACTGTATGCCGACATCAGGTAATATACTGTGTATTACATATTTCTATGAACAACTGCATGCCGACATCAGGTAATATACTGTGTATTACATATTTCTATGAACAACTGCATGCCGACATCAGGTAATAGACTGTGTATTACATATTTCTATGAAAAACTGTATGCCGACATCAGGTAATATACTGTGTATTACATATTTCTATGAACAACTGTATGCCGACATCAGGTAATATACTGTGTATTACATATTTCTATGAACAACTGTATGTTCTATGAACAACTGTATGCCGACATCAGGTAATATACTGTGTATTACATATTTCTATGAACAACTGTATGCCGACATCAGGTAATATACTGTGTATCACATATTTCTATGAACAACTGTATGCCGACATCAGGTAATATACTGTGTATTACATATTTCTATGAACAACTGTATGCCGACATCAGGTAATATACTGTGTATCACATATTTCTATGAACAACTGTATGCCGACATCAGGTAATATACTGTGTATTACATATTTCTATGAACAACTGTATGTTCTATGAACAACTGTATGCCGACATCAGGTAATATACTGTGTATTACAAATTTCTATGAACAACTGTATGTTCTATGAACAACTGTATGCCGACATCAGGTAATATACTGTGTATTACATATTGCTATGAACAACTGTATGTTCTATGAACAACTGTATGCCGACATCAGGTAATATACTGTGTATCACATATTTCTATGAACAACTGTATGCCGACATCAGGTAATATACTGTGTATTACATATTTCTATGAACAACTGTATGTTCTATGAACAACTGTATGCCGACATCAGGTAATATACTGTGTATTACAAATTTCTATGAACAACTGCATGCCGACATCAGGTAATATACTGTGTATTACATATTTCTATGAACAACTGTATGCCGACATCAGGTAATATACTGTGTATTACATATTTCTATGAAAAACTGTATGCCGACATCAGGTAATATACTGTGTATTACATATTTCTATGAACAACTGTATGTTCTATGAACAACTGTATGCCGACATCAGGTAATATACTGTGTATTACAAATTTCTATGAACAACTGCATGCCGACATCAGGTAATATACTGTGTATTACATATTTCTATGAACAACTGTATGCCGACATCAGGTAATATACTGTGTATTACATATTTCTATGAAAAACTGTATGCCGACATCAGGTAATATACTGTGTATTACATATTTCTATGAACAACTGTATGTCGACATCAGGTAATATACTGTGTATTACATATTTCTATGAACAACTGTATGCCGACATCAGGTAATATACTGTGTATTACATATTTCTATGAACAACTGTATGCCGACATCAGGTAATATACTGTGTATTACATATTTCTATGAACAACTGTATGTTCTATGAACAACTGTATGCCGACATCAGGTATTATACTGTGTATTACATATTTCTATGAACAACTGCATGCCGACATCAGGTAATATACTGTGTATTACATATTTCTATGAACAACTGTATGCCGACATCAGGTAATATACTGTGTATTACACATTTCTATGAACAACTGCATGCCGACATCAGGTAATATACTGTGTATTACACATTTCTATGAACAACTGTATGCCGACATCAGGTAATATACTGTGTATTACATATTTCTATGAACAACTGTATGCCGACATCAGGTAATATACTGTGTATTACATATTTCTATGAACAACTGTATGCCGACATCAGGTAATGTACTGTGTATTACATATTTCTATGAACAACTGTATGCCGACATCAGGTAATATACTGTGTATTACATATTTCTATGAACAACTGCATGCCGACATCAGGTAATCTACTGTGTATTACATATTTCTATGAACAACTGTATGCCGACATCAGGTAATATACTGTGTATTACATATTTCTATGAACAACTGTATGTTCTATGAACAACTGTATGCCGACATCAGGTAATATACTGTGTATTACATATTTCTATGAACAACTGTATGCCGACATCAGGTAATGTACTGTGTATTACATATTTATATGAACAACTGTATGCCGACATCAGGTAATATACTGTGTATTACATATTTCTCTGAACAACTGCATGCCGACATCAGGTAATATACTGTGTATTACATATTTCTATGAACAACTGTATGCCGACATCAGGTAATATACTGTGTATTACATATTTCTATGAACAACTGCATGCCGACATCAGGTAATATACTGTGTATTACATATTTCTATGAACAACTGTATGCCGACATCAGGTAATATACTGTGTATCACATATTTCTATGAACAACTGTATGCCGACATCATATACTAGACTGTGTTAAATATTTCTGTAAACATAATAATAATAATAATAATAATAATAATAATAATAATAATAATAATAATCTTTAAACAAATCAACTATCTTTAAACAAACCTATACTGCCAACACTTATTGTTATGCAACGCTAATTTCAAATACAGAATAGTTTATTTTAAAGAACAGAGCCAGGGGCCAAAACGTCCGCCCTGGTCGAAACTCTTCCTCGGCCGAAATGTCCGGCATTCGTTGAAATGTGGGTGAAAGCGTCTGGTCACGACGAGGAAAAGTACGTGAATGTCGGCGTTTGATTGGATAATAAAATAATTGAGAGCAAAACATTGCAAAAATTGTGTGATTCGAGTTATTGTGATTGTTATAATTACGACATCATATTAGAAAAATGTAGTCGCAAAATATTGACAGCCCACTTATTACACAAATCAAATTGCAAGATAAGTTCACAGAAGTGTGAAATCAACATCAATTACAAAATCAAAGAAAGCTTAGAAAGAACTTCCATGTGCTGAGAGTATTGTAACACATTAAATATAATTCGGAATTACTTAGCTGAAAACTAATTATGCAAATCAGAAAATTAATATGAACAGATTTCAGTGTAAAACTAATGAGGTCTGCGCAATGTAACAGAAAATCTATGTACCAAGTTTAATTGAAATGTGATTGGAACCAAGAAATTACGAATTATTACGCTAATTAGGGAATTAATATGAACAGATTTTTACCCCAAACTAATTAGGTTTGTACATTGTCCTAGAACATCTTTGTACTAAGTTTCATTGAAATGGAATAATTAGTACTTTAGATATCAGTGTGAAAGCTTAAAATTGGTTAATTATGCAAATTAGGTAATTAATATGTGCATATTTTAACCCACAATTATTGAGGTTTGTCTATTGTCCTACAGCATCCATGTACAAACATTCATTGATACGTGATTAGTATCTGAGATATCAGTGTGAAAGTTGGAAATTGGTTAATTATGCAAATTAGGTGATTAATATGCACAAATATTTACCGAAAACTAACTGGGTCTCTGCATAATTCTAGATTTATTGAAATGTGATGATTAGTACTTTAGATATCAGTAGAAAAGCTGAAAATTAATTATGCAAATTAGGTAATTAATAAGCACAATTATTTAGCTTAAAACTAATCAGATCTCTGCATAGTCCTAAAGGATCTATGTACCAAGTTTCATTGAAATGCGATGATTAGTACTTGAGATACCCGTGGAAAAGCTGAAAAGTAACTAATTATGCATATTAGGTGATTAATATGCACAAATATTTATCCGAAACAATCAATCTCTGCATAGTCCTTGAGTATGTAAGTACCAAGTTTTATTGAAATGTAATGCTCACTACTTGTATCAAAAGCTGAAAATTAATTAATTATGCAAATTAGGTAATTGTATGTACTGATATTACCATAAAAACTATCAGGTCTGTGCATTGTCATATGACATCTATGTACCAAGTTTCATTGAAATGTGATGATTAGTACTTGAGATATCAGTGGAAAAACCGAAAATTGACTAATCATTATGCAAATTAGGTAATTAATATGCACGGATTTTTACCAAAAACTAATCAAATCTGCGAATATGTTCAGAGCATCTATGTATCAAGTTTCATCAAAATCCAATGAGTGGTTCTTTAGATATCAGTGGAACAGTCATAGAACAGCTAAAAATTAGCTAATTATCATGCAAATTAGGTAATTAACGAGCATGGATTTTTACCAAAACCTAATCAAATCTGCGCATTGGCCCAAAGCATCTATGCACCAAGTTTCATCAAAAACCGATGTATGGTTCTTGAGATAGCAGTGGAACAGTCGGACACACATACACATACAGGCACACTAACTGCAAAGACTCTCATTATGTGCTTCGCACATGGGAGTCAACAATTCAGAAATATTTAGAGAGCGTAATTAAAGAAAATTGTCAACGTGCTGTGCAATTTTCTGTTTGGCTGACAGCCTGACGCATCGGTTTTCGTGTCACGTCCTTGCAACTTCTTACACATAACATGAACTACATGGTCTCTACAAAACGTTATTCAGAGGTAGAGATGCAGGTTCGTGGGCACTTTGGAGTGAAATTTTTGTTTGTTTTGTTTTTTATTATCCAAATAGTCTTGGTTATAGATTGTTAAAATTTTGTAGAATTATGAATAGTGGAAAATACTCAAAAAACGATTTTAAAATATAGATAACAGGTGCAAACATTCTCTTTTGAATGCTTAGCAAGATTTAGCAAGGCTGTACATAAATAATATAAAAAAACATGGTGAAAAAAAGAAATGAAGGGATCTCCATATTATGCACTACTTTTAACAAAACGATAATACATTTAAATTTGGAACTGTTACAGGCATTTTAATTATGAGCATTAGCAAACTTCTTACTGAGAGAATTGTTATGCAAATTAGCAATTATCTCGGCTTCTTTTGAGTGCACATCCCAGAACTTTAAAAAAAATAGCTCCTAGACGCTTTGACTTTTTGTTTTGAAATTTTCACAAACGATTGACAATGTGTTTATCTTCAAAACGCCGTCGGGGCATTGTTTTTGGTTGAACAGTGTTACAAAAATCGTACAGACAACTAGCCTGGGTGTTAATTTATGCATAAACTTAAAGTAGTGAAATTTGAGCTGCTGCCCTGCAAAATTGACAACTGGTAGACAGTTTTCAAAACGGCACTTTCTTCATAGTAAACAGATGTACCCATAAACTAATTTTGACAGGCAACAAAAGCATGGTTTAGAAGCTATTTTTTTTTAAATCACTTTTGGCCAAAAAAGCTCATTTTGTGCATATTTCAAACTACAGTGTCCATGGAAAAAAAATACTAACAAAATTTTAAAATTCATACAATAAGCTTTCCGAAAATATATAGTTTTGTAGACAAAGGAGGTCATCTTGGTTTCCTAATTAACTAATTAAAATACCTGTCAGGTAAAAACTGCGTCTCTACCTTAAAACATTTGAAACACTTACCCGGCGTTTTGCTCTCTTAGAAAGCCGACGCGGTGAATATGGGCTTGTCCGGCATCTTGTTCTTTAAAATCTGATTTCTTTAAATGTAATATTGGGGTAAGGCTCGAATTGTTTGATCAAATAGTATCACCAACCTTATTGTATGGTTGTGAAATATTGGGCTATTCCGACCTTACTCAATTAGAAACGTTTTATCTGAAATGTTGAGAGACTACTTAATTTAAACGATAGTAATGCAAATTGTATGATTTATGGTGAGCTTGGGGAGGTTTGACTTGCTATGCTTGTTGAAAACAGAATGCTGCAATTCTGGAGTAGTATTATTCATAGTAAATCACATAAACTATCTCATTTATTGTATAATTTAATGAAATCTTTGTACGATAAAGTTATATACAAATGTCCTTGGATGACTAAAATCAAGGATATACTTGACAAGTCTGGTATGCCGAACCTTTGGCTGAGCGAGACACACATGAATAGAACATGGCTTGAACAAAGCATGAAATTACGGTTATTGGATATTACACGCAAAATAATTGGAATTCTGAAATGCACGAAAATGGCTTGCGTACAAATTAAAGAATTATTAAAAATTCGTTGTTAATTTCAAAATACCTCTTGTGCCTTGACCCAGCTCACCGTATAGTTATGTAGATGTCGTAATCATAGTTACCTATTATGACTGATCGCTATTAAAATGTTGCTACTCATGATCGAATATGCCCATGCAATTATATTAGTGATGAATTTCACTATCTGTTTGAGTGCGTTGCTTTCCATACAATGAGGTCAAAATTATTAAAACCATATTATTGTTTTAGACCAAATACAAGAAAAATGAAACAGTTATTCAATTCATCAAATCAACTTGAATTATTGAACCTCTAAGTTTTGTAATTAGATTATGAAGCAGTTTTAATTGTTGTAATGGTATAAATATACTAGTATTACATTGTCTTGGGGCTAATCACACACGTTATTCAAATTTATTGTGTAATGTACATTATTAAGTTCTCTCATACCTCTTAGGAGGAAGTAAAGGGAAATAAACATTATAAAAAGTGTGCAAGGTATAAGTTTTCAGCACTTGTCTTTAAACCCAAGCTGTTCTTTTATAAACATTGAGTAAGGACAGATATTCTGCGTAAGAATTTGCGGTATGACGGTATAAGGAGAATGCCCATCTCAACGTTTTCTCATTGATTTTGTCTACTGATGTCACACCTGTGGATCGTTTGGAAACTCATGAATTCTCACACTAATACTATATGCATTGCTAAGCTCGCCAAAAATACGTTTCAAAAAAGCGCCGACCGAAATATATAATATATATCGTTGACATTTTCGTTATATGACGCAGTATTATAAAAGCACAGCGCAAGTATATGGCTTCGTTTCGTACTTTGCCGTTTGGTGTCGCCCATTTACTTCGGCTAGAGTCGGAAACAGTCGCGAGTCGACTGTTTCAGGATATGTGGGCGTGGCTACAACACAAGAAATATCTCAAATTAATTCGGACACGAGTAATCATTTTCAACTAAAAATCAATGACTGTATTTCAGCGGATCAAAAATCCAAATTGGGAAATGTGTGGGTGGGCATTTCACAGTCTTACTTAAAACATACAATTTATCTTGCCATTGTTAAGGCTGGCTGTTATGGTAAACTCTACAAACTAATCTATGAACAGTTTATAAATTGGAATTCCGCGTATTAGGGTTTGCCGCATACAGGTGGTTATGTGAGGGGGGGGGGGCATGATTCAATTTTATAAATACCTAAATCACAAGTATTCAACCATGCAGTAGGTCAGATCTAAACCATAGTCACTCTACTAGGAGTTACTGTGTCTAAATTGAGAAATTTCGGTTGTGAGGAAAAACATCTTCATGAAGGGAACCACTGAAGCTATATGCTATATGGAAAATTTGAAAATTGACACAGACAAACAATCAGTAATATGGATAGCCCTTTTTAGGTAGCAAACTTAATAAATAAGACATTGGAATCATTCTAAATTAAATCTTTATTTGTGTTTCTCGTCATTACACAGCAGTCAAAACACTCAGCACAGTAGTCTTGCATCCATTATTCTGCAAAGTTTGTTTCTTCAAGTAACATGTGGTGGGGGATATCCAAAAGCTGGATATGTAACAAAATTTCAAACCAATTTCCAGTTCTACATCTACATTTGTATCGATTACGAGCATTCAATATATTTGGAAACGTATCTTGTTGAAAACTTAAATTGAATGATATTATGTAAATTTTGAAACATGTTAGGATTCATATCAACAATGTACGCATTCACCGCAATGGACCAATGAACTGTCAGTCTCAAAACTCTGCTGACATCAATTTTAACAATGAACCCATAAGGAGAGTGTGAAGAAAATGACATAAAATCTCAAATTCTGCTCAACTGAATTAATTGTCAGAATCAGATAGGCTCTGGATTTGCTTATTGGCTGTCCACTCAAACATCACCATGGATTATAAAAAAACAGATATGAATGTGCAAGATGGCATTAACCAACATTCATTTTCTATATGAACCATAGCGGTGTTCAAGTTGGCAGCTTTTGAACCTATCACTCACTCTTGATGTATCAAGGGCTGTGATGTTATGTTGATGTAATTTACTTTGTATCGGTAAATATATAAAAATGCTTAAAATGTACAGACTTCAGATGTTGAATGGTTACAGTGCAAAGTGAGGATTACATATTAGATTTTATTAACAGTAAGGTTGGTGGTGGCTATAGAAGTGTGAGCTATAGAATCCTAAATACACCCTTCCATGCTAATAAATGCATCTACACATGTACAGAAGCAAAAACTGAGAAAATCTAATCATTTGCCCTCTTAAATGGTTTAATCTATTTACAAAAAAAAAATAACTCCAGTTTAACAATAAACAGTTGCACAGCATCATCCTTTGCAGCAAATTATCGATCGATTTCACCAAACACAACATCCATGGTACCTATTGGAAAAATAAACAAGAATAAAACAAACATGTACAGTACCGTAATAGCATATACCGGTCTGCTATATTTTGATGAACATTGTAAAAATGCCACAATCATTGCACAGTGCAGTGTTCTGTATGATGAATTCAAGAAGTGTTAACTACAGTTTGTTTTACTTATAACTTTAAACACAGGCAGCATGATGAGTATGGTGTTTTAACAAATATATTAATTTGACACATACTACAACATATATAAGAAACAATACAGCTCTGAACACTGATGCCTATAAAATGAAAACACAATACTGACTGGCCATTAGCATTAGGGTGAATACTTATTTTCCAAAGAGAAAGCAAATCAATATGGACTTAGGTGATTTTTGAGTGGTTACAAAAAGTAAAACGCATAATTTATATACAGTTGATACTTTAAAAGTAGATGTGGATTCACATCTGTTGTTAAGGCCAGTCAATAAGCACCATGTACAAGAATACATAAATTATAGCACAACACACCCTGATTCTTCTACTCAGACACTTATTACTTTTATAGTATAGGTGACTGCATATTTCCTTCATGAACAGAAACACCAGAGAACAGAATTTCTTTTTGTGAATGTATGGTTCCAAGATAACCTATGGTTAATGAGTGATTCCTTGAAATGCTCTAAAATAGTTTGAACCTGCTATGGGTTATTTGCATGAAAATGTGTAATTCCACATGACCTAAATTGACAAATCACAGCAAAGAATCAGTGTGAGGTGGGGTTATTAAATTGATTATAGTACAGCCTTTCGATTTTAAAGTATGATTAACTACTTATCACCTTATTAGTTTGGTCTCCTTAACAGTATACAATAAAGAAATGATAACACACTGAATGCAAATAATTAGTATGTGTCAAGAACTTCTTGCACTGACAAGTCCGTATTAAAGGTAGGTTTTTACTGGAACAAAACACCCCATTAGCTGTATTCAAATTAGTGTAATGAGTTTATGCCAATAAATGGGACAGGTATGGGGACTGCCAACAATTATTATTATTATTAACAGTCTTTGAAGGCCATTTAAAAAGTTTTCATGTTGTCAAAATGAACTTCACAAACAGCTAGTTTTAGGGCCAATCCACAAAAAAGGCTGAAAACCCTATATATTGTGACACCATCACCTTGAAATAGTTGTTGGAACAAGTATTTAATATGACAAATACGAACTTACAATATTGAACAGAATTATTTGATGAAAACATTAACTACACACATAGAATTTCTATAGATGCTTGCTTATAAAGAACAATATTCTAAAAATAGTAATATTTTTGAGAGTCTTTAAGTGTCATGTTTTTTGACCAATACTGGATTTTCTATGAGATCTTAATGCGTGACATGTTTGAATCAAACATCTGCCACAAAAATTCTTTTCATAGTTCAATGTCGAAATATCAATCTTTCCAAGGGGAACATGGCCGTACATCAACATTGATCATCAAATTTGCAGTGTTTTGATGCCACTACAATGCTAGGACATTGTTTGTCTTGTTTTTACATTCAATTTTACACATAACACAGCAGCAGAAAATAATCAATTGTATCACAGTTGTTTTTTATGACATGTGTGACACCAAGTGAGCAAACGCAAATTGATTTGGAAAGAATTTGTTCAGTAATTATCATCCGCTATTCTTACTAAGCTTACACTAACATACTTTACATCCAACTATCTGTCAATTTCACCAAAGACTACATCACAGGTACCTACAAATATAGAAATGCTGGGATTAAAGCAGAGATGCAGGATGGGAGCTATGAATTTAGTTCATATACAGTGTTTAATGTTTTCCAACCTGCATCCTCCTATAGCAAGCAGCAAGCAATTCTGTTACATACATTGTATAATTACATGGAAAAAGTAATTCATTCATGCAGCTACGTAATGAAAAAACACAATTTACAGTAGTCAATTCATCAAATATCAACATTTTGTCACATATTGGTCCAATAACGCAGGAATGAAACAATACATTACATCTATTCGTTTGTCAGCAGGACAAACAAAAAAGTAGCCTGTGTTTGTTTTGCAATTACATAGTTCACAATTATGCAAGCAGTACAAGACAAATTATACAAGGACTAAAATACCGAAAAAATCATAGAGGGAAATAATTACTAATAGTGAATTTAAGCATTCAGAGAGTGGATGTAGATGACCTGTAATTTCATATTACAGTTAATATTTGGAAGCAGTGGCATGAGGGAAATTGTTTCAACATGTGTTACATTACATCCTGATATATCCATCAGACACTAAAAGTTGAAACACTGTATGGTTAAATAATTCTTTATAGGAAACAAAATTAAAACAACAATGTTATGACAAACTTACTGCTTCACAAATAATTAGTGATATTGTGTCAAACAACAAATGTTATCATGTGGTTTGTGGTTCCATTTAAAAACAAAATGTATTAATAGTTTATGCATTCACAGCTTCAATTGTTCTATGTAGTCAGAGAAGATAAATGGCATTGTCATGTACGCACAAGTGTTTTTCATGCTGAGAATTCCAATTCCCCTTGACTTACCTATAATAGCCACTACATCAGCTAACATGTGTCCTTTAGCAAGCCTGTCTAACCCAGCAAGATGAGCAAAACCTGGAGCTTTGATCTTACATCGATATGGTCTACTACTCCCATCAGACACTAAGTACACCCCAAATTCACCCTGAAACAGAGACACAAATCAGATACAGTTCATGTGGTTGCATTGAACACCAGAGCAAACATTGTCTTTTTTCACAAATTATTAAAAAAATATTGGAAGCACAACTGTTTATAGCATGTCCAAATAATTTAACAAGACCCCCGTACACATATAGCCACCTGTTCTAGCTCTAGATGAAGCTAGATACAAACTAATTATGCAGTGGGGGAATTTTATGAACAAATAATCATAAAAGAATAACTTTTCATCTAAAAAAATTCAAAACTAATTGTTTATGATGATCATCAAATATTCAAGGGAATATTTGATGATGACCATAAACAATTTGTTTTGAATTTTTTTCCCAAGATTTTGAAAATCGTTCAAAGAAAGGTTATTGACGTTGAGATGCTGAATTGTTGGAGTTCAAAAATCGTGTTACAAAAACATTCAGTTCAGAAATTACCAAGACTACTTTTGCGAAACCACGGTCAAATTGTAATTCGGTGTTCAATTAACAGTTAACAGGACTTTGAGCTACAGGCTACATTATTTCAGTTTTTGTTGAACGTCTGTCCACATTTAGTAACTCAAGCTTTAATTAACAGTTAACCAAACTGAGTTATGAGCAACATCGATTTTTTGTTTTGAACATTGAGCGTAGTTGGGTGTAGTTTTGCAAAAGTGTCCATGATTTCTGAAATGTTGTCATTTTTGCAGTTTTGCCTTAAGTCGCTCTTTGGGATTTGTTGATTCTCATGCAGGATTCACACTTAAGTTGGTGGCTTCAGACCTATCAATTTCCTGGTGCAATGTTGTGCATCTGTATAGGTTATCTTCGCTGCCAACCATTCCGCATATATTCATTGAATGATTTGTAAATGTTAACGTCAAGAGGCTGAATTTTGAATGTACATCCACCTGAAATATTGGCTCTAAGTGATGTTTTGATTTTGAATGAATCAAACACCAGAAGTGACTTCAGTGACTTTGTATAGGGAAAGCTGTCTCATCACAGCCACATTTTTTATCATGTCTGTATCATGCCGTCCCTCGATGTTCAGCTTGTGCACTCCTTTAAATATAACCATGGGTGAGAGGACTTTGCCAGTTCTTGTCGCAGTCAAAATCACTGTGAGATGTTGTTTCTCAGCTCAGTTGATCTGACGGAAACAGTTTTCCTCCCTACTGATTCCAATGTAGTTTATGGCAGGAAGTGTAAATATATTGGTGTCTCATCCATGTTACCAATCGACAGCAAAGGGAAGCTATACATGTACTTCTCACGCCGGGTGACTATCAAGTCATGGAACGCTGTTATTTTTTTTTTCAAAATTTGTCTGCAGACATTGTCCGATAGAAGTGCCTGTTTGATGAATCAGTGAATGCTGCGCACAGAATTTGTGATCCCATCATTTTGATATTTTCAACTCTGGACAATGAGGCCAGATAATACTTTTTGCCTGTTGACTTAATAACTGTGTTGTGACTGGTACATGGTTGTCATGCAGCAGCAAAATAAACTTGACAAGTTCATCAAATAATTTCTGACAGATTTCTTCCAGCACCAGCGTTTCTGCCATATTTTGTCACATGCTGAACAATAAGAGCACTGTTCTTATAGTCTTTCACTAATCGATAGATGTTTTTTTGGGGGTTCTCAATGCTGCTCTTTGTACATGTTCCATGGCATGTCCCACAACCAGTCGCTTCCATCTCTATAAATATCAGAGCAAGGTATGCGCTCACCGACTAAGAAGTCGCAGTCATGGTTAACAACATTTACATTAACTGGTGGTTGATTTACTGTCTTGCTCTGTTGTGTGGTAGTTCACCAATCTCCCGATTAATAACTGGAAATGTTTTCTTCTTTGGTGGCACAGTTTCAGGATTACTATTAGCTGGTCGTTTAGCAAAATAATTACTAATGCAGTCTATAAAAACATAGATGAGTGACAAAACCACAAAAAATCTCCTTATTTTTTGCAATAAAAACAAAAGTGTCAGACCTGTGGCACAATAACCAGTAAACTACTCCGAAATGAATATGATAAAACATTGATGATCAGCATCAATAAATTCATTTATTGAAATAGAAAGTACAGCTCAAAGCCTGGACAAGTATCAAACTTTAGAAAAACTACACTGTGTAACATATTTTTGGACCAGCATAAAATCTATAAAATGACCTATAGCCATGATTGCAATCTAGTTTATCTAATTTGTTGCGCCAAAGGTACATGAATTTTGATTGGATGTTCATTTGACTTCTGTCAATGTGGCATCACATACAACCAAAACAATGTTTTCCCAACATCGGGCAGGGTTTATGCTTTGTACCGATTTGAATTCAAGAAGAAATTAGACAGAGGGTTTTCAACCCGCCTATTCACATACATGTAGTCAGTCCAGTCAGTCAAAATGACTATTTTGAACTGTAAGCATTAATCTGCGATTTAGCCAATGATGGAGAGAGTATTCTAGGTCAGGGGAAGCCCCATGACATCACAGATTTTTTTCCACATCACGTGACCGAGGCAAAGAAGCCTGCACCATCTTGCCTTATGATCACTTCTGGTTTTCTCCATATACGAGGACTAAGCCAATCGCTATGGAAAAGTGGGGGTGGTCAGGAGCAACCTGGAGTATATTGTGGGTATGAACTATGTTAATAGTCGGGTTGAAAACCCTCTGCCTAAATTCACTACGTTCAATTATCCACCATAGATTCCGGTGAGTCAAAATGACTATTTTGAACTGTAAGCAGAGTCAGACGCCGGGAGGTGGGTTACCGAGCAAAAACAAACAACAAGCCATGCATGGCACAGTCCCCGTTAGTTAACAAATTTAAGATATATAGTTTTGTTTATAGTAATATAGCTGGAATATAACCATGTCAGAAATATGATTATAATGATTGTTTAACATTATTATGATTGTCAAACAAGTACTTGTCCATATTGAGAGATATTGCTCTGGAGCAGCATTAATTAAAACAAAATCAGCCATTTTGAATACCTGTATATATCTATAACATGATGTATAATGAATATTAAAAATTTGAACATAATCAGTCAAAGCAAGTCAGAGATATGGCTCTAGAAGCCCATTCAATAAAAAAAAATGCTAGTCCTTGTCATAATTCTGAACAGGGGCTGATAAAGGGTGTCTCAGCCCAGGACAATATTCCCTACTTACGACTACTACCCCATAACAAACATGCCCGATGACACTAGACCCAAACCCCGATTTTTGGGTGACTAGAAATTACAAAGAAATAGAGGCCAAAACAGTTTTGCATGAGAGCATAAGCCTAAAGCGAGACCTGGACATGTCCTAGAACCGACGATGGGAGAAACTTCTGTACACAAATCTGTAGTAGAGCCTACACTATCAACTATGTGCAGGGATCCCTGTCGTCCGCACCAGGTCAGTAACCAAAATCTGACCCGCTACGACAGCACCCACCCTAAAGGACCCTCCCTCAATGGTTTGGGTGTCTCTTAAGTAATAACTGGTAAAGACGTTTGCCTTCTCCAGAAGCCTGCCCTCAGTACGTGCTTGTGGAGGGCACTTGATGCAAGAGCCAACGAGTTAGTGATCGCACTGACCTCATGTACTCATACTTGGAGTCTCTGTAGACCCTCAGACACTGTTGTAGTGATCCACCTGGAAATAAAGGTTGGGGAGGCTTGTCTGTCCTTCTTACCCTGGCCATAACAAATAAACATGTGCTTGCTGCCATGCCTCGCTCCATAGTACGGTTCTCATAGTAACTCATCGCTCGAACCGGACAAAATGACGCTCCTATCCAATGTTAGCCAGATGAGGAAGGACGATCACCTATGGATCGTGTCCTGGGATTGGTTCATGGCGGGAAACCTGATTTGTGCAAGGTGGTCTGCTTAAAACAGATAACACAACCACAAGTAACAAAAAGACGGTTCCGTTTTTCAGGGTCTAGGACAATCGGCTAGTTTTGTTCCCAAAGAATTCTCGATGGTGGGTGACAAGGCTGATCTATAGCCAACAATCGCCAACTTGTCAGACAAATGGACGAAAAAATCAGCTACCTGGCCAACAGAGGGATGGCATACAGTACTCATTCCGCCCAACCTCTCGCTTTTATCGCTTTTTTTTAACCGCTTATCGCTTAATTTCCGATCGCTCGCTGCTTTCCGACCGGAAACCAACCGCTTTTTTTCTGCTCGTTCGCTCGCTTTTGTTTGCTGGCTCTTGTTCGCTCACTCGCATTTGTTCGCTTGCTCTTGCTATGGCTGGCTTCAGAAACATCGTCCGCTTGCCAAATAACCGCTGGAGTAACGATGATCACACATTGTATCTATAAACTTATGTTTTTATTCGTAATAAATTTAGGTTTTAATGACGATTCAAAATACAACGCGTATTGCTTCTCTGTATTGGGAAGGGTAACAAAAACGCCTTCAAATCACTTGACACATTGTAACGTTCTTGTGTGCGTAGTTCAAGCAGCTATATAACTGGTCAATAACGGCGCTCAAAATAATTTGACACTTTGTTATTTGCAAACGCAACTCACACTATGACCCTTCAGCCTAGGAAGTTGCGAATACCTACTCGCAGATGCGCCTAAAAAATATGTCTATGCGAGTAAAAACTTTTAAATATCCGCATTTAGCTTGCAGTTTTCAGAAACTACTCGCATTTTGCGAGTGAAAATTGAAGCAGTTGAAACATGCCGTGCACGCGTCAGACTAGACGAGATACCGTGCACGATCTTTGAATAATTTACCATGTACTCGGAAAGTCGGCCGGTTCAGCAGAACGAAATCCCAACAACAAACACTGGGACATCAGATCCTACATCTTCGCATCCAGCTACAAAACGGAAGATGGCATGGGATTCAACTTTGGGCACGAGTACGCGATCAAAATCTCGGAAGCCAAAACAAGATTGAAAAATTGTGCGATGGATCGAGCAATACGAGTGGTTAGACGTTATCACAAGTGAAGGCCGCATGGAGTTGACATAAACCCAACATACGATAACACACACAAGCGTACTGAAATTATAGTGAATATCGCAGATGGAATGAGAAGGGAAGTATCGAGCAGTATTAAAAATGCCAACTACATTTCCATTCTTATCGATGGTGACACCGATAATGCTGCAAAGAAATGCGAAATCGTGTACGTACGACGTGTCAACAAAAATGGGAAGGCGACAGTGAATCTGATCGGGCAAAAAGAGGTTGAACACGCACATGCAGATGGCGTACTGAGTGCCACCAAAGATTTGTGTGAATATGTTGACGTAAGTTGGAGCACAAAATTAATTGTTTTTTGCGCACATGGGGCAGCAGTAAGCCTTGGAAGAAACAGAAGTGTCTCTACTTCGTGACGGCATAGCTAACTATTTGGTGTCAATCCATTGCATGTCGCATTGCCTGAAACTTGCGATGTTAGCCGTTCAAAAAAAACGTTGCTATGGTGAGGAATGTACACGATGTCTTGAATATGATATGGGAAAACGTACCATTATTCACCGAAAAGTTCCAGGGATCTCTTGCTATGGAATTAGGGGTGAATGTTTATACCCCAAAGTCAGTTACTGGTACAAGATGGATGCCACACGTGGAACGAGCATTACGTATTTTTCTATCAACGAAACAAGTCGATAAAAACAATCCAACTTCGGCAGGTCAGTACGCCGCTGTATTAGCCCACAGTGAACATCTTGCTTCAACAACACGGAACGCGGACATCAAAGGTCGGGCTACAAAAGTTGTACGTACAATGACCACCCTGAAATTCGCTGCATTTTGCCATTTTTTGTTAGATTTATTTTCGGAGATTGCAACGTTGAGTCACACTCTACAAACAAATGACGTGATTCTAACTCAGGCAATACAAGCTGTTAAATCGTGTATTGCGACAGTTGAGTTAATGAAAATGCAGCCTGTTGAAAATGGTTCCCTGGAGAAGTTCAAGGAAATAATGAACACTGAACAAATAAATTCGAATAATGCCAGTACAGATGACAATTTGGAGCCAGTTACTTTCCAAGAAATCAAACTAAAAGGACGCCCAACTTAAATAATGACACAGTTACAAGCTGACATAAACAACACATGTGATGAAACCGTACAACATGCTCTGAAAACACGATTTGACAACTTGTTGGGTACAGCAAATGCAGAGGGGCCAGCTAAAGCTGTCTACTGTTTGTCTGTGCTGTTCAATCATGATGCATGGCCAGATGATGTTACCAGGCTTATGGTATATGGGCAAGAAGAGTTGGCTTTTCTTTTGCAATGGTTTGGTTCAATCTTAGAGAAAAACGGGTGTGATGCATCAAATGTACCTGCTGAGTGGAGGCAACTAATAAAAGCTTCTGGTGTTTAATCAGTTTGGTGATAAATCACAGTCATCTCTATGGGCCCTGTGCTTAATAAAGAAGCCTTATTGTGATAATTATAAGAATGTATTCCACCTGTGTCACATAATGATCGTACTGCTCGTAACCACAGCCCAGTGTGAACGTGGCTTTTCTGCACAAAGGCGTATCAAGAATAAACAGCGTAATAGACTGCATCCAGAAAGTGTGGGTGATCTAATATGTATCAGCCTGGAAGGGCTCAGCATGGCTGAATTTGATCCTTCAAGTTCTGTTCACATATGGATGCATGAATCAGTGCGGGCCAGACGACCAAATGTGAAACTGGTGTGGCCTGATAGCATCGTACATGCAGTCTCCGACTTTTGCTCGTGTCTTGGTGCGCAAAACAAAACTGCACATATAATCATCGCATAGCTGAATTTCTACAAATCAATTTAACTTAAACTACTAGTATAATGACTGTGACGATTAATCGCTTGTCTGAGCACATGCGGCGAGAAATTATTGGATTGGCAGCAGCCGGACGAAAAATGAAAGAGAGGAAAACATAAAACAAAACAAACGCAGCCAGTGAACAGATACATTTCGAAAATAAAAATACAAAATAAACACAATTAGAGGAGCCGACCATGCGCGTTGGAAATAAATAAAATGTGTTGTGACACACTGGCAGCCCCATCAGACTCTTTCACTTAATATAATTATGCTATTTACCAAAGCACTTATATTTAATACATTGACGAAAAACACGGCAAGAAAAATGTAAATCAGGCTTGTAATTACTAGTAACTCAACTCGAACGCAATATTGATTACTGTAAAAGTGGATAAATTTGAATCTTCATCAAATTCAAACGATCTCGTTGAATTTCAATCAAAAATAAACTTGATGTTTAGAAAGAAAGACAAAAACAACAACATATTGGAGTGCAAAAAAAGTTAGCAGCAAAGAACGAGAAATGCATGTGGGAAAGCGATGAGCGAACTCGAGGAAAATTATGCTAATGTGAGAACAAACCATATACCCGCGGAGAACTCGCTAAAACATCGAGAAAATGTGCCATTTCGAAGGGCACCTTTACAAACAAGCCATGCATGGCACAGTCCCCGTTAGTTATCAAATTTAAGATATATAGTTTTATTTATAGTAATATACATTTAGCTGGGATATAACCATGTCAGGAATATGATTTTTTAACATTAAAATGATAGACATTTGTATCTGATCGTCAAACAAGTACTTGTCCATATTGAGATATTGCTCTGGAACAGCATTCAAAATCAGCCATTTTGAATACATGTATATAACATGATGTATAACGAATATATAAAATTTGAATATATAATCAGTCAAAGCATTTAAGAGATATGGCTCTAGAAGCCCAATTATTAAAACAAAATGGCCGCCAGTCAGCCATTTTGAATCCAATCTGAAAAATAAAATGACGTGCATCAGGAACCCGTAATGTCTAATGTATGTACCAAGTTTGAACAAAATCCATCCATAAATGCCAGAAAAGCTTGATATTTGATGATTTTTTAGCACAAAAATGACCATCATTCGGCCATTTTGAATAGGATCGTCAAACCAATATATCTGTTTAACTATGACATGATGTATGATGAATATTAAAAATTTGAACATAACCAGTCAAAACAAGTTGGAGATATGGCACTAGAACCACATTCGTTGAAGCAAAATGGCCGCCAGTCGGCCATTTTGAATCTTATCTGAAAAACAAAATTATTTGCATCAAGGTCCCATAATGTCTAATGTATATACTAAGTTTGAACAAAATCCATCTGTAAACAGCCGAGAAATGCGTGATTTTTAGGATTTTTCATCACAAAAAATGGCCGCCATTCGGCCATCTTGAATCAGATCGTGAAACAAATTGACGTGCATATGTATAATATCATGTATGATGTATGTGTGAAGTTTGATTGTGATTGGTCCAGGTATTTCTAAGATACAGGTCCTGGCGCACGCACACACGCACGCATGCATGCACGCACGCACGGACGGACGGACACACGGAGGTCAAAACATAAGTCCCCGTTTTCGTACTGCGTCCGAACGGGGACTAATAATGTTTGCGATTGTGTGAACATGATAACGTGCAAACAAGGAACAGAGCTTGTGGTCCAAGGAAACTTAGCGATGACGCAGTTAGATGTATACGGCTGTTGAAAACAGACTCCTTCGACCTCATATGGGCAGGTTCACGTGGATGTTTCATTTTCAACTATTACCAACAACACTATGGTAATAAAGACTTTCCGTTTTCGACATTGTGAAATTTTTTTGTTCTTATGTAGAAAAATACAATATTTTTACCAAGTAAAATCATATTTATTAAAGTTATTGTTCATACATGAGTTGTCGAACACACTACATAGTTTGTAATTTCATCCAGCTCCTTTCAGTCACGATTCAAGACAAATAAAAGGCACAAATATAGAGAATATAGCAAATTATTTTTTCTGTAATATTCATGTGTAATCAGTAATTATGAAAATAATTTATGGGTACATATGGAATACATTTCGTTATGAACTGTTCTTAATATAAATTTCTAATCAGTTTTTTTTTCAGGGTTTTCCCCCCAGAAAATAGGAAAGAATTTCATAATGTCAGGAACGGGAAGTCTTTTTTTTATTATTATATATTTATTGGGAACGGAAAGTCTTTATCGTAGTGCTTCGCCTCGGTTGACAATGAGCTCTTCGGATCGCTAAAACTGTATGTCCACCTCTGTTGGGGTTAACATTTTTATTATTATACCGAATAAGTCTTAAAACAGAAATTGTGGCACTCAATCATGGCAATCTTCCAGGTCATCGTTAGAAATATTTTCGGAGGCAAATTCAATCTCCACTCAAGGCTACCTTGAAGGATTGCAGGAAATTGACCCTTAGCAATTCATATTTATGAATTAATCGGGATTCAGGTACCATAGTGTTTGTAACTGAGTATTCCTAAATGTACGCAAAAAAACATGAACTTTCACGCAAACATTGTCAATGGTTCCCCGACACTGATTCCTTTTTATCTTTCAATTTTTCCAAGACGTCGTCGAGATGCAGGTGCGATTCCTCTTAGCATTGCGTTCTATTTATTTCCAACGCATGTGGTAGGCGCCTTTGATTGCGTTTATTTTGTTCTTTTATTCACGAAATCTATCACTGGCAGTGTCTATCACTGGTCGCGTCTCAATTTAATGTTCAAGCTGACTTTGTTTTGGCTGTAAGTAAATTACATACAGCAAAAAAAAAAAAACATAATTGTAATTCAACAAATTTATGTAACGTGTTAGTCCACTTGCCAGCCGCCTAGTTAAAAAACGTGATCTCCATTGATGTCGGCTTCGATAACTTCAGACAAGTAAGATGGGCGCCGGCCGACATTACATTTGCAATTATTGTATTTGTTTGACAAATTGTACAGTACGGTCATTCTATAACAATCGATTGGTCGTTTTTTCCAGACTTACTGTTCCTGCAGATATTCTTCAATATTGTTATAGGTGCCATGATAGGTGCGATAAAATCTCGACGTCATGTGGAGTTTGTTTACTTGTTTTGGATATGGGTCATAAAAAGTTAGATAAGCTAGATTAGAAGGCAATGCCTAAGACAAGGTACTCATAAATACTTTCTTACGCGTGGAACTATTTTTTGTTTTTCACGATGACAATAATCATGACAATAAACATATACTGTTGAAAATGTTATTTAGTTTAGAGCTCCATGGAGTTACATTGTATCTTTATCATCATATTTTAACATGAGTATTCAATCTGGAACGGCCTTTTCACTTCGCTTTTACGCAAAGGGATATGCAAATGTAACCTTTATGCAGTTTTATTCTTATAAAAACAACTGGTGTCCAGTTTTCAGTTTTTAATTTTCAGTTACGGCATTTCGTCGAACTTTGTAGAAGCGTACATGATTTGTTAATTTTACCCGTAAGAGTATCAGTATGGCCACTTTCACATATAAACGGGGAGACATCATCGAGGCAGTTGATGGAGTGAATCGATGGGCAGTCGCCAAAGGACGACAAATACTTGTACTTTTCCGTTTATATTGTTCTAAGACTTATTTTAAATGATCACGAAAATGTGTATGATTTCTATATGATCGTGGTATAGTAACACAAACGCGCACTCTACGTGATTTTCTAAACTGGCAAGTCAATCGATGTCTAAAAGTAGTTCCAGTCAGTACACATTTGTTTACACATTGTTATGTGGCATAAGATAACAATCTTTATAACTAATTAAATAAGACTAATCTCCTAATCATAAACTGATAACCAAGTGAGGTAGTGGGGTACATTTTTTTAATGGGTTGTTCCCGTAATGACTCGGTGCGGAGAAAACAGAAGTGATCATAAGGCAAGATGGCATGGGCCTCTTTGCCTCGATCCTGTGTTAGATGACGTGGAAGAAAATCTATGAGGTCATGGGGCTTCCCCTCTCTCTCCATCGTTGGCTGAATCGCAGATTAATGCCTACAGTTCAAAATACTCATTTTGACAGACCAGAGTCTATGGTGGGTAATTGAATGTAGTGAATTGTAAAATCAACTAGAAAAAAGAAAGAAGTAAATGCAATTCTGCGAAGTTACAATTTTCAAGCCATTCTACACCACTGAAGCACAAAGTAATGTACCTTAGATTTTTCTTACAAGTTTTATTGATTTTTTTTAAAAAAGAAAAAAAAAATCCTGAAAAGAATCCCTGAAATTAGCAGAAATAATGGAATGATCTTGAAAACACTAATGACTTGTATCATTTGTATACACCTTCAGTAGCATCAAGTAGGTTTCCAACCAGTGATGTAATTTGTGTAAGTAGCATCTCTTCCTGGAATGCGATGACACAGGGTGACTGTATCAGGGAGTTGGCATTGTAAAGAATAGGCTACACAACTTATCAGCAATTGGTTCACAGAAAAGCATGGTATGCAGTGCATATGATCTTGCCATGCACCAGGGTGTGTACTGTGTTCAATGCAACTGGTCACATGATATTCAAATTGTAGCTCATGAATATTAATACAAATTCAAACTTTGCAAAGAATACTAGAAGTTCAAAGTTCATTTCAATCACTGCACTATTTCTTGTGCAATTTTTCTTTTTTTTTTCTTTTTTAAAAGTCTTTTACGCAAGACTAGGTACAATTATGACACAAGATTCATGAGACAACATGTGTGCAACAACTTTTTTATTGCAGTCTCAAAATTAATGGATTAGTGGATTACCCACCTTAGGTGCTTCAATTGCTGTATATGTAGATCCTGGTGGCACTTGATAACCTTCTGTGAACAGCTTGAAATGATGAATCAATGATTCCATGGAGTCCTATCAAATGAAATATATACAGTATTGATCAGATACCGGTACTTTGGGATGGTTGTTGAGACTCCCCTGAACAGTTTAACAAGATTACCCCTGCGTGTGTAACATAAATGACTTTGTACATAAATTTGGTTTTTACTTTGGGGTTACTTCAAAGTTGAGTTTGTGTTTTCTCAAATTTTTGACCAGCTCTTCGACCAGTGTTCACAACAGCTCGCATAGAGCCATGGAAATACATGCTACGATAGTGCACATATTCGCAACATAGAACGTCTTGTGACATAGCTGCACCCCTGAAAATAGGGTAAAATAGAGAGCACTTCCTGTCACGAGGGCGTAGTTCTATTGGCAGTATATTCTGAAATGATCAGCTATTTGAGTAGTACAATTGTGCCGAATTACATGCTTTTATCATGATATTAATAACTGGATATAACAGAGAGTACTTCCTGTCACTAGATGGCGCTGTTCCATTGGCAGTATATTTGGAAATGATTGAGTAGTACAATTGTGCTGAATTTCATGCTTTTATCATAAAATTAATGGAACAAGCAGCCTGTCGGCTGAGATAGCTCCACTGTTAGCAATGCACAGTACAATTAACAAACAGAAGATATTATTAGAAAATGAACAATATGTATAGTATCAAAGCAATGGGACTTGCTGTTTTCAACAAGAAGTCAAAAATATCACTTTTTACCAAAAATGACAAAAATAATCATCAAAATTAGATATCATCACGAAATTAACAAATCTGAAAGAGGTCCACATGTAGTACCAATATATGTAATATAAAAGCAATCAGACTTGCGGTTTTCAGTAAGAAGTCAAAAATGTCACTTTTTACCAAAAATAACAAAAATATTCACCAAGATTAGAGAATTTAAGATATCATGAAATGAACAAATCTGAGAAAGGTTCACATGTAGCATCTATATAATGTAATGTCAAAGCAATTGGACTTGTGCTTTTTAACAAGAAGTCGAAAATATCACTTTTTACCAAAAATGACAAAAATATTCACCAAAATTAGAGAATTTAAGATATCACCATGAAATGAACAAATCTAAGAGGTCTACCCCAGGTACATACAAACCAAGTATCAAAGCATTCAGGCTTGTAGTTTTCAAGAAGA
The DNA here is from genome assembly GCF_978046115.1 of Saccoglossus kowalevskii. Classification (NCBI taxonomy): domain Eukaryota; kingdom Metazoa; phylum Hemichordata; class Enteropneusta; family Harrimaniidae; genus Saccoglossus; species Saccoglossus kowalevskii. The sequence goes on along the minus strand of NC_140645.1, from coordinate 44,119,286 downwards.
AGTCGAAAGAGTAAAACATTGACACGGACGACGACGGACAATCACTCATATGATAAGCTCCGCTCGACAATGTCAACAGCGAAGCTAATAAAATAGAGGGCACTTTCTGCCACTAGAGGGCGCTGATCCATTTTCAGTAGCAGTATCCTCGGGCAGACATCCGGGTATTTTCACCGCATGGCAACCATTGCGGTGAAAACAAAGGCCAAAAACTCTCAGAAAACGGTACTTTGGGATGGTTGTTGAAACTCCCCTGAACCATTAACAAGATTATCTTTCTATGTGCAATATAAATTTCGTTGTTCAGGATTACTTTGAACCTGAGTTTGTGTTGTTTTCTCGAATTTAGCTATTTTCACCGGCTCTTTGACCGGCATTTTACAGCTGAAATACATGGTACAGTGGTGCACGTCTTAGGAACATGGAACGTCTTGTGACGTAGCTCCGCCCGGAGGATATCAGTAAATGTACAGCTGCAACAGCAAGTTCCAGGCATCTAATTAAAAGTGCACAAAGCTGTCTGCTTTTTGTGCATAAATACTGGAAATAATACTTTGTGTTTAGGCAATTACCTTCATTTCAGCTCTTGATGGTGGTGTTATTTTGTTGTCATCTATTTTGATTTCACCTTCTGGCATTTCATTCAAACACTGGAGAATTATTCGCAAACTTTGTCTCATTTCTTCCACACGACACAAATACCTGGTGATAGAGAATGCAATGAATAAATGTATAATAATGTATAAACAAACCAATGATGCATTATTACACATTACTGAATACTTACTGTACTGTTTGTGCCCATATATACAAGAGATCATTCTCCCAATCTTTAGGGAAGGCAAATTCTCCTTGAATGAAGACACAATGCCCCAAATTTAGTAATATACATATATATAATACTGTAATATTTACCTTTTAAGCCTCTCAAATCAGTGAAATTTAAGTCTTCAAAACAATCAGATAAATAAACAAATACAAAACTCTAGTCAATGTCAAGAACAAGTGTTTGCTGGAAAAGACCTCTTCTAATACTAAGTTTAACTCAACTCATACTCTCTACTGCCCCCTCAAATTAAATTGATATGCCCATAGTTATCTAGAGAGGCATATACTAAGGGATGGAGGGTTAAGATTAAAAGTCTTTCTGTTTGCTGCATGGTAAATCAGTACAAGCTTTACTGCAAAATACACTCCATGCTTCTATTCTAAGCCATGTATCACATTTTCATAAAAGTTTGCAATAATATGGCGCTGTGGAGAGTGCTTTGTTATTAATTTACATAAGATGTGATTTTATATTGTCCATCAACAAATGTTTATCCATTGATATCATTGAATCAACACAATATACTTGGCAACACGCAAGTACTGTAAAGAAATTTAAATATTAACTGAATTTTAAAAGTGCTATTCTTGCTAGAAATTGAAACCTGCTAAATTAAATTCTTGTTAGCATGTACAATGACAATACCATATTTGCTCTTAGCAAGGCATGCAATTATTTCAATGACAGAGGTACATGTATGGTCATATTTAAATAATATAAAATAGTGAAGAATATAAAAAAAATGCAGAAAAATTTGAGTCTGGTGGTGAAAAGGTTAAAAGATGGTGGTTGTCGCACAACACATGTTCAAAATTTGTGTGAATAAACAATGGCGGCTTATGCATTGTGAACATTGTTCCATACCAAACAGCGTGTGGTGTGACGAACACTCTTCAATAGCAAACAGTTGAAAGCTTTTCTTGATTATTGCACTAACTAACAAATAAATTACTTGAGTTGCAAACATTACCTGTCATAGCAGTCTCCATTGGAGCCAATAGGAACATCAAAGTCCATTCTATCATAGACCTCATATGGTGCTGCTTTACGAATATCCCATTTAATACCAGATCCTCTAAGCATTACACCACTGTCAATCAAAATAATAGCAATATAATATGATTCTGTAAACATTAAAATTGGGTTCCACAATCTCTAGGATTGCACAGTAGCCGAGGTGGGGGTGTAAAAATACTCCTGCTTTGCCATGGCGGAAAATACAAACATGTCAGTTTACTGATATTCAATAGAACAGAATTGGTTGATTGGTACACCCAGAAACACAATGTCACACATGAAAATCTACATGTATGTTACTGGATGTCCACACATGTAAAACATGCATCTTTAACTTCTGGGAAAGTGGTCTATATGAATGACCACGCTATCATTTACATGTATTATGCATAGGTGTTATTACTATGAGTTGCATTTTATGTATACCATTGTCTGCCTTGAAAAAACGTAGGTCATGAAAACTTTAATTTGAATAAACCAGTGTTTAATGTCTTTTCATCAACTTTTAGGTGAGAATTGTACTTCACTCTTGCCAAACAAGTAACTTGCATCAAATACAGTTAAACTTGTCAAAATCAACCCCTGGATAAACTGACCTACTGTCAGAACTGACTGATTTATGTTGCCTCGAAATTTCTCCATAGACGCCTATGTTAAAACAGGCTGTGAAATCTGCTCTCGTAATCCGGTCTGTCCAACCTAAAAAGTGTGCATTATGTGAACGTCACAGAAACAGTACCAAATCTCACAATACAAGTTAAACGTCAAATGAAAAAAAATGACAACTGTTTATTAAAGTTTGTTACACTACACGTCCACGTATAACGTGGTGTCTGGCAGTATAATGACCCTCGGATATAAACAAATGATCAGCGCCATCACCTTCAGTTTCGGTGAAGCGCACTGAATTATCACCACTTCAACGAGCAAAAGACACTGAGTTTTCTTCTTTACATAACGATTCTGATTGAAATAGATGACAACAAAGAAATCGGAAACCTCATTCAGCAAGTTTTAGACGCGCAAACACAGTGTAGCGTTGATGAATACCTCCATTTTGATGAACGTATACAGACTGAAGCAATGTATGACGGCGAGTGGAAGCAACAGATTGTTGAGAATTTTATTGTAGACAAAGATAAGCAAGAATCTACACTCCGTTGACAAATTGCAATGACCGTCAAATTATCAACGAGATTACAGAACTTCGCAATAAACAACGACTCCAGTTACTTGACAGTTACAAAATCAGAAAAAAAATCGCTGAATAAAGATGTTCTTTAAAACAGTCAAAACATGATTTTTTTTACATCGTAATTTGATTCATTGACTTACATTGTAACAGAAAAATCGACTGTCTGCATAAATTAGGATAATTACATGTAGCTTATGTGAACTTGCGTTGTGATGTCATTCAGATATGATATGCGGTACTTACCCTATCTGTACGAACAGTTATTTTAATGTTTATTGATTTTGTGTACATACCATAATATTCATGTTTTGTTTGGTAAATTATTTTATTGAAACAATACAATAAATGATTACTAAGTTAGTCAGGCGTGGGATGAAGATCAGTTAAGGATCACGCCCTGGGATTTGATTCTTGGCAAGAAAGTCTATCCGAGTCTTCAAAACAAGTCATTGTTAATGACACAGTTCCCGTCAAAATTTTGTGATCTGACATATCAATTTGATGCTGATGAAGTCATTGCGATTAGATTGAAACCATTAATAGGAGATGGATTTGCAAAAAATTATGATTTAGTGCTTTTACACGAGAATTGAACATTGGGCAGTCATATTGAATCAAATTACAAAAATAATGTTCATGTTGATGTATCTATTGGTAAACTGTCTTTGTACGAAATTTAAACAGAAATGTTCATTGCATTCATAGGCATTGGTATCATGAAAAACAAAATGGCCACCAGTCAGCCACAATAGTTTGAATCACAGAAAAATATGACATGCAACTATAACCCAATATGTATGATCATCATACAAACTTTGATCCAAATTGGCCTAGTCATCTCTGAGAAACAGCTCCGGACATGTAAAAATTATGATTTAGCACTTTTCATGAAAATTGGGCATTGGCCGGCCATATTGAATCGAATCACAAAAATAATGATAGTGCAGATGTATCTCTTGGTATACTATTTTTGTACAAAATTTAAAGAGAAAAGTTCATTGCATTCAAGAGAAAGTAGCTAGGGTACCATGAAAAACAAGATGGCCGGCAGTCGGCTATATTTGTTCCAATCACAAAAAAAAAAGACGTGCACCTATAACCCAATATGCATGATCATCATACCAACTTTGATCCAAATCGGTCCAGTCATCTCTGAGAAACTGCTGCGGACACGTTTAGGTATCAGAAATAGCAAATTTTACATCCAAAATGGCGCCATAATGTATTGTCTTCATCTAAAGTTTGAACGAAATCCGTCAATGAGTGTCCTAGGTATAGCCCAGGACGTACGTACGGAACAAACCCAAATTAATAGTCCCCGTTTTTGGACTTTGTCCGAACAGGGGACTAACAACTTGTAAGTTCATTAAGGAAACACATCCGTCCCTGAAGGACAGAACTCCGATCTCTGAACGCCGCCTACCTGATGCCAGAGTTGAGAGGAAAAAAACGTTTTCATAAAAAATCAATTAATCTCCATCTCCCTTCCGTTACACCAATCGATGTACTAGTAGAGTCATTCTGCAGCACTGTTGCGTATCTCCAGAAGGTGCTGAGCCATTAGCTCCACTCGGTTCTCCAAGTACCAATGGAAGATCTCCTTAGCTAGCTTCGACAACGTGGGAGAATGCGTCCCCCTTGTGATGTACAACACTACTGAGGTGTTGTCAGTCTGAAGCAGGACTCTGTGGTGGTGTGCGACCTTCTGAAAATTGAGCTCAACAAACCCGTTCAGCGAACTGAGGTATGGGACAGGACAGACCCAAAACCAGGATCAGTCATCTTGTCCTTGTCTCTCAAAGGGTACCAATCACCCCCCTCCAACACCCTCTGAGCCCCTGCACAGCCTGGGTCACACAAGGTGCCCAGAGGAGTTGGCCTGCGGGCTTGGTCTCCACAATGACAAAGTGTTTATCCCGGTGTCGGTACCATCAGTTGTTGGCAATTCCGTTCCCCTGGCAAAAGCGGAGGAGTGGGGAGTGCCCGCCTCGGTAATACCATACGAGGGAACTAACTCTGCAATGAGAGAATATCCAGTCTTTGGCTCTTCCGAGACAGTGACCAACGCCTCTGCCACCTCAGAGATGAACGACTGTGAAGGTCTTACCTCAGCCGCCGTTTCCACCACATTGAGCAGGAAGTCAGACCGTGTCAACTCCTGGTCTCCTTCAGTCCGAGATAGGAGCCTCGTCTGGTTTACCAAGGGGAAAGAGAGATATTTTGACTCATTGAAACAGACACATCTCTGCTGAGGGGACACATGTGTTGATCCCAAACTAGCAGCTCTCTAAGTGGCAAGGTGAACGTATCTATGTACCATATCTAGTCGGCACGTTCTTAGTCTTTTAATGGCTTAGGCATGATGCAATCAAAGAAAAGACAAGAAATGAGATTGTAAAAAAAAAACAAGAAAATTCACCCCGCCAAAACGGGAATCAAGGCGAATTCAAACTGAGCCCTTATAATGGAAAGCCCTTAACGTGATGTAGAAACTGCTATTGTCGTACACAAGATTTCTAAAAAAAGCAAAAAAAAGGCAATCTGTCTGTCTTTGTTAAGCTAACACCCAGCTGTTAAAAACATCCCTGTGATCGTGTCGCAAACAAAAGAGAATGGCCTCAGGAGCCTGATCGCCTTGGGGGTGACCCCTTAGGAGAGGCCTTTTTCTTAGAGAATGCTACCCTAGGGTGTTCTTTTTGGACCCGGGTATGTAATCTGCAATCAAGCCTAACGAGTAATAAATGAAATTTATTATTTCTACGGATTTTCTGGTAGGTGATGTAGTGAACAAAATAGTTTTGTAAGGTGATTGTGCTAGTTGGATCAGGTAAACCTAATATTCAGTAATACTTTTGACGAGACAAACAAGTTTGTTGGAAATGTGAGGCAAACACTATAGAATGTGATAGTTGGATGAGAGGAACACAGTAGTTGAAAGAAGAGAACATGATAGTTACATTTGTACATGTGTAACAGTTTAGGTGAAAGCTGTATTGCTCATACAAAAATGTATTACCTGAATCCATAATTGATAGCTTCTTCAGCTGTGATTACACCAACATCTACTGTTCTAAGCTTCCATATTCTATTAGCAGTCAACATCTGTTACACAGAAATCAATATGTAATAATGGCCACGTCAGTCAACATAATACAGAAAATGCAGACTAACTTTCGAATCACAAAAATAATGTTTATGCGTATGTATCCCTTGGTATACTATCTTTGTACAAAATTTAAAGAGAAACGTTCATTGCATTCAAGAGAAAGTAACATGGGTACCATGAAAAACAAAATGGCCGCCAGTCAGCCATATATCCAATCATAAAGTAACTTGACGCGCATATGTAAGACATTATGTATTGTCTTCATGTAAAGTTTGAATGAAATCTGTCAATGGGTGTCCGAGATATAGCTCCGAACGAACGGACGGAACCCAAATTAATAGTCCCCGTTTTCGGACTTTGTCTTTGTCTCTTACATTTGACATAATATTAGTCCAGAAGATAAGGACATGGTACTGTTGCAAAAACGTATTTGAGTAGATTAATCAAATTGTTTCATAAGCAGAATGTTAATTATTTATTTTGTCTCTAAACAAAGACGACATATTGATAAAAGTGTGGTCACATAAGACGTGTGTTCTTCAGAGAGGCAGTCACTAACACAGATTTGACTGATAATATACGACACTCCACATCCATACATGTATAAACTCATATTGAACCAATTACACTTAGTATAATAACTACAATCTTGATCCAACTGTGTATCCAATGTGGATGAGTTTCACTAAAGCCACAAATTTATGATTATTCAGTGATCAAGATATTCCTAGGTCCTTATTCATGTATACAACTCCTACATCTCAAAGTCATCCCAGAATGAAGTTCTGATGGTACCGTAAAAACCCGCAAATAAGCGCCACCCTCAATTAAGAGCCACTCAGTGAAAATTTGTTACATTTGACCCTCCATTAAGAGCCACCAAGAGTTGAGTGGTTTTGTCAATAAGAACCCTGAAATAAGCGCCAGCCGCCCGGTTGTTTACAATCAGGCAGACACCGAGCTTGTCGTGCCTCACTTCCACCTGCATTGTTTATTGCCCCACAGAAGGTGTGAGATAAATAAAGATTATCCCCATAACTTGCCTGATGTCCTGTGTAATTGAGAACGAAAGAATGATAGACGAAAGAAATGCACTGAGAGCGTGAATGTGACTGTCAACTTGTCCATTTTATATTTCTGACACACAATCGACCAATTCACAAATTATTCAGTAGTAACTACTAGTATGTTTTTTGCCGAAACACCGAAGGACACGTTGAGATATTTATTGTCAATGTTGTCTTTATAACCAAGTAAAGAACGTCACGATTTTAGAACGCCTTTATCGGAAAATCAGAGGTATCGAAAATACATTCTCACAGACGGACCGGAACAGGAAGTCAGCAGAAAACAAAAGATTTTTTCCTTATCGTGGGGGAAAACAGAGGTGTTAATCCGGTCATGGCAACGTTTGAGGGATCGTGACGTAGCTCCGACTGTGAGAATGTAATGATTACGCAGCCCACTCTCGCTGATCGTGATTTTGGGTTATTTTTTGCATTTTATTTGAGACGTTCGTTTTTGGATGATTCGAGACAAAATGTTCAGGGAAGTAACAAAATAACTGGCATTAGTTTGGAGAGGACTCTCTTGCCGAAAATAATCAAAATTGAAGTCGAATGGATTAGTTCCACAAACTTGTGCGATCAACTTGTCTTACAGCAAAGTGAAGTCTACGTGACCCGCCTGACCCAAATATTTAAATTAGCTATTTGTGAGAATTGAAAATAATCTGAACTTGTACCAATCAGAAAATACCTTGTAACAGGCCTGGGCTTTCGTGAATGATTTCGTCTCTCCGATTGGTCACAGGAAATTATTTTTAATACATGTAATTGTTACTTTCTCGGTATCGTTTCGTATTAGGTTATATAGGGGTGGGGCTATAGTTTGACCCTGTTTGCGTGGACTGTGAAGTACGTGAATATCATTATAAGCTGGCTTGATTATGAAACAGGAAATATAAACCAAAGCTGTACTGTCAGACGTCTAGCGCAATTAAAACAATGCCCAAGTACCCAAGCTGTACAAATCTATAGAAAAACGTGTTTTTATTTATTGTTTTTGCCATAAATACAAGTGATTGGGCATCATTTTTATCATTCGTTCCATGCTTCCTTTGCAAGTATGTCCTCTCCTGTCGCTGCTGGTCAGATTGATTCTATCCGAAACTATTTTATATTGTCACCAAATCAACCACCACGCCAGCCACAGCCACGCAAGTTATTCCCAGTTTTCAAGAAAAAAGTTTGCCGTACCAAACTTGGTAAACAATTGTACAAGTGATTCGAGTGTTGGGTCAGACACTGAGAGTGCTACAAAATCCGACTTCAGGCATCGCTACGCATTGTCAATGAAACACGACTTCAGGCATTGCTACACATTGTCGATGAAACGTTGAATCGTCGTATTTATTTGATATTTGTTATTTCCATAACAGTATTTTTACAGAATAAATTAATTGCAATGATACATCATTAATAATTACTTGTCTGTTTTGGTTGTGTGTGTGTGTTCACAATGAAAAAGTTTGATGACCCTGGTTTAAGAGCCACTGGCTACAGGGTTGTCAACATGTTACCTCAAATAAGCACCACCCAGAAATGAAAGTGTTACAAAGTGGCTCTTATTTGAGGGTTTTTACGGTAGTATGAAACCTAAAAACCCACCTCTTCCAGTTCATCAATTCGTTGTCCAAATTGTTTTGCCCAATGGTATATATCATCCATTAACCCAATTGGCATATCCTGTGACACACCTCCAGGCCTAACATACGCTGCATGCATACGAGCACCAGACACACGCTCATAAAATTCCATCATCTAAAAAAAGAACAATTGTTAAAAGAAAAAATATGCTTCTGTCAATATTATGAGATTATTACCACAATATCACAAAGTACATATACATGTTATACAAAGGCAGTAGAGTGGTTGTATTGTAAACACGTTGCAGTGGTCAATGCAATCCTATACTACCTTAGTTCAGACTTTGCGATATTCTCATTATAAATTTTTTTTTGGGTGAAGTAAATAGTTGAGAGATATAACAGTCAAAATCCCAGTGAAAAATATTTGTGTATGTGCGATCTTTTGCTTGCGTTGAAGTGATTCTACCACAATCTACATTGTTGATGTGTCTACTTCCAAATAAGGACATTTTCAAACACATATTTATGAGCAGATTGTTATTGGTATTTTCAGAACATGCCATCATTGCATAAACTCATGTATCTCACATGAGTGCATCAACTGCCAATATATGATAAATCGCATCAACTGCCAATATATGATAAATCGCATCAACTGCCAGTATATGATAAATCGCATCAACTGCCAGTATATGATAAATCGCATCAACTGCCAGTATATGATAAATCGCATCAACTGCCAGTATATGATAAATCACATCAACTGCCAATATATGATAAATCGCATCAACTGCCAGTATATGATAAATCGCATCAACTGCCAGTATATGATAAATCGCATCAACTGCCAGTATATGATAAATCGCATCAACTGCCAATATATGATAAATCGCATCAACTGCCAGTATATGATAAATCGCATCAACTGCCAGTATATGATAAATCACATCAACTGCCAATATATGATAAATCGCATCAACTGCCAGTATATGATAAATCGCATCAACTGCCAGTATATGATAAATCGCATCAACTGCCAGTATATGATAAATCACATCAACTGCCAATATATGATAAATCGCATCAACTGCCAGTATATGATAAATCGCATCAACTGCCAGTATATGATAAATCGCATCAACTGCCAGTATATGATAAATCGCATCAACTGCCAGTATATGATAAATCACATCAACTGCCAATATATGATAAATCGCATCAACTGCCAGTATATGATAAATCGCATCAACTGCCAGTATATGATAAATCGCATCAACTGCCAGTATATGATAAATCACATCAACTGCCAGTATATGATAAATCGCATCAACTGCCAGTATATGATAAATCACATCAACTGCCAATATATGATAAATCGCATCAACTGCCAGTATATGATAAATCGCATCAACTGCCAGTATATGATAAATCGCATCAACTGCCAGTATATGATAAATCGCATCAACTGCCAGTATATGATAAATCGCATCAACTGCCAGTATATGATAAATCGCATCAACTGCCAATATATGATAAATCGCATCAACTGCCAGTATATGATAAACAGTATATGATAAATCGCATCAACTGCCAGTATATGATAAATCGCATCAACTGCCAGTATATGATAAATCGCATCAACTGCCAGTATATGATAAATCGCATCAACTGCCAGTATATGATAAATCGCATCAACTGCCAGTATATGATAATCGCATCAACTGCCAATATATGATAAATCGCATCAACTGCCAGTATATGATAAACAGTATATGATAAATCGCATCAACTGCCAGTATATGATAAATCGCATCCCGTCATCCCCACATCAAAAAATAAATACATTCAGAAATTTTAAAATCATTGAATCCCAAATTACATGCATGTTTTTGACCTTGCCTTAGAAAATAGCAAGTTTTAATTAGGTCATCAGATTTCTGCGGTATACAGACTTACTTTTTCTCTTTCTTCAAATAACCAGAAGAATGGAGTCATAGCACCGACATCTAGAGCATGAGTACAGAGGCCCATAATATGATTTAGGATTCTTGTCTGTTCAGCAAATAACACTGTAATGACAACATTAACAAGTTATTGTCAATGACATAGACCTTGTTTGTATTATAGACATGAAATATCACATGACTACAAAGGTGATATCCATAATATTTTCAAACATGTACGAGATATGGCGCCATCAAACTGCAATCATTTGAGCAAGACGGCTGATAGTCAGCCACACATGTTCGATATGATGTCTGATGTGTGTATGAAACTTTAATTAGACTGGGCCAGGCACATCAAAAATGTATTATTTTTAAAAAATGGCTGCCAGTAGGCCATTTTGATCTATTCTGAATAATAAAAGTAAATGAATCATAGTTTCAAAATAACAGTCAGCATTTTGTTTATAAAACAATTTTTAATCTTGCCAGTTCAAACGTATTGATTATCAACTCAAATAAACATGGTTTTAGTGCAAATATTAAAAATATATTTCAAACATACGAGTTGGCATTGGGCCATTCCAGTTTATATCTGCACCCCCACCCCTGTTGATGAGCTTGTGTGTTTACTTCATACAGGGTATAATTTCCATGGGTGTATAAGTCATACAAATTTGTATTTTCAAATCACCATTCACTATACAGTAATGGAAATCCAAAACTATAGTTCCTACTTATGGTGTTGATGAGTTCCAATGTGCCACCATACAGAGTAGAATTTCCAAATCTCCATTCACTATACAGTAATGGAAATCCAAAACTATAGTTCCTACTTATGGTGTTGAGTTCCATTGTGCCACCATACAGAGTAGGATTTCCAAATTTAAATCTCATCATATGCTAATTTACCAAATTCAAAATTTTATATTTGATAATGGAAATCCAAACTAGTCCTGATTCACTGTGTTGATGAGCTCATTCGTGCCACCATCCTTATCTAATTTCAGTAATAACTATTCCATACTGGCCTAATTTTTTTACCATATACAGTCAGAATTCCAAGTTTTTTTAATCATACTGTTGGAAATCCAACCTCATCAACCGGTATGTGGCGAGATAAACTAGGCCATATTTTATTTCGTAGCCATAACTGCCTGGATTTCCAGGAATTTTTTTTTTCCATACTTGTCTAGATTTCCAGATTCTGTTTCTCCATATACAGTTGGAATTCCGGGGTATTTTCCCCATCATACAGTGCGGGAACCCGACCACATCAACAGGGGAGGATGCAGATATAAACTGGAATGGCTCATTCCATGAAAAAAAAATCAGCCCTCCATATAAAAAGTACCTGCCTGTATAAACAACCTATAGAGAGATGGTTTTAACAAGCTGTATAATGTGTGTTGTTAATATGACATTAAATTTCCACATAATCGTTAACACATACCTCTTATGTACTTCGCTCTGATTGGTGCTTCAATATTTAATAGCCTTTCTGTGGCGAGGGTGAAACATTGTTCATTACACATCATGGACACATAATCCAGTCTGTCAAAATATGGCAATGCTTGAGTGTAAGTCTTGTATTCAATTAACTTTTCTGTACCTCGGTGTAGCAGGCCAACGTGGGGATCACATCGAACGACACTCTGTTGATAAATACATAAAATATTAATGGATGAAAAAACATGGAAGAAATGACTTTCAGAAGATGGTTAATCCATCAAGCGAGATATGGTCATCATTAAAGTATAGTAGTGTTGCTAACAAGACACCCTTCCTAGGGTTTGAAATAAATTTTTCAAAACTATAGAATTCAAGTTCCTGGTTCAGGGTGACTTTTCTTTATTTAATGAGACAGGGAAAACTATGCTGTTTCCCCCAAAAAAGTCAAATCAAGTAATTTTTTATTTCACAACATAAAGACATAAAGCTAAAATTCTCGTTGATTTTTGACAACAACTCGGTAATGTTAAGGAGTATATATATATACATGGCTTAGAGAGAATACAACGTACAACTTACAAAAATTGATTTTAAATATTGTCCTCAGAAAAAAAAACAATTGAACAACAAAGTATGGACACATTTTTAGTAGCCCATATGTACAGTTGAAATTATAATGATCCAGCATATAAAAAAGAATTTCTGGTTTATGTAAAATGTTATTGAAGGTGTAATAGAGCAAATATGGTAGCCAAAAAATATGAACAATAAAATAATAATACTAAAATAAAAATGAACAATTGAAATTGGTAATGAAAACATTACCCATAGCTACAAGCTTATAAAAACAGTATCACTAACAAGAGATTCAACTTCAGTATTCTGAAGTTCTCCCAACTGAAATTGCAGAGAAAATACATGGAAGATATCAAGGGATTCAGCTTGGGTATGTAAGCAATTGCAAACCATAGCCTCTTTGAGTCCTGTGTTGTCATAACTATAGCATAGTAATGTATCAATCCTAATGTGGAAATCATTCTACATGCAGTTTACTGTGAGAAATGAAATGACAAGGATGAATTTAGAATGGGCCATTCCAGTTTATATCCGCACCCCCTTGAGGTCGGATGAGGTCGGATTTCCAGCACTGTATGATGGGGAAAATACCCCGGAATTCCAACTGTATATGGCAGTTATGGTTACTAAATAAAATGTGGCCTAGTATATTTCGCCACATACCAGTTGATGAGGTTAGATTTCCAACATTGTATGACTAAAAAAACTTGTATATTGTATATGGTAACAAAATTTGGCCAGTATGAAATAGTTATTACTGCAAGTAGATAAGGATGGCCACTCAACAGAATAGGTCTAATTTATATCTTGACATAGCAGTTGATGAGGCTGGATTTCCAACATTGTATGGCAGAAAAATGGCAAGCTATGGCAGTAATTGAGCTAGATGTATATCTTTGAACTCAAGTTAAACTGCCACTATATCAAATGGGAATCTGTTTTTAAGTTAAAACTTAGAAAAAAGATGAAGGAAAAGATGATTGAATCTGTCTGACAGGTACATTTTTTAATCCACCAATTTGTTACATGTATCATGAAATAAATTGCAAACTATCTCCTGCAGGAGCCACAGGGTAGCCTCACATCAAATACTCCATGGTTATCGTAACTGTGTTTAATTAAGACTGTTATAAAAAACATAAATGATACTACATTGTATTCAATGAAATATTTGTAACTAGTTAACACACTTAATTTGTGGCACGCATGGGTAATAATATACCGTAAAAACTCGATTAATTCGCGGTCTCTATTAGTTCGTGCACCAATTTTATTTTCGAACGCTAATTTTTAAATGCATCCTTTTGATTCGCGGCGTTCAAAAACATGTTTAAAATTGTATCCTATTAATTCGCGGGCCAGAATAAAGTGGATAATATATTGCATGAAGACATTAAAAATATACATATAATTTTATGTTATCAGTACTTGGTGTCGCAGATGATCTCCGTCATCACAGCCTTTCAGTTAGCAAGCAGTTTAGGTTCCGTAAAGATTTGACGTGAAAAAAATCATTCCCCACGTCACTACAGATGTTGGGCAAGATTATTACTTAGTCGATAAATATCCATTGGTCAGCACATCGATTACGAATTTTCGTGATGGAAAGCTTAGTACAGGGATTTTTCATCGCTGGTCCACAGGGTTGCATCGACCATGTGCCCGCCAATATTCTATTACGTCATTTAAGTGAACCGCCCTATGGTGCGTAAATTGACATTTTTGATTGGTCAGGCGATTGACCTCGAGTTACATTTTCATTATACCGGATTCGGTAAAAAACACAGAGTTAAGCGGTCATGTACCTTCTATAAATCTAACCTTGCACACATAATCTTGTACTGATGTGTTTTTTGGCCAAGAAAGACATTCCCTTTCATTTAACTCCCAGTTAACTCTTCACGTCCAAGGTATTTGTGAGAGTTAAAAGATTTTTCGAACAAATGACAAGTAACTATATTGATTTGCGTCAAGCTGGGTGGCCCAAATTTAAATATCAGTGCATGAACTCTGGATGCCATTGCCCAGTGCCGCACGTTATTAGAGTTCAGTCGAAATGTACGTGAATAATGTGATCGAAGTTCGCTGCCCAGAGTTTATTATATTATAGTAAAATTTAATTTGACGTATGGTATGTTTGTGTTTGCATAATTATTATGAATGCAACGCATTATCAAGTCGGTGATATTGAAATATTCACAGACCCAATACCCCGGGTCAGTGCCCTAATAATAGTAAAAAAAAAAAAACTAATTATCATGAAAGCAATACATAACGAAGTACAGAGTCGGTACAATATTGTAAACACATTTGCGTAATTAGAAAAGCAGTGCAATAAGTAAACGACGTTCAAGTTGATATATTCAAGCCGGTACAGAGTTGCATACAAATTGCGTAATTACAGTACTTTCGGATATAATAAAAATTTTACTAGTTTGACGCGCGGGGCACGAAAGAAAAAAAGGTTGCTAAGGTAACGCGCCAGTTCTGTGCGTGACCTGGGGTCAAACTTCAAACTTATTAAAGCACTTTGAATTTATACTTTGCATGATTATATTTGGTCAACGCGAAACATTATTTTTTCTAAACATTTTCTGAGACCATTTTTATCAACGCAGGGTTATTTTTCCAGACATGATGTGCTTCGTAATATCTGCCATAACATCGCCCGGGCGATGCCTAGAAAAATAAAAAAGGCAGTGCAGCCAGACGGCTACTTTGTAGCCACGTGTTCATTGTTTGTTTGTGTACAGAGTGACCTTAGCCATTTCACTGTTTCATTTCAAGTGTAACATGGTGCGTGGTCCTTGACGCAGTGCGTGTTCTCTGCCCGACTATACGCCATGAATGTCGATAGCCACGAGTCTCAGAGGCACTAAAAAAAACGTCCTGTAATCGTGTTCATTGGAAAACAAAACAAATCACTAATAAATTTATGAAAACAGCTCCTTTTTGAATCGATCAAAAAGTACTCTTTTAATTCACGCACCAAAAACCAATAATTTCCGTTTTGACGCTATTAATTCGTGCACTTGAAAAAATAATTATTTTTACTACCGCGAATTAATCGAGTTTTTACGGTACACCGCCTTTTGGTTTAAGAGTATATATGAAATAGTCTGTCCATATAATATTAATATCATTGTTATATTGCTTTGTTTGTGATGTTACAAATGTCATTAGTCTGATACCTATAGTCTTCATAGTAAGACTTTTAAACATTTTATTGACATTGTAGACACTCTAAAATCATTATAACATCACAAAGACCAATACTTAATACTTAATACTAGTATATGCACCAGATCAGTGTTTTTTTAAGGGCAATAAGCAGGTAAATGTTATCGCAGTTCTCCAGCCATTTCACCCCCCCGAAATAGATGTAAGGATAAGATATGAAATTTTACGTGTTTCCCCCAAATTTTTACTTATGTTTCCCTACTTTAGCAAAACCACTGCATGTTGTAAGACAGGTTGCTCAAATATTTAAAATATTATACCACTGCACATATAAGAATTTTTGTGTGTGCTCACTAGCCAAAATGTTTTATTAATTTTGACCTCCGTGTGTCCGTGCGCGTGTGCGTACGTCTATGCATGCGTCCGGACCTGTATCTTAGAAATGCCTGGACCAATCAAAATCAAACTTTACACATACATCATACATGATATTATACATATGCACGTCAATTTGATTCATGATCCGATTCAAGATGGCCGAATGGCGGCCATTTTTGTGCTAAAAATCAAGCATTTTTCGGCTGTTTACAGATGGATTTTGTACAAATTGGTATATACATTAGACATTATAGAATCTTGATGCACATCTTTTTGTTTTACAATCTGATTCAAGATGGCCGAATGGAGGCCATTTTTGTGCTAAAAAATCCTAAAAATCAAGCATTTCTGGGCTGTTCACAGATGGATTTTGTTAAAACTTGGTGTATACACTAGACATTATGGGACCTTGATGCAAATAATTTTGTTTTTCAGATTAGATTCGAAATGGCCGACTGGCGGCCATTTTGTTTTAATGAATGTGGTTCTCGTGCTATATGTCTGACTTGCTTTCACTGATTATGTTCAAATTTTAAATATTCATTATACATCATGTCATAGATAGACAGATATATTGGTTTGATGATCCTATTCAAAATGGCCGAATGGTGGCCATTTTTGTGCTAAAAAAATCATCAAATATCAAGCATTTCTGGCATTTATGGATGGATTTTGTTAAAACTTGGTACATATATATTAGACATAACAGGTTTCAGATGCACATTATTTATTTTTCAGATCAGATTCAAAATGGCTGTCTGGTGGCCATTTTGTTTTAATGAATGGGCTTCGAGAGCCATATCTCTTAAATGCTTTGACTGATTATATTCAAATTTTATATATTCGTTATATATCATGTTAAAAAATCATATTCCTGACATGGTTATATTCCAGTTATATTACTATTAACAAAACTATATATCTTAAATTTGATAACTAACGGGGACTGTGCCATGCATGGCTTGTTTATTTAGCTTTAGGAGAGAGTAGGAAATCAAACGAATGAGGCCACGGTGGTAGCAGGTCGATCAAATTTTATGCAAATGTATGCATAGATTCCATGATGCCAGTTGACTGCAGTTGTCATGTATGTTAGTTGCATGTGGAAAAGGTGAGACGCAGTTTTTTGTATATGGCATTCAGTGCGTACACGCAAATCAGACTTTCACGTGGCATTCTAATCATAATCTTCGCGCAAACCAGACTTGCGTGTGGCAATAAAATACGACTTAGAACAAAGGAAATGTACACGAAAATGAAATGAAAGCACAAAGGATCCAGAAAGACGTAGAGATCAACATAATATAAAATATAATTATGTGACTATACATCATGCATGGTCTCAGAAAATGTTTAGAAAGATAAATGTGTCGCGTAGACCAAATATAAGTAAAGTGTTTTAATACATTGGTGAGAGATCGCATTTCACATGAACAAGAACATGCACTAAGAAGGAAAAGCAAGCCAAAGTCGAAACGGGATGTATCATGGATTACAACATATGCTGCGACATCA
This sequence comes from Saccoglossus kowalevskii, assembly GCF_978046115.1. NCBI lineage: Eukaryota > Metazoa > Hemichordata > Enteropneusta > Harrimaniidae > Saccoglossus > Saccoglossus kowalevskii. Next base: position 44,101,445 of record NC_140645.1, on the reverse strand, counting down.
ACTTGCTTCGGGCGATGCTGACCATCAAGTGTGTGTTGACCGAAGTTTGACCTCCAAGTCACGCGCTAAACTAAAGCGCATTACCTTAGCAACCTTTTCTTTCGTGCTCCACGCGTCGATCTAGTAAAATTTTTATTATATCTCACAGCACTGTAATTACGCAACTCTGTACTGGCTTTGAATGTTTCAACATTGTTTACTTATTGTGCTGCTTTTCTATTTACGCAAATTTGTTTACAATACTGTACCCGCTCTAAATAGTTCAACATTGTAATTGCTTTCATAATAATTATGCAAACTCAACGTATTGGGTCTGTGAATATTGATATATTACCGACATGATAATGCGTTGCATTCGTAACAATTACGCAAATTTAAACATGGACAAATTTAAATCATTGAAAAAGATAGTAGTCAGGTGTCTACCGAAAGTCAAGAAAATATTTACGTGCTAATTTGACTTGCATGCGGACTTGCATGTAGCTTTCTAATGCCAATAACATCTATCAAATATTATAATAAAATGTTAATACAAGTGTTGTAATATCCGGTGTAATAGCTAGATGTTGAGTTGAGTTTTAAATTTGAATGTGAACTATTCCAGTTCATGGGTGCCAATAAAAGTTGAGAACAACTGAAAGGTACAAGTCAGACTCTTTGTAACGAACGGATCGAGAGTATACACATAAATTATTTGCCCCAACACATTGATTTATTCTTTATTCTAAGTTGTGTCCGTATAAATAACTAATGTATTTGCCAACACCGAAAATCTGAGAAAAATCGCGAGATGCAAAATAGCGGCCTGCGTGGGAAAAAATAAATAAGTAAATAATCTCTTCCACAATCACACCAAAAACATGCAGAGAAGATGGCTATTGATTCATTTGCTCAACGTACTGGTGTTGCGTTCTCCCAGTGATAGTACGCAAAGAACATTCAGTTTCCAGGAGTCACTTCACCTACCAGTGCATCCAGTGAGCGCGTTGTTCGTTATAATTGTATTCATGCAACTTGACCCTTCATAGATTTGATGATGATTATTATTTTATTATTCCGTTTGCATTGTTGAAAAGTGTTTACATTCGATTTTGTTTATCGTGGAAGTCGTAGAATACTATTGTTGTTGTGATAAATATACATTCCTCTATTCGCCGAATTTATCAAATATTTTATTCATTGTGATCGTACACTTTATTATTTCATGTATGCATATACTCAATATTTTAATAAATTAATTCTATTTTAAACGTTCTATAAAAATAATAAACTTGTTTATTTCTGTGGAATACATCTAAAATGTAATGGAATCGCCAAGGCATTGTGCGACACTAACGTCGTAGGCTGGTTTCAGCTAGCCTTATTATAAAACTTTCGAATTAACTGTATTTTGTTATGCATTCAAAATGTCGTTGTTGCAAAACATGATATCGGAGGGTACATCGTGATGGTATAGAGGTAAAACATTCCAAAGTAAAATATTCCAAGGAAAAATTGACTGGCAATAGGACATGCCATTAAACGGGAAAACTGAGAACCTGACACTCTTACTAATACAAAGTAAAATGACAACATCAAATATCAACAAACTGTTACTTACTGTTGCTTTTTAATATCCATTTTCAGTGTTAAAGCAATGTTTCGTATACCCATAAAAGCAATGGAATAGTCCAACTACGTCGTCTCAAACGACCACACATCCACGCGTCCGGTGTTTTGAAGTTCTCAGCGTTTGCAACTACAAGTATTTTGCGCCAGCTTTCCCGCATGCTTGTTCGCGCTATAACACCCCGGTAGCTATAGGACCGAAGTTGTAATATTTTAACTTAAAACAGTTGTGTTTCGCCAACAAGCCTGAAACAAATCAGTTGTAAATAATTCACAGACCACTCGAACTAGTACTGTTAATACTTTTTTTAAGGCAAAAAAAGTGGCACGGTGATAAATGTTTCTGCGAAACACTGTCGAATCACGCGAGTGGATGTGCATCATATTTGATACACATACATTTTACATATAGCCAAAATGCATTAACCTTCACAATTAAGAATGAGCAGAGTGCAACACTGTGTTGTATTTTGTGATTTACTGAAACAATATTTGGAAGCTTACCAAAGCTTATGTATAATATTGCATCAATAAGGATCTTTAATCAAATGGGTGGTGCATGTTAATCAATATGAAGTGAAGACTAGTGATTTTTGCTGTATTCTCAACATATTTAATACTATTTCATTGGCATGTATAATAAGATAGCCACAAGCAAGCCCACACGCTACAAGTCTGATATTTACACATACATTTCTTTTGTTCTAACTCTTATTGGCACGCGAACGTCTTTTTTGCACACAGGTTATGATTACGGTAGTATGCTATGCGCAAGTCAGAATTGCGCGTACACGCAGAGTGGCATATATACAACACCTTTTCCACGTGAAACTCACTCTCAAGTCCCAAATAAACATACCCCACGGAAAAATCTTCAAACCCAAATAAATATACCCCCAGGAATAAATATATCCCCCGAAATAATTTCCAAAATGACTGGTAAATTGTTCCCTTGCTCTTACTGGTGCATATGCAAAACTTTTCACTGTCCCTTGTAATTAGGACTACAAATATACAACAAATGATGCATTTCTAGAAATATACAAATCTGTTTGTCAGGCCACAAGATATAATCAAATAGCAAACCAATCGCTACAATAATGATGTATTCCACGAAATTTGATCGATTTGCATGTTATGGTACTGTGCATTGATAAAAACGCACAGGCTGGCCGGCTGCATCGATCAAGTTCCTCTAGTGTGACATTCGTGGCTGTCGAAAAGCAAGATACCGTATAATCTTAAATAGGCACACTCTAATTTAGACGTCGAGGAGTGAAAGGCCTTAATTTGGTTTTACAATAGGCATCATAAAATTTTGAAAAATTACAGTCAATCAAAAAAACTTTTCACATAATAACAAAAAATACTTAGTATATTTAATATAATATACATTAATTTTTTTAATTTTGTTGGTAAAGTATATTCTAAAAAAAAGTTTTGAATAAAAAAAAACATGAATGCATTGCTTAGTAGCAAATAATCACAGTACGCAATCCAGTCATGCATTTCACAAATGAATACCTTACTTGTTTTCGAAGTGCTACAAATGTTGATTATTACTCAGTAGTAATTGCAATTTTCACAATGTTATTCAATGCACACAAGTGACCTGAATGGATGGTACCAATGTGTTCAAATTACCATAGCTCATTTAAATATGTTAATGACAGTTCAGCGACTTCATGGTGAACGCAACACGGTAGAGATTTACTGATGTAGTACGATCTTTTGGCTTTGATTTCGATGGGGAAACAGCACGATTTTTTATTTAAAACTTTTTAAGTTTTTTTAATTTAAAATAATAAATAAACATACCGCCCCAAATAAGAACGTACCGGTACGTTTATTTGAAACTTGAGAGTAGTGGCCACGGTGAAGACCCTTAATTATAAGCAGTCAGCAGCTCTCCCGACTCCTGTAGATGAACGTGGTAAACCGCCCGTTTGATTTCCTTTCCAATTTCTGAAAGCAATTGAACTTGCGGGTTTGGACTAGATGTCAAAAATAACATTTGTTCCCAAAAATATTCACTAAATATCTGTATTTTGACACAAATCTAACAGAGACCACCCCAAGTATCTTAGCTGTGAATATCAAAGAATTTATTAAATATTTCTTTTGAATACATGCATTAAAGGTTGTTTTGAATGATAAAACATCCTTTCAAACAAAAAAGAAAAACACTTTTTCAACAAAATATAATGTGCCAAAATATTACGACTAATATATGTTTGACTCTCAGTCATATTGAAATTAAAGTTTGAGTCATTAAGTGAAACTGATGTTTAATTTCGACTTGCTGCGAGGATTATTTTTAAACAAGAGGACAGCGTGATTACAAATGTTTCAGCAGTCATTGTTTATTAGGTTCAACAATCAGAAATTTATGGAATATTTTGCATGGCAACCCTGTATTTTGTATTTGTGTGACGTTATGTGATCATAGGCGGATACAGGATTTAAAATCGCCAGACTAAGTTAATGATTTTTTTTATATTATACAAAAATAAATTGAATAAATTTTTCAATGGGAAGGTCCAGACCCCAAGAACCCCCCTAGATCCACCACTGGTGATGTACCCCTGGCCTTGTCAAGATTGCCTAACTTACAGACAATCTGATAGTCCCCAGTGCACACACATTTTAATTTGTGGGTGAAGTGAGCATTGTTTTTAGCTCCGCTGTCGACTTTGTTGAGTGGAGCTTATCATATGAGTGATTGTCCGTTCGGCGTTGTTCGTGTCTTCTTGAAAACTACAAGCATGAATGCTTTGATACTTGGTGTATATGTACCTTGGGTAGACCTCTCTAAGATTATTCATTTCGTGATGATATCTTTAATTCTCTAATTTTGGTGAATATTTTTGGTAAAAAGTGATATTTTCGACTTCTTGTTAAAAACTGCAAGTCCAATTGCTTTAATATTACATATATAGGTACTACATGTGGACTTCTCTCAGATTTTTTATTTTGTAATGATACATTTAATTCTCTAATTTTGGTGAATATTTTTGTAATTTTTGGTAAAAATGATATTTTCGACTTCTTGTTGAAAACAGCAAGTCCGATTGCTTTGATACTATACATACTGTTCATTTTCTAATGATATTTTCAGTTCTTTAATTGAAATGTGTATTGCTAACAGCAGAGCTATCTCAGCCGACAGGCCACTTGTTGCTAATGCTAATTCTGTGAGTTGCATGTCCCTCCCCTTTACCGCAGCTGGAGTTTGAACTTGGAAAATTGGCATCATATGACCAGAGTTATATATTTGGTAATCCTGCTCTGTATGGTGGCACAAAGCAACTCATCAACACCATAAGTAGGAACTATAGTTTTGGATTTCCTTTACTGTATGGTGAATGGTGATTTGGAAATAAAACTTTGTATGACTTATACGCCATAGAAATTATACCCTGTATGAAGTATACACACACACACTCATCAACAGGGGGGGGGGGGGGTGCAGATATAAACTGGAATGGCCCAATTTAAAAATAGCTGTAGAACCAGTTTTTCAAACTGATTGTCCAACCAGAAATTTTGTTCTTTTAATTTTGCGCCTATCGTTTATTCAAGCTAGACATACCTCACCACTGAGTTCCATCACTAAACGTAGCACACCATGAGCAGCAGGATGCTGTGGTCCAAAATTAATTTGCAAGTTAGATACATCTTTCTCTGCTGGTGGATCATTATCATCCCACGGTGGTGCCAACCACTTAGATGTCTGCTCATCTGGATACATCACTGCTTTAGCATACTGCTCCATATATTCTGGATCTGGTTGCCATTGTTTAGCACTACCGGTAGAACAACAAGTTGTTATTGTAAATTACTTCAGTTGAAAGTACACCTATTTTGCCGACATTTAACACAATCAGCCGAGACAGGACAAACATTGGGGATCATGTCCTGTAATTTGTGGACTGAAAACCCAAATAATTAAACAAGTAATTTTATTGTATATATTTAATTTTACATCACAAAACTACAACAGAGCTAGAGTTGTTCGCGGTAAAACAGCAACCTTGAAGTCTAGGCAACTTCAACTAGCTATTTCTTACCTTGAAATCAAAAAAAACAAAAATTCCAAGAGCATCGGGGAATATTTTAATAAACATTTTTAGCAATCGCTAGCTTTATTTTATCCGAATACATCAAATGCACGAGATTTTCGACATTTATTGGCAACTTCGTGCTGAAAATGGTTGAAAATGTAGGTGTGGTTCTCTCGCAAAATCATGTTGCTAATACAGACAAATATGGTTCTGTGACCCAGGTCTTGCCCCGATCAGGTGACTTTCAGCAAATCAATGATGTTGTAACAAAACATATTTGACGCTAATTGAAGGGTCGTCGTACCTACCAATCTCCGGCTTCAAGTCACATTTTTTTTTTGTTCTGTGACAGGCTTCAAAATTATTCACTGAAAAACATCGGGATATTTTGACTAACAGAGGGGGTTTGACCTCAGTTCAGAAAGAAAAAATTAAGCTGAGTCCACGGCGAATCAGCTTTCTTTGCTACTAGTAGTTGTGAAATAAGGTAAACCAGAGTAGGGTCGATGATTTTCAGCCCTGAAGGACTTCCGCGTGAATCCTGATTTTTGAATTGTTCATCGTCTGGCCACCAAATATTTATGGCTATAACTAAATTTGACACGTTTTTTTTCTGAATTATTCATGTATGTCAAGCTCTGTTCTATTTTTTCAGAGCATGTGGCCGTTTTAGTCAAAATATTTTTTGTGGGAACACCTAGACGGTACATATAGATCGAGCTCATTCACTGATCGTGACTTAATTTTGAAAATTGGATGTCAAATTTTACTAGCCCGACCGACCGCCTTTGGACAGACGTAGTTTTGGTATCGTTATTTTTGTTATTAATCATTAACATTTTCCTCGTTTCTCTGCTCTGTCGGAAGAAGTTACCTATGCTTTTTTCACGTAACTGTCTCATTAAAATAAAATATTACATTTAGAACAAGCACCCAAAACATGTAACAAGAAGTCCCAGTTGAGTTGCTTTGACGATACAAGTGTCATGCAACTATTAGATTTGAAAAACCACCATTTCGACTACTGATGTGTGACCAGTGTTTGGGCAAGCAGTCAGTGTTTTCAATGAGCGAGCGAGCGATTGAAATGTGGTCGGTTTCCGGTCAGAAATTAAGCAATAAGCTGTTGGTGTGAAAGCGGCTGGGCGAAATGAGTACCGTAATTACATAAACTTTGTAGTATTGATATGCAAATCGAATCTTTCATCAAGTGTAAATTAGGATTACTTTCATGCAAATGTTGTGCTTGTGTTTGTTGTGTTTAGAAACAATCACACGTGGCAATGTTTTGAAATAGAAAAAACGTCGAAATAAAGTATAAAATAAAGTGGAGTTTTTGTTCAGCATAAAAGCAGTCATAGATACTGTCATAATCATCAATAATTTAAAATAAAAAAAAATATTGAAAAAAACCCACATTAAACGTATGCTAACCCCTTAAAGGGTCAAAAATGATTGCCAGACGGTAAACAAAAGCATCATGTGCCATTGTTGTAGCAGAGTCGTTTGCCACGACCCCATTTTCTTGTCTCTTTATTCTAATTAGACATGAATTAAAAGTGTTATTAAGCTGACAGACAGCGAAACTCATAGATTAAATGTGCTAAGTCCAAATTGTGTGGGAGAACATCGGCGAACTTCAGGACTAGGCTGTAGGGATTTTGTTTGATTGCGACAGTGACGCCGACTTGAACCTTGACGGTTTTGACTTTTACAAAGATGTCATTGGACGTACAAATAGAGAACTATGAAATTTCGGAATTTTACTGCGTAAATTGTTATTGATTTTGTATGGCTGTTGAACCTGTAATTGTCAAAACCAGAAATAATTTTAATTCAAATGATTCCTCACTGTCAATTTTATTTTATTTCTGGTTTATTTATAATAATAATAATAAATACAAGTTTGTATAGCACCTAGTATCCATCGCAGTGATGCTCAACGACGCTTAGTTTCACAGATAGGCTTGCTGAAAAAGGTAAGATTTGAGTTTGGTTTTGAAGATGTTAACATTTGGTGCAGAACAGATGTCATTCGGTAATCGAGTCCATAAAGATGGTGAGGAATGGGCGAATGACCGGTCACCATAATTCTTGAGATGAGTTCTAGGTATGGCAAGTGTATTTGCCACATTATAAGCAATAAATTATTTTTGTTATACTTCTAATGTCGCATATTATTCATTTATTTCTGTTGTATGTTTTTATTCATTTTATCCCCCATCTCAGTTCGATCTGCATGTTGTAAATTTTCGCAAATTTGTTTTTTTGCAGGGGATGTCCTGGCATACGCCCACCTTTATTTTTTTGCAATTCCCCCATGTTCAGGACCCTATGCAATTATGGATAAATACGATATATACAATTGAATAAGAGAAGGGGTACTGGAGGAGAAGGGTTAAGATCAGAGTTATGGGTGAGGGGCTCTAAGGAACTCTTACCAGTACCGTTCATTTTAATAATACATATTGAAGACCATCAAGACAAACTTTTTGGGCAACATTTGAGATTGATGCTCTCAAGAAATTCAACCCTTGGAATTAATTTGTTATTTCAAATTTCTATGTCTAAGTTTGAAACCGATTAGATAACACAATTTAGCATTACTGAGACCACAACAACACACATGCATGAATATTTCAACTGTTTACAATTAAATAATACACATTGGCATACACATTTTTCTAAAAAAAACTGCAAGAGGAAGCACTGCAATTCAGCAGCACCACCAAGTGGAGGAGATAGGGTTCTCACATTTGTGTTAGGTTTATAGAGGACATAGCTCTTCTGTGTCGATACAAATCCTAATGTCTGAAAATAACAAATGATGACACCAACTAAAACACCACCACAAAGACTAAACACCGACACAAAGACTAAACACTGACACAAAAAGACCAACGAACCCACAGCTAAATCAAACTGTTACACTCGTTAAAACACGGTATATCTCTTCCTGGAGGATGTGGTGGCCCTGAAAAGGGTCGTTTTGTACAGTTTCTGAGCTAAACAAACAGATATCCTGTTGCACTGAAGAATGATCTAGTGTCAGCTGGTGTAATTTCCTCAACGGCAGAGTATATAGAATATGGGAAATTTTCAAAGCTGATTAAGACAACGGTGGTCGCTCTAAACACCTTTTTACTTTGTTAAAACAAAATTCTCCAGACTATTTCACATACACAAATGCTTTTCACAACAATGATGACTCACTGTACACGCTTAACGCGTGTTCAGAGAAACTTCCACTTCCTGAACTCAAATGGGTTCCGGACTGTGTTGCCAGACCGGAGTACCAGGCAGCTCTAGCTTATTACAGGATTTAGTTATCGGTATATTTTGAAAATTGTACGAAAATTTATACGAACGTGTCACATTCCGGGTTTGTTCGGTACAAATGGTTTGTCTCATTAACCTCTGCATTTTCGTCGCTGATTGTTTTTAAAATGTAGCCAGTTTGTTGTTACAGTTATACTGGCCAACAAGCAATCGACGGCACCAGGTGTCTGGCAGGACAAACACACAATCAATCAATCAAATTGACCGACAGTTTCAAACTAATTTCATGCAATTATGCGGTTCGTTGTAAATATCTCCCTACCAATTTCTTTTAAAACATTGAAATATACTTGGAAAATTACTAACTTTATGACTTTACCTACATTTGTTAGAAAGTAAAATACGCATTTGCATCAAAAGTCCAATTATAACTACATGTAATGTTAAATCACATGCAATTCGACCCTAAATCATTTTGAATCAACACGTCTATATATCATATTTGTCCCCACTGTGTCTGAATCTATTTTCACTGCATTTAGTTATACATTGTCTACAAATGTATCTGTTATGAAAATTGTCTGCGGTCGTAACCCAGTGACGCCTGGACAAAGCTCGCATATGGGTCACCAACCAACCACACAGATCTAGGCGGATGAGAAGGTGGTCCACCACAGAGAAGCCAACGAAATTACCCGTCCACGAAGAACCATCTGCAACGTGCTTAAGAAAATGGAAATAAAACAATGGAACAGCGTCATAATTTGCAACCGCAACGGAGTAATTACAACTTCTTTACAAGCCCTGGGACCAGTCATGAGCGAATTCAAGACAAATTCTGAAGCTGGAGCACGTAAACATTGTGAAAAAGCAATTACATGCTGTAAGCGGAAAATACCGACTGTAGTCGATGCACCTACCCTCGTACACTGCAGATGGCAGGAGAACGTCCTAAAACCGGCGATTGGACCAATCTTAGGGTTGCATTTGGAGAAAATCTCCTCAGACAAGTACCCAAAATCGACGCCATCTTTGAGCGAGGTCGTTCGAGGTGAATTGCCGGCTGCTTGTTATTTGTTTACTCCAATTGGTACAGTCAACCAATATTGGTTGTGTGCGGGCGCTCTAACAACGGAGGTTCCTTCCTATTGATTTCACGTGTGTTGATTTTGAAATCTGAACGTTTTAGTTGCTTTAGTTTGGGGTGGGGGATTTTGACCTCAAAAAGTTTCCATCCTACAAAAACGATTTTAATTTTTAATGAAGTCAAAAGAATCTTGGAGTATTTGTAGTTCGTTTTTTTTCTATCCACTCATGGACAGAATTAACCGAAAAAAAAAAAAATAAAAAAAACATCCAAGAAAGGAAAATGGTTTGATTCGAGTGTAAATATGTGCGTCAAATGAAGTGCATTTGTAAAGTCTTGTTATACCCACCCGACAACCAACTGCTATGCAATACTACTGTCCGATTATCAATTTGTATTTAATGGTGAATGTAGTCTGACGCCATGGTCAATATTTATCAATTACGTTTCAGTGGGCGTGAGGGGGTTTGAAAAAAAATTAAAGGAATTAAGTTTTTTATCCGACATCGATCTTTTGACGTCGTCCCTAAGTTCGACTACGGGCAACCACAGTCAGCTGGCGCATACGTGAATAATAAAATCATTGCAATATTTACTATATGGGGGCCGCCATCTTGAATGCGGCATAAAACTAAATAAGAGACAAGTTGTGAAACGCATTTTTCAGATTCCCACAAATCAGTACAAAAATACCAATCTTTCACAAAAATACGATCCGTTGGGCTTATATTAAGCCAATCGATAACAAAATTCGGTCGAATTCGGCATTTTTGTGTGGAAAAATCCCTTAAATACCAACACCTAATCACGGTGTAGTTGACTTTTCAGAGGTTAGAGCTTCAGAGGCTCAGAGGCATGTGCTGGTATTGTGAAAGCCCCTTGTTTTATATGTGTATAAACCATGATTATTTGAAAATAGTTTGAAATATAGAAATACAATCCATTCTCGCTAACTATAGTGTGTTGTTTTTCTACTCGCTTGAAAAAACATATTTACGTAGAACGGATGAGTATGTTGCTCCCGCGAGAGGGCGTGATCAACGACGATAACACAATTTTGATGATTAAATGTTATAGTATGTTGAGCATTTTCTATGGGGTATTTTAAATCATGTTTTGTAGGTGTGTCTTCGGATGAGTAGATCATCTCTAATTATCACATTCTATATATTGAGAAAACCGTAATAGATCCAGTCTCTGAAATTCAACAAATTAAATTACAATGTGTATTTAACACAATGCAAAAAGCCTCAAAGGTTGAATCTCACAGGTCATTCTTGATAAAATGCTCAATATGAATGGGATTGATAATTATATATGCAGGGGGTGGGGTAATTAGGAGCTTTAAAGTTTCGTTGTCTGTGTATCATGAAAATCTCAAGAATATTTTAAGGCAATTTGGTACTACAAGTGTGCTTTTGGATACTCCTCAGATCTGATTAGGTTATGGACCAAATATGCTAATTTCATAAATTAGATATTTGCATATGTTTGGACCAAACTTAGTAGGGATATGTAATGGCCTTTTTAACACAGATTATTGTGGCTGCTAAATGTAACAAAACTAAACTCATTTGCATACAAATAAAAAAAAATGCAGCTCACTCGACAATATACAAGTTTGACATTTAAGGCGTCCTATAAATTACATACACTAGTTCATTTAGTGAACACCTTTACATAAATTTGGTCATTGCATAAATACTAGTCTTACAGTGATTTGTTTGGTTATTTTTTCCTGCCATCAATGTATTGTACAAAATTGGACTGGACTGTGTATATAATATATACTTTCCAAATGCATAATTATATTTATAGTACTGAATAAATGCAGAAAAATATTGAAATCTTAGTTGACAATATGGCAAAAGCATGTGGCAAATAAATATTGACGAGCAAGCTTGTACCTCGCTCGAATTAACTTGTGTGTGGGTCCTATGGGAACGTCTTCTGCTCAAACAGCATATAAACGCACAACGCGTGCATTGATTTACCGGGAAGTAATTGTGAGTATCGGTCGTCGTTTCGAAGAATCAAAAGTGTCACGATGCAGTGGCGAGAGATGTCAGCCTTTTAAAAATCACACATGAAATGACATCCAACTAAAATGTAACAATACACAAAATCGCTGCACAATGCAAGAACTACTTTACGTTAGGTTACGTTACGCCCGCTACGACCGTCCATATACAAAAATACATTTTACCCACATTTTATTGTTTCTCACTTTTATTTTTCAAGTCATTAAGACCTGGATTATGATGTCTTAAATATTTAAAAATTAAAAAAATGTTATTCAATAATATTAATATTATATATTATCCTTTGATACTCAACCTCTGAGACTCTGAGCCTCTGAGGTTCTGACCTGAAAAGTCCAGCACACCCTGGTGAGAGCATCAATAACAATATTAATCTTTCAGAAGCGGCCTCCCATCTAAGTGACATTGTTTTATGGTGTGATACAAACAGACTAACTATAAATAGAAATAAGACATATTTTATAAGTTTTAGGGGCAAACGGACGAACATGAGGAAGACTGGGTGTGTCTCAATAAGGGGTGACTGTATTGATGAGGTAGACGAGGTCCCTTTTGTCGGTGTTGTGTTAGATAAACACCTCACATGGACCAGGCACATTGAAAAAAAATATTACATCTATTAGAAAAAAAGTATGGCATTTTATACAAACTTGGACATATTGTACCCTAGACACCTTAATTTTGCTTTATAATTTATTCATTCCCCCACATTACCTATGGCCTCGAGGCAATACCTACGTTTCTCATCTAAATTGTACTAGTATTTTAAAGGCCCAGAAAATGATTGCCCGCATTATACTCTCTACGCCATTTACCACACACTTATCACCTTTATTCTATCAACTTAATATCATTGATATTTACAAATTACATCGTCTCTCAATTGCTACTTTAATACATGGTTCAATTCACCATTATTCAGCTCATAGCATGTCAGATTATTTTACATTTGTTAACCATGAATATGATACAGAATATCGATTCATGCAAACACAACATTTAGGACAAATTGCTATAGCATATACAGGCCCCAAAGTCTGGAATGACATTCCAATCGAAATCAGGGAAGAAATTTCAAAATCACATTTTCGTCAATCATTTAAAAAACATTTAAGGGATGAATATGTAAAAATGTATTTTTATTTTTAATAAAAAATTTTCTGGTGGTGGTTTCTCGCATTTTGGTTTTACTTTCAGCATATTGCCTTATTTGTCCTCTATGTACTCACAAATTATAATAATTAATATGTGGAGTGTACATACTTGGTATTTGCTTGCTGTCTTTAACTTCTCCTGTTATATGTTGTTCTGTTTATACATCCTAGTTTTTATTATGTGTGTGTATATATATATATATTATTCATTACAAATTAATAGTATGATGTACAGTTACTTTTCGCCCTGTAATTGATTTATCCAAATATTTTTTAACGGGGAACAGACTGGATTAGCTACAGCTATTTTCTTTCTCCTATACCTATTTCAAATTCTATTTTGTATAATACTCTTAGATTTATATGACTTTGTGTAACTGTGGAAAACCTGCTATGTAGTGCTGCTAATTTAAGTGGCTATTTTAGTAACACTGATGACCTGGGGTCACGTTCACCAGGAGCCGAGAACAAACTTCTTATTTATCGATTTTTATGTTGACATTTGTTCCAAAAGTCTAGTTATTATATTAGAGTCTCAATTATTGTTATGAACATTAGCGAAGTTCAAATATGAGAAATAATTCTTAGTTAGAACTTTCGGGTTTTCAGAGCGCATTATGAGAGTTGTTATGAACATCGTGACTGAATTATTATCGAACAACAAACATTCAGGATATATCATTGTACAAGATTCGTGATTTATTTGTGTATACACTCTGATATCGTGAAATCGTTTATTACAAAATTTATGCACCAGCTATTCAACAGTTATTGTCATTCGCGATGATTTCACTCTGATTTGTAAGATAAATTCTCCATACTCTTCCATTACCCATGATACTGTTCGAGCCTCGTTGGTAGGTTTTTCTAGAATGTTCAAGATGTCGCTGATGTAACAAGTGTTTGTAAACCGTTCCGTTGAAATAAAACGGAGTTTGTGTTCATCGAGAACCGTGAGTTTCTTCAGTGTCACTGGGAATGGACGAAAACCTGTTTCAGAACATTAAACGTTCCCCACATAACAAATGAATTAATATATCTGTAACTATAGTATATTATCAACATATTCGTGATGTAATAATAACAATTGATAGGTTTTTAGTTTAGGATGTCATAAATAAACTAAGTATTCTATCGATCTAGCTATGAAAACTAATTGGCGATCGCGACTGTCGATATTAGTTTGACCAACAACTGTTAAATCTCATTAATACCAAATCACTTCTAATTCCGCTATGCGTATAACCGCATGCGCACACTGCCAGAAGAATACATCATTTCAATAATTACATACATCAAATGAATTTATGATTGGCACAGCTGGGTGATCTCAGGTCGTTACTATGGAGATGTGTGGTTAATTTGATTAAATGATTCGCATAATTATCTTAATTGGTTTAAACATCCGTTACACGTCACTGAATTTCACCATCGATCTTCGCCTCAAAAACCGCGAGGCAACGTTGTTCCAGGATTATCTACAGCGTGCGAAATAGTGTTCCATATTTGCAAGTAACTCGGAGTGTGCCTGACTTTTGTGTTGCATTGAAATCTCCACTACATTAATAGACAGTGCAACTAAATTTCCTATTTTCAACAAGTGTCACGCCCATTTGAGTTATGTGATGTTATTTAAAATCGCAGATATGAAGCATAAATTGTTACCTTTGTGCTGACATGTCTCTTTCAAATCGCAAACATGTTTTGACTGAGCTGAATCGGCAGTTGACACCAAATTGGTAAGGTTAATGCTTTTTTTATTTTACGAGATTTGTTTCTAGAAATTATGCAATTCAGATTTAATTCAAGTGATACTGCATACTGATCAGTCAATATTGTCATTTGCATTAAAAAACAAATTCTGCTCATTATCATAATACCTTCATCGCATAAAAATCACCTGATGTGAGCAGCGTTTTTTCCACATATCGTGTTTCATCCAATTGAGTAAAGAGGCTTTCATACCATGCCAAATAATTTATGTAATTATTATATGTAAAATCAACATGGTTATGTAAATTAACTATTTTGATTATTTTACGGGAAGTTATAAATAAATCCACGCACATCGTACTGCTTTATTTTCAAATTATTTAAATCATTCACAGATGGCTGTAAATATAGTGCATGCTGAAATATGTCAGATTTCTCCCAAAATATTATGTTATTAACGTTTAATAATTAACGCAGAGGTTCTTTATAACAAGTGAATGTGAAGTGATCATATAATTAGGCATGTATTAGCATATAGTTAAGTCATAAGCCGCAAAAAATGCAATGCTTTTTATAATACATCCGGTATTTTATTTCAAGTTTGTTTTTAATGCACCTATCAGAAGTTGTTTTGTTCGTGGCAAAAGAATTAGCCTTTTTTTTGTTAATCACACTCCAACCACTAGGGCCGTAAATGCTTTCACATTATTGTACAATATAATATAAACTATCGATTTATACATATTTTAATGGAGCGTAAATAAGACCTTGTTCGGTGGAATTTAAAATAGGCTAAAATAAAATATATATTGATTAGATAATAATTTCTTTCTAACAGGACCAAGTATAGTGCGACAGATGGGGAATGGAAACTTAAGAATATAATATTCTTAATTCAGATACAAGTGGATTATAAACAATGAAGGGGCAATCTTCTCCGTGGACAGCTCGATTATTTCGGTCAAGATTACTTATTGCAGGTGTTATCTCAGACGCTGGTTCATTGGAAACCGAAACCGAATTTGATGGCTCGCGAGTGAAGCCAAAGGAAGAAGACACAAACGTTAAAGAGTGTATTGACATGGAACAGCAACATTGGTTGTTATGTATTCTGTTTTTTAGTCGACCCCGGCGAACTTTATTGAAATGTTTTGCAGTGTTATGCTCAATTGCTTTGCTTCATCTTCTGATTCCAACTCACGAAGACATAACCCCTAAACAAAGTGAAACATTAGAATTATCGAGGATACAAATGGATGTAATACACAATGTTGATGAGATCGAGACTATTTCGATGATTTCCTCTCCAATTGTAGAATATCCCCAAGCAATGAGAGTTCTGAAAACAATAAACACTGAGAGGAAACAGGTGGAACCTCCTAATGTAGGATATTATCAGAAGTTGAAACCACCACAGCCGAAAAAGTTGAATTATCCGAAATCTCTAATATATATCAACAGAACGGCTATTATTGAAGACGGTATATACTGGGCTGAAGAGTTGGAGAGAAAGGTTCCAGTCGGTAAGCTGTAAATGGAATTAATCAATTATTAGAAAACATAGAGTCGTATGCTCTCGAAAATAGTTGCACAAATAGTTTAATCGTTTCAAGACACTATGTAAAACTAAATTCAAACACAATGTCTTTTTACATGTTGGCATCCACAGTTGACATATATATCTTGGACGATCAGGGATTAATTACAGTTGTGCTATCTTGTTAAAGCGTCACACTTGCCACACAGTGCACTTTAGAATGTTGTATACATTCAAACAACGCGTTTTACACGCGATGTACATGTTTTGTAGGCTCAATACTGAACACTATACGGTGTGGCGCTTTAATTGCGCATCGAATTATTGATAACTACTATTCGTTTTTTTATTCGAATAATTATTCATTGCAGGTCTCGATGACGGCGAAATGAACATCAAATTAAAACAACTCAGGGATTTAAAAATTGAATACATGTCGTGGCCTGAAGTACATTCATGTGGTCGCGGAAACAGCGCCCAACTGCGCATGTCTGATGGATCGAAGCTTTGCGCTCGATATGGTAATGTGTGTCTTGTTCTAGGTATGTACCAACATACATGTACAACGAAATGATTTGTGTGTATAATAGACGCAGTATTTTATAATGTCATATGTAAAGGAATGAACAGAGAATGGACATGTTGAAACAAACATTCAATTACTAGAGAATGACCTCCAAACAATACGTGAGAGAGATTCTAGACAAGTAGTCAAAATACCTTTGGCTCCTGAGAAATAATTACCTTAATTCTATGGATTTGGATATCGTTTGGATACCACTACATTAATGACATTACATAATTAACAATGATAATAACTAAAAAAAACATCCATAAATACTAGTATAAAAATTCAGATAATTTTGAAAAATCAAATCTTATAAATATTTATAGTAAATATTAATAAGTACATATTAAACAAATTGTACTCTGTCATTAGAACAAAGCGTGTTTTTGCTTGTTCAATACATCCGAAATGATGTCAATGACGACTCTGTAGATATTTGGTATAAGTAAATGCTTGTTGATAAATGATGTTAGTTAACAAATGTGTGTGTTTATTCTCTGAAGGTGAACTTCTGTCATTCTATTTATCACGTTATCTCGGAATGGATAACGTGCCGCTAGTAATCTTATCAAGACCCGATCCTGAGACAGAAATGTGGTCAGCCCCTGAAATAAGACGACGTCTACGTGGACGAAGATGGAAATCAGACAGACTAGTTGCACTTATAGAATGGAAACCTTACTTAAACAAAAGGTCAGTGATCTCTGAAAAGCAAATCATTTTGCCTTGTCAATTGGTTTATCTGAGTGCGAAAGGATTCTGCGTCATATTAAATTAAATACAAACTTTCGCCTAAGGAAAACATGTTTGGTTTGTTGGCCAGATATTTAAGTTCGGATTTCCAGACAGTCTAGGCGATCGCCGGATTCATTTAATTTAGGAAATGCAGTGATATATAATTGTTGAAAGCACTACGTAATAGTTTGTACATGGAATATTATTGATTGAATCTCCATATTATTCACTAAACATCAGTGTCTTAATGTTAATGTAAAGCAACGGCATTGTATACTGGGTGAATGAAGGTCATTTTTAAGTTTGCGTTTTTTGTTTTGTTATTTTAAGTAAATCGTAGACATTTTTTGTTTCTTTTTGAATTATTTACGTTATTTGAGTGAATAGCCTCGTAATTCTGACGACACCTTCTATGAAAATAAAATTGCGAGAAGCCAATGTTATAGTTTTTTTCTCCCGTAGTATCACTTTACCAAAGGTTTTTCTGAAAGGATCAAAATTACTTTATGCACATCATCCCCTGATCTATGGTATGTCTGACATCGACTTACTTCATTTGCTGCAATGGACAGATGTTATTTTATTTGACTATCTCACGGCACATCTCGACAGGTGAGCTAATGATATTCATTTTACGCATGGTCATGTGACCAATTTTTACTTTGTGAACAAAGGTGTGATAGTCTTTGTATATTCTAGGTAAAGACGAATGACCAGGAAAATGTCCTCCATGTACACAGAGTCGCCCAACTCACGTAAACACACGCACATATACCTCTTTAATTTTAAGAAGATTTTAAGCCACTACGGTTGTATTCATTTAGGCAAGTTTCCAGTGTTAAAGAGGATAAATGTTTACCGCAATTATCAAAACATGCCCACGATATAATGATCGTAATGTCCACGCATATACCCCACACCCAAACTTTGATTTCCAAGATATTTACATTACAAAGCAATCGTGGTATTGGGTCGATGTTGGTTTATTTATTTATCGAGCCAGACATGTGCATCGAGTTGCTGTTCCTGCACAGCATGACAGCCTATGGTCACGCGGTGTGATTTTGTAGATATATTTCCACACCATAGTAGAAACAAATTTGTAAAAAAAACTTTGTAACTTTGTTTCAGACTGATATCTATATACAAAGGCAGACGAAAGATCAGTGGCAAGATTGGTACAAGAAATCTTGGTGTCAGTGAAGGTAAAAAATTCTGGTTGTTGGATAACCAAACGGGCTTTATATGGGCTTATCAACTTACAAGTCCGTCTTACCGAGACAGTGACCTCCTTCTGAGACACCAAGAGGAGATTCTCAATTCCACCTGCGTGTTCAGAAGATCGACCGTAAATAAAATAACCGAACTATATTATAGCACGAAACCCTTTGCTCACATCAGACGAGCTGTTCATTTTCATGAGCCTTTAGCGGAATTAAATAACAGCCAAGCGATTCCGGACTGCGATGATAACGCTCTTGAAATTGATGAAATATTCCACGAGCGGATAAATAGAGCTTATAAAAGAATACAACAGTGTAAAGAAATGTATGGTCACCGATGAAATATAAAAAAATAATAAACTGAAAATATTATTTTCTTAAATAATTGTATTATATGTATTCTTTATGTAAATAAATTAGACATTATAATTAAAGCGCAGTGGCTGCTGGTATTAATTATTTTTATCCATATATGATTCATCACAATAATCAACTTTGTCTTGTTTGATCAGTTCATATTTATTTGCATTGCACCCATTAAGATCATAGTTAAGTATTTCTTTCAAAACTCGTTATGTGTGATTATTATTATCATTTGTAACTGACATGCGCGTCTGCGCGCGTTGCCGACAATTTTATTACCAATAAACAACAGCCGTTACCTACCGAAAGAGCTATTTCCCAATATTCCGGGAATTAATTGGTGCGTTATATGTACCAATTTTGGAAAGTTTGGAATTTTATCGCACCAATATTTTATATGACCTTTGACCAGTGTAATAGTACATAAATTAACATGACCAATGTAATAATACATAAGTAACATGACCAGTGTGATAATACATAATTTAACATAAATTATTACAAACGGCAGTATAAAAATAACCCAGTCAATAAATGATATCAACATATACAAAATATACTCTCTAACAATTGTATGCGCCTATATATTGTATTTAGAAAATAACACATGCTTGTAATTAATTACGAAACTATAATATCTTTGTCCAGTCGTTCTCTTTCAAAGAATGCATAATATATTACTGACCACGGTGAACGTTTTTTTTTTGCTTTGCTGTATTCGTTATGAATTTGTGGGTTACAAGAAGAAAAGCAACACTGTTTTATTTTTTTGTCATTTTTAACAATTTAGATTGTTTTGAACAGCAATTATCGTTTTTGCAATTTCAGTAAATATCGAGTTATTCAAGTTGAAGACACACGAATACCCTAATGTAAACAATGGGATGGAAACATCCGTTGATCTCATATAATACTGAATCTAAATTAAATCGTAATAATTATACACATTTCTGTATTTCCCTCAAACGATAATATGAAGCCATATTATGAAACGCGATATAATTTCCAACTCTGAGTGCGCAATGGCATAATGGCACTGTAAGACAAATAATGGAAGCTCGCCACATTCTAGAATCATAATAATTTGTGAACAAAATATAAGGATTTCTTTTTTTCCTAAAGTATATACCAAATAGAATGGCCTAATGTCGTGTGACTTGTTAGCAATGTTATGATTATAAATCAATGTGATCGAAAAGTAGATCGAAAAACTAATTCGTCGGAGAATAAACTCGCTTCATATACAAACAAGCACGACGGCTATTGCGACTAACACAGAATAAACGGACTACGCTGGCATAATCAAACTAAATATAAAGTTTAACGATAAACCTAAAAAGGCCACTATTATTACAGATGTTTTACCCCTATATATTCAGATTGTCAAGTTCCGTTTTACGTTTACTATATTTGCTCTCATTACAATTCAATTATGATACCATTGTACATGTCTTAGTAATTCCTAACAATATACATGTGAGGTAATAGCGGACGCCGTGGATCCAGGGGCACACAACAAAATGCCGAAAACGTATGGAAACATTAAATGAATAAAATTAAATCAGGATGAATTCATTACCCACACCATATTTTAATTTTTCATATTGACGTATGTTATTCAGTTTGATGCATGACACAAAATACAGATAACAAACGACTTGATAGAAAAACAAAGAATATTCTGTGAAATTGACATTTACAGTGTTTCGACGAAAAGCCGCCACATAAAATTATTTGCAATATCTTAATATCTTTGCAATTAATGTATTTCCTAATCCATTAGGCAAGCAAGCCTACCACTGATTTGGATATCCTGGCCAATGATATACACAAGGCGTGTCACAAACAAAATTGCATTTCTACGTGTACATCTATCTAGATATTTCACCTGTTACAATTACACTCTTTTCTCGCGTTCCATATCAATATAATGACTATGTTGAGACAAGTGTTGTCCACAAAATTTACCTATGATGTGATACCATCTTCCAATTTGACAAATATCTGTTCAGAAAATAATCGAAAACTGGCATTTATTTTCATTTAACTTGCCGTAGATGATATCATTTAAATAGTTTGCACATAATTCGCACGTGCCGCCACGTTATTATAAAAAGTAAAATTATACGAGCTCGTAATATCTCCTATAGCAGCAATGTGAGGTCATAGCGATAGTGTACAATGTATGTAGTGTAGTGCACATGCTATTAATGTGGTTCTCAAAATGAATAATTCCTAGCATCGCTCAAAACGGGACATCGGTTTTCGGTCTAGTTGTACACGTATCCTATCAACGAAACCCAAAATATGGCAAGAATACACCTACGAATTCCATTGTTTTTATCGAGGAGGCGAGCCGCGATTCTGAAAAGCGTTCCATCTGTAATTGTTCTAACAATCGTGCTATACGTTGTTTTCAACGTCGCATCTTCAATCGGGTCAAGGTTCGACGACGTGGGTGAACAATCTATAAAACATGATGTTGAAAAGGAACCTGGTGTTGACCGTGTATTTGTAGAGCCGCCGCCGACAAACGCCAAACCACGAGAGAAACAAGACAATATTCGGTATGTAGGGGATATAGCTATAGTCGAAGATAGTATTTACTGGTCGCAGGCAGTGGAAGATTTGATACCTACAGGTATGGTGTGTGTAATTAATAGTTTACTATGACAATGTATTGTTATTATATATCTGTACATACGTCACTACCTACATCTAAATTATTTTCCAAACATTAACTGTTTTAGAAAGGGGTTACAGTGTCAGTGAATATCATCACATAATACATTCACATTATAAACACATTATTTCCACGGCGGTGGTAAATGCTTTTAAATAAGAGTGCAGACTAATAGGTTTACAAATTACTTATTAATGATATATTACTAGTTGAATTTCATGCGAGAAGTTGGCATAATGCTTAAATTCATAATTTCAAATTTATTAAATGTGTGCTCAACTTAACCTTTTGTGCTGCGCCGAACGATTTTGAATGATTAAGCACTGTTTTATGAGTAACCTACATTATACGGGCATATGCTTCCGTAATCTATCAAACAGCGCCCCCAATTATGTACAATGTTTATTGCATTGTTTGTTTTGAAATTAATACAGACAAATTTAGATTCGTATCAACGTGTCAAATCTTTTTTCACCTCATCTCATCCAACTAAATCATGCCCCACCGGTGTACCTTTAGGCAAATATATCTACACATCTTGCAATAACAAATCTCGAACATATCTCATTCTTCCCTGCTTCAGTGTGCCCAAAGTTACTATTTGGCGTTTTGACCCGGAAATTGGGATACATTTATCGTCAGTAACGGTGTTAACTTTTATGTGATTTATTTGGCTGACCAATTCTGTTAATACATGACAGGCAGGTAATAGTTAGGTAGGAACATTTGAAAAAAAACACCTATCGTTGCTATGGGAATGACCCAGAACCCTACTTTACGGCAGTAGCATCATTCAAAGTCAATCTTGCTTGAGTGTGCGCTGAGCTGTTTTTGAATCGTAGCAAATGCAAATGTTTCTACCGATTCGCCACTATGCATGACACCACATTTTCCGAATGACAAAATATTTTAACACTTAGTTCATTCAAATGTTCAAGTCTATAAAGTATTTAACTTTAATGGAGGTCATTGCAACTTTCAAGTTCATCAAGTGTTTAAGTCTAACAAGCAAATTCATATAGCATTTTTTCTGATGTCGGGCCAATGTAAGTAACGTCAGACCTAGCCTATTACGTATTAACCTTTCTGTGATTCTTTTTGTCTGGATCGACTTTGTGTAAAGTCAATAGGCCGGTCATACCTATAATCTAGCTTAGTGGAACAATTTATCAAAAAATCCTGAACCATCGTTGCCATGGCAAATGCCAGACCGCTATTAGCCTACAAACTTCTTCTAAATTATTTGGTATTGCAGGTGTTACCGATGAAGATATTAATAAAAAGAATACGTTGAAAAATCTCTCCGCCAAAAAATTGGTACAGATGTCAGACGATGGCAGACGCTGGATGGCTATATTGTCAGACGATAGTCAGTATATTGCACGCCAGGTGAACTGTGAGCTGAGATGTTAGTATGGCAATTAATAACTATCTCTATCGCAATATATTCAGAAGTTTAAATATTCCGTGCGACCTTTATCGGTCAACTATTGCCAAGTACATACCATCCAACACAAAGTACAGATGTTTCATTTCGTAGATGAGCATAGTACACGCAGTTTTCTCATTATGGAAGGGTGAGAAACCACAGTGTGAAGCAAAACACACCATAATTATGTATCCATGAATACAGCTTGAACGCAGTCACATTTGTTATGCGCAAAGAACTAATGTGATTTGAGCATTGTAACAAAACATTCTTTTTGTAGAAGCATAGCAATACTCATTTGATGAAATAATATATATCGCAAATGCAAATTTATCTAAACATAAAAGTAAGTCAAAACGCATGCGCACTAGCGTGTTTTTTTTCTCTGAGCGCGTACTGCTATGTTTTACTGCCAAATCATTATTCTTACTTGCATGATTGAAGTAGATAGCTTAATGGTCGAAAAGTTTGGGATGGCACAATAAAACTATACCGCTAGGTCTTCATACTTTAACCGACACCTGGCCAGTTTTCAAGGTAACGGCGTCGAGGATCCCGAATACACACACTTTACATATGTACTAAGTAGCCTAACTCCAAATTACAGGTATCGTATTGTAAAATTACTCACAATGTATTCTCTTTTCACACGCAGCCGAACTTCTTGCATTTCATTTATCTCAATTGATGGGCATGGATAGCGTCCCCTTCGCCACGCTCTCTAAGATAAATCTTAATTCCGGGCTATGGAAAGGCGTACAGGTCGAGAAAAAAGAGAAGAAACCTAGCAGTAAACGAATGCCTGATCCACCCACAGATGGAGATATTGTATCGCTCACACAGTGGATAGAAGGCCTGAAAAAAGGGTTAGTACACTGGTCTAACGTTCTACTTTCGATTGACGCTTCCCGACATTTTACAGCGTGCGAATAGTCAACTCCGCGATCGAACTACCAAAACAAGTACGCGCAAAAGAAATGTAAACATTTCAATTCGTTGTATTTTAGGGCTACAGTAATTATTTTCATGACTTAATTTATCTGAATGGCATATGAACTTTTAAGCAGAATTTCAATCTTTGATGAATTCATTACTGACACTGACAAAATAATATTCTGTTTTCTTGATAGTCCTATGCTTCCAGGAATCCTTTTAGACCGTATTTACAGGGCCATTGGAGAGCCCCTCTTTGCAGATGACATTTATCTGGAATACCTGTCTAAGGAGGAGATCACTCAACTTGTACAATGGACCGATATGATATTATTTGATTATATCAATGTTAACTATGATAGGTTGGTGTATGCTGTTAATATATATCATATCATAGATCCATCGCGCACAACACAGCACACACTGCATAAACACACATATCAAAATTACAATCAAAGGACATAGATATAACACACGAATGGTCTACTTGATCACATGGTATATTTCCAATAATTTGCTTTGTGCACTTGCATTTGTTAATTTACTTTTGATCGATGATTTGGATATTGTTTGGGTATGTTGTTATTTCTAATTTCAAGTTGTGTTCGTAATGCAAATTCAATTACGAAGTACAATTAGAGAACTTTAATACTCAATATTGATATATATATATATATATATATATATATATATATATATATATATATATATATATATATATATATATATATATATATATATATATATATATTATACATACGTAGACAGAGAAATTAAGACACGACTACATGAGTAAAGTTGACTCTACAGTACTGTTTCGTAAGGGAACAGTACTGTAAATCTGCTCTACAAACTCATCGTTTAGTATCGAGCACTCTCACCTGGAATAATCGACTACCTTCTTATATTATATATATATATATACATATATATATTCAGGCCTTTGAGGGATTAATGTACAGAAAGTGTTATCTATTATTATGTCAACTGTTTCATGCAAATTTTATGATAAAAGAAAATATCAAATTTCTTTTTCTTTTGTACAGCAAAGCCTATAGTGTATATGATTGTTTATATTTCAGTACAAATAGGCCAGTTTATTTGTTTACTACACACTTATTGGCTTTTTTCTAGTTTCTTTCTTTCTTGTCCGCATATTTGTAATTTTGAAATGAAATAAAATTACTTTAAATCTAAAAAAAGGTAAATAAGAATAGGCATTCAGCTGCCTATCATAAACTGATCGACAAGTAACATATACTATCCATAGCTCTATACCATAGTAGTAACCACACATAGAGTTTCAGCCACTGCTTCCAATAACAATATTCAGTCTTCAACGTATATACTCAAAATAGATCCATTTCACATTTTATTATATTCTAGATCCTTTCCATGGCTAATAATACACGGTCCGTCATCGCAACAACCAACCAACAATGTCTATAGAATAGGCTACGGAATTGAAAAGTTGTACTTCTCAAATCATGCGCAAACATTCGTGTGGTCTTACGCCCCCTTTCCATCGGACCCAAGAATACGTGAGCACCACGACCTCATGTTGCACTCCAGCTGTATATTTAGGAAATCGGTCGCTGACAAAATAGCGGAGATGAACACCCACGAAAATCCCGTCAAACTTTTGCTAGATAGAGTAAACGCCGAAGAACCTTTGGCAAATATCACGGAGCCTGTCCCAGGGTGCTTTGTTGATGACGTCAAGTTTGGTAAAATACTACAAAAAAGGCTAAGTGAGATTAATACTTGGATAACGAGTTGTAAAGACGATTACGATAGAAGAAAACGACAGGTGTGACTTAATTACCATTTGTTAACTTAAATAATATGAGTTTGACATGCAATATCTACGAAGGCAAGCATCAACTACGACAAAAAGTGACACTATGTGTTTCCACAATCAAATGCAGTGGAGATTTCACACCAACATTATAACAAATATGTATCTCCCATCACGTGACGTAGGTCACATGTAAAAAGCGGCTTGCTAACATTTCACAATGTTTTATTAAATATGATTTCAAAATAATAGTCTTAAGTGAGTCATTTTTTTAAAACGAAACTCTTTTGAAACTCTCTGAAACGAAAGAAGTCTCTCTGCAAGTGTTACTGATCCTCACGAGACATTCTCTGTCAGACGATGGAAGATAGACTTTAATACAGATGGGAAGCATTTTCAATTGGTCTGTAATGCGCATCACAGTGGCGGATGTAGCTGTCGCAGGAGTGCCGCCCCTCTAAGCCCGTGGTTAGACATATACATGCAATAAGACAATGACGTTATTGTAAAGACGCGCACCCCTAACCGAGTATCCTGCATCCGTCTCTGCACCAGACGCTCGAGTCATTTCCTGTATAATTATTCGTTTACACCAATTTTATAGGTAGACTATTTTATTCATGTAACCACTGGGACCGTGCTAACTTTATGTACCCCCGTAAGTAGGGTTTAACACGAACGGAAGCGGAATTCAAACAGAAATGCATGATGAGATTTGTTGCTGTGAAGACCTTTAGGGTCTGCTTAGTTTTCGATCAGCACAACTTGCGAACATCGTAAATTTCATCGTAAAGTTACTAAAATTGCGAGGCCTTTCAACTAAGTGTTGCTGACATTATAAAAATATTCTTTTGTAAAAAAAAAACAGTAAAGGAGAGTTTAATTATAGTGTGAGGTGATGACAATTATACAATAGAGAAAGGATTAGCGAAAACAATTCTGGGTAGTATCGTTTATTTTGCTGAGCAACTGTGTGTTTTAAAAGGTGTAATTTTTAAAATATATCAATAATATAATAAGTCAAATAAGTGTGTATAAGTTGTACGGTTACTACAAAGACAAACACGTTATAGATCCGTATAATACATCACATTGCAATGTTAACAAATGATATCTCATGAATCAGATTCATTACACAAGTGCAGTAAGGTTTATTTAATCAGAACCTTAGCCTTTACGCCCTGGCACACTTCAGGAAAAAACAACAATTATAAAATTTTATAAAACTGCTATTGGAGGCTCTGGGATTTGATATTTTGTTGTATCCATATTTTTTCACCACGATTCACGGTATGTCACACGCCCTCAAACGAGTATAAGATTCACTTGGACTCATTTGCATCACCCAATCAGAACTCACGATAGAAACGGCAGGTACATTACGCAGACAGGCCACGAGAGAAAGGGTCTACGACAGCGCGGTCCACGAGAGAGCGATTGATGGCGTGATCATCACGTGGTTATCACCTGACTTAACATGACGTTGCTCCAGTGTTGAATTCAATGATCTACTCGTGTTTTTCTTGGGAAAATACTTATACACTGCGTTTGTAACTACGTTTTAAAAACTGAATTACGGGTCGTTCTTTACTGAAAAATCGACACAGCAGGTTTAACGCGAGCAGTCGAGCTAGTAGTACGACCAGGGCTAGACTGGCCCAGTCGGGGCGATTAATTTGTTTTTGTAGTTTAACTAAAATAACAAAAATCGCGAAATGGAGGTGTTAGCGCGAAATCCCCTGTAACTGCGATTTCGCGCTAACACCTTCATTTCGCAATTTTTTTTTATTTTCATTTCGCGATTTATTTTATTTTATTCAAACTACAAAAACAAAATAATCGCCCCGACTGCGCCAGTCTAGACCAGGGCGTGCAATTGCTTGAAACTACAACCGGGAGCTAGCAATGATAAAGGCCTCCAATTTTTTATTTTTATTTTTATTAATGATGAAACGTTACAAGATACATGATCGTTATTTAACAATAAATAAATAATTCTACCACATTCATTTTCTAAACTTTGATTTGGATCCTCAAAACAAACAAAAATAGCTAGTAAATTGTTTGTATCTTTGCCAGTTCTTAACCGATTCACGCAATTTTTTCAACACTTCAAGTTTGAAGCAATGTCCTGTTCGTTGCCATAGAAATATATTATATTAATAATTTGCCTTAATTAAAACTACTTCAAGGTAATAAAGGTAATGTATTGTATATACATTGATCAACATAAACCACTATTTAAACCATATATATAGGTGCCAGCTGAACTAAATGTAATTTATCTGAAGCTAAATACATCTATTCAGACTAAATATATTTCTAAGTTTATATTATTTATTGACAAATATTGTTAGCTCAGTTATATCATTTGTCGATATTTAGCTCCTAATTAGCCTCAAAACTCATACTAAACTGTGTCGTGATTTAAAATGATCCAATATGCAATTTTTTCAAAGAAGTTTTTAACGATATGTCTGCTATTTAGTGTTTTCAAATGGATTCTCATCTTAGAAACTGTTCAGATTTACATACCAGGAGTAAATTGTCCAATGGCCAACTCCTTTAAACGATATATATTCAATTGTGAAAGTAATGCAGAGATATCATAACAAGAATTTAATGTTTTTAATATATAACAATTCATACAATACATGCGAGGATACAGTAATATATGCTGATGAAATATCTTTCCTGCAAGTGCCATGTACTCTATTTGGACTCTAAGGAATATACATTCAATTTTTTATTGTGAAAGTAAAGGGCTACAGTCATTGCAAGTGTTTACAGGTGATTTTGTTTTTAAATTGTTTTACCCAATTACAAAGTTTAGAAGATTATAAAGCCTTCTTTTCAGATGCACAATATCAACACATACTGTGCAGTTTATCAACAAATGTAGGACGATTACTGTGCATGGAATTAATTCTGAAGAAATTATGACTGTGGATTAGCCAAGACCACAAATGCAAGAAGTTTTGATACCTGATGAGTAAAGCCGATGAGACTATATAAGATAAGATATTTCTTTATTACAAACTTATAGAATGAATTACATATCTATTTTGGTTTATAAAATGTAATAAAGGTGTTAAAATAAACATATCAAGTTAGATATCTAAAATCTACAATATAGTTACATGTAATAATGTAATATATAATGAATACAAATTTAGGCGAGATGCAAATGACCATGCAACTCGTGGCCTGGTATGATCTTTTCTTTGTATGGCAAATAAACAGTCCCCAAATACAGCCAAATACAATTTTGCAGGGAAAATATTTGATAAAATTAAAGAGTAAACAATGACCGAAAATTATATTACATGAAAAATTTATTAATAAAATTAAAACAAATGCACAATTCTCAATTAATGCTACATGTATATTATCAATCTCGACGTTCCTAATACAATAGAATAACATAATAATATTAAATAACAGTATACTGAAGTTAAAAATAGTAGCAAATGTTCTGTCAAGAAAAGTACACTACTTTTCCATTTTGCCGTCAAAAAATGATTCATACTACACAATTAAAACAATGGTTAACACTATCTTAATTAAAATATCTTTTGAGTGCCTTTAACTAACATCAGCAGTATAAACTTCTTCATTCTGTACATGTATTGCTGTGTCCAACAAGTTCATTTCGCCAAATTGTAATAAATTTGTAAACTCACTTCATTGTCAAAACAAAATTCAACTTTGTTGACATATTTCAGTGATAAAGATTTCCAAAATGGTTTGAGTTATTTTAACTACAATAAGCATTTTCAATAATATCAATTAAGATTTTAGAATCACTAATACAGCATCCATTTTGATTGAAAAAAATCAGTTGAAAATTCTTCTTTTTAACCAAAGAAACAGAAGAATGGAAATGATGAGACAGACATATACATATTTAATACAAGTGACCCTGTGGTTAGTAGAGCTTTGCTGTAATTGACACATGCTGAAGGGCAGTGGCATTTACTAGGTGGATAGGAATCTATGACAGTTTAGTAGTTGTGGCAATTGTCCCATAAGAGGATACATGTTTGTATTTGTGTATATAGTACATGGATATGTATAATTGATGTGGGTGTACAGGAAATTGAAGCTGAAACATGAGTTGTCACAATTACCAGAATATATACATGTGACTGAATTGAGAATGACAAAGTTAGACAATATGACAACGTGGCATGTCATCTTGAGATGACCTTGAACTTTCTTTGAAAGATCTTGAAAGAGAGGTGACCTCCTGACACTCAAGACACATGCAATCAACATGTGAACTTTGAGATGATCCTGACCAGAGGCCTTGTGATGACCCTGACCTGGCCTTTTGGGAAGATGTTTTAGTCAACCCCCCCACCCTCACCGTTCAGTATCACCCATATAAAAGCAGCAAACACATAAACCTTGAAAAGACCTTGACCTGAACATTTCTGGAAAACATAGTCTTGGAAAATTAACTGGATGGGCCAATGTGTATTAAGAAAGCTCAGCTTCCAACTGATACAGTTGTCTACTGGAGTCCATGCATTATATATATCCAATATAATGTACGAGGAATGTGAGAAAACAAAATTAATAACAAAACAAGCAGCCTGTCGGCCGAGATAGCTCTGCTGTTAGCAATGCACATAACCGAAGATATCATTAGAACATGAACAATATGTATAGTATCAAAGCAACAGGACTTGCTGTTTTCAACAAGAATTCAAAAATATCACTTTTCACCAAAAATGACAAATCATCAAAATTAGATAATTGAAGATAACATCACAAAATGAACAAATCTGAAAGAGGTTCACATGTACAATGTAGTACCTATATATGTAATATGAAATATTACTTTTTACCAAAAATGACAAAATATTAGGGTTGTACAAACCCGTTTGTTTACCTAATCACACCTACCAGAAAGTCAGTGGAAATAATAAATTCCATTTATTACTCGTAGGCTTAAGTACAGATTACAGCCCCAATCGGAAACTATTAGGGATTATACCCACAAAGAACACCTTAGGGTAGCATTCCCTATAGAAAAAAAGACCTCTCCTAAGGGGCCATGCCGCGCGTGGGGTGGCCATGCATACGAGGTGTGATCCGATATTCCCACAAACGTTTATGCTGCCACAACGGGCCCCCATAAGCTTGTGGAGAGGTGGGCGGGTTCCACACACTTTCTGGTAGGTATGATTAGGTAAACAAACAGGTTTGTACAACCCTAATAGTTTACTACATCACCTACCAGAAAGTCTGTGGAAATAATAAATTCCATTTATTACTCGTAGGCAGAGTAGCACGCTCACCAGAGGTGGGGAAGCTCCGGCGGCTGAAATGTATTTTTTTAGACCCCAAAAAGGAAGGTCCAAAAAAACCTGAGAAATCTAAAGCTACTCAACGACAAGGAGTCTAGTCCCAGAATAAAACTAATTAGGTGATTCTTCAGGGACCGGGTGCCCGAAGGTAGACCCCCCCCCCCCCAATTCAGGGAGGCTACTAAAGCCGGTCCACTGAACAATAAATAGGGCCCCCAACAATTTTAATGCATTGAAACAGTATATTGCTCGGGTTCGGAAGCGCTGAACGAAAACCGGCAGTGTCAAGCAAAGGAGGCTGGTTTCGACTGAAGGCACTATTGTGCTAATGCTTTCGCGCATAGGGCTCCTTGGTGGTGCGGGCTGGGTCAGCGAACACAGTCTGACATGTCACAACCAACCTGTAGAGGCCCTTCTGCAGTGCTTGGAGGTCTCTCAGGTAATAGTTAATGAAGACATTCTGAGATCTCCAGAACCCTGCTCGAAGCACCTGCTCGAGCGAGGCCCCAGACATCAAAGCCAATGAGTTAGCTACCCTGCGCACCTTCACCTGGTGGCATTCCAAACGGTCCGATGAAGAAGCAGTTAACCTATACGCTTCCACAACCGTATCAACAATCCACCGCGAAATGGTGATATTTGTGGCTCTGTTTGCCCCTCCCATAACAGACAAACATGTGCTTCTCACTGCCCCGAGACACCTTGGTGCGGTCGCAGTACCAGCTCAGAGCGGGCATAGAATCTGTCCCAGATGGTCCTCCTTGCCCACTATGTAAGTGCGGCGTGGGATGACGGTCGGCTCAGGGTCACGCCCTGGGATTCCTTGCAAGAAAGCCCAGCCAAGTCTTCAAAATAACTAGTGAGTTCATAAAGGAGGCACATCCGCCACTAAAGGACAGTGCCCAGTCAGGAGGATTAGCTAGCCCCTTGGCGCGTGGTCCCTTCGAGTGGAAAGACTAAACAGTTGTAACATAATAGAACTCGAAACCAGTTTCAGTCCAGCAGATTCTATAAAACGGGGAATAAAACTGACCGATATCCAAGAATTGTCGATATAGATTTTCCTTGATCAAAGATATAGGAAACAATTGGCTACCTCGCTAATAGAGGGAATGAGATGATCAATCTTCCTTCCATTACACAAATCAATGTACGGTCTCCACCTGGAATTGTACAAACGCCTGGTGCCGTCCGACTGTGCCAAAGCGAGGAACTTGGACAACTCTGCAGAAAGCCTAGTGCTTGCACAAGTTTATTGATAGCCTCCATGCACGAATATGGAATAGCGCAGGGGTCATCGGTAGAGTGCCGTCCGGCTGGGACAACAGATCAGGAAGATCTGGCAACCCCACGGGAGACTCAACTAGAAGTTCCAGCAACATTAGGAGCCAGATCTTCACAGGCTAATAGGGCGCCACCCAAGTCAGAAGACAGGTGGGCTTGAGTCACAGCCTCTCCAACACTTGGTGCCCAGTTGGAAGTGAGAATCAAAGAAAGCTTAGAAAGAACTCCAGTGTGCTGAGAGAGTATTGAAGACACATTAACAATTAATTCAAAATTACTTGTACATGAGATATTGATGGAAAAGCTGAAAACTAATTATGTAAATCAGGTAACTAATATGAACAGAACAGAACAAAAAAAATTATGAATTATTATGCTAATTAGAGAATTAATATGAACAAATTTTAACCCAAAATTAATCAGGCCTGTATATTGTCCTAGTCTAAGAGCATTTATGTACCAAATTTTATTCAAATGTGATGATCAGTAATTGAGATATCAGTGTTAATTAATTATGTTAATTAGGTGTTTAATAAGCATAAATATTTAGCAAAAACTAATTGGGTTTCTGCATAGTTGCCTTTAAAGGTTTCATTAAAATCCAATTTGTGGTTCTTTATATATCAGCGGGACATTATGCAAATTAGGTAATTAATATCCAATTAAAACTAATCAGGTCTCTGCATAATCCTAGAAGATCTATGTAGCAAGTCTCATTGAAATGTGATGATTACTACTTGAAATATCAAAAGCTGAAAATTAATTAATTATGCAAATTAGGTAATTAATATGTACTGATATTAACCAAAAAACTATCAGGTCTGAGCAGTGTCCTATGACATCTATGTACCAAATTTCATTGAAATGTGATGATTACTACTTGAAATATCAAAAGCTGAAAATTAATTAATTATGCAAATTAGGTAATTAATATGTACCGGTACTCATATTACCCTAAAAACTATCAGGTCTGTGCAGTGTCCTATGACATATATGTACCAAGTTTCATTGAAATGTGACAATTACTACTTGAAATATCAAGAGCTGAAAATTCAATAATTATGCAAATTAGGTACTTAATATTGCAGATTCTTACCCAAAACTAATCTGCGCATTAGTTTAGAGCATCTATGTGCCAAGTTTCATCAAAATCCAATAAGTGGTTCTTTATTGGATCTAGGGGTGTTCCCGTTTGCAAGTACTATGCGTCCTTTCGCCAAAAAAGGGCTATCATCGCTTGGTCTGACGATTGAACCCTGAACGTCAGGTTCCGCATGTGGATCCTGTAGTCCAGTGAGCACCTCTGAATTGGATGAGACCGGAGAGTAGCAAACGGAACTAGACAACAAACTGAAGTCATTTGCCAAAAGGCTGCATCAGTTCGCGCATCAACACCGATTCAGTCGACCAGAGTTGGCTGGCAAACTCTACAAGAGAGAGCATTGTTCCTGAGAGGACTAACAAGCCCTTGCTCCGTGATGAACTGCATACCCAGAAAAACCAGGCTGTTGGACGGTATTGGGTTGGACTTGGCAATATTTATTAAAAAGTCCAACTTGTGGAGGAGAATCTGCGTCAACCGCACATGCTCCACTAAAACCTCCCCGTCTCGTTTGTGTAATAACCAGTCATCGAGATATGGGTTCAGATAGACCGAAGACCGGTGTAGCAGTTGGGTCACCTGTCTTAGCACACAGGTGAAGACAGACGGTGCTGTGCACAGACCGAAAATGAGGGCGGTAAACTTGTAAACTTTGCCCTTTATGGGATTCTGAGATACAGGCTGCATGAGTGGTGAATGGGAATGTGGAGGTAAGCATCGCTCAAATCCAGTGATGCCAGCCAATCACCCGAGTGCACTGACAGAAGTGCCGAAGCTGGTGTTTCCATCTTGATCCCCAAACCCGTTCAGCCGACTGAGGTCTAGGACTGGACGCCACCCCCCCAAACTCTTGGGAACAAGGAAGATGTGGGAAAGAACCCTAGCACTAAATGGGGGTTCCCTGCTAGACGTATCACCCTTTTCTCCAGAAGGCTTGCTACTTCCTGTCGTCTTCTTCTTGAGGAGGAGACCGAAGAGGAATCTAATACCCATGCGACACTACTTCGAGTCCAGGGATCAGAAACTCTTGTGCGCCAAGCTGGAGTGTGCTGCACAAGGCGCGATCCCACTGGAAGGAGTGGACGGGCGTTCGGAGCTAGTGCTTTCCGAACTCTAGCCACCAGTGTGAGAGGATGAAGAAGGGGAGACTGAGCCCGAGGACTCCGGGGAAGGAGACCCAGAGTTGTACCACCAGTCAGAACGCCCACCACCAACGCCACATTGCTTGGGCTTTCTCTGACGCTTCCCGCTAGTCTTCTTCTGCCCTTTCGAAGGAGACCATGAGTGCTTTGATCCTCAATTGGTTCAATTGGATACACTGATCTTCTGCAACCACCAAACCATTCACCGCATCCACTAACCAGCCACCACATAGCCGGTCACGCTCATCCCACGCCAGAGTAGGATAGGCACACGGACCCAGAACTGCCTCACGCTCAGCCGAAACTGTTCCTGCCAATAGGGCAGTATGGACTTGCAAGATATCGTATATAGCAACTCCCTGCGCTGCCAGGAACTGGCCCATCTGCCCGAGGTTCGTTGCTGAGCTCACAGAACAGCACTCTGACAGTCAGAACTAAGCAAGGTGAGCTGACAGTCTAATGCTAAAGAAACCGATTCTATAAAATTGATGGGTCTAAGTTCTGCCCGTAAAGTCCTATGCACTATAGGCTCTGGTGCCGGTCAAATGACCACGGAACGTGGCTTTCCCGATCCACACTACCTGCCTTAACAAAAGTATGGGTCCCGGGATCAGGACGGGGAACCCATGGAGAAGGCTGTGGTACCGTGTGAGTGTCCCACACCAGGGACTCGTCGATTGTTTGTGTAGCCCCAATGAGGTATGGATTCACCCAACGGAAGGCATTGGACGTGACCTCTTCAAAACCAGGTTCAAGCTGTTTGCCTCCCCCAAAAGGGTACCAATCGCCCTCTGAGCCCCCTCTATAGCCTGGGTCACACGAGGCACCCATGAGAGTTGGTCAGCGGGCATGATCTCCAAGCCGGCAGTGGGCGAGGAGAGTGCCGATGAAAACGGGTCCAATGACTCCCCCATCAGGAGGGTGGGGGAGGGAATACCACCGGCCCCACAACCATCACTGCCCGGTTCACAAGCTGCGACCTTGACTGCATATTAGTAAGGGACAGCTGAGCTCCAGTTGGTTGGGTATCCTGTGACTGCCCCGACAAAGTGGGGATGAGGAGTGACAAAGCACTTGCCCCCCTCCTGTTGGAGACTTGGTAGCTGTACCCCCATAAGTGGGTTCCGGGGAGAAGGCCCATTCTATAAAAAAGACACTCCCTTTCCCTCCCTCTGAAGGAGAGATCACTGGAAGAATGGGACACACCTGACCCTAGCCCTGGTAGTGGAGGTACAGACAATATCTCCCCTCCCACTGACTCCCCCCCAGGTCCTCCTGTGTCCTACCCTGCAGAAGGGAGTTGACCTTTGAAACCAGACTAACTATCTAAGCCATCTCTTCACCCTGGGAGAGCTTTTTTTGTTTGCCACCTTGACTAATAACGGTAAAGACAGGCAGCAGGGCCTGTCCCTGTGATTGTGCAATCCACTCAGGCTGCGTCGGTACCGATAAAGTTCTGGTGGATTGAACCGGTTCAGTCTCTAAAGGCCGTGCCGATTCTGTGTCAATGTCAGTGTCCCAGAAGAAACACGCCGTTTATCAACGTCAGTCAGTGGTGACTGGAAACTCTGATCTCCCAGCAAAAGCGGTTGGCCGATGTTTGCTAGTCTCGGTAATATCTGGTGGGGAAGCTAACTCCACGTTGGGAGAATTTAGATCCACCACCGGTGTTCCTGCGCTATCGACCGACATCACACATATGTGGGTCCCAATCGGGCATCTGCTTGAAGCAGGATGAGCATATATTATGTCCCGTCTGTGGCGGGACGTACTGTTTTTTTTGTGACTAAGGCATAATAGCGTCTGCAAAAATTACGAAAGTGGGATTATGAAAAAAAATAGTAAATTCACCGCGCCAGAAATCGGAATCCGGTGAAAATGAACTGAGCCGGTGATTCAACTAACACAGGTAAAAAAAATTGGGCCCTTAATAATGGAAAGCCTTTACCGTAATGAAGTCGATCACCAATACTAGATTCCTAGATTCTCAGTCATAAAACTGTAACATGCACTTTTGTCCATGCGTCATAACACAGCTGAAAAATATCTGTACTCGTTGGTCGCAGAAACAAAAGAGAATATCGGATCAGGCCCCTTATGCGTGATCCCTTTTTCTATAGGAAATGCTACCCTAAGGTGTTCTTTGTGAACAGGGTATATTCCCTAATAGATTCCGATCTGGGCTATAATCTGTAGTTAAGGTAGCGGGACTATTATTTGCATACTTGTTTTCATCTTCTAATTGTGACTAAATGACTACAAATAGACCCAGGAAAGTATATATTTTTAGAATCGCCAGACTTCAAGCTTTTCACAAGTGTATTTTGCATGCCATTATCTGCATTCTACGACGCGTTACTCAATCAAAGGCGAAAAATTACTTTTTCTGTAAAAAAAAATTACGCATTTATGCTGGCGATAAGAAGTATTTTTTTCACTTTTCCTAGTTGTTCAATAGTCTGGTAAATTGAATGTGTCTGGGTAGTTTTATTCAAGCAACGCGTTTTAAAAAATAGTGTCCTGAATTTCAATTACTGTTTTAGTCGCATTGCCCCCAACTCAAACCACAACTCGTTGGTAAATAATCGATGAAATAGTTTGTCTGGACACATTCAAGTTCCTCTCATTGTCACCTTAAAGCTGTGAAAATTTGGTGTTAATCCGACGACAATAAGTATACGTTATTTTCTGTTAAAGACCTTGTATTTTGAAAAACATAAACTCCTAGAAAACGTCCATGAAGTAACAGCAAAGATTTTCAAGCTTGTTTATCGGCACAATCAATTTGTTTTCCCATCAAGGTCTGTTTTACCATGTGTAGGGACATCGGAATGTGTAAGGCTATTGGAAACCAAAAAAATAAAGGAATGGGATAGCTATAATTGGATAAATTCGGCATATGAAAACACCAAAATCAATGATTTTTTTCAGTGGCTATGTGACCTTGTGTCTGACACATTCATATGCAAATGACTAATCTGTGAAACAAACAGAGGCGGAGACAAACCACTCAAATGTTTGGAAACACTCATTGTGTGTCAGATAGCTACTGATAACACATCCTAACATTGCTTTGTCTTGAGTTTATCTTTGAAACTTATAGGCACACAGATTAAACATGTGTTGTTGATTTTGGAAAACACTACTGAGGCTGCCTTGCTTCCCTTCAGAAAATCTACATTTTAACCAACTTACTTGACATTCTATGTTATATTGACTTTATCATATGAAAGTTTATGGTGCATTTCATCAATTAATAAATAAATGTGAAAATCGTAATTTTCAACACAAATAATAGTCTCGCTACCTTAAGCCTACGAGTAATAAATGGAATTTATTATTTCCACGGACTTTTTGGTAGGTGATGTAGTAAACAAAATGACCGCCAGTCGGCCACATTTGTTCGAATCAGGGAAAAAATATGACGTGCACCTATAACCCAATATGTATGATCACCATACCAAATTGGGCTAGTCATCACTGAGAAACAGCTCCGGACATGTAAAAAATTATGATTTAGCACTTTTACATGAAATTTGGGTGTCAGTCAGCCATATTGAATCAAATCACAAAAATAATGATGGTGTAGTTGTATCTCTTGGTATACTATCTTTGTACAAAATTTAAACAGAAACGTTCATGGCATTCAAGAGAAAGTAGCATATGGGTACCATGAAAAACTAGATGGTCGCTAGTCGGCCATATTTGTTCGAATCATGAAAAAGAAATTATGTGCACCTACAAACCAATATGTATGATCATCATACCAACTTTCATTCAAATCGGCCCAGTCATCTTTGAGAAACTGCTGTGGACATGTTTAGGTATCAGAAAAAGCAAATCTTACATCCAAAATGGCTGCCAGTCGGCCATCA
Organism: Saccoglossus kowalevskii; assembly: GCF_978046115.1. NCBI lineage: Eukaryota > Metazoa > Hemichordata > Enteropneusta > Harrimaniidae > Saccoglossus > Saccoglossus kowalevskii. The sequence continues at coordinate 44,062,511 of NC_140645.1, read as the reverse complement.
TTGCTGCGATCATAAAGTAACTTGACGCGTATATGTTGTCTGATTGATTGTTTGATATACAACGACGCGCCCACATATCTTCGCGTCATAAGTATCTGCCGTATGATGGCGTCGAAATGCAGCTGTCCTGACATGGCGTTACCAAAGGAAGTGAATCTCGCTGGAAATGTGCGCGGTGAGTATATGAAAACTGAAACTGTTTCATTTCGTGTATTAGCTATTACCCAACATTTTTATAATATGCACAGGGACTAGAAACTTGTAAAACGCAGCTCTCGCTTCTGACATTTACCGTGACCGCCATTGCACGTTGTCTGAGTTAGCGCCAATGAATAGACTGGACTTTTAGCAAGTTAAATTAATTTAATAAATTCTTTCCATAAATGTAGATGCTAGTGTACCAAGTGTTGTCACAAGCCTGGATGATCTACTGACAAAATTACATCGATGCAATGATGATGAACATTGCTCATGTTAAAAATGGCACTGTTCACTGTGTGGTCATAAAACTGACAAATATTTACTGAAAAAACATTTGAACAGTGTGTACTGTTCAAGACTTGAGCTTCAAGGCAAGTGTAACTTTTATTCGCTTCAGACTAATAATTAGTCTTGCTACTTCAGTAAGGGGTTGCATATGGTGCAAATTGCTATGTATTTTCTTAGTTTAAGAGATCTTTTTAAATCGTTTGTAAATTGACTTTGTTGCTTCTCGTGTGTGGGATATTTATAGAAAAAAAAATTCATTAATTGAAGGAGTATTATGGAAGTTTGAATTTAATCTGGCGTCTGCACCCATGTTTGAAAATAAATTATCGTAGTTGTGTTAATTCTGTAGGTATGGCTTGTGTTTTGTGCAAGTGCTCCATTGCATAAAAATGTAGACTCCTCGTCAATGGCATTGTCTGTTGTGCTGACAAACATTTTCATAATGTTCCAAGTTGAGTGTACATCTTGCTGGTTGTAGTTGTGGTGATTTAAATGTACAGAGCAGTGAAATTGAAAGATTTCAAATTGGAAAGAAAGTGAGAACATCAGATGATGCTGACGGTAATTAAAATGATCTTCTATTTCTTGACTATGCAATAGGAGATTGTCTGTCACTTTCAAGAATGAATTTGTGCCTTATCCATTTTGTTGAATTTTATATTTTACTTCACTCAATTAATAATTAACAATAGTTACAGAAATTTAAATTGGCATGCCACTACACACATGAAATACATATTTTTACTGATGTTCAAAATAGTGTGTACACATAAATTATCTGTTGTCTAAAAAGTACTATTTTGTATAAAGTTAATACATCTATTTAAACAGCAATGGAATGAGTCATTGTTGCAAAGACCTTGTACGTAGGCCATCTGTTCTATCACCCAACTGTGTCCACAGATATGTGATGCTCATAAAGTAGAATTTGTATGTGACATGGGTAATTCTATGTCATCCTTGATTCTTAATCCTTTATGTTGTAATTAAATCTCAATATTTTTAGCCGTATTGAGTGTAGAATATTATATTCACTTTTAAAATCTAGAGTTGTCAATTTTGATCTATTTTATAAAAAATCTTAATTATTGACAAAATCATAGAGATCATATTCATAACTTCAATGATAACAAATGTAAAGAAGGTTAACATGATAGCTATTATTTACAGAATGTTTAGGATATTTGAAAACTACAGTATTCTGACAAATGTAAATGTTGCTGCAAATAATTTTGTAATGGGTGGCAATGGTGAGGCGGGGTCGGGATGTTACTATTATTGAATGTTCGGTATGTCAGTCACGTAATTTGTATTATTTATTAAATTAAACAAAATAAACTCTGAGGCAACCTTATTCTTTTTTGCAGGTTCTATTAGACACTCGAAAAAGAAAGTTGCCCATTGCAAAAAGTGATGACGCCATCAGAAAAAATAAAGTATCAAAGATGTTGTCACCTCCACAGACTGAATGTCCCACTTAAGGTACGGTAATGTTGAGAAAGAACTTTAACACACACATTACCAGGAAACATTCCAAAGACAACATGTTAGCTCTTCCAACATTTACTGCCTTCACAGTTGATAAAGCTAAAGGTATTTTTAGCCTTTTGAGTGGGCCACATTACTTTGTAGACATGTAGTGGTGATAGGCCTTCATTATAATGGCAATTGTGGTACCATTACTATGTCTGCAGACTAGGTCCAGGAGAGCGTGATTATTGTCTGCGAACACATTATACTAGTAATATTGAAATTATTACAGGTCTATCACATGCGGGTAGGTGTAGTAATTACTTTGTAGACACGTAGTGGTGATAGGCCTTCATTATAATGGCAATAGTAGTACCATTACTATGTCTGCAGACTAGGTCCACGAGAGCATGATTATTGTCTGCGAACACATTATACTAGTGGTTATGAAATTATTACAGGTCTATCATATGCAGGTAGGTGTAGTAATTACTTTGTAGACATGTAGTGATGATAGGCCTTCATTATAAAGGGAATAGTGGTAATATTACTATGTCAGCAGACTCGGTCCACGAGAGCGTGATTATTGTCTGCGAACACATTATACTAGTGGTTATGAAATTATTACAGTTCTATCACATGCAGGTAGGTGTAGTAATTACTTTGTAGACATGTAGTGATGATAGGCCTTCATTATAATGGGAATAGTGGTACCATTACTATGTCTGCAGACTAGGTCCACGAGAGCGTGATTATTGTCAACGAACACATTATACTAGTGGTTATGAAATTATTACAGGTCTATCACATCCAGGTAGGTGTAGTAATTACTTTGTAGACATGTAGTGGTGATAGGCCTTCATTATAATGGCAATAGTGGTACCATTACTATGTCTGCAGACTAGGTCCAGGAAAGCGTGATTATTGTCTGCGAACACATTATACTAGTGATATTGAAATTATTACAGGTCTATCACATGCGGGTAGGTGTAGTAATTACTTTGTAAACACGTAGTGGTGATAGGCCTTCATTATAATGGCAATAGTAGTACCATTACTATGTCTGCAGACTAGGTCCACGAGAGCGTGATTATTGTCTGCGAACACATTATACTAGTGGTTATGAAATTATTACAGGTCTATCATATGCAGGTAGGTGTAGTAAATACTTTGTAGACATGTAGTGATGATAGGCCTTCATTATATTGGGAATAGTGGTACCATTACTATGTCTGCAGACTAGGTCCACGAGAGCGTGATTATTGTCCGCGAACACATTATACTAGTGGTTATAAAATTATTACAGGTCTATCATATGCAGGTAGGTGTAGTAATTACTTTGTAGACATGTAGAGATGATAGGCCTTCATTACAATGGGAATAGTGGTACCATTACTATGTCTGCAGACTAGGTCCACGAGAGCGTGATTATAGTCTGCGAACACATTATACCAGTGATAATGAAATTATTACAGGTCTACCACATCCAGGTAGGTGTAGTAATTACTTTTTAGACATGTAGTGATGATGGGGCTTCATTTTAATGGGAATAGTGGTACCATTACTATGTCTGCAGACTAGGTCCAAGTGAGCGTGATTGTTGTCTGTGAACACATTATACCAGTGATAATGAAATTATTACAGGTCTATCACATCCAGGTAGGTGTAGTAATTACTTTGTAGACACGTAGTGGTGGTAGGCCTTCATTATATTGGGAATAGTGGTACCATAAGTATATCTGCAGACAAGGTCCACAAGAGCGTGATTATTGTCTGCGAACACATTATACTAGTGGTTATGAAATTATTACAGGTCTATCATATGCAGGTAGGTGCTGTAATTACTTTGTAGACATACAGTGGTGATAGGCCTTCATTATAATGACAATAGTAGTACTATTACTATGTCTGCAGACTAGGTCCACGAGATTGTGATTATTGTCTGCGAACACATTATACTAGTGATAATGAAATTATTACAGGTCTATCACATCCAGGTAGGTATATTAATTACTTTGTAGACATGTAGTGGTGGAAGGCCTTCATTATATTAGGAATAGTGGTACCATTACTATGTCTGCAGACTAGGTCCACGAGAGCGTGATTATTGTCTGCGAACACATTATACTAGTGGTTATGAAATTATTACAGGTCTATCACATCAAGGTAAGTGTTGTAATTACTTTGTAGACATGTAGTGATGATACGCCTTTAATATAATAGGAATAGTGGTACCATTACTGTGTCTGCAGACTAGGTACACGAGAGCGTGATTATTGTCTGCGAACACATTATACTAGTGGTTATGAAATTATTACAGGTCTATCATATGCAGGTAGGTGTAGTAATTACTTTGTAGACATGTAGTGATGACAGGCCTTCATTATAATGGCAATAGTGGTACCATTACTATGTCTGCAGACTAGTTCCACGAGAGCGTGACTATTGTCTGCGAACACATTATACTAGTGGTTATGAAATTATTACAGGTCTATCACATCCAGGTAAGCGTAGTAATTACTTTGCAGACATGTAATGATGATAGGCCTTCATTATAATGGGAATAGTGGTACCATTACTATGTCTGCAGACTAGATCCACGAGAGCGTGATTTTTGTCTGCGAACACATTATACCAGTGATAATGAAATTATTACAGGTCTATCACATACAGGTAGGTGTAGTAATTACTTTGTAGACATGTAGTGATGATAGGCCTTCATTATAGTGGGAATAGTGGTACCATTACTATGTCTGCAGACTAGGTTCACGAGAGCGTGATTATTGTCTGCGAACACATTATACTAGTGATAATGAAATTATTACAGGTCTATTATTTGCAGGTTGGTGTAGTAATTAATTGTAGTAATTAGGTCTATCACATCCAGGTAGGTGTAGTAATTACTTTGTAGACATGTAGTGATGATAGGCCTTCTTTATAATATGGATAGTGGTACATTAATATGTCTGCAGACTAGGTCCACAAGAGCGTTATTATTGTCTGCGAACACATTATACTAGAGGTTATGAAATTATTAGAGGTCTATCATATGCAGGTAGGTGTAGTAATTAATTACTTTGTAGACATGTAGTGATGATAGGCCTTCATTATAATGGGAATATTGGTACCATTACTATGTCTGCAGACTAGGTCCACGAGAGCGTGAATATTGTCTGCGAACACATTATACTAGTGGTTATGAAATTACTACAGGTCTATCACATCCAGGTAGGTGTAGTAATTACTTTGTAGACATGTAGTGGTGATAGGTCTTCATTATAATGGCAATAGTAGTACCATTACTATGTCTGCAGACTAGTTCCACGAGAGCGTGACTATTTTCTGCGAACACATTATACTAGTGGTTATGAAATTATTACAGGTCTATCACATCCAGGCAGGTGTAGTAATTACTTTGTAGACATTTAGTGGTGATAGGCCTTCATTATAATGGCAATAGTAGTACCATTACTATGTCTGCAGACTAGATCCACGAGAGCGTGATTATTGTCTGCGAACACATTATACTAGTGATAATGAAATTATTACAGGTCTATTATTTGCAGGTTGGTGTAGTAATTAATTGTAGTAATTAGGTCTATCACATCCAGGTAGGTGTAGTAATTACTTTGTAGACATGTAGTGATGATAGGCCTTCTTTATAATAGGAATAGTGGTACATTAATATGTCTGCAGACTAGGTCCACAAGAGCGTTATTATTGTCTGCGAACACATTATACTAGAGGTTATGAAATTATTACAGGTCTATCACATCCAGGTCGGTGTAGTAAATACGTTGTAGACATGTAGTGGTGGTAGGACTTCATTATATTGAGAATAGTGGTACCATTAGTATGTCTGCAGACTAGGTCCACGAGAGCGTGATTATTGTCTGCGAACACATTATACTAGTGGTTATAAAATTATTACAAGTCTATCATATGCAGGTAGGTGTAGTAATTACTTTGTAGACATGTAGTGCTGATAGGCCTTCATTATTATGGCAATAGTAGTACCATTACTATGTCTGCAGACTAGGTCCATGAAAGCGTGATTATTGTCTGCGAACACATTATTCTAGTGGTTATGAAATTATTACAGGTCTATCACATCCAGGTAAGCGTAGTAATTACTTTGTAGACATGTAATGATGATAGGCCTTCATTATAATGGGAATAGTGGTACCATTACTATGTCTGCAGACTAGGTCCACGAGAGCGTGATTTTTGTCTGCGAACACATTATAACAGTGATAATTAAATTATTACAGGTCTATCACATAAAGGTAGGTGTAGTAATTACTTTGTAGACATGTAGTGATGATAGGCCTTCATTATAGTGGGAATAGTGGTACCATTACTATGTCTGCAGACTAGGTTCACGAGAGCGTGATTATTGTCTGCGAACACATTATACCAGTGATAATGAAATTATTACAGGTCTATCACATCCAGGTAGGTGTAGTAATTACTTAGTAGACATGCAGCGATGATAGGCTTTCATTATAATGGGAATAGTGGTGCCAATACTATGTCTGCAGACTAGGTCCACGAGAGAGTGATTATTGTCTGCGTACACATTATACTAGTGGTTATAAAATTAATACAGGTCTATCACATCCAGGGAGGTGTAGTAATTACTTTGCAGACATGTAGTGGTGGTAGGCCTTCATTATATTGGGAATAGTGGTACCATTAGTATGTCTGCAGACTAGGTCCACGAGAGCGTGAATATTGTCTGCGAACACATTATACAAGTGGTTATGAAATTACTACAGGTCTATCACATCCAGGTCGGTGTAGTAATTACGTTGTAGACATGTAGTGGTGGTAGGACTTCATTATATTGAGAATAGTGGTACCATTAGTATGTCTGCAGACTAGGTCCACGAGAGCGTGATTATTGTCTGCGAACACATTATACCAGTGATAATGAAATTATTACAGGTCTATCACATACAGGTAGGTGTAGTAATTACTTTGTAGACATGTAGTGATGATAGGCCTTCATTATAGTGGGAATAGTGGTGCCATTACTATGTCTGCAGACTAGGTTCACGAGAGCGTGATTATTGTCTGCGAACACATTATACCAGTGATAATGAAATTATTACAGGTCTATCACATCCAGGTAGGTGTAGTAATTACTTAGTAGACATGCAGCGATGATAGGCCTTCATTATAATGGGAATAGTGGTGCCAATACTATGTCTGCAGACTAGGTCCACGAGAGCGTGATTATTGTCTGCGAACACATTATACTAGTGGTTATAAAATTAATACAGGTCTATCACATCCAGGGAGGTGTAGTAATTACTTTGCAGACATTTAGTGGTGGTAGGCCTTCATTATATTGGGAATAGTGGTACCATTAGTATGTCTGCAGACTAGGTCCACGAGAGCGGGATTATTGTCTGCGAACACATTATACTAGTGGTTATGAAATTATTACAGGTCTATCATATGCAGGTAGGTGTAGTAATTACTTTGTATACATGTAGTGGTGATAGGTCTTCATTATAATGGCAATAGTAGTACCATTACTATGTCTGCAGACTAGTTCCACGAGAGCGTGACTATTGTCTGCGAACACATTATACTAGTGGTTATGAAATTATTACAGGTCTATCATAGGCAGGTAGGTGAAGTAATTACTTTGTAGACATGTAGTGATGATAGGCCTTCATTATAATGGGAATAGTGGTACCATTACTGTGTCTGCAGACTAGGTACACGAGAGCGTGATTATTGTCTGCGAACACATTATACTAGTGGTTATGAAATTATTACAGGTCTGTCATATGCAGGTAGGTGTAGTAATTACTTTGTAGACATGTAGTGATGATAGGCCTTCATTATAATGGGAATAGTGGTACCATTACTATGTCTGCAGACTAGATCCACGAGAGCGTGATTATTGTCTGCGAACACATTATACTAGTGATAATGAAATTATTACAGGTCTATTATTTGCAGGTTGGTGTAGTAATTAATTGTAGTAATTAGGTCTATCACATCCAGGTAGGTGTAGTAATTACTTTGTAGACATGTAGTGATGATAGGCCTTCTTTATAATATGAATAGTGGTACATTAATATGTCTGCAGACTAGGTCCACAAGAGCGTTATTATTGTCTGCGAACACATTATACTAGAGGTTATGAAATTATTAGAGGTCTATCATATGCAGGTAGGTGTAGTAATTAATTACTCTGTAGACATGTAGTGATGATAGGCCTTCATTATAATGGGAATATTGGTACCATTACTATGTCTGCATACTAGGTCCACGAGAGCGTGAATATTGTCTGCGAACACATTATACAAGTGGTTATGAAATTACAACAGGTCTATCACATCCAGGTAGGTGTAGTAATTACTTTGTAGACATATAGTGGTGATAGGTCTTCATTATAATGGCAATATTAGTACCATTACTATGTCTGCAGACTAGTTCCACGAGAGCGTGACTATTGTCTGCGAACACATTATACTAGTGGTTATGAAATTATTACAGGTCTATCACATCCAGGCAGGTGTAGTAATTACTTTGTAGACATTTAGTGGTGATAGGCCTTCATTAAAATGGCAATAGTAGTACCATTACTATGTCTGCAGACTAGGTCTACGAGAGCGTGATTATTGTCTGCGAACACATTATACTAGTGGTTATGAAATTATTACAGGTCTATCATAGGCAGGTAGGTGAAGTAATTACTTTGTAGACATGTAGTGATGATAGGCCTTCATTATAATGGGAATAGTGGTACCATTACTGTGTCTGCAGACTAGGTACACGAGAGCGTGATTATTGTCTGCGAACACATTATACTAGTGGTTATGAAATTATTAGAGGTCTATCATATGCAGGTAGGTTTAGTAATTACTTTGTAGACATGTAGTGATGATAGGCTTTCATTATAATGGGAATAGTGGTACCATTACTAAGTCTGCAGACTAGATCCACGAGAGCGTGATTATTGTCTGCGAACACATTATACTAGTGATAATGAAATTATTACAGGTCTATTATTTGCAGGTTGATGTAGTAATTAATTGTAGTAATTAGGTCTATCACATCCAGGTAGGTGTAGTAATTACTTTGTAGACATGTAGTGATGATAGGCCTTCTTTATAATAGGAATAGTGGTACATTAATATGTCTGCAGACTAGGTCCACAAGAGCGTTATTATTGTCTGCGAACACATTATACTAGAGGTTATGAAATTATTACAGGTCTATCACATCCAGGCAGGTGTAGTAATTACTTTGTAGACATGTAGTGGTGATAGGCCTTCATTATAATGGAAACAGTAGTACCATTACTATGTCTGCAGACTAGGTCTACGAGAGCGTGATTATTGTCTGCGAACACATTATACTAGTGGTTATGAAATTATTACAGGTCTATCATAGGTAGGTAGGTGAAGTAATTACTTTGTAGACATGTAGTGATGATAGGCCTTCATTATAATGGGAATAGTGGTACCATTACTGTGTCTGCAGACTAGGTACACGAGAGCGTGATTATTATCTGCGAACACATTATACTAGTGGTTATGAAATTATTACAGGTCTATCATATGCAGGTAGGTGTAGTAATTACTTTGTAGACATGTAGTGATGATAGGCCTTCATTATAATGGGAATAGTGGTACCATTACTATGTCTGCAGACTAGATCCACGAGAGCGTGATTATTGTCTGCGAACACATTATACTAGTGATAATGAAATTATTACAGGTCTATTATTTGCAGGTTGGTGTAGTAATTAATTGTAGTAATTAGGTCTATCACATCCAGGTAGGTGTAGTAATTACTTTGTAGACATGTAGTGATGATAGGCCTTCTTTATAATAGGAATAGTGGTACATTAATATGTCTGCAGACTAGGTCCACAAGAGCGTTATTATTGTCTGCGAACACATTATACTAGAGGTTATGAAATTATTACAGGTCTATCACATCCAGGCAGGTGTAGTAATTACTTTGTAGACATGTAGTGGTGATAGGCCTTCATTATAATGGAAACAGTAGTACCATTACTATGTCTGCAGACTAGGTCTACGAGAGCGTGATTATTGTCTGCGAACACATTATACTAGTGGTTATGAAATTATTACAGGTCTATCATAGGCAGGTAGGTGAAGTAATTACTTTGTAGACATGTAGTGATGATAGGCCTTCATTATAATGGGAATAGTGGTACCATTACTGTGTCTGCAGACTAGGTACACGAGAGCGTGATTATTGTCTGCGAACACATTATACTAGTGGTTATGAAATTATTACAGGTCTATCATATGCAGGTAGGTGTAGTAATTACTTTGTAGACATGTAGTGATGATAGGCCTTCATTATAATGGGAGTAGTGGTACCATTACTATGACTGCAGACTAGATCCACGAGAGCGTGATTATTGTCTGCGAACACATTATACTAGTGATAATGAAATTATTACAGGTCTATTATTTGCAGGTTGGTGTAGTAATTAATTGTAGTAATTAGGTCTATCACATCCAGGTAGGTGTAGTAATTACTTTGTAGACATGTAGTGATGATAGGCCTTCTTTATAATAGGAATAGTGGTACATTAATATGTCTGCAGACTAGGTCCACAAGAGCGTTATTATTGTCTGCGAACACATTATACTAGAGGTTATGAAATTATTAGAGGTCTATCATATGCAGGTAGGTGTAGTAATTAATTACTTTGTAGACATGTAGTGATGATAGGCCTTCATTATAATGGGAATATTGGTACCATTACTATGTCTGCAGACTAGGTCCACGAGAGCGTGAATATTGTCTGCGAACACATTATACAAGTGGTTATGAAATTACTACAGGTCTATCACATCCAGGTAGGTGTAGTAATTACTTTGTAGACATGTAGTGGTGATAGGTCTTCATTATAATGGCAATAGTAGTACCATTACTATGTCTGCAGACTAGTTCCACGAGAGCGTGACTATTGTCTGCGAACACATTATACTAGTGGTTATGAAATTATTACAGGTCTATCACATCCAGGCAGGTGTAGTAATTACTTTGTAGACATTTAGTGGTGATAGGCCTTCATTATAATGGCAATAGTAGTACCATTACTATGTCTGCAGACTAGGTCTACGAGAGCGTGATTATTGTCTGCGAAAACATTATACTAGTGGTTATGAAATTATTACAGGTCTATCATATGCAGGTAGGTGTAGTAATTACTTTGTAGACATGTAGTGATGATAGGCCTTCATTATAATGGGAATAGTGGTACCATTACTAAGTCTGCAGACTAGATCCACGAGAGCGTGATTATTGTCTGCGAACACATTATACTAGTGATAATGAAATTATTACAGGTCTATTATTTGCAGGTTGGTGTAGTAATTAATTGTAGTAATTAGGTCTATCACATCCAGGTAGGTGTAGTAATTACTTTGTAGACATGTAGTGATGATAGGCCTTCTTTATAATAGGAATAGTGGTACATTAATATGTCTGCAGACTAGGTCCACAAGAGCGTTATTATTGTCTGCGAACACATTATACTAGAGGTTATGAAATTATTACAGGTCTATCATATGCAGGTAGGTGTAGTAATTAATTACTTTGTAGACATGTAGTGATGATAGCCCTTCATTATAATGGGAATAGTGGTACCATTACTATTTCTGCAGACTAGGTCCACGAGAGCGTGATTATTGTCTGCGAACACATTATACTAGTGGTTATGAAATTATTACAGGTCTATCATATGCAGGGAGGTGTAGTAATTACTTTGTAGACATGTAGTGATGATAGGCCTTCATTATAATGGGAATAGTGGTACCATTACTATTTCTGCAGACTAGGTCCACGAGAGCGTGATTATTGTCTGCGAACACATTATACTAGTGGTTATGAAATTATTACAGGTCTATCATATGCAGGGAGGTGTAGTAATTACTTTGTAGACATGTAGTGGTGATAGGCCTTTATTATAATGGCAATAGTAGTAACATTACTATGTCTGCAGACTACGTCCTCGAGAGCGTGACTATTGTCTGCGAACACATTATACTAGTGGTTATGAAATTATTACAGGTCTATCATATGCAGCGAGGTGTAGTAATTACTTTGTAGACATGTAGTGGTGATAGGCCTTTATTATAATGGCAATAGTAGTACCATTACTATGTCTGCAGACTAGGTCCACGAGAGCGTGACTATTGTCTGCGAACACATTATACTAGTGGTTATGAAATTACTACAGGTCTATCACATCCAGGTAGGTGTAGTAATTACTTTGTAGACATGTAGTGGTGATAGGCCTTCATTATAATAGGAATAGTGGTACCATTACTATGTCTACAGACTAGGTCCACGAGAGCGTGATTATTGTCTGCGAACACATTATACTAGTGGTTATGAAATTATTACAAGTCTATCACATCCAGGTAGGTGTAGTAATTACTTTGTAGACATGTAGTGGTGATAGGCCTTCATTATAATGGCAATAGTAGTACCATTACTATGTCTGCAGACTATGTCCACGAGAGCGTGATTATTGTCTGCTAACACATTATACTAGTGGTTATGAAATTATTACAGGTCTATCACATGCAGGTAGGTGTAGTAATTACTTTGTAGACATGTAGTGGTGATAGGTCTTCATTATAATGACAATAGTAGTACCATTACTATGTCTGCAGTCTAGTTCCACGAGAGCGTGACTATTGTCTGCGAACACATTATACTAGTGGTTATGAAATTATTACAGGTCTATCACATCCAGGCAGGTGTAGTAATTACTTTGTAGACATGTAGTGGTGATAGGCCTTCATTATAATGGAAACAGTAGTACCATTACTATGTCTGCAGACTAGGTCTACGAGAGCGTGATTATTGTCTGCGAACACATTATACTAGTAGTTATGAAATTATTACAGGTCTATCATATGCAGGTAGGTGTAGTAATTACTTTGTAGACATGTAGTGATGATAGGCCTTCATTATAATGGGAATAGTGGTACCATTACCATGTCTGCAGACTAGATCCACGAGAGCGTGATTATTGTCTGCGAACACATTATACTAGTGATAATGAAATTATTACAGGTCTATTATTAGCAGGTTGGTGTAGTAATTAATTACTTTGTAGACATGTAGTGATGATAGCCCTTCATTATAATGGGAATAGTGGTACCATTACTATGTCTGCAGACTAGGTCCACGAGAGCGTGAATATTGTCTGCGAACACATTATACTAGTGGTTATGAAATTATTACAGGTCTATCATATGCAGGGAGGTGTAGTAATTACTTTGTAGACATGTAGTGGTGATAGGCCTTTATTATAATGGCAATAGTAGTAACATTACTATGTCTGCAGACTACGTCCTCGAGAGCGTGACTATTGTCTGCGAACACATTATACTAGTGGTTATGAAATTATTACAGGTCTATCATATGCAGGGAGGTGTAGTTATTACTTTGTAGACATGTAGTGGTGATAGGCCTTTATTATAATGGCAATAGTAGTACCATTACTATGTCTGCAGACTAAGTCCACGAGAGCGTGACTATTGTCTGCGAACACATTATACTAGTGGTTATGAAATTACTACAGGTCTATCACATCCAGGTAGGTGTAGTAATTACTTTGTAGACATGTAGTGGTGATAGGCCTTCATTATAATAGGAATAGTGGTACCATTACTATGTCTAGAGACTAGGTCCACGAGAGCGTGATTATTGTCTGCGAACACATTATACTAGTGGTTATGAAATTATTACAAGTCTATCACATCCAGGTAGGTGTAGTAATTACTTTGTAGACATGTAGTGGTGATAGGCCTTCATTATAATGGCAATAGTAGTACCATTACTATGTCTGCAGACTATGTCCACGAGAGCGTGATTATTGTCTGCTAACACATTATACTAGTGGTTATGAAATTATTACAGGTCTATCACATGCAGGTAGGTGTAGTAATTACTTTGTAGACATGTAGTGGTGATAGGTCTTCATTATAATGGCAATAGTAGTACCATTACTATGTCTGCAGTCTAGTTCCACGAGAGCGTGACTATTGTCTGCGAACACATTATACTAGTGGTTATGAAATTATTACAAGTCTATCACATCCAGGTAGGTGTAGTAATTACTTTGTAGACATGTAGTGGTGATAGGCCTTCATTATAATGGAAACAGTAGTACCATTACTATGTCTGCAGACTAGGTCTACGAGAGCGTGATTATTGTCTGCGAACACATTATACTAGTAGTTATGAAATTATTACAGGTCTATCATATGCAGGTAGGTGTAGTAATTACTTTGTAGACATGTAGTGATGATAGGCCTTCATTATAATGGGAATAGTGGTACCATTACCATGTCTGCAGACTAGATCCACAAGAGCGTGATTATTGTCTGCGAACACATTATACTAGTGATAATGAAATTATTACAGGTCTATTATTAGCAGGTTGGTGTAGTAATTAATTGTAGTAATTAGGTCTATCACATCCAGGTAGGTGTAGTAATTACTTTGTAGACATGTAGTGATGATAGGCCTTCATTATAATGGGAATAGTGGTACCATTACTATGTCTGCAGACTAGGTCCACGAGAGCGTGAATATTCTCTGCGAACACATTATACTAGTGATAATGAAATTATTACAGGTCTATCATATGCAGGTAGGTGTAGTAATTACTTTGTAGACATGTAGTGGTGATAGGCATTCATTATTATGGCAATAGTAGTACCATTACTATTTCTGCAGACTAGGTCCACGAGAGCGTGATTATTGTCTGCGAACACAATATACTAGTGGTTATGAAATTATTACAGGTCTATCACATGCAGGTAGGTGTAGTAATTACTTTGTAGACATGTAGTGGTGATAGGTCTTCATTATAATGGCAATAGTAGTACCATTACTATGTCTGCAGTCTAGTTCCACGAGAGCGTGACTATTGTCTGCGAACACATTATACTAGTGGTTATGAAATTATTACAGGTCTATCACATCCAAGCAGGTGTAGTAATTACTTTGTAGACATGTAGTGGTGATAGGCCTTCATTATAATGGAAACAGTAGTACCATTACTATGTCTGCAGACTAGGTCTACGAGAGCGTGATTATTGTCTGCGAACACATTATACTAGTAGTTATGAAATTATTATAGGTCTATCATATGCAGGTAGGTGTAGTAATTACTTTGTAGACATGTAGTGATGATAGGCCTTCATTATAATAAGAATAGTGGTACCATTACTATGTCTGCAGGCTTGGTACACGAGAGCGTGATTATTGTCTGCGAACACATTAGACTAGTGGTTATGAAATTATTACAGGTCTATCACATCCAGGTAGGTGTAGTAATTACTTTGTAGACATGTAGTGGTGGTAGGCCTTCATTATAATGCCAATTGTAGTACCATTACTATGTCTGCAGACTAGGTCCACGAGAGTGTGATTATTGTCTGCGAACACATTATACTAGTGATAATGAAATTATTACAGGTCTATCACATCCAGGTCGGTGTAGTAATTATGTTGTAGACATGTAGTGCAGGTAGGACTTCATTATATTGGGAATAGTGGTTCCATTACTATGTCTGCAGACTAGGTCCACGAGAGCGTGATTATTGTCTGCGAACACATTATACTAGTGGTTATAAAATTATTACAAGTCTATCATATGCAGGTAGGTGTAGTAATTACTTTGTAGACATGTAGTGGTGATAGGCCTTCATTATAATGGGAATAGTGGTACCATTACTATGTCTGCAGGCTTGGTACACGAGAGCGTGATTATTGTCTGCGAACACATTATACTAGTGGTTATGAAATTATTACAGGTCTATCACATCCAGGTAAGCGTAGTAATTACTTTGTAGACATGTAATGATGATAGGCCTTCATTATAATGGGAATAGTGGTACCATTACTATGTCTGCAGACTAGGTCCACGAGAGCGTGATTTTTGTCTGCGAACACATTATACCAGTGATAATGAAATTATTACAGGTCTATCACATCCAAGTAGGTGTAGTAATTACTTTGTAGACATGTAGTGATGATAGGCGTTCATTATATTGGGAATAGTGGTACCATTATTATGTCCACAGACTAGGTTCACGAGAGCGTGATTATTGTCTGCGAACACATTATACCAGTGATAATGAAATTATTACAGGTCTATCACATCCAGGTAGGTGTAGTAATTACTTAGTAGACATGCAGCGATGATAAGCCTTCATTATAATGGGAATAGTGGTGCCAATACTATGTCTGCAGACTAGGTCCACGAGAGGGTGATTATTGTCTGCGAACACATTATACTAGTGGTTATAAAATTATTACAGGTCTATCACATCCAGGGAGGTGTAGTAATTACTTTGTAGACATGTAGTGGTGGTAGGCCTTCATTATATTGGGAATAGTGGTAACATTAGTATGTCTGCAGACTAGGTCCACGAGAGCGGGATTATCGTCTGCGAACACATCATACTAGTGGTTATAAAATTATTACAGGTCTATCACATCCAGGGAGGTGTAGTAATTACTTTGTAGACATGTAGTGGTGGTAGGCCTTCATTATATTGGGAATAGTGGTACCATTAGTATGTCTGCAGACTAGGTCCACGAGAGCGGGATTATCGTCTGCGAACACATTATACTAGTGATAATGAAATTATTACAGGTCTATCACATCCAGGTAGGTGTAGTAATTACTTAGTAGACATGCAGCGATGATAGGCCTTCATTATAATGGGAATAGTGGTGCCAATACTATGTCTGCAGACTAGGTCTACGAGAGCGTGATTATTGTCTGCGAACACATTATACTAGTGGTTATAAAATTATTACAGGTCTATCACATCCAGGGGGGTGTAGTAATTACTTTGCAGACATGTAGTGGTGGTAGGCCTTCATTATATTGGGCATAGTAGTACCATTACTATGTCTGCAGACTAGGTCTACGAGAGCCTGATTATTGTCTGCGAACACATTATACTAGTGGTTATGAAATTATTACAGGTCTATCATAGGCAGGTAGGTGAAGTAATTACTTTGTAGACATGTAGTGATGATAGGCCTTCATTATAATGGGAATAGTGGCACCTTTACTGTGTCTGCAGACTAGGTACACGAGAGCGTGATTATTGTCTGCGAACACATTATACTAGTGGTTATGAAATTATTACAGGTCTATCATATGCAGGTAGGTGTAGTAATTACTTTGTAGACATGTAGTGGTGATAGGCCTTCATTATAATGGGAATAGTGGTACCATTACTATGTCTGCAGGCTTGGTACACGAGAGCGTGATTATTGTCTGCGAACACATTATACTAGTGGTTATGAAATTATTACAGGTCTATCACATCCAGGTAAGCGTAGTAATTACTTTGTAGACATGTAATGATGATAGGCCTTCATTATAATGGGAATAGTGGTACCATTACTATGTCTGCAGACTAGGTCCACGAGAGCGTGATTTTTGTCTGCGAACACATTATACCAGTGATAATGAAATTATTACAGGTCTATCACATCCAAGTAGGTGTAGTAATTACTTTGTAGACATGTAGTGATGATAGGCGTTCATTATATTGGGAATAGTGGTACCATTATTATGTCCACAGACTAGGTTCACGAGAGCGTGATTATTGTCTGCGAACACATTATACCAGTGATAATGAAATTATTACAGGTCTATCACATCCAGGTAGGTGTAGTAATTACTTAGTAGACATGCAGCGATGATAAGCCTTCATTATAATGGGAATAGTGGTGCCAATACTATGTCTGCAGACTAGGTCCACGAGAGGGTGATTATTGTCTGCGAACACATTATACTAGTGGTTATAAAATTATTACAGGTCTATCACATCCAGGGAGGTGTAGTAATTACTTTGTAGACATGTAGTGGTGGTAGGCCTTCATTATATTGGGAATAGTGGTAACATTAGTATGTCTGCAGACTAGGTCCACGAGAGCGGGATTATCGTCTGCGAACACATCATACTAGTGGTTATAAAATTATTACAGGTCTATCACATCCAGGGAGGTGTAGTAATTACTTTGTAGACATGTAGTGGTGGTAGGCCTTCATTATATTGGGAATAGTGGTACCATTAGTATGTCTGCAGACTAGGTCCACGAGAGCGGGATTATCGTCTGCGAACACATTATACTAGTGATAATGAAATTATTACAGGTCTATCACATCCAGGTAGGTGTAGTAATTACTTAGTAGACATGCAGCGATGATAGGCCTTCATTATAATGGGAATAGTGGTGCCAATACTATGTCTGCAGACTAGGTCTACGAGAGCGTGATTATTGTCTGCGAACACATTATACTAGTGGTTATAAAATTATTACAGGTCTATCACATCCAGGGGGGTGTAGTAATTACTTTGCAGACATGTAGTGGTGGTAGGCCTTCATTATATTGGGCATAGTAGTACCATTACTATGTCTGCAGACTAGGTCTACGAGAGCCTGATTATTGTCTGCGAACACATTATACTAGTGGTTATGAAATTATTACAGGTCTATCATAGGCAGGTAGGTGAAGTAATTACTTTGTAGACATGTAGTGATGATAGGCCTTCATTATAATGGGAATAGTGGCACCTTTACTGTGTCTGCAGACTAGGTACACGAGAGCGTGATTATTGTCTGCGAACACATTATACTAGTGGTTATGAAATTATTACAGGTCTATCATATGCAGGTAGGTGTAGTAATTACTTTGTAGACATGTAGTGATGATAGGCCTTCATTATAATGGGAATAGTGGTACCATTACTATGCCTGCAGACTAGATCCACGAGAGCGTGATTATTGTCTGCGAACACATTATACTAGTGGTTATGAAATTATTACAGGTCTATCATATGCAGGGAGGTGTAGTAATTACTTTGTAGACATGTAGTGGTGATAGGCCTTTATTATAATGGCAATATTAGTACCAATACTATGTCTGCAGACTAGGTCTACGAGAGCGTGACTATTGTCTGCGAACACATTATACTAGTGGTTATGAAATTACTACAGGTCTATCACATCCAGGTAGGTGTAGTAATTACCTTGTAGACATGTAGTGGTGATAGGCCTTCATTATAATAGGAATAGTGGTACCATTAGTATGTCTGCAGACTAGGTCCACGAGAGCGTGATTATTGTCTGCGAACACATTATACTAGTGGTTATGAAATTATTACAAGTCTATCACATCCAGGTAGGTGTAGTAATTACTTTGTAGACATGTAGTGATGATAGGCCTTCATTATAATGGGAATAGTGGTACCATTACTATGTCTGCAGACTAGATCCACGAGAGCGTGATTATTGTCTGCGAACACATTATACTAGTGATAATGAAATTATTACAGGTCTATTATTTGCAGGTTGGTGTAGTAATTAATTGTAGTAATTAGGTCTATCACATCCAGGTAGGTGTAGTAATTACTTTGTAGACATGTAGTGATGATAGGCCTTCTTTATAATAGGAATAGTGGTACATTAATATGTCTGCAGACTAGGTCCACAAGAGCATTATTATTGTCTGCGAACACATTATACTAGAGGTTATGAAATTATTACAGGTCTATCATATGCAGGTAGGTGTAGTAATTAATTACTTTGTAGACATGTAGTGATGATAGGCCTTCATTATAATGGGAATAGTGGTACCATTACTATGTCTGCATTCTAGGTCCACGAGAGCGTGAATATTGTCTGCGAACACATTATACTAGTGATAATGAAATTATTACAGGTCTATCACATCCAGGTAGGTGTAGTAATTACTTTGTAGATATGTATTGGTGATAGGCCTTCATTATTATGGCAATAGTAGTACCATTACTATTTCTGCAGACTAGGTCCACGAGAGCGTGATTATTGTCTGCGAACACATTATACTAGTGGTTATGAAATTATTACAGGTCTATCATATGCAGGGAGGTGTAGTAATTACTTTGTAGACATGTAGTGGTGATAAGCCTTTATTATAATGGCAATAGTAGTACCATTACTATGTCTGCAGACTAGGTCCACGAGAGCGTGATTATTGTCTGCGAACACATTATACTAGTGGTTATGAAATTATTACAGGTCTATCATATGCAGGGAGGTGTAGTAATTACTTTGTAGACATGTAGTGGTGATAGGCCTTTATTATAATGGCAATAGTAGTACCATTACTATGTCTGCAGACTAGGTCCACGAGAGCGTGATTATTGTCTGCGAACACATTATACTAGTGGTTATGAAATTATTACAGGTCTATCATATGCAGGGAGGTGTAGTAATTACTTTGTAGACATGTAGTGGTGATAGGCCTTTATTATAATGGCAATAGTAGTACCATTACTATGTCTGCAGACTAGGTCCACGAGAGCGTGACTATTGTCTGCGAACACATTATACTAGTGGTTATGAAATTATTACAGGTCTATCATATGCAGGGAGGTGTAGTAATTACTTTATAGACATGTAGTGGTGATAGGCCTTTATTATAATGGCAATAGTAGTACCATTACTATGTCTGCAGACTAGGTCTACGAGAGAGTGACTATTGTCTGCGAACACATTATACTAGTGGTTATGAAATTACTACTGGTCTATCACATCCAGGTAGGTGTAGTAATTACTTTGTAGACATGTAGTGGTGATAGGCCTTCATTATAATAGGAATAGTGGTACCATTAGTATGTCTGCAGACTAGGTCCACGAGAGCGTGATTATTGTCTGCGAACACATTATACTAGTGGTTATGAAATTATTACAAGTCTATCACATCCAGGTAGGTGTAGTAATTACTTTGTAGACATGTAGTGATGATAGGCCTTCATTATAATGGGAATAGTGGTACCATTACTATGTCTGCAGACTAGATCCACGAGAGCGTGATTATTGTCTGCGAACACATTATACTAGTGATAATGAAATTATTACAGGTCTATTATTTGCAGGTTGGTGTAGTAATTAATTGTAGTAATTAGGTCTATCACATCCAGGTAGGTGTAGTAATTACTTTGTAGACATGTAGTGATGATAGGCCTTCATTATATTGGCAATAGTAGTACCATTACTATTTCTGCAGACTAGGTCCACGAGAGCGTGATTATTGTCTGCGAACACATTATACTAGTGGTTATGAAATTATTACAGGTCTATCATATGCAGGGAGGTGTAGTAATTACTTTGTAGACATGTAGTGGTGATAAGCCTTTATTATAATGGCAATAGTAGTACCATTACTATGTCTGCAGACTAGGTCCACGAGAGCGTGATTATTGTCTGCGAACACATTATACTAGTGGTTATGAAATTATTACAGGTCTATCATATGCAGGGAGGTGTAGTAATTACTTTGTAGACATGTAGTGGTGATAGGTCTTTATTATAATGGCAATAGTAGTACCATTACTATGTCTGCAGACTAGGTCCACGAGAGCGTGACTATTGTCTGCGAACACATTATACTAGTGGTTATGAAATTATTACAGGTCTATCATATGCAGGGAGGTGTAGTAATTACTTTATAGACATGTAGTGGTGATAGGCCTTTATTATAATGGCAATAGTAGTACCATTACTATGTCTGCAGACTAGGTCTACGAGAGCGTGACTATTGTCTGCGAACACATTATACTAGTGGTTATGAAATTACTACAGGTCTATCACATCCAGGTAGGTGTAGTAATTACTTTGTAGACATGTAGTGGTGATAGGCCTTCATTATAATGGCAATAGAAGTACCATTACTATGTCTGCAGACTATGTCCACGAGAGCGTGATTATTGTCTGCGAACACATTATACTAGTGGTTTTGAAATTATTACAGGTCTATCATATGCAGGTAGGTGTAGTAATTACTTTGTAGACATGTAGTGGTGATAGGTCTTCATTATAATGGCAATAGTAGTACCATTAATATGTCTGCAGACTAGTTCCACGAGAGCGTGACTATTGTCTGCGAACACATTATACTAGTGGTTATGAAATTATTACAGGTCTATCATATGCAGGGAGGTGTAGTAATTACTTTGTAGACATGTAGTGGTGATAGGCCTTTATTATAATGGCAATAGTAGTACCATTACTATGTCTGCAGACTAGGTCCACGAGAGCATGACTATTGTTTGCGAACACATTATACTAGTGGTTATGAAATTATTACAGGTCTATCATATGCAGGGAGGTGTAGTAATTACTTTATAGACATGTAGTGGTGATAGGCCTTTATTATAATGGCAATAGTAGTACCATTAGTATGTCTGCAGACTAGGTCTACGAGAGCGTGACTATTGTCTGCGAACACATTATACTAGTGGTTATGAAATTACTACAGGTCTATCACATCCAGGTAGGTGTAGTAATTACTTTGTAGACATGTAGTGGTGATAGGCCTTCATTATAATAGGAATAGTGGTACCATTAGTATGTCTGCAGACTAGGTCCACGAGAGCGTGATTATTGTCTGCGAACACATTATACTAGTGGTTATGAAATTATTACAAGTCTATCACATCCAGGTAGGTGTAGTAATTACTTTGTAGACATGTAGTGGTGATAGGCCTTCATTATAATGGCAATAGAAGTACCATTACTATGTCTGCAGACTATGTCCACGAGAGCGTGATTATTGTCTGCGAACACATTATACTAGTGGTTTTGAAATTATTACAGGTCTATCATATGCAGGTAGGTGTAGTAATTACTTTGTAGACATGTAGTGGTGATAGGTCTTCATTATAATGGCAATAGTAGTACCATTAATATGTCTGCAGACTAGTTCCACGAGAGCGTGACTATTGTCTGCGAACACATTATACTAGTGGTTATGAAATTATTACAGGTCTATCATATGCAGGGAGGTGTAGTAATTACTTTGTAGACATGTAGTGGTGATAGGCCTTTATTATAATGGCAATAGTAGTACCATTACTATGTCTGCAGACTAGGTCCACGAGAGCGTGACTATTGTCTGCGAACACATTATACTAGTGGTTATGAAATTATTACAGGTCTATCATATGCAGGGAGGTGTAGTAATTACTTTATAGACATGTAGTGGTGATAGGCCTTTATTATAATGGCAATAGTAGTACCATTACTATGTCTGCAGACTAGGTCTACGAGAGCGTGACTATTGTCTGCGAACACATTATACTAGTGGTTATGAAATTACTACAGGTCTATCACATCCAGGTAGGTGTAGTAATTACTTTGTAGACATGTAGTGGTGATAGGCCTTCATTATAATAGGAATAGTGGTACCATTAGTATGTCTGCAGACTAGGTCCACGAGAGCGTGATTATTGTCTGCGAACACATTATACTAGTGGTTATGAAATTATTACAAGTCTATCACATCCAGGTAGGTGTAGTAATTACTTTGTAGACATGTAGTGGTGATAGGCCTTCATTATAATGGCAATAGAAGTACCATTACTATGTCTGCAGACTATGTCCACGAGAGCGTGATTATTGTCTGCGAACACATTATACTAGTGGTTTTGAAATTATTACAGGTCTATCATATGCAGGTAGGTGTAGTAATTACTTTGTAGACATGTAGTGGTGATAGGTCTTCATTATAATGGCAATAGTAGTACCATTACTATGTCTGCAGACTAGGTCTACGAGAGCGTGACTATTGTCTGCGAACACATTATACTAGTGGTTATGAAATTACTACAGGTCTATCACATCCAGGTAGGTGTAGTAATTACTTTGTAGACATGTAGTGGTGATAGGCCTTCATTATAATAGGAATAGTGGTACCATTAGTATGTCTGCAGACTAGGTCCACGAGAGCGTGATTATTGTCTGCGAACACATTATACTAGTGGTTATGAAATTATTACAAGTCTATCACATCCAGGTAGGTGTAGTAATTACTTTGTAGACATGTAGTGGTGATAGGCCTTCATTATAATGGCAATAGAAGTACCATTACTATGTCTGCAGACTATGTCCACGAGAGCGTGATTATTGTCTGCGAACACATTATACTAGTGGTTTTGAAATTATTACAGGTCTATCATATGCAGGTAGGTGTAGTAATTACTTTGTAGACATGTAGTGGTGATAGGTCTTCATTATAATGGCAATAGTAGTACCATTAATATGTCTGCAGACTAGTTCCACGAGAGCGTGATTATTGTCTGCGAACACATTATACTAGTGGTTATGACATTATTACAGGTCTATCATAGGCAGGTAGGTGAAGTAATTACTTTGTAGACATGTAGTGATGATAGGCCTTCATTGTAATGGGAATAGTGGTACCATTACTGTGTCTGCAGACTAGGTACACGAGAGCGTGATTATTGTCTGCGAACACATTATACTAGTGATAATGAAATTATTACAGGTCTATCATATGCAGGTAGGTGTAGTAATTACTTTGTAGACATGTAGTGATGATAGGCCTTCATTATTATGGCAATAGTAGTACCATTACTATTTCTGCAGATTAGGTCCACAAGAGCGTGATTATTGTCTGCGAACACATTATACTAGTGGTTATGAAATTATTACAGGTCTATCATATGCAGGGA
Organism: Saccoglossus kowalevskii; assembly: GCF_978046115.1. Classification (NCBI taxonomy): domain Eukaryota; kingdom Metazoa; phylum Hemichordata; class Enteropneusta; family Harrimaniidae; genus Saccoglossus; species Saccoglossus kowalevskii. The sequence goes on along the minus strand of NC_140645.1, from coordinate 44,037,975 downwards.
GGTGTAGTAATTACTTTGTAGACATGTAGTGGTGATAGGCCTTTATTATAATGGCAATAGTAGTACCATTACTATGTCTGCAGACTAGGTCCACGAGAGCGTGACTATTGTCTGCGAACACATTATACTAGTGGTTATGAAATTATTACAGGTCTATCATATGCAGGGAGGTGTAGTAATTACTTTGTAGACATGTAGTGGTGATAGGCCTTTATTATAATGGCAATAGAAGTACCATTACTATGTCTGCAGACTATGTCCACGAGAGCGTGATTATTGTCTGCGAACACATTATACTAGTGGTTTTGAAATTATTACAGGTCTATCATATGCAGGTAGGTGTAGTAATTACTTTGTAGACATGTAGTGGTGATAGGTCTTCATTATAATGGCAATAGTAGTACCATTAATATGTCTGCAGACTAGTTCCACGAGAGCGTGACTATTGTCTGCGAACACATTATACTAGTGGTTATGAAATTATTACAGGTCTATCATATGCAGGGAGGTGTAGTAATTACTTTGTAGACATGTAGTGGTGATAGGCCTTTATTATAATGGCAATAGTAGTACCATTACTATGTCTGCAGACTAGGTCCACGAGAGCGTGAATATTGTCTGCGAACACATTATACTAGTGGTTATGAAATTATTACAGGTTTATCATATGCAGGTAGGTGTAGTAATTACTTTATAGACATGTAGTGGTGATAGGCCTTTATTATAATGGCAATAGTAGTACCATTACTATGTCTGCAGGCTTGGTACACGAGAGCGTGATTATTGTCTGCGAACACATACTAGTGGTTATGAAATTATTACAGGTTTATCATATGCAGGTAGGTGTAGTAATTACTTTGTAGACATGTAGTGGTGATAGGTCTTCATTATAATGGCAATATTAGTACCATTACTATGTCTGCAGACTAGGTCTACGAGAGCGTGATTATTGTCTGCGAACACATTATACTAGTGGTTATGACATTATTACAGGTCTATCATAGGCAGGTAGGTGAAGTAATTACTTTGTAGACATGTAGTGATGATAGGCCTTCATTGTAATGGGAATAGTGGTACCATTACTGTGTCTGCAGACTAGGTACACGAGAGCGTGATTATTGTCTGCGAACACATTATACTAGTGGTTATGAAATTATTACAGGTCTATCATATGCAGGTAGGTGTAGTAATTACTTTGTAGACATGTAGTGATGATAGGCCTTCATTATAATGGGAATAGTGGTACCATTACTATGTCTGCAGACTAGATCCACGAGAGCGTGATTATTGTCTGCGAACACATTATACTAGTGATAATGAAATTATTACAGGTCTATTATTTGCAGGTTGGTGTAGTAATTAATTGTAGTAATTAGGTCTATCACATCCAGGTAGGTGTAGTAATTACTTTGTAGACATGTAGTGATGATAGGCCTTCTTTATAATAGGAATAGTGGTACATTAATATGTCTGCAGACTAGGTCCACAAGAGCGTTATTATTGTCTGCGAACACATTATACTAGAGGTTATGAAATTATTACAGGTCTATCATATGCAGGTAGGTGTAGTAATTAATTACTTTGTAGACATGTAGTGATGATAGGCCTTCATTATAATGGGAATAGTGGTACCATTACTATGTCTGCAGTCTAGGTCCACGAGAGCGTGAATATTGTCTGCGAACACATTATACTAGTGATAATGAAATTATTACAGGTCTATCATATGCAGGTAGGTGTAGTAATTACTTTGTAGACATGTAGTGATGATAGGCCTTCATTATTATGGCAATAGTAGTACCATTACTATTTCTGCAGATTAGGTCCACAAGAGCGTGATTATTGTCTGCGAACACATTATACTAGTGGTTATGAAATTATTACAGGTCTATCATATGCAGGGAGGTGTAGTAATTACTTTGTAGACATGTAGTGGTGATAGGCCTTTATTATAATGGCAATAGTAGTACCATTACTATGTCTGCAGACTAGGTCCACGAGAGCGTGACTATTGTCTGCGAACACATTATACTAGTGGTTATGAAATTATTACAGGTCTATCATATGCAGGGAGGTGTAGTAATTACTTTGTAGACATGTAGTGGTGATAGGCCTTTATTATAATGGCAATAGTAGTACCATTACTATGTCTGCAGACTAGGTCCACGAGAGCGTGACTATTATCTGCGAACACATTATACTAGTGGTTATGAAATTACTACAGGTCTATCACATCCAGGTAGGTGTAGTAATTACTTTGTAAACATGTAGTGGTGATAGGCTTTCATTATAATAGGAATAGTGGTACCATTACTATGTCTGCAGTCTAGGTCCACGAGAGCGTGATTATTGTCTGCGAACACATTATACTAGTGGTTATGAAATTATTACAAGTCTATCACATCCAGGTAGGTGTAGTAATTACTTTGTAGACATGTAGTGGTGATAGGCCTTCATTATAATGGCAATAGTAGTACCATTACTATGTCTGCAGACTATGTCCACGAGAGCGTGATTATTGTCTGCGAACACATTATACTAGTGGTTATGAAATTATTACAGGTCTATCATATGCAGGTAGGTGTAGTAATTACTTTGTAGACATGTAGTGGTGATCGGTCTTCATTATAATGGCAATAGTAGTACCATTAATATGTCTGCAGACTAGTTCCACGAGAGCGTGACTATTGTCTGCGAACACATTATACTAGTGGTAATGAAATTATTACAGGTCTATCACATCCAGGCAGGTGTAGTAATTACTTTGTAGACATGTAGTGGTGATAGGCCTTCATTATAATGGAAACAGTAGTACCATTACTATGTCTGCAGACTAGGTCTACGAGAGCGTGATTATTGTCTGCGAGCACATTATACTAGTAGTTATGAAATTATTACAGGTCTATCATATGCAGGTAGGTGTAGTAATTACTTTGTAGACATGTAGTGATGATAGGCCTTCATTATAATGGGAATAGTGGTACCATTACTATGTCTGCAGACTAGATCCACGAGAGCGTGATTATTGTCTGCGAACACATTATACTAGTGATAATGAAATTATTACAGGTCTATTATTAGCAGGTTGGTGTAGTAATTAATTGTAGTAATTAGGTCTATCACATCCAGGTAGGTGTAGTAATTACTTTGTAGACATGTAGTGATGATAGGCCTTCATTATAATAGGAATAGTTGTACATTAATATGTCTTCAGACTAGGTCCACTAGAGCGTGATTATTGTCTGCGAACACATTATACTAGTGGTTATGAAATTATTACAGGTCTATCATATGCAGGTAGGTGTAGTAATTAATTACTTTGTAGACATGTAGTGATGATAGGCCTTCATTATTATGGCAATAGTAGTACCATTACTATGTCTGCAGACTAGGTCCATGAAAGCGTGATTATTGTCTGCGAACACATTATACTAGTGGTTATGAAATTATTACAGGTCTATCACATCCAGGTAGGTGTAGTAATTACTTTGTAGACATGTAGTGGTGATAGGCCTTCATTATAATAGGAATAGTGGTACCATTACTATGTCTGCCGACTAGGTCCACGAGAGCGTGATTATTGTCTGCGAACACATTATACTAGTGGTTATGAAATTATTACAGGTCTATCATATGCAGGTAGGTGTAGTACTTAATTACTTTGTAGACATGTAGTGATGATAGGCCTTTATTATAATAGGAATAGTGGTACCATTACTCTGTCTGCAGGCTTGGTACACGAGAGCGTGATTATTGTCTGCGAACACATTATACTAGTGGTTATGAAATTATTACAAGTCTATCACATCCAGGTAGGTGTAGTAATTACTTTGTAGACATGTAGTGGTGATAGGCCTTCATTATAATGGCAATAGTAGTACCATTACTATGTCTGCAGACTATGTCCACGAGAGCGTGATTATTGTCTGCGAACACATTATACTAGTGGTTATGAAATTATTACAGGTCTATCATATGCAGGTAGGTGTAGTAATTACTTTGTAGACATGTAGTGGTGATCGGTCTTCATTATAATGGCAATAGTAGTACCATTAATATGTCTGCAGACTAGTTCCACGAGAGCGTGACTATTGTCTGCGAACACATTATACTAGTGGTAATGAAATTATTACAGGTCTATCACATCCAGGCAGGTGTAGTAATTACTTTGTAGACATGTAGTGGTGATAGGCCTTCATTATAATGGAAACAGTAGTACCATTACTATGTCTGCAGACTAGGTCTACGAGAGCGTGATTATTGTCTGCGAGCACATTATACTAGTAGTTATGAAATTATTACAGGTCTATCATATGCAGGTAGGTGTAGTAATTACTTTGTAGACATGTAGTGATGATAGGCCTTCATTATAATGGGAATAGTGGTACCATTACTATGTCTGCAGACTAGATCCACGAGAGCGTGATTATTGTCTGCGAACACATTATACTAGTGATAATGAAATTATTACAGGTCTATTATTAGCAGGTTGGTGTAGTAATTAATTGTAGTAATTAGGTCTATCACATCCAGGTAGGTGTAGTAATTACTTTGTAGACATGTAGTGATGATAGGCCTTCATTATAATAGGAATAGTTGTACATTAATATGTCTTCAGACTAGGTCCACTAGAGCGTGATTATTGTCTGCGAACACATTATACTAGTGGTTATGAAATTATTACAGGTCTATCATATGCAGGTAGGTGTAGTAATTAATTACTTTGTAGACATGTAGTGATGATAGGCCTTCATTATTATGGCAATAGTAGTACCATTACTATGTCTGCAGACTAGGTCCATGAAAGCGTGATTATTGTCTGCGAACACATTATACTAGTGGTTATGAAATTATTACAGGTCTATCACATCCAGGTAGGTGTAGTAATTACTTTGTAGACATGTAGTGGTGATAGGCCTTCATTATAATAGGAATAGTGGTACCATTACTATGTCTGCCGACTAGGTCCACGAGAGCGTGATTATTGTCTGCGAACACATTATACTAGTGGTTATGAAATTATTACAGGTCTATCATATGCAGGTAGGTGTAGTACTTAATTACTTTGTAGACATGTAGTGATGATAGGCCTTTATTATAATAGGAATAGTGGTACCATTACTCTGTCTGCAGGCTTGGTACACGAGAGCGTGATTATTGTCTGCGAACACATTATACTAGTGGTTATGAAATTTTTACAGGTTTATCATATGCAGATAGGTGTTGTAATTACTTTGTAGACATGTAGTGGTGGTAGGCCTTCATTATAATGCCAATAGTAGTACCATTACTATGTCTGCAGACTAGGTCCACGAGAGTGTGATTATTGTCTGCGAAAACATTATACTAGTGATATTGAAATTATTACAGGTCTATCACATCCAGGTGGTGTAGTAATTACGTTGTAGACATGTAGTGGTAATAGGTCTACATTATAATGGCAATATTAGTACCATTACTATGTCTGCAGACTAGGTCTACGAGAGCGTGATTATTGTCTGCGAACACATTATACTAGTGCTTATGAAATTATTACAGGTCTATCATATGCAGGTAGGTGTAGTAATTAATTACTTTGTAGACATGTAGTGATGATAGGCGTTCATTATAATGGGAATAGTGGTACCATTACTATGTCTGCAGACTAGGTCCACGAGAGCGTGATTATTGTCTGCGAACACATTATACTAGTGGTTATGAAATTATTACAGGTTTATCATATGCAGGTAGGTGTTGTAATTTCTTTGTAGACATGTAGTGATGATAGGCCTTCATTATATTGGGAATAGTGGTACCATTACTTTGTCTGCAGACTAGGTTCACGAGAGCGTGATTATTGTCTGCGAACACATTATACTAGTGGTTATGAAGTTATTACAGGTCTATCACATCCAGGTAGGTGTATTAATTACTTTGTAGACATGTAGTGGTGGTAGGCCTTCATTATAATTCCAATAGTAGTACCATTACTATGTCTGCAGACTAGGTCCACGAGAGTGTGATTATTGTCTGCGAACACATTATACTAGTGATATTGAAATTATTACAGGTCTATCACATCCAGGTCGGTGTAGTAATTACGTTGTAGACATGTAGTGGTGGTAGGACTTCATTATATTGGGAATAGTGGTACCATTACTATGTCTGCAGACTAGGTCCACGAGAGCGTGATTATTGTCTGCGAACACATTATACTAGTGGTTATGAAATTATTACAGGTCTATCATATGCAGGTAGGTGTAGTACTTAATTACTTTGTAGACATGTAGTGATGATAGGCCTTTATTATAATAGGAATAGTGGTACCATTACTCTGTCTGCAGGCTTGGTACACGAGAGCGTGATTATTGTCTGCGAACACATTATACTAGTGGTTATGAAATTATTACAAGTCTATCACATCCAGGTAGGTGTAGTAATTACTTTGTAGACATGTAGTGGTGATAGGCCTTCATTATAATGGCAATAGTAGTACCATTACTATGTCTGCAGACTATGTCCACGAGAGCGTGATTATTGTCTGCGAACACATTATACTAGTGGTTATGAAATTATTACAGGTCTATCATATGCAGGTAGGTGTAGTAATTACTTTGTAGACATGTAGTGGTGATCGGTCTTCATTATAATGGCAATAGTAGTACCATTAATATGTCTGCAGACTAGTTCCACGAGAGCGTGACTATTGTCTGCGAACACATTATACTAGTGGTAATGAAATTATTACAGGTCTATCACATCCAGGCAGGTGTAGTAATTACTTTGTAGACATGTAGTGGTGATAGGCCTTCATTATAATGGAAACAGTAGTACCATTACTATGTCTGCAGACTAGGTCTACGAGAGCGTGATTATTGTCTGCGAGCACATTATACTAGTAGTTATGAAATTATTACAGGTCTATCATATGCAGGTAGGTGTAGTAATTACTTTGTAGACATGTAGTGATGATAGGCCTTCATTATAATGGGAATAGTGGTACCATTACTATGTCTGCAGACTAGATCCACGAGAGCGTGATTATTGTCTGCGAACACATTATACTAGTGATAATGAAATTATTACAGGTCTATTATTAGCAGGTTGGTGTAGTAATTAATTGTAGTAATTAGGTCTATCACATCCAGGTAGGTGTAGTAATTACTTTGTAGACATGTAGTGATGATAGGCCTTCATTATAATAGGAATAGTTGTACATTAATATGTCTTCAGACTAGGTCCACTAGAGCGTGATTATTGTCTGCGAACACATTATACTAGTGGTTATGAAATTACTACAGGTCTATCATATGCAGGTAGGTGTAGTAATTAATTACTTTGTAGACATGTAGTGATGATAGGCCTTCATTATTATGGCAATAGTAGTACCATTACTATGTCTGCAGACTAGGTCCATGAAAGCGTGATTATTGTCTGCGAACACATTATACTAGTGGTTATGAAATTATTACAGGTCTATCACATCCAGGTAGGTGTAGTAATTACTTTGTAGACATGTAGTGGTGATAGGCCTTCATTATAATAGGAATAGTGGTACCTTTACTATGTCTGCCGACTAGGTCCACGAGAGCGTGATTATTGTCTGCGAACACATTATACTAGTGGTTATGAAATTATTACAGGTCTATCATATGCAGGTAGGTGTAGTACTTAATTACTTTGTAGACATGTAGTGATGATAGGCCTTTATTATAATAGGAATAGTGGTACCATTACTCTGTCTGCAGGCTTGGTACACGAGAGCGTGATTATTGTCTGCCAACACATTATACTAGTGGTTATGAAATTATTACAGGTTTATCATATGCAGATAGGTGTTGTAATTACTTTGTAGACATGTAGTGGTGGTAGGCCTTCATTATAATGCCAATAGTAGTACCATTACTATGTCTGCAGACTAGGTCCACGAGAGTGTGATTATTGTCTGCGAAAACATTATACTAGTGATATTGAAATTATTACAGGTCTATCACATCCAGGTGGTGTAGTAATTACGTTGTAGACATGTAGTGGTAATAGGTCTACATTATAATGGCAATATTAGTACCATTACTATGTCTGCAGACTAGGTCTACGAGAGCGTGATTATTGTCTGCGAACACATTATACTAGTGCTTATGAAATTATTACAGGTCTATCATATGCAGGTAGGTGTAGTAATTAATTACTTTGTAGACATGTAGTGGTGATAGGCCTTCATTATTATGGCAATAGTAGTACCATTACTATGTCTGCAGACTAGGTCCATGAAAGCGTGATTATTGTCTGCGAACACATTATACTAGTGGTTATGAAATTATTACAGGTCTATCACATCCAGGTAAGCGAAGTAATTACTTTGTAGACATGTAATGATGATAGGCCTTCATTGTAATGGGAAAAGTGGTACCATTACTATGTCTGCAGACTAGGTCCACGAGAGCGTGATTTTTTGTCTGCGAACACATTATACCAGTGATAATGAAATTATTACAGGTCTATCACATCCAGGGAGGTGTAGTAATTACTTTGTAGACATGTAGTGGTGGTAGGCCTTCATTATATTGGGAATAGTGGTACCATTAGTATGTCTGCAGACTAGGTCCACGAGAGCGGGATTATTGTCTGCGAACACATTATTCTAGTGGTTATGAAATTATTACAGCTCTATCATATGCAGGTAGGTGTAGTAATTACTTTGTAGACATGTAGTGGTGATAGGTCTTCATTATAATGGCAATATTAGTACCATTACTATGTCTGCAGACTAGGTCTACGAGAGCGTGATTATTGTCTGCGAACACATTATACTAGTGGTTATGACATTATTACAGGTCTATCATAGGCAGGTAGGTGAAGTAATTACTTTGTAGACATGTAGTGATGATAGGCCTTCATTGTAATGGGAATAGTGGTACCATTACTGTGTCTGCAGACTAGGTACACGAGAGCGTGATTATTGTCTGCGAACACATTATACTAGTGGTTATGAAATTATTACAGGTCTATCATATGCAGGTAGGTGTAGTAATTAATTACTTTGTAGACATGTAGTGATGATAGGCGTTCATTATAATGGGAATAGTGGTACCATTACTATGTCTGCAGACTAGGTCCACGAGAGCGTGATTATTGTCTGCGAACACATTATACTAGTGGTTATGAAATTATTACAGGTCTATCATATGCAGGTAGGTGTAGTAATTACTTTGTAGACATGTAGTGGTGATAGGCCTTTATTATAATGGCAATAGTAGTACCATTACTATGTCTGCAGACTAGGTCCACGAGAGCGTGACTATTGTCTACGAACACATTATACTAGTGGTTATGAAATTATTACAGGTCTATCACATCCAGGTAGGTGTAGTAATTACTTTGTAGACATGTAGTGGTGATAGGCCTTCATTATAATGGGAATAGTGGTACCATTACTATGTCTGCCGACTAGGTCCACGAGAGCGTGATTATTGTCTGCGAACACATTATACTAGTGGTTATGAAATTATTACAGGTTTATCATATGCAGGTAGGTGTTGTAATTACTTTGTAGACATGTAGTGGTGGTAGGCCTTCATTATAATGCCAATAGTAGTACCATTACTATGTCTGCAGACTAGGTCCACGAGAGTGTGATTATTGTCTGCGAACACATTATACTAGTGGTTATGAAATTATTACAGGTCTATCATATGCAGGTAGGTGTAGTAATTACTTTGTAGACATGTAGTGGTGATAGGCCTTTATTATAATGGCAATAGTAGTACCATTACTATGTCTGCAGGCTTGGTACACGAGAGCGTGATTATTGTCTGCGAACACATTATACTAGTGGTTATGAAATTATTACAGGTTTATCATATGCAGGTAGGTGTTGTAATTACTTTGTAGACATGTAGTGGTGGTAGGCCTTCATTATAATGCCAATAGTAGTACCAATACTATGTCTGCAGACTAGGTCCACGAGAGTGTGATTATTGTCTGCGAAAACTTTATACTAGTGATATTGAATTTATTACAGGTCTATCACATCCGGGTCGGTGTAGTAATTACGTTGTAGACATGTAGTGGTGGTAGGACTTCATTATATTGGGAATAGTGGTACCATTACTATGTCTGCAGACTAGGTCCACGAGAGCGTGATTATTGTCTGCGAACACATTATACTAGTGGTTATAAAATTATTACAAGTCTATCATATGCAGGTAGGTGTAGTAATTACTTTGTAGACATGTAGTGGTGATAGGCCTTCATTATTATGGCAATAGTAGTACCATTACTATGTCTGAAGACTAGGTCCATGAAAGCGTGATTATTGTCTGCGAACACATTATACTAGTGGTTATGAAATTATTACAGGTCTATCACATCCAGGTAAGCGTAGTAATTACTTTGTAGACATGTAATGATGATAAGCCTTCATTATAATGGGAATAGTGGTACCATTACTATGTCTGCAGACTAGGTCCACGAGAGCGTGATTTTTTGTCTGCGAACACATTATACCAGTGATAATGAAATTATTACAGGTCTATCACATCCCGGGAGGTGTAGTAATTACTTTGTAGACATGTAGTGGTGGTAGGCCTTCATTATATTGGGAATAGTGGTACCATTAGTATGTCTGCAGACTAGGTCCACGAGAGCGGGATTATTGTCTGCGAACACATTATACTAGTGGTTATGAAATTATTACAGGTCTATCATATGCAGGTAGGTGTAGTAATTACTTTGTAGACATGTAGTGGTGATAGGTCTTCATTATAATGGCAATATTAGTACCATTACTATGTCTGCAGACTAGGTCTACGAGAGCGTGATTATTGTCTGCGAACACATTATACTAGTGGTTATGACATTATTACAGGTCTATCATAGGCAGGTAGGTGAAGTAATTACTTTGTAGACATGTAGTGATGATAGGCCTTCATTGTAATGGGAATAGTGGTACCATTACTGTGTCTGCAGACTAGGTACACGAGAGCGTGATTATTGTCTGCGAACACATTATACTAGTGGTTATGAAATTATTACAGGTCTATCATATGCAGATAGGTGTAGTAATTACTTTGTAGACATGTAGTGATGATAGGCCTTCATTATAATGGGAATAGTGGTACCATTACTATGTCTGCAGACTAGATCCACGAGAGCGTGATTATTGTCTGCGAACACATTATACTAGTGATAATGAAATTATTACAGGTCTATTATTTGCAGGTAGGTGTAGTAATTACTTTGTAGACATGTAGTGATGATAGGCCTTCTTTATAATAAGAATAGTGGTACATTAATATGTCTGCAGACTAGGTCCACAAGAGCGTTATTATTGTCTGCAAACACATTATACTAGAGGTTATGAAATTATTACAGGTCTATCACATCCAGGTAGGTGTAGTAATTACTTTGTAGACATGAAGTGATGATAGGCCTTCATTATAATAGGAATAGTTGTACATTAATATGTCTTCAGACTAGGTCCACTAGAGCGTGATTATTGTCTGCGAACACATTATACTAGTGCTTATGAAATTATTACAGGTCTATCATATGCAGGTAGGTGTAGTAATTAATTACTTTGTAGACATGTAGTGATGATAGGCGTTCATTATAATGGGAATAGTGGTACCATTACTATGTCTGCAGACTAGGTCCACGAGAGCGTGATTATTGTCTGTGAACACATTATACTAGTGGTTATGAAATTATTACAGGTTTATCATATGTAGGTAGGTGTTGTAATTTCTTTGTAGACATGTAGTGATGATAGGCCTTCATTATATTGGGAATAGTGGTACCATTACTATGTCTGCAGACTAGGTCCACGAGAGCGTGATTATTGTCTGCGAACACATTATACTAGTGGTTATGAAGTTATTACAGGTCTATCACATCCAGGTAGGTGTATTAATTACTTTGTAGACATGTAGTGGTGGTAGGCCTTCATTATAATGCCAATAGTAGTACCATTACTATGTCTGCAGACTAGGTCCACGAGAGTGTGATTATTGTCTGCGAACACATTATACTAGTGATATTGAAATTATTACAGGTCTATCATATGCAGGTAGGTGTAGTAATTACTTTGTAGACATGTAGTGGTGATAGGCCTTCATTATTATGGCAATAGTAGTACCATTACTATGTCTGCAGACTAGGTCCATGAAAGCGTGATTATTGTCTGCGAACACATTATACTAGTGGTTATGAAATTATTACATGTCTATCACATCCAGGTAAGCGTAGTAATTACTTTGTAGACATGTAATGATGATAGGCCTTCATTGTAATGGGAAAAGTGGTACCATTACTATGTCTGCAGACTAGGTCCACGAGAGCGTGATTTTTTGTCTGCGAACACATTATACCAGTGATAAAGAAATTATTACAGGTCTATCACATCCAGGGAGGTGTAGTTATTACTTTGTAGACATGTAGTGGTGGTAGGCCTTCATTATATTGGGAATAGTGGTACCATTAGTATGTCTGCAGACTAGGTCCACGAGAGCGGGATTATTGTCTGCGAACACATTATTCTAGTGGTTATGAAATTATTACAGGTCTATCATATGCAGGTAGGTGTAGTAATTACTTTGTAGACATGTAGTGGTGATAGGTCTTCATTATAATGGCAATATTAGTACCATTACTATGTCTGCAGACTAGGTCTACGAGAGCGTGATTATTGTCTGCGAACACATTATACTAGTGGTTATAACATTATTACAGGTCTATCATAGGCAGGTAGGTGAAGTAATTACTTTGTAGACATGTAGTGATGATAGGCCTTCATTGTAATGGGAATAGTGGTACCATTACTGTGTCTGCAGACTAGGTACACGAGAGCGTGATTATTGTCTGCGAACACATTATACTAGTGGTTATGAAATTATTACAGGTCTATCATATGCAGGTAGGTGTAGTAATTAATTACTTTGTAGACATGTAGTGATGATAGGCCTTCATTATAAAGGGAATAGTGGTACCATTACTATGTCTGCAGACTAGGTCCACGAGAGCGTGATTATTGTCTGCGAACACATTATACTAGTGGTTATGACATTATTACAGGTCTATCATATGCAGGTAGGTGTAGTAATTACTTTGTAGACATGTAGTGGTGATAGGCCTTTATTATAATGGCAATAGTAGTACCATTACTATGTCTGCAGACTAGGTCCACGAGAGCGTGACTATTGTCTACGAACACATTATACTAGTGGTTATGAAATTATTACAGGTCTATCACATCCAGGTAGGTGTAGTAATTACTTTGTAGACATGTAGTGGTGATAGGCCTTCATTATAATGGGAATAGTGGTACCATTACTATATCTGCCGACTAGGTCCACGAGAGCGTGATTATTGTCTGCGAACACATTATACTAGTGGTTATGAAATTATTACAGGTCTATCATATGCAGGTAGGTGTAGTAATTAATTACTTTGTAGACATGTAGTGATGATAGGCCTTTATTATAATAGGAATAGTGGTACCATTACTATGTCTGCAGGCTTGGTACACGAGAGCGTGATTATTGTCTGCGAACACATTATACTAGTGGTTATGAAATTATTACAGGTTTATCATATGCAGGTAGGTGTTGTAATTACTTTGTAGACATGTAGTGGTGGTAGGCCTTCATTATAATGCCAATAGTAGTACCATTACTATGTCTGCAGACTAGGTCCACGAGAGTGTGATTATTGTCTGCGAAAACTTTATACTAGTGATATTGAAATTATTACAGGTCTATCACATCCGGGTCGGTGTAGTAATTACGTTGTAGACATGTAGTGGTGGTAGGACTTCATTATATTGGGAATAGTGGTACCATTACTATGTCTGCAGACTAGGTCCACGAGAGCGTGATTATTGTCTGCGAACACATTATACTAGTGGTTATAAAATTATTACAAGTCTATCATATGCAGGTAGGTGTAGTAATTACTTTGTAGACATGTAGTGGTGATAGGCCTTCATTATTATGGCAATAGTAGTACCATTACTATGTCTGAAGACTAGGTTCATGAAAGCGTGATTATTGTCTGCGAACACATTATACTAGTGGTTATGAAATTATTACAGGTCTATCACATCCAGGTAAGCGTAGTAATGACTTTGTAGACATGTAATGATGATAGGCCTTCATTATAATGGGAATAGTGGTACCATTACTATGTCTGCAGACTAGGTCCACGAGAGCGTGATTTTTTGTCTGCGAACACATTATACCAGTGATAATGAAATTATTACAGGTCTATCACATCCTGGGAGGTGTAGTAATTACTTTGTAGACATGTAGTGGTGGTAGGCCTTCATTATATTGGGAATAGTGGTACCATTAGTATGTCTGCAGACTAGGTCCACGAGAGCGGGATTATTGTCTGCGAACACATTATACTAGTGGTTATGAAATTATTACAGGTCTATCATATGCAGGTAGGTGTAGTAATTACTTTGTAGACATGTAGTGGTGATAGGTCTTCATTATAATGGCAATATTAGTACCATTACTATGTCTGCAGACTAGGTCTACGAGAGCGTGATTATTGTCTGCGAACACATTATACTAGTGGTTATGACATTATTACAGGTCTATCATAGGCAGGTAGGTGAAGTAATTACTTTGTAGACATGTAGTGATGATAGGCCTTCATTGTAATGGGAATAGTGGTACCATTACTATGTCTGCAGACTAGATCTACGAGAGCGTGATTATTGTCTGCGAACACATTATACTAGTGATAATGAAATTATTACAGGTCTATTATTTGCAGGTAGGTGTAGTAATTACTTTGTAGACATGTAGTGATGATAGGCCTTCTTTATAATAAGAATAGTGGTACATTAATATGTCTGCAGACTAGGTCCACGAGAGCGTGATTATTGTCTGCGAACACATACTAGTGGTTATGAAATTATTACAGGTTTATCATATGCAGGTAGGTGTAGTAATTACTTTGCAGACATGTAGTGATGATAGGCCTTCATTATATTGGGAATAGTGGTACCATTACTATGTCTGCAGACTAGGTCCACGAGAGCGTGATTATTGTCTGCGAACACATTATACTAGTGGTTATGAAATTATTACAGGTCTATCATATGCAGGTAGGTGTAGTAATTAATTACTTTGTAGACATGTAGTGATGATAGGCCTTTATTATAATAGGAATAGTGGTACCATTACTATGTCTGCAGGCTTGGTACACGAGAGCGTGATTATTGTCTGCGAACACATACTAGTGGTTATGAAATTATTACAGTTTTATCATATGCAGGTAGGTGTAGTAATTACTTTGTAGACATGTAGTGATGATAGGCCTTCATTATATTGGGAATAGTGGTACCATTACTATGTCTGCAGACTAGGTTCACGAGAGCGTGATTATTGTCTGCGAACACATTATACCAGCGATAATGAAATTATTACAGGTCTATCACATCCAGGTAGGTGTAGTAATTACTTAGTAGACATGCAGCGATGATAGGCCTTCATTATAATGGGAATAGTGGTGCCAATACTATGTCTGCAGACTAGGTCCACGAGAGCGTGATTATTGTCTGCGAACACATTATACTAGTGGCTATAAAATTATTACAGGTCTATCACATCCAGGGAGGTGTAGTAATTACTTTGTAGACATGTAGTGGTGGTAGGCCTTCATTATATTGGGAATAGTGGTACCATTAGTATGTCTGCAGACTAGGTCCACGAGAGCGGGATTATTGTCTGCGAACACATTATACTAGTGGTTATGAAATTATTACAGGTCTATCATATGCAGGTAGGGGTAGTAATTAATTACTTTGTAGACATGTAGTGATGATAGGCCTTCATTATAATGGGAATAGTGGTACCATTACTATGTCTGCAGACTAGGTCCACGAGAGCGTGAATATTGTCTGCGAACACATTATACTAGTGATAATGAAATTATTACAGGTCTATCATATGCAGGTAGGTGTAGTAATTACTTTGTAGACATGTAGTGGTGATAGACCTTCATTTTTATGGCAATAGTAGTACCATTACTATTTCTGCAGACTAGGTCAACGAGAGCGTGATTATTGTCTGCGAACACATTATACTAGTGGTTATGAAATTATTACAGGTCTATCATATGCAGGTAGGTGTAGTAATTACTTTGTAGACATGTAGTGGTGATAGGCCTTTATTATAATGGCAATAGTAGTACCATTACTATGTCTGCAGGCTTGGTACACGAGAGCGTGATTATTGTCTGCGAACACATACTAGTGGTTATGAAATTATTACAGGTTTATCATATGCAGGTAGGTGTAGTAATTACTTTGCAGACATGTAGTGATGATAGGCCTTCATTATATTGGGAATAGTGGTACCATTACTATGTCTGCAGACTAGGTCCACGAGAGCGTGATTATTGTCTGCGAACACATTATACTAGTGGTTATGAAATTATTACAGGTCTATCATATGCAGGTAGGTGTAGTAATTAATTACTTTGTAGACATGTAGTGATGATAGGCCTTTATTATAATAGGAATAGTGGTACCATTACTATGTCTGCAGGCTTGGTACACGAGAGCGTGATTATTGTCTGCGAACACATACTAGTGGTTATGAAATTATTACAGTTTTATCATATGCAGGTAGGTGTAGTAATTACTTTGTAGACATGTAGTGATGATAGGCCTTCATTATATTGGGAATAGTGGTACCATTACTATGTCTGCAGACTAGGTTCACGAGGGCGTGATTATTGTCTGCGAACACATTATACCAGCGATAATGAAATTATTACAGGTCTATCACATCCAGGTAGGTGTAGTAATTACTTAGTAGACATGCAGCGATGATAGGCCTTCATTATAATGGGAATAGTGGTGCCAATACTATGTCTGCAGACTAGGTCCACGAGAGCGTGATTATTGTCTGCGAACACATACTAGTGGTTATGAAATTATTACAGTTTTATCATATGCAGGTAGGTGTAGTAATTACTTTGTAGACATGTAGTGGTGATAGGTCTTCATTATAATGGCAATATTAGTATCATTACTATGTCTGTAGACTAGGTCTACGAGAGCGTGATTATTGTCTGCGAACACATTATACTAGTGGTTATGACTTTATTACAGGTCTATCATAGGCAGGTAGGTGAAGTAATTACTTTGCAGACATGTAGTGATGATAGGCCATCATTATAATTGGAATAGTGGTACCATTACTGTGTCTGCAGACTAGGTACACGAGAGCGTGATTATTGTCTGCGAACACATTATACTAGTGGTTATGAAATTATTACAGGTCTATCATATGCAGGTAGGTGTAGTAATTACTTTGTAGACATGTAGTGATGATAGGCCTTCATTATAATGGGAATAGTGGTACCATTACCATGTCTGCAGACTAGATCCACGAGAGCGTGATTATTGTCTGCGATCACATTATACTAGTGATAATGAAATTATTACAGGTCTATTATTTGCAGGTTGGTGTAGTAATTAATTGTAGTAATTAGGTCTATCACATCCAGGTAGGTGTAGTAATTACTTTGTAGAAATGTAGTGATGATAGGCCTTCTTTATAATAGGAATAGTGGTACATTAATATGTCTGCAGACTAGGTCCACAAGAGCGTTATTATTGTCTGCGAACACATTATACTAGAGGTTATGAAATTATTACAGGTCTATCATATGCAGGTAGGTGTAGTAATTAATTACTATGTAGACATGTAGTGGTGATAGACCTTCATTATTATGGCAATAGTAGTACCATTACTATTTCTGCAGACTAGGTCCACGAGAGCGTGATTATTGTCTGCGAACACATTATGCTAGTGGTTATGAATTTATTACAGGTCTATCACATCCAGGTAGGTGTAGTAATTACTTTGTAGACATGTAGTGGTGATAGGCCTTCATTATAATAGGAATAGTGGTACCATTACTATGTCTGCAGACTAGGTCCACGAGAGCGTGATTATTGTCTGCGAACACATTATACTAGTGGTTATGAAATTATTACAAGTCTATCACATCCAGGTAGGTGTAGTAATTACTTTGTAGACATGTAGTGGTGATAGGCCTTCATTATAATGGCAATAGTAGTACCATTACTATGTCTGCAGACTATGTCCACGAGAGCGTGATTATTGTCTGCGAACACATAATACTAGTGGTTATGAAATTATTACAGGTCTATCATATGCAGGTAGGTGTAGTAATTACTTTGTAGACATGTAGTGGTGATAGGCCTTTATTATAATGGCAATAGTAGTACCATTACTATGTCTGCAGACTAGGTCCACGAGAGCGCGTGACTATTGTCTGCGAACACATTATACTAGTGGTTATGAAATTATTACAGGTCTATCACATCCAGGTAGATGTAGTAATTACTTTGTAGATATGTAGTGGTGATAGGCCTTCATTATAATAGGAATAGTGGTACCATTACTATGTCTGCAGACTAGGTCCACGAGAGCGTGATTATTGTCTGCGAACACATTATACTAGTGGTTATGAAATTATTACAAGTCTATCACATCCAGGTAGGTGTAGTAATTACTTTGTAGACATGTAGTGGTGATAGGCCTTCATTATAATGGCAATAGTAGTACCATTACTATGTCTGCAGACTATGTCCACGAGAGCGTGATTATTGTCTGCGAACACATTATACTAGTGGTTATGAAATTATTACAAGTCTATCACATCCAGGTAGGTGTAGTAATTACTTTGTAGACATGTAGTGGTGATAGGCCTTCATTATAATGGCAATAGTAGTACCATTACTATGTCTGCAGACTATGTCCACGAGAGCGTGATTATTGTCTGCGAACACATAATACTAGTGGTTATGAAATTATTACAGGTCTATCATATGCAGGTAGGTGTAGTAATTACTTTGTAGACATGTAGTGGTGATAGGTCTTCATTATAATGGCAATAGTAGTACCATTACTATGTCTGCAGACTAGTTCCACGAGAGCGTGACTATTGTCTGCGAACACATTATACTAGTGGTTATGAAATTATTACAAGTCTATCACATCCAGGTAGGTGTAGTAATTACTTTGTAGACATGTAGT
Organism: Saccoglossus kowalevskii; assembly: GCF_978046115.1. Lineage (NCBI taxonomy): Eukaryota > Metazoa > Hemichordata > Enteropneusta > Harrimaniidae > Saccoglossus > Saccoglossus kowalevskii. The sequence continues at coordinate 44,018,911 of NC_140645.1, read as the reverse complement.
GGTGATAGGCCTTCATTATAATGGGAATAGTAGTACCATTACTATGTCTGCAGACTATGTCCACGAGAGCGTGATTATTGTCTGCGAACACATAATACTAGTGGTTATGAAATTATTACAGGTCTATCATATGCAGGTAGGTGTAGTAATTACTTTGTAGACATGTAGTGGTGATAGGTCTTCATTATAATGGCAATAGTAGTACCATTACTATGTCTGCAGACTAGTTCCACGAGAGCGTGACTATTGTCTGCGAACACATTATACTAGTGGTTATGAAATTATTACAGGTCTATCACATCCAGGCAGGTGTAGTAATTACTTTGTAGACATGTAGTGGTGATAGGCCTTTATTATAATGGCAATAGTAGTACCATTACTATGTCTGCAGACTAGTTCCACGAGAGCGTGACTATTGTCTGCGAACACATTATACTAGTGGTTGTGAATTTATTACAAGTCTATCACATCCAGGCAGGTGTAGTAATTACTTTGTAGACATGTAGTGGTGATAGGCCTTTATTATAATGGCAATAGTAGTGCCATTACTATGTCTGCAGACTAGGTCCACGAGAGCGTGACTATTGTCTGCGAACACATTATACTAGTCGTTATGAAATTATTGCAGGTCTATCACATCCAGGTAGATGTAGTAATTACTTTGTAGACATGTAGTGGTGATAGGCCTTCATTATAATAGGAATAGTGGTACCATTACTATGTCTGCAGACTAGGTCCACGAGAGCGTGATTATTGTATGCGAACACATAATACTAGTGGTTATGAAATTATTACAAGTCTATCATATGCAGGTAGGTGTAGTAATTACTTTGTAGACATGTAGTGGTGATAGGTCTTCATCATAATGGCAATAGTAGTACCATTACTATGTCTGCAGACTAGTTCCACGAGAGCGTGACTATTGTCTGCGAACACATTATACTAGTGGTTATGAAATTATTACAGGTCTATCACATCCAAGCAGGTGTAGTAATTACTTTGTAGACATGTAGTGGTGATAGGTCTTTATTATAATGGCAATAGTAGTACCATTACTATGTCTGCAGACTAGGTCCACGAGAGCGTGACTATTGTCTGCGAACACATTATACTAGTGGTTATGAACTTATTACAGGTCTATCACATCCAGGTAGATGTAGTAATTACTTTGTAGACATGTAGTGGTGATAGGCCTTCATTATTATGGCAATAGTAGTACCATTACTATTTCTGCAGACTAGGTCAACGAGAGCGTGATTATTGTCTGCGAACACATTATACTAGTGGTTATGAAATTATTACAGGTCTATCATATGCAGGTAGGTGTAGTAATTACTTTGTAGACATGTAGTGGTGATAGGCCTTTATTATAATGGCAATAGTAGTACCATTAATATGTCTGCAGGCTTGGTACACGAGAGCGTGATTATTGCCTGCGAACACATACTAGTGGTTATGAAATTATTACAGGTTTATCATATGCAGGTAGGTGTAGTAATTACTTTGCAGACATGTAGTGATGATAGGCCTTCATTATATTGGGAATAGTGGTACCATTACTATGTCTGCAGACTAGGTCCACGAGAGCGTGATTATTGTCTGCGAACACATTATACTAGTGGTTATGAAATTATTACAGGTCTATCATATGCAGGTAGGTGTAGTAATTAATTACTTTGTAGACATGTAGTGATGATAGGCCTTTATTATAATAGGAATAGTGGTACCATTACTATGTCTGCAGGCTTGGTACACGAGAGCGTGATTATTGTCTGCGAACACATACTAGTGGTTATGAAATTATTACAGTTTTATCATATGCAGGTAGGTGTAGTAATTACTTTGTAGACATGTAGTGATGATAGGCCTTCATTATATTGGGAATAGTGGTACCATTACTATGTCTGCAGACTAGGTTCACGAGAGCGTGATTATTGTCTGCGAACACATTATACCAGCGATAATGAAATTATTACAGGTCTATCACATCCAGGTAGGTGTAGTAATTACTTAGTAGACATGCAGCGATGATAGGCCTTCATTATAATGGGAATAGTGGTGCCAATACTATGTCTGCAGACTAGGTCCACGAGAGCGTGATTATTGTCTGCGAACACATTATACTAGTGGTTATAAAATTATTACAGGTCTATCACATCCAGGGAGGTGTAGTAATTACTTTGTAGACATGTAGTGGTGGTAGGCCTTCATTATATTGGGAATAGTGGTACCATTAGTATGTCTGCAGACTAGGTCCACGAGAGCGGGATTATTGTCTGCGAACACATTATACTAGTGGTTATGAAATTATTACAGGTCTATCATATGCAGGTAGGTGTAGTAATTACTTTGTAGACATGTAGTGGTGATAGGTCTTCATTATAATGGCAATATTAGTATCATTACTATGTCTGCAGACTAGGTCTACGAGAGCGTGATTATTGTCTGCGAACACATTATACTAGTGGTTATGACTTTATTACAGGTCTATCATAGGCAGATAGGTGAAGTAATTACTTTGCAGACATGTAGTGATGATAGGCCTTCATTATAATTGGAATAGTGGTACCATTACTGTGTCTGCAGACTAGATACACGAGAGCGTGATTATTGTCTGCGAACACATTATACTAGTGGTTATGAAATTATTATAGGTCTATCATATGCAGGTAGGTGTAGTAATTACTTTGTAGACATGTAGTGATGATAGGCCTTCATTATAATGGGAATAGTGCTACCATTACTATGTCTGCAGACTAGATCCACGAGAGCGTGATTATTGTCTGCGATCACATTATACTAGTGATAATGAAATTATTACAGGTCTATTATTTGCAGGTTGGTGTAGTAATTAATTGTAGTAATTAGGTCTATCACATCCAGGTAGGTGTAGTAATTACTTTGTAGAAATGTAGTGATGATAGGCCTTCTTTATAATAGGAATAGTGGTACATTAATATGTCTGCAGACTAGGTCCACAAGAGCGTTATTATTGTCTGCGAACACATTATACTAGAGGTTATGAAATTATTACAGGTCTATCATATGCAGGTAGGTGTAGTAATTAATTACTTTGTAGACATGTAGTGGTGATAGACCTTCATAATTATGGCAATAGTAGTACCATTACTATTTCTGCAGACTAGGTCCACGAGAGCGTGATTATTGTCTGCGAACACATTATGCTAGTGGTTATGAATTTACTACAGGTCTATCACATCCGGGTAGGTGTAGTAATTACTTTGTAGACATGTAGTGGTGATTGGCCTTCATTATAATAGGAATAGTGGTACCATTACTATGTCTGCAGACTAGGTCCACGAGAGCGTGATTATTGTCTGCGAACACATTATACTAGTGGTTATGAAATTATTACAAGTCTATCACATCCAGGTAGGTGTTGTAATTACTTTGTAGACATGTAGTGGTGATAGGCCTTCATTATAATGGCAATAGTAGTACCATTACTATGTCTGCAGACTATGTCCACGAGAGCGTGATTATTGTCTGCGAACACATGATACTAGTGGTTATGAAATTATTACAGGTCTATCATATGCAGGTAGGTGTAGTAATTACTTTGTAGACATGTAGTGGTGATAGGCCTTTATTATAATGGCAATAGTAGTACCATTACTATGTCTGCAGACTAGGTCCACGAGAGCGCGTGACTATTGTCTGCGAACACATTATACTAGTGGTTATGAAATTATTACAGGTCTATCACATCCAGATAGATGTAGTAATTACTTTGTAGATATGTAGTGGTGATAGGCCTTCATTATAATAGGAATAGTGGTACCATTACTATGTCTGCAGACTAGGTCCACGAGAGCGTGATTATTGTCTGCGAACACATTATACTAGTGGTTATGAAATTATTACAAGTCTATCACATCCAGGTAGGTGTAGTAATTACTTTGTAGACATGTAGTGGTGATAGGCCTTCATTATAATGGCAATAGTAGTACCATTACTATGTCTGCAGACTATGTCCACGAGAGCGTGATTATTGTCTGCGAACACATAATACTAGTGGTTATGAAATTATTACAGGTCTATCATATGCAGGTAGGTGTAGTAATTACTTTGTAGACATGTAGTGGTGATAGGTCTTCATTATAATGGCAATAGTAGTACCATTACTATGTCTGCAGACTAGTTCCACGAGAGCGTGACTATTGACTGCGAACACATTATACTAGTGGTTATGAAATTATTACAAGTCTATCACATCCAGGTAGGTGTAGTAATTACTTTGTAGACATGTAGTGGTGATAGGCCTTCATTATAATGGGAATAGTAGTACCATTACTATGTCTGCAGACTATGTCCACGAGAGCGTGATTATTGTCTGCGAACACATAATACTAGTGGTTATGAAATTATTACAGGTCTATCATATGCAGGTAGGTGTAGTAATTACTTTGTAGACATGTAGTGGTGATAGGTCTTCATTATAATGGCAATAGTAGTACCATTACTATGTCTGCAGACTAGTTCCACGAGAGCGTGACTATTGTCTGCGAACACATTATACTAGTGGTTATGAAATTATTACAGGTCTATCACATCCAGGCAGGTGTAGTAATTACTTTGTAGACATGTAGTGGTGATAGGCCTTTATTATAATGGCAATAGTAATACCATTACTATGTCTGCAGACTAGTTCCACGAGAGCGTGACTATTGTCTGCGAACACATTATACTAGTGGTTGTGAATTTATTACAGGTCTATCACATCCAGGCAGGTGTAGTAATTACTTTGTAGACATGTAGTGGTGATAGGCCTTTATTATAATGGCAATAGTAGTACCATTACTATGTCTGCAGACTAGGTCCACGAGAGCGTGACTATTGTCTGCGAACACATTATACTAGTCGTTATGAAATTATTGCAGGTCTATCACATCCAGGTAGATGTAGTAATTACTTTGTAGACATGTAGTGGTGATAGGCCTTCATTATAATAGGAATAGTGGTACCATTACTATGTCTGCAGACTAGGTCCACGAGAGCGTGATTATTGTATGCGAACACATAATACTAGTGGTTATGAAATTATTGCAAGTCTATCATATGCAGGTAGGTGTAGTAATTACTTTGTAGACATGTAGTGGTGATAGGTCTTCATCATAATGGCAATAGTAGTACCATTACTATGTCTGCAGACTAGTTCCACGAGAGCGTGACTATTGTCTGCGAACACATTATACTAGTGGTTATGAAATTATTACAGGTCTATCACATCCAAGCAGGTGTAGTAATTACTTTGTAGACATGTAGTGGTGATAGGTCTTTATTATAATGGCAATAGTAGTACCATTACTATGTCTGAAGACTAGGTCCACGAGAGCGTGACTATTGTCTGCGAACACATTATACTAGTGGTTATGAAATTATTACAGGTCTATCACATCCAGGTAGATGTAGTAATTACTTTGTAGACATGTAGTGGTGATAGGCCTTCATTATAATAGGAATAGTGGTACCATTACTATGTCTGCAGACTAGGTCCACAAGAGCGTGATTATTGTCTGCGAACACATTATACTAGTGGTTATGAAATTATTACAAGTCTATCACATCCAGGTAGGTGTAGTAATTACTTTGTAGACATGTAGTGGTGATAGGCCTTCATTATAATGGCAATAGTAGTACCATTACTATGTCTGCAGACTATGTCCACGAGAGCGTGATTATTGTCTGCGAACACATTATACTCGTGGTTATGAAATTATTACAGGTCTATCATATGCAGGTAGGTGTAGTAATTACTTTGTAGACATGTAGTGATGATAGGCTTTCATTATAATGGGAATAGTGGTAATATTACTATGTCTGCAGACTAGGTCCACGAGAGCGTGATTATTGCCTGCGAACACATTATACTAGTGGTTATGAAATTATTACAGGTCTATCACATCCAGGTAGGTGTAGTAATTACTTTGTAGATATGTAGTGCTGATAGGCCTTCATTATAATGGCAATAGTAGTACCATTACTATGTCTGCAGACTAGGTCCACGAGAGCGTGATTATTGCCTGCGAACACATTATACTAGTGGTTATGAAATTATTACAGGTCTATCACATCCGGGTAGGTGTAGTAATTACTTTGTAGACATGTAGTGCTGATAGGCCTTCATTATAATGGCAATAGTAGTACCATTACTATGTCTGCAGACTAGTTCCACGAGAGCGTGACTATTGTCTGCGAACACATTATACTAGTGGTTATGAAATTATTACAGGTCTATCACATCCAGGCAGGTGTAGTAATTACTTTGTAGACATGTAGTGGTGATAGGCCTTTATTATAATGGCAATAGTAATACCATTACTATGTCTGCAGACTAGTTCCACGAGAGCGTGACTATTGTCTGCGAACACATTATACTAGTGGTTGTGAATTTATTACAGGTCTATCACATCCAGGCAGGTGTAGTAATTACTTTGTAGACATGTAGTGGTGATAGGCCTTTATTATAATGGCAATAGTAGTACCATTACTATGTCTGCAGACTAGGTCCACGAGAGCGTGACTATTGTCTGCGAACACATTATACTAGTCGTTATGAAATTATTGCAGGTCTATCACATCCAGGTAGATGTAGTAATTACTTTGTAGACATGTAGTGGTGATAGGCCTTCATTATAATAGGAATAGTGGTACCATTACTATGTCTGCAGACTAGGTCCACGAGAGCGTGATTATTGTATGCGAACACATAATACTAGTGGTTATGAAATTATTGCAAGTCTATCATATGCAGGTAGGTGTAGTAATTACTTTGTAGACATGTAGTGGTGATAGGTCTTCATCATAATGGCAATAGTAGTACCATTACTATGTCTGCAGACTAGTTCCACGAGAGCGTGACTATTGTCTGCGAACACATTATACTAGTGGTTATGAAATTATTACAGGTCTATCACATCCAAGCAGGTGTAGTAATTACTTTGTAGACATGTAGTGGTGATAGGTCTTTATTATAATGGCAATAGTAGTACCATTACTATGTCTGAAGACTAGGTCCACGAGAGCGTGACTATTGTCTGCGAACACATTATACTAGTGGTTATGAAATTATTACAGGTCTATCACATCCAGGTAGATGTAGTAATTACTTTGTAGACATGTAGTGGTGATAGGCCTTCATTATAATAGGAATAGTGGTACCATTACTATGTCTGCAGACTAGGTCCACAAGAGCGTGATTATTGTCTGCGAACACATTATACTAGTGGTTATGAAATTATTACAAGTCTATCACATCCAGGTAGGTGTAGTAATTACTTTGTAGACATGTAGTGGTGATAGGCCTTCATTATAATGGCAATAGTAGTACCATTACTATGTCTGCAGACTATGTCCACGAGAGCGTGATTATTGTCTGCGAACACATTATACTCGTGGTTATGAAATTATTACAGGTCTATCATATGCAGGTAGGTGTAGTAATTACTTTGTAGACATGTAGTGATGATAGGCTTTCATTATAATGGGAATAGTGGTAATATTACTATGTCTGCAGACTAGGTCCACGAGAGCGTGATTATTGCCTGCGAACACATTATACTAGTGGTTATGAAATTATTACAGGTCTATCACATCCAGGTAGGTGTAGTAATTACTTTGTAGATATGTAGTGCTGATAGGCCTTCATTATAATGGCAATAGTAGTACCATTACTATGTCTGCAGACTAGGTCCACGAGAGCGTGATTATTGCCTGCGAACACATTATACTAGTGGTTATGAAATTATTACAGGTCTATCACATCCGGGTAGGTGTAGTAATTACTTTGTAGACATGTAGTGCTGATAGGCCTTCATTATAATGGCAATAGTAGTACCATTACTATGTCTGCAGACTAGTTCCACGAGAGCGTGACTATTGTCTGCGAACACATTATACTAGTGGTTATGAAATTATTACAGGTCTATCACATCCAGGCAGGTGTAGTAATTACTTTGTAGACATGTAGTGGTGATAGGCCTTTATTATAATGGCAATAGTAATACCATTACTATGTCTGCAGACTAGTTCCACGAGAGCGTGACTATTGTCTGCGAACACATTATACTAGTGGTTGTGAATTTATTACAGGTCTATCACATCCAGGCAGGTGTAGTAATTACTTTGTAGACATGTAGTGGTGATAGGCCTTTATTATAATGGCAATAGTAGTACCATTACTATGTCTGCAGACTAGGTCCACGAGAGCGTGACTATTGTCTGCGAACACATTATACTAGTCGTTATGAAATTATTGCAGGTCTATCACATCCAGGTAGATGTAGTAATTACTTTGTAGACATGTAGTGGTGATAGGCCTTCATTATAATAGGAATAGTGGTACCATTACTATGTCTGCAGACTAGGTCCACGAGAGCGTGATTATTGTATGCGAACACATAATACTAGTGGTTATGAAATTATTGCAAGTCTATCATATGCAGGTAGGTGTAGTAATTACTTTGTAGACATGTAGTGGTGATAGGTCTTCATCATAATGGCAATAGTAGTACCATTACTATGTCTGCAGACTAGTTCCACGAGAGCGTGACTATTGTCTGCGAACACATTATACTAGTGGTTATGAAATTATTACAGGTCTATCACATCCAAGCAGGTGTAGTAATTACTTTGTAGACATGTAGTGGTGATAGGTCTTTATTATAATGGCAATAGTAGTACCATTACTATGTCTGAAGACTAGGTCCACGAGAGCGTGACTATTGTCTGCGAACACATTATACTAGTGGTTATGAAATTATTACAGGTCTATCACATCCAGGTAGATGTAGTAATTACTTTGTAGACATGTAGTGGTGATAGGCCTTCATTATAATAGGAATAGTGGTACCATTACTATGTCTGCAGACTAGGTCCACAAGAGCGTGATTATTGTCTGCGAACACATTATACTAGTGGTTATGAAATTATTACAAGTCTATCACATCCAGGTAGGTGTAGTAATTACTTTGTAGACATGTAGTGGTGATAGGCCTTCATTATAATGGCAATAGTAGTACCATTACTATGTCTGCAGACTATGTCCACGAGAGCGTGATTATTGTCTGCGAACACATTATACTCGTGGTTATGAAATTATTACAGGTCTATCATATGCAGGTAGGTGTAGTAATTACTTTGTAGACATGTAGTGATGATAGGCTTTCATTATAATGGGAATAGTGGTAATATTACTATGTCTGCAGACTAGGTCCACGAGAGCGTGATTATTGCCTGCGAACACATTATACTAGTGGTTATGAAATTATTACAGGTCTATCACATCCAGGTAGGTGTAGTAATTACTTTGTAGATATGTAGTGCTGATAGGCCTTCATTAAAATGGCAATAGTAGTACCATTACTATGTCTGCAGACTAGGTCCACGAGAGCGTGATTATTGCCTGCGAACACATTATACTAGTGGTTATGAAATTATTACAGGTCTATCACATCCGGGTAGGTGTAGTAATTACTTTGTAGACATGTAGTGCTGATAGGCCTTCATTATAATGGCAATAGTAGTACCATTACTATGTCTGCAGACTATGTCCACGAGAGCGTCATTATTGTCTGCGAACACATTATACTAGTGGTTATGAAATTATTACAGGTCTATCACATCCAGGTCGGTGTAGTAATTACGTTGTAGACATGTAGTGGTGATAGGCCTTTATTATAATGGCAATAGTAGTACCATTACTATGTCTGCAGACTAGGTCCACGAGAGCGTGACTATTGTCTGCGAACACATTATACTAGTGGTTATGAAATTATTACAGGTCTATCACATCCAGGTCGGTGTAGTAATTACGTTGTAGACATGTAGTGGTGATAGGCCTTTATTATAATGGCAATAGTAGTACCATTACTATGTCTGCAGACTAGGTCCACGAGAGCGTGACTATTGTCTGCGAACACATTATACTAGTGGTTATGAAATTATTACAGGTCTATCACATCCAGGTAGGTGTAGTAATTACTTTGTAGACATGTAGTGGTGATAGGCCTTCATTATAATAGGAATAGTGGTACCATTACTATGTCTGCAGGCTTGGTACACGAGAGCGTGATTATTGTCTGCGAACACATTATACTAGTGATAATGAAATTATTACAGGTCTATTATTAGCAGGTTGGTGTAGTAATTAATTGTAGTAATTAGGTCTATCACATCCAGGTAGGTGTAGTAATTACTTTGTAGACATGTAGTGATGATAGGCTTTCATTATAATAGGAATAGTTGTACATTAATATGTCTTCAGACTAGGTCCACTAGAGCGTGATTATTGTCTGCGAACACATTATACTAGTGGTTATGAAATTATTACAGGTCTATCATATGCAGGTAGGTGTAGTAATTAATTACTTTGTAGACATGTAGTGATGATAGGCGTTCATTATAATGGGAATAGTGGTACCATTACTATGTCTGCAGACTAGGTCCACGAGAGCGTGATTATTGTCTGCGAACACATTATACTAGTGGTTATGAAATTATTACAGGTTTATCATATGCAGGTAGGTGTTGTAATTACTTTGTAGACATGTAGTGATGATAGGCCTTCATTATATTGGAAATAGTGGTACCATTACTATGTCTGCAGACTAGGTCCACGAGAGCGTGATTATTGTCTGCGAACACATTATACTAGTGGTTATGAAGTTATTACAGGTCTATCACATCCAGGTAGGTGTATTAATTACTTTGTAGACATGTAGTGGTGGTAGGCCTTCATTATAATGCCAATAGTAGTACCATTACTATGTCTGCAGACTAGGTCCACGAGAGCGGGATTATCGTCTGCGAACACATCATACTAGTGGTTATAAAATTATTACAGGTCTATCACATCCAGGGAGGTGTAGTAATTACTTTGTAGACATGTAGTGGTGGTAGGCCTTCATTATATTGGGAATAGTGGTACCATTAGTATGTCTGCAGACTAGGTCCACGAGAGCGTGATTATTGCCTGCGAACACATTATACTAGTGGTTATGAAATTATTACAGGTCTATCACATCCGGGTAGGTGTAGTAATTACTTTGTAGACATGTAGTGCTGATAGGCCTTCATTATAATGGCAATAGTAGTACCATTACTATGTCTGCAGACTATGTCCACGAGAGCGTCATTATTGTCTGCGAACACATTATACTAGTGGTTATGAAATTATTATAGGTCTATCACATCCAGGTCGGTGTAGTAATTACGTTGTAGACATGTAGTGGTGATAGGCCTTTATTATAATGGCAATAGTAGTACCATTACTATGTCTGCAGACTAGGTCCACGAGAGCGTGACTATTGTCTGCGAACACATTATACTAGTGGTTATGAAATTATTACAGGTCTATCACATCCAGGTAGGTGTAGTAATTACTTTGTAGACATGTAGTGGTGATAGGCCTTCATTATAATAGGAATAGTGGTACCATTACTATGTCTGCCGACTAGGTCCACGAGAGCGTGATTATTGTCTGCGAACACATTATACTAGTGGTTATGAAATTATTACAGGTCTATCATATGCAGGTAGGTGTAGTAATTAATTACTTTGTAGACATGTAGTGATGATAGGCCTTTATTATAATAGGAATAGTGGTACCATTACTATGTCTGCAGGCTTGGTACACGAGAGCGTGATTATTGTCTGCGAACACATTATACTAGTGATAATGAAATTATTACAGGTCTATTATTAGCAGGTTGGTGTAGTAATTAATTGTAGTAATTAGGTCTATCACATCCAGGTAGGTGTAGTAATTACTTTGTAGACATGTAGTGATGATAGGCTTTCATTATAATAGGAATAGTTGTACATTAATATGTCTTCAGACTAGGTCCACTAGAGCGTGATTATTGTCTGCGAACACATTATACTAGTGGTTATGAAATTATTACAGGTCTATCATATGCAGGTAGGTGTAGTAATTAATTACTTTGTAGACATGTAGTGATGATAGGCGTTCATTATAATGGGAATAGTGGTACCATTACTATGTCTGCAGACTAGGTCCACGAGAGCGTGATTATTGTCTGCGAACACATTATACTAGTGGTTATGAAATTATTACAGGTTTATCATATGCAGGTAGGTGTTGTAATTACTTTGTAGACATGTAGTGATGATAGGCCTTCATTATATTGGGAATAGTGGTACCATTACTATGTCTGCAGACTAGGTCCACGAGAGCGTGATTATTGTCTGCGAACACATTATACTAGTGGTTATGAAGTTATTACAGGTCTATCACATCCAGGTAGGTGTATTAATTACTTTGTAGACATGTAGTGGTGGTAGGCCTTCATTATAATGCCAATAGTAGTACCATTACTATGTCTGCAGACTAGGTCCACGAGAGTGTGATTATTGTCTGCGAACACATTATACTAGTGATATTGAAATTATTACAGGTCTATCACATCCAGGTCGGTGTAGTAATTACGTTGTAGACATGTAGTGGTGGTAGGACTTCATTATATTGGGAATAGTGGTACCATTACTATGTCTGCAGACTAGGTCCACGAGAGCGTGATTATTGTCTGCGAACACATTATACTAGTGGTTAAAAAATTATTACAAGTCTATCATATGCAGGTAGGTGTAGTAATTACTTTGTAGACATGTAGTGGTGATAGGCCTTCATTATTATGGCAATAGTAGTACCATTACTATGTCTGCAGACTAGGTCCATGAGAGCGTGATTATTGTCTGCGAACACATTATACTAGTGGTTAAAAAATTATTACAAGTCTATCATATGCAGGTAGGTGTAGTAATTACTTTGTAGACATGTAGTGGTGATAGGCCTTCATTATTATGGCAATAGTAGTACCATTACTATGTCTGCAGACTAGGTCCACGAGAGCGTGATTATTGTCTGCGAACACATTATACTAGTGGTTAAAAAATTATTACAAGTCTATCATATGCAGGTAGGTGTAGTAATTACTTTGTAGACATGTAGTGGTGATAGGCCTTCATTATTATGGCAATAGTAGTACCATTACTATGTCTGTAGACTAGGTCCACGAGAGCGTGATTATTGTCTGCGAACACATTATACTAGTGGTTATGAAATTATTACAGGTCTATCACATCCAGGTAAGCGTAGTAATTACTTTGTAGACATGTAATGATGATAGGCCTTCATTATAATGGGAAAAGTGGTACCATTACTATGTCTGCGGACTAGGTCCACGAGAGCGTGATTTTTTGTCTGCGAACACATTATACCAGTGATAATGAAATTATTACAGGTCTATCACATCCAGGGAGGTGTAGTAATTACTTTGTAGACATGTAGTGGTGGTAGGCCTTCATTATATTGGGAATAGTGGTACCATTAGTATGTCTGCAGACTAGGTCCACGAGAGCGGGATTATTGTCTGCGAACACATTATACTAGTGGTTATGAAATTATTACAGGTTTATCATATGCAGGTAGGTGTTGTAATTACTTTGTAGACATGTAGTGATGATAGGCCTTCATTATATTGGGAATAGTGGTACCATTACTATGTCTGCAGACTAGGTCCACGAGAGCGTGATTATTGTCTGCGAACACATTATAATAGTGGTTATGAAATTATTACAGGTCTATCATATGTAGGTAGGTGTAGTAATTACTTTGTAGACATGTAGTTGTGATAGGCCTTTATTATAATGCCAATAGTAGTACCATTACTATGTCTGCCGACTAGGTCCACGAGAGCGTGATTATTGTCTGCGAACACATTATACTAGTGGTATTGAAATTATTACAGGTCTATCATATGCAGGTAGGTGTAGTAATTAATTACTTTGTAGACATGTAGTGATGATAGGCCTTTATTATAATAGGAATAGTGGTACCATTACTATGTCTGCAGGCTTGGTACACGAGAGCGTGATTATTGTCTGCGAACACATTATACTAGTGGTTATGAAATTATTACAGGTTTATCATATGCAGGTAGGTGTTGTAATTACTTTGTAGACATGTAGTGGTGGTAGGCCTTCATTATAATGCCAATAGTAGTACCATTACTATGTCTGCAGACTAGGTCCACGAGAGTGTGATTATTGTCTGCGAAAACATTATACTAGTGATATTGAAATTGTTACAGGTCTATCACATCCAGGTCGATGTAGTAATTACGTTGTAGACATGTAGTGGTGGTAGGACTTCATTATATTGGGAATAGTGGTACCATTACTATGTCTGCAGACTAGGTCCACGAGAGCGTGATTATTGTCTGCGAACACATTATACTAGTGGTTATAAAATTATTACAAGTCTATCATATGCAGGTAGGTGTAGTAATTACTTTGTAGACATGTAGTGGTGATAGGCCTTCATTATTATGGGAATAGTGGTACCATTACTATGTCTGCAGTCTAGGTCCACGAGAGCGTGATTTTTTTGTCTGCGAACACATTATACCAGTGATAATGAAATTATTACAGGTCTGTCACATCCAGGGAGGTGTAGTAATTACTTTGTAGACATGTAGTGGTGGTAGGCCTTCATTATATTGGGAATAGTGGTACCATTAGTATGTCTGCAGACTAGGTCCACGAGAGCGGGATTATTGTCTGCGAACGCATTATACTAGTGGTTATGAAATTATTACAGGTTTATCATATGCAGGTAGGTGTTGTAATTACTTTGTAGACATGTAGTGATGATAGGCCTTCATTATATTGGGAATAGTGGTACCATTACTATGTCTGCAGACTAAGTCCACGAGAGCGTGATTATTGTCTGCGAACACATTATACTAGTGGTTATGAAATTATTACAGGTCTATCATATGCAGGTAGGTGTAGTAATTACTTTGTAGACATGTAGTGGTGATAGGCCTTTATTATAATGGCAATAGTAGTACCATTACTATGTCTGCAGACTAGGTCCACGAGAGCGTGACTATTGTCTGCGAACACATTATACTAGTGGTTATGAAATTATTACAGGTCTATCACATCCAGGTAGGTGTAGTAATTACTTTGTAGACATGTAGTGGTGACAGGCCTTCATTATAATGGGAATAGTGGTACCATTACTATGTCTGCCGACTAGGTCCACGAGAGCGTGATTATTGTCTGCGAACACATTATACTAGTGGTTATGAAATTATTACAGGTCTATCATATGCAGGTAGGTGTAGTAATTAATTACTTTGTAGACATGTAGTGATGATAGGCCTTCATTATATTGGGAATAGTGGTACCATTACTAGTCTGCAGACTAAGTCCACGAGAGCGTGATTATTGTCTGCGAACACATTATACTAGTGGTTATGAAATTATTACAGGTCTATCATATGCAGGTAGGTGTAGTAATTACTTTGTAGACATGTAGTGGTGATAGGCCTTTATTATAATGGCAATAGTAGTACCATTACTATGTCTGCAGACTAGGTCCACGAGAGCGTGACTATTGTCTGCGAACACATTATACTAGTGGTTATGAAATTATTACAGGTCTATCACATCTAGGTCGGTGTAGTAATTACGTTGTAGACATGTAGTGGTGGTAGGACTTCATTATATTGGGAATAGTGGTACCATTACTATGTCTGCAGACTAGGTCCACGAGAGCGTGATTATTGTCTGCGAACACATTATACTAGTGGTTATAAAATTATTACAAGTCTATCATATGCAGGTAGGTGTAGTAATTACTTTGTAGACATGTAGTGGTGATAGGCCTTCATTATTATGGCAATAGTAGTACCATTACTATGTCTGCAGACTAGGTCCATGAAAGCGTGATTATTGTCTGCGAACACATTATACTAGTGGTTATGAAATTATTACAGGTCTATCATATGCAGATAGGTGTAATAATTACTTTGTAGACATGTAGTGATGATAGGCCTTCATTATATTGGGAATAGTGGTACCATTACTATGTCTGCAGACTAGATCCACGAGAGCGTTATTATTGTCTGCGAACACATTATACTAGTGGTTATGAAAATATTACAGGTCTATCATATGCAGGTAGGTGTAGTAATTAATTACTTTGTAGACATGTAGTGATGATAGGCGTTCATTATAATGGGAATAGTGGTTCCATTACTATGTCTGCCGACTAGGTCCACGAGAGCGTGATTATTGTCTGCGAACACATTATACTAGTGGTTATGAAATTATTACAGGTTTATCATATGCAGGTAGGTGTTGTAATTACTTTGTAGACATGTAGTGATGATAGGCCTTCATTATATTGGGAATAGTGGTACCATTACTATGTCTGCAGACTAGGTCCACGAGAGCGTGATTATTGTCTGCGAACACATTATACTAGTGGTTATGAAGTTATTACAGGTCTATCACATCCAGGTAGGTGTATTAATTACTTTGTAGACATGTAGTGGTGGTAGGCCTTCATTATAATGCCAATAGTAGTACCATTACTATGTCTGCAGACTAGGTCCACGAGAGTGTGATTATTGTCTGCGAACACATTATACTAGTGATATTGAAATTATTACAGGTCTATCACATCCAGGTCGGTGTAGTAATTACGTTGTAGACATGTAGTGGTGGTAGGACTTCATTATATTGGGAATAGTGGTACCATTACTATGTCTGCAGACTAGGTCCACGAGAGCGTGATTATTGTCTGCGAACACATTATACTAGTGGTTATGAAATTATTACAGGTCTATCATATGCAGGTAGGTGTAGTAATTACTTTGTAGACATGTAGTGGTGATAGGCCTTTATTATAATGGCAATAGTAGTACCATTACTATGTCTGCAGACTAGGTCCACGAGAGCGTGACTATTGTCTGCGAACACATTATACTAGTGGTTATGAAATTATTACAGGTCTATCACATCCAGGTAGGTGTAGTAATTACTTTGTAGACATGTAGTGGTGATAGGCCTTCATTATAATGGGAATAGTGGTACCATTACTATGTCTGCCGACTAGGTCCACGAGAGCGTGATTATTGTCTGCGAACACATTATACTAGTGGTTATGAAATTATTACAGGTCTATCATATGCAGGTAGGTGTAGTAATTAATTACTTTGTAGACATGTAGTGATGATAGGCCTTTATTATAATAGGAATAGTGGTACCATTACTATGTCTGCAGGATTGGTACACGAGAGCGTGATTATTGTCTGCGAACACATTATACTAGTGGTTATGAAATTATTACAGGTTTATCATATGCAGGTAGGTGTTGTAATTACTTTGTAGACATGTAGTGGTGGTAGGCCTTCATTATAATGCCAATAGTAGTACCATTACTATGTCTGCAGACTAGGTCCACGAGAGTGTGATTATTGTCTGCGAAAACATTATACTAGTGATATTGAAATTGTTACAGGTCTATCACATCCAGGTCGGTGTAGTAATTACGTTGTAGACATGTAGTGGTGGTAGGACTTCATTATATTGGGAATAGTGGTACCATTACTATGTCTGCAGACTAGGTCCACGAGAGCGTGATTATTGTCTGCGAACACATTATACTAGTGGTTATAAAATTATTACAAGTCTATCATATGCAGGTAGGTGTAGTAATTACTTTGTAGACATGTAGTGGTGATAGGCCTTCATTATTATGGGAATAGTGGTACCATTACTATGTCTGCAGTCTAGGTCCACGAGAGCGTGATTTTTTGTCTGCGAACACATTATACCAGTGATAATGAAATTATTACAGGTCTATCACATCCAGGGAGGTGTAGTAATTACTTTGTAGACATGTAGTGGTGGTAGGCCTTCATTATATTGGGAATAGTGGTACCATTAGTATGTCTGCAGACTAGGTCCACGAGAGCGTGATTATTGTCTGCGAACACATTATACTAGTGGTTATGAAATTATTACAGGTTCATCATATGCAGGTAGGTGTTGCAATTACTTTGTAGACATGTAGTGATGATAGGCCTTCATTATATTGGGAATAGTGGTACCATTACTATGTCTGCAGACTAAGTCCACGAGAGCGTGATTATTGTCTGCGAACACATTATACTAGTGGTTATGAAATTATTACAGGTCTATCATATGCAGGTAGGTGTAGTAATTACTTTGTAGACATGTAGTGGTGATAGGCCTTTATTATAATGGCAATAGTAGTACCATTACTATGTCTGCAGACTAGGTCCACGAGAGCGTGTCTATTGTCTGCGAACACATTATACTAGTGGTTATGAAATTATTACAGGTCTATCACATCCAGGTAGGTGTAGTAATTACTTTGTAGACATGTAGTGGTGACAGGCCTTCATTATAATGGGAATAGTGGTACCATTACTATGTCTGCCGACTAGGTCCACGAGAGCGTGATTATTGTCTGCGAACACATTATACTAGTGGTTATGAAATTATTACAGGTCTATCATATGCAGGTAGGTGTAGTAATTAATTACTTTGTAGACATGTAGTGATGATAGGCCTTTATTATAATAGGAATAGTGGTACCATTACTATGTCTGCAGGCTTGGTACACGAGAGCGTGATTATTGTCTGCGAACACATTATACTAGTGGTTATGAAATTATTACAGGTTTATCATATGCAGGTAGGTGTTGTGATTACATTGTAGACATGTAGTGGTGGTAGGACTTCATTATATTGGGAATAGTGGTACCATTACTATGTCTGCAGACTAGGTCCACGAGAGCGTGATTATTGTCTGCGAACACATTATACTAGTGGTTATAAAATTATTACAATTCTATCATATGCAGGTAGGTGTAGTAATTACTTTGTAGACATGTAGTGGTGATAGGCCTTCATTATTATGGCAATAGTAGTACCATTACTATGTCTGCAGACTAGGTCCATGAAAGCGTGATTATTATCTGCGAACACATTATACTAGTGGTTATGAAATTATTACAGGTCTATCATATGCAGATAGGTGTAATAATTACTTTGTAGACATGTAGTGATGATAGGCCTTCATTATATTGGGAATAGTGGTACCATTACTATGTCTGCAGACTAGATCCACGAGAGCGTGATTATTGTCTGCGAACACATTATTCTAGTGATAATGAAATTATTACAGGTCTATTATTTGCAGGTTGGTGTAGTAATTAATTGTAGTAATTAGGTCTATCACATCCAGGTAGGTGTAGTAATTACTTTGTAGACATGTAGTGATGATAGGCCTTCATTATATTGGGAATAGTGGTACCATTACTATGTCTGCAGACTAGATCCACGAGAGCGTGATTATTGTCTGCGAACACATTATACTAGTGATAATGAAATTATTACAGGTCTATTATTTGCAGGTTGGTGTAGTAATTAATTGTAGTAATTAGGTCTATCACATCCAGGTAGGTGTAGTAATTACTTTGTAGACATGTAGTGATGATAGGCCTTCTTTATAATAAGAATAGTGGTACATTAATATGTCTGCAGACTAGGTCCACAAGAGCGTTATTATTGTCTGCGAACACATTATACTAGAGGTTATGAAATTATTACAGGTCTATCATATGCAGGTAGGTGTAGTAATTAATTACTTTGTAGACATGTAGTGATGATAGGCCTTCATTATAATGGGAATAGTGGTACCATTACTATGTCTGCAGACTAGGTCCACGAGAGCGTGAATATTGTCTGCGAACACATTATACTAGTGATAATGAAATTATTACAGGTCTATCATATGCAGGTAGGTGTAGTAATTACTTTGTAGACATGTAGTGGTGATAGACCTTCATTATTATGGCAATAGTAGTACCATTACTATTTCTGCAGACTAGGTCAACGAGAGCGTGATTATTGTCTGCGAACACATTATACTAGTGGTTATGAAATTATTACAGGTCTATCATATGCAGGTAGGTGTAGTAATTACTTTGTAGACATGTAGTGGTGATAGGCCTTTATTATAATGGCAATAGTAGTACCATTACTATGTCTGCAGGCTTGGTACACGAGAGCGTGATTATTGTCTGCGAACACATACTAGTGGTTATGAAATTATTACAGGTTTATCATATGCAGGTAGGTGCAGTAATTACTTTGTAGACATGTAGTGATGATAGGCCTTCATTATACTGGGAATAGTGGTACCATTACTATGTCTGCAGACTAGGTCCACGAGAGCGTGATTATTGTCTGCGAACACATTATACTAGTGGTTATGAAATTATTACAGGTCTATCATATGCAGGTAGGTGTAGTAATTAATTACTTTGAAGACATGTAGTGATGATAGGCCTTTATTATAATAGGAATAGTGGTACCATTACTATGTCTGCAGGCTTGGTACACGAGAGCGTGATTATTGTCTGCGAACACATACTAGTGGTTATGAAATTATTACAGTTTTATCATATGCAAGTAGGTGTAGTAATTACTTTGTAGACAAGTAGTGATGATTGGCCTTCATTATATTGGGAATAGTGGTACCATTACTATGTCTGCAGACTAGGTCCACGAGAGCGTGATTATTGTCTGCGAACACATTATACTAGTGGTTATGAAATTATTACAGGTCTATCACATCCAGGTAGGTGTAGTAATTACTTTGTAGACATGTAGTGATGATAGGCCTTCATTATATTGGGAATAGTGGTACCATTACTATGTCTGCAGACTAGGTTCACGAGAGAGTGATTATTGTCTGCGAACACATTATACCAGTGATAATGAAATTATTACAGGTCTATCACATCCAGGTAGGTGTAGTAATTACTTAGTAGACATGCAGCGATGATAGGCCTTCATTATAATGGGAATAGTGGTGCCAATACTATGTCTGCAGACTAGGTCCACGAGAGCGTGATTATTGTCTGCGAACACATTATACTAGTGGTTATCAAATTATTACAGGTCTATCACATCCAGGGAGGTGTAGTAATTACTTTGTAGACATGTAGTGGTGGTAGGCCTTCATTATATTGGGAATAGTGGTACCATTAGTATGTCTGCAGACTAGGTCCACGAGAGCGGGATTATTGTCTGCGAACACATTATACTAGTGGTTATGAAATTATTACAGGTCTATCATATGCAGGTAGGTGTAGTAATTACTTTGTAGACATGTAGTGGTGATAGGTCTTCATTATAATGGCAATATTAGTATCATTACTATGTCTGCAGACTAGGTCTACGAGAGCGTGATTATTGTCTGCGAACACATTATACTAGTGGTTATGACTTTATTACAGGTCTATCATAGGCAGGTAGGTGAAGTAATTACTTTGTAGACATGTAGTGATGATAGGCCTTCATTATAATTGGAATAGTGGTACCATTACTGTGTCTGCAGACTAGGTACACGAGAGCGTGATTATTGTCTGCGAACACATTATACTAGTGGTTATGAAATTATTACAGGTCTATCATATGCAGGTAGGTGTAGTAATTACTTTGTAGACATGTAGTGATGATAGGCCTTCATTATAATGGCAATAGTGGTACCATTACTATGTCTGCGGACTAGATCCACGAGAGCGTGATTATTGTCTGCGATCACATTATACTAGTGATAATGAAATTATTACAGGTCTATTATTTGCAGGTTGGTGTAGTAATTAATTGTAGTAATTAGGTCTATCACATCCAGGTAGGTGTAGTAATTACTTTGTAGAAATGTAGTGATGATAGGCCTTCTTTATAATAGGAATAGTGGTACATTAATATGTATGCAGACTAGGTCCACAAGAGCGTTATTATTGTCTGCGAACACATTATACTAGAGGTTATGAAATTATTACAGGTCTATCATATGAAGGTAGGTGTAGTAATTAATTACTTTGTAGACATGTAGTGATGATAGGCCTTCATTATAATGGGAATAGTGGTACATTACTATGTCTGCAGACAAGGTCCACGAGAGCGTGAATATTGTCTGCGAACACATTATACTAGTGATAATGAAATTATTACAGGTCTATCATATGCAGGTAGGTGTAGTAATTACTTTGTAGACATGTAGTAGTGATAGACCTTCATTATTATGGCAATAGTGGTACAATACTATGTCTGCAGACTAGGTCCACGAGAGCGTGACTATTGTCTGCGAACACATTATACTAGTGGTTATGAAATTATTACAGGTCTATCATATGCAGGGAGGTGTAGTAATTACTTTGTAGAAATGTAGTGGTGATAGGCCTTTATTATAATTGCAATAGTAGTACCATTACTATGTCTGCAGACTAGGTCCACGAGAGCGTGACTATTGTCTGCGAACACATTATGCTAGTGGTTATGAATTTCTACAGGTCTATCACATCCAGGTAGGTGTAGTAATTACTTTGTAGACATGTAGTGGTGATAGGCCTTCATTATAATAGGAATAGTGGTACCATTACTATGTCTGCAGACTAGGTCCACGAGAGCGTGATTATTGTCTGCGAACACATTATACTAGTGGTTATGAAATTATTACAAGTCTATCACATCCAGGTAGGTGTAATAATTACTTTGTAGACATGTAGTGGTGATAGGCCTTCATTATAATGGCAATAATAGGACCATTACTATGTCTGCAGACTATGTCCACGAGAGCGTGATTATTGTCTGCGAACACATAATACTAGTGGTTATGAAATTATTACAGGTCTATCATATGCAGGTAGGTGTAGTAATTACTTTGTAGACATGTAGTGGTGATAGGTCTTCATTATAATGGCAATAGTAGTACCATTACTATGTCTGCAGACTAGTTCCACGACAGCGTGACTATTGTTTGCGAACACATTATACGAGTGGTTATGAAATTATTACAAGTCTATCACATCCAGGTAGGTGTAGTAATTACTTTGTAGACATGTAGTGGTGATAGGCCTTCATTATAATGGCAATAGTAGTACCATTACTATATCTGCAGACTATGTCCACGAGAGCGTGATTATTGTCTGCGAACACATAATACTAGTGGTTATGAAATTATTACAGGTCTATCACATCCAGGCAGGTGTAGTAATTACTTTGTAGACATGTAGTGGTGATAGGCCTTTATTATAATTGCAATAGTAGTACCATTACTATGTCTGCAGACTAGGTCCACGAGAGCGTGACTATTGTCTGCGAACACATTATACTAGTCGTTATGAAATTATTACAGGTCTATCACATCCAGGTAGATGTAGTAATTACTTTGTAGACATGTAGTGGTGATAGGCCTTCATTATAATAGGAATAGTGGTACCATTACTATGTCTGCAGACTAGGTCCACGAGAGCGTGATTATTGTCTGCGAACACATTATACCAGTGATAATGAAATTATTACAGGTCTATCATATGCAGGTAGGTGTAGTAATTACTTTGTAGACATGTAGTGGTGATAGGCCTTCATTATTATGGGAATAGTGGTACCATTACTATGTCTGCAGTCTAGGTCCACGAGAGCGTGATTTTTTGTCTGCGAACACATTATACTAGTGTTAATGAAATTATTACAGGTCTATCACATCCAGGGAGGTGTAGTAATTACTTTGTAGACATGTAGTGGTGGTAGGCCTTCATTATATTGGGAATAGTGGTACCATTAGTATGTCTGCAGACTAGGTCCACGAGAGCGGGATTATTGTCTGCAAACGCATTATACTAGTGGTTATGAAATTATTACAGGTTCATCATATGCAGGTAGGTGTTGTAATTACTTTGTAGACATGTAGTGATGATAGGCCTTCATTATATTGGGAATAGTGGTACCATTACTATGTCTGCAGACTAAGTCCACGAGAGCGTGATTATGGTCTGCGAACACATTATACTAGTGGTTATGAAATTATTACAGGTCTATCATATGCAGGTAGGTGTAGTAATTACTTTGTAGACATGAAGTGGTGATAGGCCTTTATTATAATGGCAATAGTAGTACCATTACTATGTCTGCAGACTAGGTCCACGAGAGCGTGTCTATTGTCTGCGAACACATTATACTAGTGGTTATGAAATTATTACAGGTCTATCACATCCAGGTAGGTGTAGTAATTACTTTGTAGACATGTAGTGGTGACAGGCCTTCATTATAATGGGAATAGTGGTACCACTACTATGTCTGCCGACTAGGTCCACGAGAGCGTGATTATTGTCTGCGAACACATTATACTAGTGGTTATGAAATTATTACAGGTCTATCATATGCAGGTAGGTGTAGTAATTAATTACTTTGTAGACATGTAGTGATGATAGGCCTTTATTATAATAGGAATAGTGGTACCATTACTATGTATGCAGGCTTGGTACACGAGAGCGGGATTATTGTCTGCGAACACATTATACTAGTGGTTATGAAATTATTACAGGTTTATCATATGCAGGTAGGTGTTGTAATTACATTGTAGACATGTAGTGGTGGTAGGCCTTCATTATAATGCCAATAGTAGTACCATTACTATGTCTGCAGACTAGGTCCACGAGAGTGTGATTATTGTCTGCGAAAACATTATACTAGTGATATTGAAATTATTACAGGTCTATCACACCCAGGTCGGTGTAGTAATTACGTTGCAGACATGTAGTGGTGGTAGGACTTCATTATATTGGGAATAGTGGTACCATTACTATGTCTGCAGACTAGGTCCACGAGAGCGTGATTATTGTCTGCGAACACATTATACTAGTGGTTATAAAATTATTACAATTCTATCATATGCAGGTAGGTGTAGTAATTACTTTGTAGACATGTAGTGGTGATAGGCCTTCATTATTATGGCAATAGTAGTACCATTACTATGTCTGCAGACTAGGTCCATGAAAGCGTGATTATTGTCTGCGAACACATTATACTAGTGGTTATGAAATTATTACAGGTCTATCATATGCAGATAGGTGTAATAATTACTTTGTAGACATGTAGTGATGATAGGCCTTCATTATATTGGGAATAGTGGTACCATTACTATGTCTGCAGACCAGATCCACGAGAGCGTGATTATTGTCTGCGAACACATTATACTAGTGATAATGAAATTATTACAGGTCTATTATTTGCAGGTTGGTGTAGTAATTAATTGTAGTAATTAGGTCTATCACATCCAGGTAGGTGTAGTAATTACTTTGTAGACATGTAGTGATGATAGGCCTTCTTTATAATACGAATAGTGGTACATTAATATGTCTGCAGACTAGGTCCACAAGAGCGTTATTATTGTCTGCGAACACATTATACTAGAGGTTATGAAATTATTACAGGTCTATCATATGCAGGTAGGTGTAGTAATTAATTACTTTGTAGACATGTAGTGATGATAGGCCTTCATTATAATGGGAATAGTGGTACCATTACTATGTCTGCAGACTAGGTCCACGAGAGCGTGAATATTGTCTGCGAACACATTATACTAGTGATAATGAAATTATTACAGGTCTATCATATGCAGGTAGGTGTAGTAATTACTTTGTAGACATGTAGTGGTGATAGGCCTTTATTATAATGGCAATAGTAGTACCATTACTATGTCTGCAGGCTTGGTACACGAGAGCGTGATTATTGTCTGCGAACACATACTAGTGGTTATGAAATTATTACAGGTTTATCATATGCAGGTAGGTGTAGTAATTACTTTGTAGACATGTAGTGATGATAGGCCTTCATTATATTGGGAATAGTGGTACCATTACTATGTCTGCAGACTAGGTCCACGAGAGCGTGATTATTGTCTGCGAACACATTATACTAGTGGTTATGAAATTATTACAGGTCTATCATATGCAGGTAGGTGTAGTAATTAATTACTTTGTAGACATGTAGTGATGATAGGCCTTTATTATAATAGGAATAGTGGTACCATTACTATGTCTGCAGGCTTGGTACACGAGAGCGTGATTATTGTCTGCGAACACATACTAGTGGTTATGAAATTATTACAGTTTTATCATATGCAAGTAGGTGTAGTAATTACTTTGTAGACAAGTAGTGATGATTGGCCTTCATTATATTGGGAATAGTGGTACCATTACTATGTCTGCAGACTAGGTCCACGAGAGCGTGATTATTGTCTGCGAACACATTATACTAGTGGTTATGAAATTATTACAGGTCTATCACATCCAGGTAGGTGTAGTAATTACTTTGTAGACATGTAGTGATGATAGGCCTTCATTATATTGGGAATAGTGGTACCATTACTATGTCTGCAGACTAGGTTCACGAGAGAGTGATTATTGTCTGCGAACACATTATACCAGTGATAATGAAATTATTACAGGTCTATCACATCCAGGTAGGTGTAGTAATTACTTAGTAGACATGCAGCGATGATAGGCCTTCATTATAATGGGAATAGTGGTGCCAATACTATGTCTGCAGACTAGGTCCACGAGAGCGTGATTATTGTCTGCGAACACATTATACTAGTGGTTATCAAATTATTACAGGTCTGTCACATCCAGGGAGGTGTAGTAATTACTTTGTAGACATGTAGTGGTGGTAGGCCTTCATTATATTGGGAATAGTGGTACCATTAGTATGTCTGCAGACTAGGTCCACGAGAGCGGGATTATTGTCTGCGAACACATTATACTAGTGGTTATGAAATTATTACAGGTCTATCATATGCAGGTAGGTGTAGTAATTACTTTGTAGACATGTAGTGGTGATATGTCTTCATTATAATGGCAATAGTAGTACCATTACTATGTCTGCAGACTAGTTCCACGACAGCGTGACTATTGTTTGCGAACACATTATACGAGTGGTTATGAAATTATTACAAGTCTATCACATCCAGGTAGGTGTAGTAATTACTTTGTAGACATGTAGTGGTGATAGGCCTTCATTATAATGGCAATAGTAGTACCATTACTATATCTGCAGACTATGTCCACGAGAGCGTGATTATTGTCTGCGAACACATAATACTAGTGGTTATGAAATTATTACAGGTCTATCATATGCAGGTAGGTGTAGTAATTACTTTGTAGACATGTAGTGGTGATAGGTCTTCATTATAATGGCAATAGTAGTACCATTACTATGTCTGCAGACTAGTTCCACGAGAGCGTGACTATTGTCTGCGAACACATTATACTAGTGGTTATGAAATTATTACAGGTCTATCACATCCAGGCAGGTGTAGTAATTACTTTGTAGACATGTAGTGGTGATAGGTCTTCATTATTATGGCAATAGTAGTACCATTACTATGTCTGCAGACTAGTTCCACGAGAGCGTGACTATTGTCTGCGAACACATTATACTAGTGGTTATGAAATTATTACAGGTCTATCACATCAAGGCAGGTGTAGTAATTACTTTGTAGACATGTAGTGGTGATAGGCCTTTATTATAATTGCAATAGTAGTACCATTACTATGTCTGCAGACTAGGTCCACGAGAGCGTGACTATTGTCTGCGAACACATTATACTAGTCGTTATGAAATTATTACAGGTCTATCACATCCAGGTAGATGTAGTAATTACTTTGTAGACATGTAGTGGTGATAGGCCTTCATTATAATAGGAATAGTGGTACCATTACTATGTCTGCAGACTAGGTCCACGAGAGCGTGATTATATATATTGTCTGCGAACACATAATACTAGTGGTTATGAAATTATTACAGGTCTATCATACGCAGGTAGGTGTAGTAATTACTTTGTAGTCATGTAGTGGTGATAGGTCTTCATTATAATGGCAATAGTAGTACCATTACTATGTCTGCAGACTAGTTCCACGAGAGCGAGACTATTGTCTGCGAACACATTATACTAGTGGTTATGAAATTATTACAGGTCTATCACATCCAAGCAGGTGTAGTAATTACTTTGTAGACATGTAGTGGTGATAGGCCTTTATTATAATGGCAATAGTAGTACCATTACTATGTCTGCATACTAGGTCCACGAGAGCGTGACTATTGTCTGCGAACACATTATACTAGTGGTTATGAAATTATTACAGGTCTATCATATGCAGGTAGGTGTAGTAATTACTTTGTAGACATGTAGTGATGATAGGCCTTCATTATAATGGGAATAGTGTTAATATTACTATGTCTGCAGACTAGGTCCACAAGAGCGTGATTATTGCCTGCGAACACATTATACTAGTGGTTATGAAATTATTACAGGTCTATCACATCCAGGTAGGTGTAGTAATTACTTTGTAGACATGTAGTGATGATAGGCCTTCATTATAATGGGAAAAGTGGTACCATTACTATGTCTGCAGATTAGGTCCACGAGAGCGTGATTATTGTCTGCGAACACATTATACTAGTGATAATGAAATTATTACAGGTCTATTATTTGCAGGTTGGTGTAGTAATTAATTGTAGTAATTAGGTCTATCACATCCAGGTAGGTGTAGTAATTACTTTGTAGACATGTAGTGATGATAGGCCTTCATTATAAAAGGAATAGTGGTACATTACTATGTCTGCAGACTAGGTCCACTAGAGCGTGATTATTGTCTGCGAACACATTATACTAGTGGTTATGAAATTATTACAGGTCTATCATATGCAGGTAGGTGTAGTAATTACTTTGTAGACATGTAGTGATGATAGGCCTTCATTATAAAGGGAATAGTGGTACCATTACTATGTCTGCAGGCTAGGTCCACGAGAGCGTGATTATTGTCTGCGAACACATTATACTAGTGATAATGAAATTATTACAGGTCTATTATTTGCAGGTTGGTGTAGTAATTAATTGTAGTAATTAGGTCTATCACATCCAGTTAGGTGTAGTAATTACTTTGTAGACATGTAGTGATGATAGGCCTTCATTATAATAGGAATAGTGGTACATTACTATGTCTGCAGACTAGGTCCACGTGAGCGTGATTATTGTCTGCGAACACATTATACTAGTGGTTATGAAATTATTACAGGTCTACCATATGCAGGTAGGTGTAGTAATTACTTTGTAGACATGTAGTGATGATAGGCCTTCATTATAATGGGAATAGTGGTACCATTACTATGTCTGCAGACTAGGTCCACGAGAGCGTGATTATTGTCTGCGAACACATTATACTAGTGTTAATGAAATTATTACAGGTCTATCATATGCAGGTAGGTGAATAATTACTTTGTAGACATGTAGTGGTGATTGGTCTTCATTATTATGGCAATAGTAGTACCATTACTATTTCTGCAGACTAGGTCCACGAGAGCGTGATTATTGTATGCGAACACATTATACTAGTGGTTATGAAATTATTACAGGTCTATCACATCCATGTAGGTGTAGTAATTACTTTGTAGACATGTAGTGATGATGGGCCTTCATTATAATGGGAATAGTGGTAATATTACTATGTCTGCAGACTAGGTCCACGAGAGCGTGATTATTGTCTGCGAACACATTATACTAGTGATAATGAAATTATTACAGATCTATTATTTGCAGGTTGGTGTAGTAATTAATTGTAGTAATTAGGTCTATCACATCCAGGTAGGTGTAGTAATTACTTTGTAGACATGTAGTGATGATAGGCCTTCATTATAATGGCAATAGTAGTACCATTACTTTGTCTGCAGACTATGTAGACGAGAGCGTGATTATTGTCTGCGAACACATTATACTAGTGGTTATGAAATTATTACAGGTCTATCATATGCAGGTAGGTGTAGTAATTACTTTGTAGACATGTAGTGATGATAGGCCTTCATTATAATGGGAATAGTGGTACCATTACTATGTCTACAGACGAGGTCCACGAGAGCGTAATTATTGTCTGCGAACACATTATACTAGTGATAATGAAATTATTACAGGTCTATTATTTGCAGGTTGGTGTTGTAATTAATTGTAGTCATTAGGTCTATCACATCCAGGTAGGTGTAGTAATTACTTTGTAGACATGTAGTGATGATAGGCCTTCATTATATTAGGAATAGTGGTACATTACTATGTCTGCAGACTAGGTCCACGAGAGCGTGATTATTGTCTGCGAACACATTATACTAGTGATAATGAAATTATTACAGGTCTATTATTTGCAGGTTGGTGTAGTAATTAATTGTAGTAATTAGGTCTATCATATCCAGGTAGGTGTAGTAATTACTTTGTAGACATGTAGTGATGATAGGCCTTCATTATAATAGGAATAGTGGTACATTACTATGTCCACTGGAGCGTGATTATTGTCTGCGAACACATTATACTAGTAGTTATGAAATTATTACAGGTCTATCATATGCAGGTAGGTGTAGTAATTACTTTGTAGACATGTAGTGATGATAGGCCTTCATTATAAAGGGAATAGTGGTACCATTACTATGTCTGCAGGCTAGGTCCACGAGAGCGTGATTATTGTCTGCGAACACATTATACTAGTGATAATGAAATTATTACAGGTCTATTATTTGCTGGTTGGTGTAGTAATTAATTGTAGTAATTAGGTCTATCACATCCAGGTAGGTGTAGTAATTACTTTGTAGACATGTAGTGATGATAGGCCTTCATTATAATAGGAATAGTGGTACATTACTATGTCTGCAGACTAGGTCCACGTGAGCGTGATTATTGTCTGCGAACACATTATACTAGTGGTTATGAAATTATTACAGGTCTACCATATGCAGGTAGGTGTAGTAATTACTTTGTAGTCATGTAGTGATGATAGGCCTTCATTATAATGGGAATAGTGGTACCATTACTATGTCTGCAGACTAGGTCCACGAGAGCGTGATTATTGTCTGCGAACACATTATACTAGTGTTAATGAAATTATTACAGGTCTATCATATGCAGGTAGGTGAATAATTACTTTGTAGACATGTAGTGGTGATTGGTCTTCATTATTATGGCAATAGTAGTACCATTACTATTTCTGCAGACTAGGTCCACGAGAGCGTGATTATTGTATGCGAACACATTATACTAGTGGTTATGAAATTATTACAGGTCTATCACATCCATGTAGGTGTAGTAATTACTTTGTAGACATGTAGTGATGATGGGCCTTCATTATAATGGGAATAGTGGTAATATTACTATGTCTGCAGACTAGGTCCACGAGAGCGTGATTATTGTCTGCGAACACATTATACTAGTGATAATGAAATTATTACAGATCTATTATTTGCAGGTTGGTGTAGTAATTAATTGTAGTAATTAGGTCTATCACATCCAGGTAGGTGTAGTAATTACTTTGTAGACATGTAGTGATGATAGGCCTTCATTATAATGGCAATAGTAGTACCATTACTTTGTCTGCAGACTATGTAGACGAGAGCGTGATTATTGTCTGCGAGCACATTATACTAGTGGTTATGAAATTATTACAGGTCTATCATATGCAGGTAGGTGTAGTAATTACTTTGTAGACATGTAGTGATGATAGGCCTTCATTATAATGGGAATAGTGGTACCATTACTATGTCTACAGACGAGGTCCACGAGAGCGTAATTATTGTCTGCGAACACATTATACTAGTGATAATGAAATTATTACAGGTCTATTATTTGCAGGTTGGTGTTGTAATTAATTGTAGTCATTAGGTCTATCACATCCAGGTAGGTGTAGTAATTACTTTGTAGACATGTAGTGATGATAGGCCTTCATTATATTAGGAATAGTGGTACATTACTATGTCTGCAGACTAGGTCCACGAGAGCGTGATTATTGTCTGCGAACACATTATACTAGTGATAATGAAATTATTACAGGTCTATTATTTGCAGGTTGGTGTAGTAATTAATTGTAGTAATTAGGTCTATCATATCCAGGTAGGTGTAGTAATTACTTTGTAGACATGTAGTGATGATAGGCCTTCATTATAATAGGAATAGTGGTACATTACTATGTCCACTGGAGCGTGATTATTGTCTGCGAACACATTATACTAGTAGTTATGAAATTATTACAGGTCTATCATATGCAGGTAGGTGTAGTAATTACTTTGTAGACATGTAGTGATGATAGGCCTTCATTATAAAGGGAATAGTGGTACCATTACTATGTCTGCAGGCTAGGTCCACGAGAGCGTGATTATTGTCTGCGAACACATTATACTAGTGATAATGAAATTATTACAGGTCTATTATTTGCTGGTTGGTGTAGTAATTAATTGTAGTAATTAGGTCTATCACATCCAGGTAGGTGTAGTAATTACTTTGTAGACATGTAGTGATGATAGGCCTTCATTATAATAGGAATAGTGGTACATTACTATGTCTGCAGACTAGGTCCACGTGAGCGTGATTATTGTCTGCGAACACATTATACTAGTGGTTATGAAATTATTACAGGTCTACCATATGCAGGTAGGTGTAGTAATTACTTTGTAGTCATGTAGTGATGATAGGCCTTCATTATAATGGGAATAGTGGTACCATTACTATGTCTGCAGACTAGGTCCACGAGAGCGTGATTATTGTCTGCGAACACATTATACTAGTGTTAATGAAATTATTACAGGTCTATCATATGCAGGTAGGTGTAATAATTACTTTGTAGACATGTAGTGGTGATTGGTCTTCATTATTATGGCAATAGTAGTACCATTACTATTTCTGCAGACCAGGTCCACGAGAGCGTGATTATTGTATGCGAACACATACTAGTGGTTATGAAATTATTACAGGTCTATCACATCCATGTAGGTGTAGTAATTACTTTGTAGACATGTAGTGATGATGGGCCTTCATTATAATGGGAATAGTGGTAATATTACTATGTCTGCAGACTAGGTCCACGAGAGCGTGATTATTGTCTGCGAACACATTATACTAGTGATAATGAAATTATTACAGGTCTATTATTTGCAGGTTGGTGTAGTAATTAATTGTAGTAATTAGGTCTATCACATCCAGGTAGGTGTAGTAATTACTTTGTAGACATGTAGTGATGATAGGCCTTCATTATAATGGCAATAGTAGTACCATTACTTTGTCTGCAGACTATGTAGACGAGAGCGTGATTATTGTCTGCGAACACATTATACTAGTGGTTATGAAATTATTACAGGTCTATCATATGCAGGTAGGTGTAGTAATTACTTTGTAGACATGTAGTGATGATAGGCCTTCATTATAATGGGAATAGTGGTACCATTACTATGTCTACAGACGAGGTCCACTAGAGCGCAATTATTGTCTGCGAACACATTATACTAGTGATAATGAAATTATTACAGGTCTATTATTTGCAGGTTGGTGTTGTAATTAATTG
This sequence comes from Saccoglossus kowalevskii, assembly GCF_978046115.1. NCBI lineage: Eukaryota > Metazoa > Hemichordata > Enteropneusta > Harrimaniidae > Saccoglossus > Saccoglossus kowalevskii. The sequence continues at coordinate 43,985,825 of NC_140645.1, read as the reverse complement.
TAGTCATTAGGTCTATCACATCCAGGTAGGTGTAGTAATTACTTTGTAGACATGTAGTGATGATAGGCCTTCATTATATTAGGAATAGTGGTACATTACTATGTCTGCAGACTAGGTCCACGAGAGCGTGATTATTGTCTGCGAACACATTATACTAGTGATAATGAAATTATTACAGGTCTATTATTTGCAGGTTGGTGTAGTAATTAATTGTAGTAATTAGGTCTATCATATCCAGGTAGGTGTAGTAATTACTTTGTAGACATGTAGTGATGATAGGCCTTCATTATAATAGGAATAGTGGTACATTACTATGTCTGCAGACTAGGTCCACTGGAGCGTGATTATTGTCTGCGAACACATTATACTAGTAGTTATGAAATTATTACAGGTCTATCATATGCAGGTAGGTGTAGTAATTACTTTGTAGACATGTAGTGATGATAGGCCTTCATTATAATGGGAATAGTGTTACCATTACTATGTCTGCGGACTAGGTCCACGAGAGCGTGATTATTGTCTGCGAACACATTATACTAGTGGTTATGAAATTATTACAGGTCTATCATATGCAGGTAGGTGTAGTAATTACTTTGTAGACATGTAGTGGTGATATGCCTTCATTATTATGGCAATAGTAGTACCATTACTATTTCTGCAGACTAGGTCCACGAGAGCGTGATTATTGTCTGCAAACACATTATACTAGTGGTTATGAAATTATTACAGGTCTATCATATGCAGGTAGGTGTAGTAATTACTTTGTAGACATGTAGTGATGATAGGCCTTCATTATAATGGGAATAGTGGTACCATTACTATGTCTGCAGACTAGGTCCACGAGAGCGTGATTATTGTTTGCGAACACATTATACTAGTGGTTATGAAATTATTACAGGTCTATCATATGCAGGTAGGTGTAGTAATTACTTTGTAGACATGTAGTGATGATAGGCCTTCATTATAATGGGAATAGTGGTACCATTACTATGACTGCAGACTAGGTCCACGAGAGCGTGATTATTGTCTGCGAACACATTATACTAGTGATAACGAAATTATTACAGGTGTATCACATCCAGGTGGATGTAGTAATTACTTTGTAGACGTGTAGTGGTGGTACATGTAGGCCTTCATTATAATGGGAATAGTGGTACACACGCACTTAATCCGAAGCTTGTATAGGATGTATATCGAGTGTACAAAATGGCCAACTGGAAGCCATTTTTTAGCTCCGCTGTTGACTTTCTCGAGCGGAGCTTATCATATGAGTGATTGTTCGTCGTCGTCCGTGTCAATGTTATACTTTTTCGACCTCTTCTTGAAAAGTACAAGCCTGAATGCTATGATACTTGGTTTATATGTGTCTTGGGTAGACCTCTCTTAGGTTTGTTCATTTCATGTTGATATCTTCAATTCTCTAATTTTGGTGAATATTTTTGTCATTTTTGGTAAAAAGTGATATTTTCGACTTGTTAAAAACCGCAAGTGCAATTGCTTTGATATTACATATATAGGTACTACATGTGGACCTCTCTCAGATTTATTCATTTTGTATTGACATCTTTAATTTTCTAATTTTGGTGAATATTTTTGTAAATTTTGGTAAAAAGTGATATTTTCGACTTCTTGACCAATAGTTCAATTGCTTTGATATTACATATATAGATACTACATGTAGACCTTTCTCAGATTTGTTCATTTCGTGATGATATCTTCAATTCTCTAATTTTGGTGAATATTTTTGTCATGTTTGGTAAAAAGTGATATTTTCGTCTTCTTGTTAAAAACTGTAAGTCCGATTGCTTTGATATTACATATATAGGTACTACATGTGGACCTCTCTCAGATTTGTTCATTTTGTGATGATATCTTCAATTCTTTAATTTTGGTGAATATTTTGTCATTTTTGGTAGAAAGTGATATTTTCGACTTCTTGTTAAAAACTGCAAGTCCGATTGCTTTGATACTATACATATTGTTCATTTTCTAATGATGTCTTCAGTTCTTTAATTGGAATGTGCATTGCTAACAGCGGAGCTATCTTAGCCGATAGGCTGCTTGTTACTTTTTCGACTACTAGTATTTGAAAACTACAAATCTTATTGATTTGATACTTGATGTATATGTATCTTGGGCAGACCTCTCTTAGATTTGTTCATTTCGTGATGATATCTGTAATTCTCAAATTTTGATAAATATTTTTGTCATTTTTGGTAAAAAGTGATATTTTCAACTTCTTGTTGAAAACCACAAGTCTGATTGCTTTGATATTTTATATATACATAGGTACTACATGTGGACCGCTCTCAGATTTGTTCATTTCGTGATGATATATTCAATTCTCTAATTTTGATAAATATTTGTCATTTTTTGTAAAGTAATATTTTCGACTTGTTGAAAACTTCTCGATTGCTTTGATACTATACATATTGTTCATTTTCTAATGATATATTCAGTTCATTAATTGAAATGTCATTGCTAACAGCAGAGCTATCTCAGCCGACAGGCTGCTTGTTCATTGACCTGATAATAGAACTATAGCATGCACTGTTTTATTTTCTATATTATTAAGTCACTTACACGATTTCTTCCAACTTAATTTCAGGTTTGCGACAAGATTTGTCATGGATGTATTATTGAACGAGTCGATAGCTTTACTGGTATCTTTGAGGAAAGGCGGATCTAATGTGTGCCAAAAGTGAAGTCAAATTGACATCTATGGTGTAGTAATTTTCAATGAAACTTGCTACTACTACATTGAATGAAATCTATGGTGATTCAAGTTACTGTAGAGGAATTATTCACTGGGTTTTAATTTCAGCATATTTGATGTTGCAAGGATATTCACTAGGTTTTGAATTCACTGGATTGTGAAAGTTTACTGGGTTTTAATTTAGCACATTTAGCTGGGAAAATAAAACCCACCAAATAATTAAGCCCTATGCAGTAATAACTAATCATGTATGCAAATTGTGCCCATTGGAGGCCATTTTGTCTGTCAGCACAGTTTTTGCATGAGCATGTTGTGTACTGAATGACTTTTACTCTTACGAATATTATTATATGCATTCCAATTAGTATAAAAAATTATATAATTAACGATGGTAATATCTTTTTTTATATTTGTTGTACAAAAACATCTTTGTTCATGGGATTCATACCAAGATTCCCCCTTACCAATAAATTCAGATGAAATTTTGTGTTATGATGATTCTCAGACCTGATTAGTTTGGCGTTAAAATAAGTGTATATGAATTTGCCAAATATGCACAAATTTCTGAGTTTATATATACCACTTAACAGATTTAAATACAACTTAGGTCATATGTGATCTGGGTTATTTAAATGACAACATGTAATATAATCAGAAAAAGGTGGCCAACCAAGCCTTGTTGTAGACAAAATATCATGAAGGGACCCTACACGGAGCCAATGTCACATAAAATGGAATGCGAATACTAAGGGTCGAGTAGTCGCCATTTTTAGTCCCCGTTCGAATGAAGTCTGAAAACAGGGACTTATAATTCGTCCGTCCGTCCGGAGTCGTATTTCAGAATCCTTCGGACCGATTTCGCTTATTCTCTGCATATGTCTAGTGCTTTATATGGGACATGTGCACATACAGTGGTTTAGCGATTTGATTCAAAATGGTTGACTGGCATCCATCTTGTTTTTTTGAAAATTTGGACATGCTTTGTCAGTTGTCATTCAAACTTGGTACATAGATTTTACATGTTAGGATACATGTCCAAGACAATTTCTTTCACAATTGGATCAAAGATGGTCGACTGGCAGGCATCTTGTTTGTTTTTTAAAATGTGGTATCTTGGACATGCTTTGTCAGTTTTCAAATTTGGCACATACTTTAAAAATGTTAGGATACATGTCCATGACAATTTGTTTAAAAATCGGATCAAGGATGGCCTTACTACTATATTTTCAAGATTTATGTACCATTTTCATTCGTATTTGGCACATACATCATGCATGTCAGTTTGTTTCATAATCAGATCAAAGATGGCTGAATAGCAGTCGTTTTTATTTTTGCCCATATTACTTTCACTTGTGATCTATGTTTTCTTTGCTATGCCTTAAACCGGAGGGGTTGTCACGCAACAGCTGTTCGAATTTGATGTAAATATACAATCTGTTGTATTTGCCACTTGGGACTCAAGTTTCAAGGACGCATTCACGACAACCCCTCTGCTTTAATATGACGAGCACAAAGAAAACTTTGAAAAATTTAATGAGGACTGTGTCATTTTCAATGACTTGTGTTGAAATCAGTCACGTAACTGGAACTGTGGGAAAATTATGGCACATGTGGCAAACTACAGTGCAAAATGTACAATGTCGGTATATTGTATTGGCTGTGCTTTCAGTGTTCACATTTTGGCTATTGAGGTTGACCACACCTGTGCTCGTCCATCATTTGTCATACTTAGTTCGTCAACTTTTTTCCTTCAAACGACTTCTTCTCCAAAACTGTCAGCTTTGCTATTCATACCAATTCTACCTGGAATGCTTCTTTGTCAGATTTGTTCATTTCATGACATCACACGTAAACCTCTAGTTTTAGTCCCTATTCGGATGAAGTCTGAAAACGAGGACTGTTAATTTGGGTTCGTTCTGTACGTACGTCAGTGTACGTACGTACGTCCGGAGCTATATCTTGGACAGCCATTGACGGATTTCATTCAAACTCTACATGAAGACAATACATAATGTCTATGCGTGCAAGATTAACTGATCGCGCTGTGGTGGACCTCTCTCTCGAGGACCCGCTGTCTCGTAGCAGGTCTGCAGCCACAATCCAATCAGAACTCACGATAGAAACGGCAGGTACATTACGCAGGTCGGGTCGCATCGGGTCGGGTCGTCGGGTCGGGTAACAATTTAGGTTGCAGATAATCCGATTTTTGCCATACAACATTATATTTTCACATATTGTTTATCCGAACTGTCTATCTATTTACATTTAATTATTTTGTACGTATGTTTTTGATTTTATGAATGAAGTGGCTATTAGTCCAGTTCATTTCCACTGCACGCTGCTATGTGATCGTTGTTAAATATTTGAATGTTTTGCTAGTTCAAAGATACAATTCTATTTCGTTTTAATCTAAAAATCTGGCCAGGTCCTTCCAGAACGTACAAATGTGGTCTAGCTCCACGGTGCATCTGGCCGAGGCTCGGTGTACACAGTGTATATCCCAGACTGTGTCACTCATCGAATAAATGTAGTGCCCGAGTTTGAAGGTACATACTCAGTCATCAGAGCCAAAACGTCGATGTTGTAAATACGGGGTCGACTATTTCAAAACATAGGGGCGGGCATGAAGTGTGTATTTGTTTTTTGTTTGTTTTTTTGTAATTTCCCGCTGTTTACACATAATTTTATTCATGCTGGTTATGTTTTGGTAAACACGTTTTCCCGAAATTGTCATGCCTTCCCCAGTTTTTCAAACGCCCAACCCTAACAAAAACAACCAAAACACATATGCAAGTTGGACCATTTAAGTTCCACAGCCGAATTTTTATTTTTTTGGGGGGGGGAGTACTCAGCATGACAGGAGACGGTTTTTTCCTCTTGTTGTCATATTATAATTTTTCCCAATTCCAAACTGAACGTCGTTATTTTATGCGATTGTTACCAAACCTCAATAAACTCATTGCTTTTTCAAAACGTTGCATGCTGGTGATTATCTGATGGGAAGTCTGTTTGAAGATTTACAAACGAGTTATTATTTTAAAATTCAGAGCCCCAAAGTTGTAATTGGGTCAAACTGCATTAAATGTATTAATAAACGCACCCACTCACTAGACCATTGAAAAGATGCAAAGAATTATAATTTTAAAAACAGCCAATACAATGTCGTGAGGTCAACAAAAAGAGTCAATGTGTAGCGAATAAATAGATAAATGTTGAAGCAATATTGTATGTGTAAATCCATTTTAGTGATCAACTTGGGATCCAAAGCACCTGATGAGAACATTAATGTTTTTATGACATCCATAACACAGAACATCCAAGAATCATTGATGTATACTCTCAATTGCTAAAATAGCACATTGTGTAATATTTATTAACATATTCTGATGCATACACCATAAATAAATTGTACTTCACGATAATTCATACATCTGCATTCGTGTGAATTACTGTGTTATTAAATACACACACACACACACCAATAATTATTTCCATTCATCTAACTTTATTGGCACAACAGCAACAATAAAACAAGTTTAAAACAACAATATTGTAACTGTCGATCAATTACTACCAAAATCCTTTCCTGTTTTAAGTAACAGAAAGGAATTAAGTTTGAGTACATCTGAAATTATAATATCAAAATGAAGTTTGAAGGCTGATGGCAGCATATCTTAAATATGCTGAAAGGTCTTTGCCTTGATATGTTATATAAACAGTTTCAAGTCAATGGGTATTGCTGTTCATTAGAAGATGTTTCAGTATTTGTACTTGTTTTCATCAAAAACGAAAATGGCAGACAAGGTCATGTGACCAGTGAAAAATGTATTCGTCAACTTGGTAGTAAATGTCCCACTGATGCTATGACATAATTTAGATATGGCTTGACCCCTGAGAAGTGGGTAAAATAGAGCACTTCCTGTTTAAGCTTTATCCAATATGGCTGCCAAAGGTAGAGTTGACTTCTCAGAACTCAGAACCACAGTCAGCTGGCGCACTCGTGATAATAAAATCAATACGATATTTACTATATTGGGGCCGCCATCTTGAATGACGCATAAAACTAAAATAGAGACAAGTTGTAAAACGCGTTTTTCAGATTCCTACAAATCAGGACAAAAATACCAACCTTTCACAAAAATACGGTCCGTTGGGGTTATATTAAGCCAACCGATAACAAAATTCGGCCGAATTCGTCGTTTTTGTGTGGAAAAATCCCTTGCATACGAACACCTAATTACGCGAAGAACATAGAACACTAAGCCGGGGTATTTGAAACTAAAAATTGGCATTCTTAGATGTCTACAATTATTTTGTATTTACATTGACCATGAGGTCCACAGTATATTTTTCTTACTGATGTGACTACAGTGACTGTGTGATGTACTCGGCAGTTTTTGTTGTTTTGTCGATTGTTGTCAGTTGTTTGTTTTGTGTTCTTGGCATTTTTACAAAAAACAACGGTCAAATACGAACATTATTTTACGAACATTTTGTTCTCCACAGTATCCAGCTTAAATGTCGGATTTTTCGGAAGCATGAGATTGTAATGTAAATTTCATTCATTAATGTTGTACGATGACGCTTTCTCCGAGTCCCATGTTGACTATGTTCCGGCCCGTTTACTTACTGTTAGTGTCTGACAATGCGACCAAGTAAACGTAAGAATAGTAAAACAAAAAAGCAACCTAAAAATTAGTTGCCCGTGTCAAAGAGAGTCGCAGTCTGTCAGTCGTCGCCGTCCACAGCAGCGATATAATTTTACACATCGAAATTGAGAATCGCAAGTGTAGACATATTGCATAGAAATGAACACTAAATACAGCTATACCACCCAGCAATCGAATCATCAATCTTCATGAGTGATGTAACTGTTATTTCCATCTATTCCCACTATCCTACAACGCTCAAGGGAATGTTGTCAAATTCGCTCGTGTGCGTATTTTCGTACAGTGGCGTAAACATTGCTACAGTCAAAGACGCGCTGAACAGGAAGTCTGGTACCATTTTTTGGAGAGTAGAGAACCATTTATACAGGGGACGCTCCAGTAAGAAATTGTTAAAATTGCACGATTGGCATATCAAAATCCTGTATTGAAACAGAACATATTCTGTATTCACTAAAAAACAATGTTGTTATGTTTTTAGACCTACAACGAACTCGAAACAAAAGAAACAGTCCGATCCCAACAACCTGCGTCCTTGAAATAGAGTCTTATCGCCCTTGCGTTTCCGAGCGAAAATATGTCGATGCCAAAAACGACCGATTTATTCATTAACTCCAATTTCTTCGTCTGGGGGCGCACTCCAGGTTCTGAGGTTCTGAGTTCTGGAAAGTCAACTCTACCGGCTGCCAAACCATGTGGCATATCAAATTTCCTTTCGCAAAATTGAAAGGTCTTACAATGAAGATGCTATATAGAGAGTTTCCAATTACTAGTTCAAGCCGTTCTGGAGAAGATAGAGGAGTATTTTTGTTATTTCTCACTGAAAACAAGATGGTGGCTAAAGTCACGTGACCGCTAAAGATTGTATTGCTAATACATGAAATGTAGTACTAGTATATGTTATAAAAAAATCAAATCACCTAGACCCTCAGAAAGTGGTGAAATAGCCATTATTATAGATTTATTTTCAGTCCAAGATGGCGGCCAAACCAATCGACCAATTAAAATTCTAGGTGCATCAGTTCTCATGGTCCCCAATTTGCATGAGACGTTTCTGAAGTCTAAGTGCAACGGTGTTCTAGGTTCTAGGTTGACTTGGACCCTAATAAACTTATGTCAAAAGTAACAATAAACCAGAATTACAGAAGAAGTAAATAAATAAATAAATAAACAAACAAATAAATAAATAAGCAGTAATAACATATTCAAATCGTAAAAACAGCCATACCATACTTGCTCTATTAGACACCATCTTTTAATAGAAGATTACCTAAGCAATAGTAAAAGTCCAAATTTACTTTTATGGATCAGTAAAATAACATACGCAGCAATGCACACACCTCATCCGTATGCATAAGCTACACAAGGTGAATACAAGTCCATTTCTGGTGTTATAGGGCTCTCATCAGTTTGTTTAGGAAAGGAGGATTTTAGATTGTGAGCATTATAAACACTATTTTACATGCCGTTAGAAAACAATACAGAAACAAAATGAATAAGATGAAGGTGCTTGTTACAAAGTAAAACATGGAAACTCTGAACTCGCATAACAATTAAAGTGATGCCTGTATAAATTATGTTTGGACTTGATTGTTCCATATAATGTTTCAAAAATGTCTCTGTTGAATGAAAATGACTACCATTCTGTGTTCAAGTAATATTTGTAATGTTTGGTAAAAAGTGATATTTTCGACTTCTTGTTGAAAACCGCAAGTCTGATTGCTTTGATACTATACATATTGTTCACATTTTCTGTGAATTGATAACAGCGGAGCTATCTCAGCCGATAGGCTGCTTGTTCACTGTTGGTGATAGTTTATTCAGCAAAGTGCATACTAGTACCCTAAACCAAAATTTGATTGTTTATTTTTATAAGGAAACAACAAACAAAAAATATTCAAAATGGCATACACATGCGTTCTGATAATACGTTTTTTTTTACGCTCTCTCCTTCATAGTCGGGAATTTTTGATGAAGAACAGCAGAAAAAAAAATAGAATCGGTGATTTTTTTTAAACTACGAATAGTATCGCACGTGTACGCTCCCTCACACGTATCGTATCGCCAAGCTATTCCAGACACATCACATGACCAAGATGGCGACTTGGTCTGTGTTAAAATTCGCAGGCTTAGAATTTCCGCAAAATGATACAGAATTATTTATTTGATTCTTTTTTATATGTTTTTACACTATTTTGTACATAGGGAAGAATTTTTCGTGATTATGCAGCACTAATTTAACATGGTGTGTACCTATGTCGCATTACATCACAGTGAAGTAAAGTTCTACGCATGTATCTACTATAACTATATAGACACGGTCGAAGTGGTGGATGAATCTTGAGTGTATTCACCTGGTCGTTTAATACAGTATCTTATAATTCTAATCAACGTAATAATCACGTGGTTATCATGCTTTTTATTCATTTGAAGAACATATCGTCAGTTTATGTATAATGTATTTAAAACGACAATTATATGTGATGAGAATTGTATGGTTAATAATAAAATTACAACATTTTTTTCATAGAATAATTTATTACTCCCAAGGGCCTGTCTAAATTGTGACCCGACCCGATGCGACCCGACCTGCGTTATGTACCTGCGCGATAGAAACGACACATTACTCATTGACGCTGCAGGTCGGCGTTCTTTCAACACCGATCTGACGCATATCGCGCAAGGTGTGCCGGGAGTTTGTTCGAACGTTTCGAAATCAATCGTCGATTGGCACGTATTTTACGGATATATTAATTCGTTTCAGGGGCCTATTTACTAAATAACAATATATGAAACTTAGAAATATTGTAAGGACAAACTGGGCCCAAATTGCGCAAATTTGCAATGAGTTTACGGCTGCTAGCGTCTGGTTCGGAAGGAGTTCTACGCGTGATTTTATCGCGTTCAAGGACGTTCTATTTTCGAACTAGTTGAAACCGAAAATTACGCAAGTACTTTTGAACTTCAAACACAAATTTGATTATCATTATCATGTCTTAGTTTCTGATATTTCCACGATTTAATTATTTATGACATTAATATTTCACTCACTAAACAATATTTCACTAAAATACGCGCTTAAAAAGCAACTTAAATTGGAAAAAAAATATCAAGTTCCGTGTATAAACACTAGTGTAAAGAGGCGGCGAAGCGACGCGAACGCACTCAAGAAGAGCGAGTGAAAGCGTCCTACATTCGAACGTTTTCAAAGAGCGCGCGGCCCATTGACGCACAACGCACATTACTTGGTAAAATTACTAATAAAATGGCGGAATATAGAAATAAACGTGTTGCTAGCTTTTTTTCAGTGAACGAGCTTACTTACCACCAAAAGAAAGCGCTTAGTGCTGTATCTGAGGGAAATGATGTGTTTGTTACAACGAAGACCGGATCGGGCAAGTCGATATGCTATCAGAACTTAGTGTTATCAGGGAGCTAGAAAGGGAGCTCCATGGTGTTATCGAACCGAACAAGACCATTCTCATAATTTATACTCTGATATTAGTATTATGGAAGAACAAGTTGCATATATCGGGAAAAGTCCTACATAAGACCAACAGATAGAAAGTGGTAAATACCAAGTCGTATACGGGAGTGCCGAGGCCGTGGTTAGAAATACAGCCAAAACAAAGTCAGCTTGGACGTTCAGTTGTGAGACATGACAAAATAAACGCAGCCAGTAATATATTTCGAGAATAAAACAACAAAGTAAACGCAATCAAAGACGCCGACCACGCGCGCTGGAAATGAATAGAACACGTGGTGGCAAGGAGTCTCACCTGCCTCTTTTACTCAAGGAAACGCACACACACGTGCTATTTTTGTATATTTCGGCAAAGAAAAAAACACCGCAAAGGACAAGTTTAAATCATGTTTGTATTAACGTAACATGAAAGCAACGGTGAATACATGTTTATCAATCATCAATCATCAAGCTAAATATTCGATGTTACATACATGAAGCGAACTACGGTGGTTATGTGGCTAAGACGGGGGATATGTGACAGTATTGTTATGCTCATCTACTACATGTTCGAGTAACTTTCCGATAAAATCGTGATTAGTATCAGCAATAATTTCTAGTACTGCATGGAGAATTGCGTATTATTAGTTGTCATCAGACATATCCCTGTACAGGATTTTTTGAACAATGTCTCACATTTCCGAAAGAATATTCGAATACTAGTTGGGACATAGACCTTAGAATATGTATTTTAAGGTCTATGGTTGGGGTAATATGAATTGAATACTTAGTATCCATATGATCTTTTGAACATGGGGCCCAGGGGCACCGAAGTCCTTTGGAATTAAGTAGAACTTGGGAAACAGACATACATGATTTTAACTGCTACTGTTCAAGATTCTGACTATTAATATGTTCAAAATTCAACAAGTAATCTTCAGTTGAATTTAAAGAATCATCTTTGTTACCCAGTACAATGCTAGTCTTAGCACAAGTGCTATTAACTAGCTTTATATTTAGTTCCATTCAATTCATTATCAACTACATTATCAGGTTCAGTGTCAAGTTTATTATCAGATATATTGCAAAGTGAATTATGAGATTCATTAGTAAGGGTTATACCCTCAATTTTGGCTTTTGTGACTATTTCCTCATTAATTGTGTGACTCATTTTTTGTGAAGGCAGACTCCTCATTAATTGGTTGACTGTTTTTTTATGAGGGCAGTCTCCTCAGCTTTTTTGGTCCATCTGCATGTTCTCTGAAAAAAAGAAGAAACACAAACAGGTTTAATGAAAGCACCATGTCATTCATACCTACAATGAATTTGTAGCACATAAATTTTGAGGCCTAGAATTCGAATAAAAATAATGATTGCACAAATAAAATACTGGCATATTTTTTCACCACGCATTCGTCGACTATCAAAACAATATGTAATTTAGCTATTAAGTTGCATATGCAAATCATCCACACCAGCAACATGACATGCAGATTACATCAAATCTGTTGAGATGTTCATTAGCTAATTTACATATGCACATTACTCCCAATAATATGACATGACAATTGCATCAATGTATATGCCTACCAAATTTGATGAGTCATTTGAGAAATAATCCAAATTTAGTAAAAAAACAATATGCTATTGACAATTTACATATGCAAATTATCCCCAATAGTAATATGGCACACAGATTACATCAATGTACATCTCTATAAAATTTGGTCAAAATCTGTCGAGTTGTTTAGGATTTAATCCAATTAGTGAATTGTCCCTAATATTTCATCTATTACAACAATGCATATCCCTATCAAAGTTGACTCAAAGGGCAAATATGTCGAATTCTTCAAGAGATAATCCCAATTTAAGAAAAATATGGAAATTAGATAAATTACATATTGTGCATATAAAACAGATTTAGCCCAAAAGGTGCGAGGAGTGTCCCCAATCATGTATAATGGAATAAATAATTATTCCTATTCATGACCGCGGTTACAAACGTATTTTAGTTTACCCCCACACCCACAAACACGTATACGCCGATCGAGCATGGGTGGCCACATCGGGAGCCACATGCGCTGACTCGCGTGAACAGTGAAGGGTCCAAATTACTAAATTACATATTCATAATTGGACTTTAGAAAAAAATCCACGATAAAACGACACACTATTAAAATGGCAGAGGCAACGATAAATTCACGCTACTTACCAGGAAAGTTGAGCGAGAGTGAACTACTTCCGGGTCGCAACCAATCATGTCGAAAAATGACCAATCACGTTTCGTGTTGTCGGAGTAATTTCTGAATCATTTATCTGTGAAGCATTGTAATTGAAACATGCAATATTTGTTAATCGCTTTATTCATTACGTTTTATACAAGTGTCATGAATTTGTTTTTGCGTATCTGTTAATCGACTTAATTAGCTTGATTACGAGCGAATTGCTGTGTTATGTCTGTCATCGTTTAGGCCTATTTGAAGTTTTGGACGGAACTTGGCTCAGTGATTTGGAACTAATTACCAGATAACCGCCGCTATTCAGACTACTCATTCTGACAGTTTATATTCATAGTTATTAATGTAGTGAACGATTAATCAAAAGATATGACGTATTCAGTACTTAGTGTGATTGGCTTTATGATTGAAGGATACGCCTTAGAGTCTTTTTACTACTTTGTAATTGGTTAGGGTTTTGAAAATGAATAAAGAGAGTTTGAGTTGGTCTTGGGGAGTACGGCACGACAGACGCAGTCGAGAGCAGTCCTGGAGAGCCTTGGGGCGAGTGTTGACGCAGTCTAAGAGAGTCTTGGGTCAGCCTTGCGATAGTCTTGGTGATTTTTTTCCCCAGGGCGCTGTGTCTTATAGAGTGCTCAATTGACCGACTAAGACGAGAGCTGAAATGTATTTCGTTGTGTGTGTCTTATTTGACTGTAAAGTATAAGTGACTTTCCCGATCCCATACCTCGAGGGGACGAGATATAGAGACGAAACGAGTTTCCCCCCTGGCACGTGTGGAGAACCCAGAGAGAGGAGATTTATCCCCGTGATACGTGAGTGGAGATCCCGGGCAGGTGTTTAACACACATTGAGATCCTGTGAAGAAAAATGAAATGGCGAAGTTGTGTCTTTCTTGCGAACCGAACTAACTGGCTCGATGGCAGAGACGAGACCGCGCTTGACGACTAACACCATTAACAGTATGGCACCGATGAACAACGCTGAAGAGATGAAAATTTCAGATCCCCTCCGGAAGGACGAGTATCGGATAGGACTGAATAATTAAGAATTGAGCGACATTAAACAGTAGTGTATATCGTTTTAGCCTTTTTCCCGTCTTAACTGCCAGAGGAGTAATGTGTTATGATAGCTTTATCTTTGCATTCCGTTACCACGCCGTATGACTTTTGTTTAGATTAATGACTTGTGAGTTCAGTTGAAGTTTATAAGCGTATATGACAGGAGTTTGATTAATTGCTTGTTGATTCATTGTTTATTAGTTACCGCTTTGCAATGCTTTAACCGAGAGACGCATCCCTGGTAATCACGTGATCATGCTGTCGACTGCAGCGATTGGCTGATCGCTTGGTTACACCGCCACACCTTAGTTTTTTTGACCTTTTGATATAGAGTTTGTAACCTTAGTAACGGAGACAGTGCAACGAAGGGTTACGACAGCGAACTGTTTGAGAAAAGTGAGTCGATTGGTAGCCTTTCCCTTGTTTTTTGATTTATAACCGTTGATATTTGAGACTTTATAACCATTGTATTTAGACTTATAATCATTGTACTTAATTAGTGTGTTTTACTCTTTTTGATTTATACCTTTTATTAGTATTGTATTTAACCCATATGACGAAGAGTAGAGGACGGTATCTTTGATTTATGAACGTGTTATGCCAGGAGGCATAATCTCTCAGTTTGGGTGAAGGGATGTGTCATGAATTTGTTTTTGCGTATCTGTTAATCGACTTAATTAGCTTGATTACGAGCGAATTGCTGTGTTATGTCTGTCATCGTTTAGGCCTATTTGAAGTTTTGGACGGAACTTGGCTCAGTGATTTGGAACTAATTACCAGATAACCGCTGCTATTCAGACTACTCATTCTGACAGTTTATATTCATAGTTATTAATGTAGTGAACGATTAATCAAAAGATATGACGTATTCAGTACTTAGTGTGATTGGCTTTATGATTGAAGGTTACGCCTTAGAGTCTTTTTACTGCTTTGTAATTGGTTAGAGTTTTGAAAATGAATAAAGAGAGTTTGAGTTGGTCTTGGGGAGTACGGCACGACAGACGCAGTCGAGAGCAGTCCCGGAGAGCCTTGGGGCGAGTGTTGACGCAGTCTAAGAGAGTCTTGGGTCAGCCTTGCGATAGTCTTGGGGATTTTTTCCCCAGGGCGCTGTTTCTTATAGAGTGCTCGATTGACCGACTAAGACGAGAGCTGAAACGTATTTTGTTGTGTGTGTCTTATTTGACTGTAAAGTATAAGTGACTTTCCCGATCCCATACCTCGAGGGGACGAGATATAGAGACGAGACGAGTTTCCCCCCTGGCACGTGTGGAGAACCCAGAGAGAAGAATTTACCCCTGATACAAGTTCAATAATACTGTATTCTGACTTATACATTGTTGCAAAATACGGATTCGGAAGTGAGACGACGACATGAATGCGAACGTGGCAGAAACCACCGCAGTGTGTTCTTTTGTTTCAATTTTTATATTCATCCAATTAGAAGTTTTCCCACTAATTTTCTTACACGGTCAAGAGTTTATCGATGTATATCAAGGGCATACTGCCAATTCTGTATCATTCTTAAAATTCTAATTTGTGTTATATCGTTGTTATCCAGTTGTAAGTCTCCGGATTGCCAGCGGGTTTTCCGTTAGTGAATAAATTCTGAGTTTTCATTAAGTCGTTCTTTTGTGGTGATTAGTGCTGATTGTGTAGCAGATAATTTTGCATACTATATTTCGTTACATTTCCATATCCGCAACGTATCGTTCCCCACACGTGTACTTCAAGAGTTCAGTGAGTTGACTGTCATGACCTCACATGCGATGAAAGGTGGCTGGATGGAGGTGTTTTCCGAAAAGAAATAAAATTTCCCTTTGCCTGGCATTACAGCTAAAACAAGGTCAGCTTGGACGTTCAGTTGCGAGACGTATAAAAAAACGCAGCCAGTGACACATTTCGAAAATAAAAATACAAAGTAACCGCAATCAGAGGGACCGACCACGCGCGTTGGTAATAAATAGAACGCGTTGTGACACAGTCTCACCAGCCTCTTTCACTGACCCAATATAATTATGTATTTCCCAACGCACTTATATTTAATACATTAACGAAAAACACCACAAGAAAAATGTAAATCAAGCTTGTAATTACAAGTAACTCAACTCGAACGCAATATTCATCACTGTAAAAGTGGATAAATTCGAACCAGCCAGCTCATGACCGGAGACGTCCGGTCGTCTTTGTCGATAACTCGCTAATTCACCATAATCGTGGTGGTAAACTGTTTAGCTGATTTTTTTCAGAAGATGGATATTCAATTCATTTTTCGTTTTATCCTTGTCTTTTCGTCTTAATCGTCGCAGTCTGCTTCATTGAATGTTTAGTTTGATAATTGATAGACATTGATTGATTCAGTGTGAGACTGTTGCTTTCAAATTGTGTTCAATAATACAAAGGTGATTTAAACTTGTTCCTTCCGTTGCGATCGTATTCAATATATGGAAATAGGATGTGTGTGCGTTTGCGTGAGTGAAAGATGCAGGTGAGATTTCTCGTCGCAACGCGTTCTATTTATTTCCAACGGGCGTGGTCGACGCCTTTGATTGCGTTTATTTTGTTCTTGCATTCGCGAAATCTATCGCTGGCACCGTTTATTTTGTCATGTCTCACAACTGAATGTCCAAGCTGACTTTGTTTTGGCTGTATTTAATAAAAGTACATTAGTCTTTACGAGTTTTGTATATATATATCAGCATAATGCTATCGTCAACGCTCGAGTTCGTTTTTTTCTTCAAAATGTTTAATTTGAAAACGACAAGTTGACAACATCGAGTCGCGTTTCGATCGGTGTTTATGATTCACGGGGCCAAGAAAACAATGTCAATACCATTTTTGTGTTTGATTCCATTTACCCAATGACATGATTGACCGCATTACGATTGTGTGTGCTTCGCACAGACTATGGAGCTAAAAAAAAAATCCATGCACAGACCACCCACCTCAGGCGAAGCGAACGGTACTTCCGGTGAAATGTGTAGCCATGTGCAATGTGTACGCCACCCTACAGTTTTTAGCGGCTGTAACATCAGGCATTTACACAGGGCTGTGCAATGTCATACTGTTAGTAATATTCTCTCAGTTAAACTCCGTAAAACATGTCAGTACCTTCTGATGATGTTGAATAATATGTTTGCGCTCATACACGACTGACATGATTGACCGCATTACGATTTCATGTGCATTCGCACAGACCATCCACGCTCAGGCGATGCGACGGTACTCGGTGCAATGTCGCACTATCAGTACCGGTTTAATATTTTCTCAGTGACACGCCGTAAAAACATACTTATCTTCTAAATGCACTCTATGATGCAAGACACCCGGAATACGCTGGGAGTTATTACTAGCATTGTATCGAGGTTAACCCTGAACACACGTTCCTGTTGCTGCAGTTTAGCAGCTCTTATTGGCCGCTTAAGCTATTTTGATATTACGTTGCGGCCATAGAGCTGCAGATCGCGTCCATTGAGAACCGCACAGTTCGCCTCCCCGGGATCCCGGGGCGCACGCTATTTTTGATGTTATCGAACGATTTCAATGAAATTTAAAACGAATAAAAGTTATCCTTGCAAACACAAACATCTTAGGAATCTACTGACCGAAAATGAAGGACTATTTCTTCTTGAAAAGTATATATTTCTGTGTATAATTAGACCGAACGTAATTTAATCGATTGAACGACGGATTTCAAGATGACCTCTGTCATGTGACCTGATGACATGACAATGACGAAGCATGCGCAGTTGACATTTTAACTGAAAATTGAGAATGGCAGGTTCTTGCATTCATTGTGGAGATGAGTTCCAGAAGAAAGTTAAAGGGTATCGCAGGCAATCCATTGCATCTAGACTTAAAACCTCAGAAACTGTTGACAATGCATTAGTGAATGTTCTAAAGCTGAAACCCATTACTCCGTTGGCTTGTTGTCTCTTTCCGCATAATATTGAGGAGCATTGGTGGTAAAATATACATCATACTTTTGCCATACCCTGTTGGTAATATGGCCAATGTGTGTATATTATTTAAAATACAAGTAGTACCTTCTACTTGTTGAGCTTTTAGGTCAAATTTAAAAATATCTTTCAACAATTTTGTCCTTTGTGAATTCCATGCTGTCTGCTGTCTGCTCCTGTCACTTGTAACACTCTTTGGCAAGTTACAAGATTATTTTTAGATTTTTCACAATATATAAATAAAAACTGCTTGAAAAAAATATTTTTAATAATGTACTTTATTTGATTTGATTTTTTCAAAAAAAGATAAGTCACTTAATGGTGAAATGAAATTAAAATTATAAAAAGCCGTCTGCCGTTGTTTCGTCACATGAAGCGCTGTCCCAGGCAGGCGCCGATGGCCGTCTGCTGTAGTCACGTGATTACACTCGTCACTAAAAGAGCAAGTCACGTGATAGAGGTCGGCTTCAAAATGGCGCCGTTCAATCGGAGGTTTCACTTCGGCACAGTTTTAACGTGAAATAGTCTCATTTACACGGGCAAATTTGCTTAAAGCTTGCTGTAATCAGTAACAGATATATTTGTGAGAACATATTTGTCTATTTTTTCCTGCAAGTCGAGGTAATTTTATTACAATCACAATTTTAATGATACATAACTGGCATATTTAAAAATCTGTGCATTTCTTTAGGGAAGGGAACTGCAGCTCTCTGGTCGCCCGCAAGGTATACCACGACCAAGAGAGCTGCATAAACTGCAGCAAACGTTCCTGTACCTCGTGTATTTATTCCATCGTGATTCGATGAATAGCCGTATGTGGTTCATAGCTCTCTTGTCGGCGCACGTCTTTTTTATTGCTCAACGGTATTAGTCATCCCCAGAGTTGACTGACAAGATACAAAACCATACTACGAACATAAATGTAAAAATCAGTTGTCAGTCGTACAAAAGAGCTATGGAACCGCAGCTATGGATATAGCCACTGGTTGTTGCCTGTCAGTGACCAGTTCGTGCAATAAAACAGCGCATTCGTCCAATAACACACACTACTTTATTAAGACAGCGCCCATGTAATCACAAATACACATCACGCATTGTATTCTATCAAAACAATTATTATACTTTAATTTTCATAGCGAAATTTGAGACATCGAATCACACTGCCATATCGTCCAATGGTCGTTTTATGCGTAACTGCGCATGCGTGATAAATTCAAATTAGTACTATTTAATCTATCATTAAACGAATAATTTATGCGATAAACCATCACAACATACATGAACACATCAAATAATATACATTCTTTATTATGAAACTACAATTTGATAAGAGAAGTGTGTATCAGAAAAAAATAACACAAAATGTTTACTATGCAAATTGTGCCACTCACCATGTATGATAATTGGACAGAAATTACCTACACTAGAAAAGCCTGATTTTGGAAGGTTTTTGGGCCAAAAAGTAATTTTAAAATGATTCAAGCCAAATAAAAAAAATGCTCTGGAGATATTCACACAAGCTATTATAATGCCAAGTTTCAGAAAAATAGACTGAAGGGTTTTTGAGATATCTTTGTCTACAGCACACGGCCTACGGCTTACAAATTGTGATAGCATTAGTCCGTTGGACCGTTGGTCCAAAGGACTAAAAATTAGCTAAACAGTTCACAACCACGATTTGGTGAATTGGTGAATTTTCAACGAAGACAACGGCTCCGGTCTTGAGCAGAGTTTGCTGTGTCATGAAGTCAACATTTTACATTGTTGAACACTACTTTTCGTTCTTGACATTGTGAAATTATTTCGTTTCAGTTTTGGGGAGAAAAAAATAACCCTGAAAAAATAATAAGATAATTCAGAAATTTATATTAAGAATAATTCATAACGAAATATATTCCATATGCACCCATAAATTATTTTCATAATTACTGATTACACACGAATATTACAGAAAAAGGAGATCATTTGCTATATTCTTATTTGCACGACAATTTTTTGTAAGGGGTGGCAAATTGTCTCGATGTTTTAGCGAGTATCCGCGGGGTATAAAGCGTGTTCTCACACTAGCATAATTTTTCTCGAGTTCACGCATCGCTTTCCCACATGCACAGTGCGTTTGAAAATAGCATAATTATATTGCGTGAGTGGCTGGTGTCACAACGCGTTCTTTTTATTTCCAACGCGCGTGGTAGGCGCATTTGATTGCGTTTATTTTGTATTTTTATTTTCGAAATGTAGCACTCGCTGCGTTTATTTTGTCATGTCTCGCAACTGAACGTCCAAGCTGACTTTGTTTTGGTTGTAAGCGATGGAGAGCGGTGTGGCAGGGTAAGGCTAATTGAAGAATCAAGAATCAACCAATCAAGAATCAACGAATCAGCGATTCACGAATTATGACTATTTTTAATTGCTATTTTATTTGCAAGAACTAGCGTTTTTTTGTTTTTCAAAAATTAAGAATTGGAAAATCCTAGAAATGTCCTTCATGCATGATAGCCTCAGCTCTCACACCCAATGACTTACGTTGGTTTAATTCGAATCTAAAACTGTCAAACACAAAATGTTTTCCTTCACGGAATACTCATAGTGGAAGGCAAGACGTGACGCGCACAGTCCAATCTCCTTCCCAGATACCTTTACGCTTTACGCAATAGTGCCTCTGACACAGGCTGCCTTCAATTTTGTGGTCAATCACCTCACTACGCATGGTCATGTAAATGTATTATCGGGGGTGCATGACATGATTGGTTGAAATAATCGTCTCATATACATAAATTTTAAAAAATGATGTTTTATTCACGTTTTTGATCAGACGCTTATATTTCACTCTAGTACTTGATCAAAATGTTTTCAATAACTTTTACCAGCTACAATTTCCCTAATTTGTATGTATTTCTAGAAATCACTGTGTGTTTATATTTTGTTGAGAATTATTGTTCAAACCGCATTTAACCAGACACATGGAAGGGCGCTATTACCTTTAATTTCTAAACCAAAATACATTTAAATCTTTTTAAATATTTTATATTTAAATTGAGCCACATATAACATTCAGTTATTGAGTGATCTTTAACAAACGCACTTTGAGTCTCATGTATAATGTATAGGAATTTGTTGTGGTGCGTAGCAATACATTGAGGCTATTTTAACACTGCGATAAAGGATATTTTTGTTTGTAAAATTCTTTCGTTTTTTATTTAACATAGTCACATTCATAACCGGGATACTACCATGTCACCGGGACGACTTACCGCTACATCAACACCACATCATGTTGGGAAGCATGCTTTGGAAATGTCACTTTATCATGATAAAGTAGCCAGAAATGAGAATAAAGTAATCTATTGTATTAATTTTACCAGCAGTCTACTGGCTTTTATAGGTAAGACGTGTTTTTTTGTGTTGAATTGTCTTAAAGTTTGAATTCTTAAATCGTATTGCGCTATTTCATATTGCTTCCTGAAACCGTCTTTAAAATAATGCGATTTTATATTCGAATTTTTTCCATAACCACTTTTTATCTGAATTCTGATACTGGTATTCGTCAGCTCAGGAGATGAAATACTCGTGAACATTAATAGACTCAATAAACTTTATTAATTATTTGACGTTTGATTTAACTAAGATTTTACGAGTATGTACTAGCAGCGGGAGGGGGGGCGTATTGTGCAATATATTTCACTAAGATTGACGGTTTTAAGCTATGTTTGTCAATGTACACTGATAATGTCGAAAAAAAAGCACAGGGAAATTGTAACTTCATAACATGAGAACTATATAAGTCACGTTGTTGGTATTTCAAGAACACCTACCGTATAAAGACAAATATGGAAAACCTCAACATTCACGTACCTATTCAAATAACGTTGTAAAAGCTCTCTTAAGTTGGTTTAAACAATTTGAAACAATTTTACCAAGATGCTGAGTTGTTCGAGTTACGAACATCGAGTTACAAAAACATTGAGTTACAGAAATGACCACACCAATACTTTAGAAACCATGCCCACTTTTACAAAACCACGCCGAAATTGTAACTCGATGTTCAATTTTCAGTCGACCGAACTTCGAGTTTGAACGTTGAACGTCCGCATTTAGTTTTTCCATATTTTTCGGTTTTTTCCTTATTTCATGATCTGACATTAATTGTTTTCATACGTGGTGTGTACATGTTCTAAAACATTTTCTTTTACGTGAAACAAATCAATCGAAATTTGCATTAAAAGACTAGTGTATGAATTGTAGATTATTGATTAGTGAGTTACAAGTGACAATCTATATATCCTAATTTTATTTGTTACGGATGTAATATGAACAAGAAATGTCTAATAGGAAATTGTATATCCCAAACAAAATACACATGTTCTAGTAGTTACGATGTTTCGATACAACACTGGCCGGGCATTGACTTGCTAAACATTGCGGGGGGAAAGGGTGATTTGAACTTATCAGCAGTGGGGTGATAATTCTGAAACGAACACGTCGTGAAACTAAAACTCAAACGAGATTTATTCTTCAATAGCGTTCATACAGAGGTGAACTAAAATGCAACTGAATACAATACGAGCGCCAAAAACATACAACGTTATCGTAGATCCCATCGAGTAAAAAATAAAAAGCAGATACGCGGTGATTACTCTGACATTTGAACACAAATTAGCCAAATCACTGCTGGATATGCTAAATAAAATAAAATAAAATAAAATAAAATAAAATAAAATAAAATAAAATAAAGTAAAATAAAATAAAATAAAATAAAATAAAATAAAATAAAATAAAATAAAATAATGAAATGAGAAAACAGATGAATATGCAATGATTCAAAGAAATATATTGTCAATAAATGTGATATAATTAAACATGACGTACTTTATTCTATAAAAAGTCAAATATTATATATAAAGAACGATAAAGCGAATGGATATCCCCCACAAACATATTGCCATACCATAACAAAATTACACAACGTTTAAATCGTCTACCCTTAGGTCGATGTCAGAAAAGTTCACAAAGACATTGTATACAGAAACACGATTTATCTGGGTACATTAAGTGATTGTCAACTTTGTTTACAATTTTAACATGAACTCGATGATTTGTATATGTCGTAGATGTCGCCCTTTCTGTTCACAACAAGTGTGTCATAGAAAGCATTAATACGTAGCGAATTATTTATGTAATAGTAACCGAAAAACTTGCCGCAACGATTGTCTAGAGGATAGAGTTCTTGGATGCAAATAATGACCAATGACCAATTACCCATAATGCAACAGGTTACAGATTGTGCGTAATAGTAAAACGAGCTGGCAATTAAACTTTCTATCATATGACATATACTAGTCAGTCGAACACGAGGTACTTCATTGCAAGTATCCTACTGGTTTAGTTTCAATGGAGAGATAATGTTTTTGAAATCAGATAGGCCTTTTACATCGCGCAGTTTAAATCGCGCAGTGTGGACTGTATTGAACACAATTTTTTTTGTCTACGAGCTAAACAATATAAGTGATTAATAATATGTCTGATTATTGAAGAAACAGGCCTTGTATTCGTTTTTTTCGACATGCGCCCTCTATTGAAAATGTGTGGCAAGTGTAACATAATAGTTGTAACATAATAATTTTATCCAAATAGTTGGTTGGATAAAATGAATGATTGTATTGTAATCTGTCAAGGCATTTACCTATCTGATTCATGATTTTTGAGTTGTTGGTTTTTTTTTTCATTCTGAAATTAATAATTTAATATTTGATATGTGAATTCTCCAAAATAGCTTTGTGCTTATAACAAAGAAGTTGTTTTGAAACGCATTCAAGTGACAGTATCTAACACCGCTATGATAAAAAATATATACATTGGAACTCCCAATGCAAGTGTGTTACCACTGAAGACGCATTCGAATATGATTCGAATTGCATTCGCCACCAAGCTACAATGATTGTCCCTAAAAGAGCTGCTCACCATATAGCAAGGGACATCACTGTGTGGAACCGGTTAAAGTCGAAAACCAGTATATAGCATATCATTCCATATAAATAATACCGGATAACCAACAATAACAAAATACAAATACCTAATCAGTCATTACAATGTAAGGTAGTGTCTGATTATATGTATTGATTCAGTATATTCTATAATAAACAATGAGTATTAAACAAATTTAAAAATACCACACCAGTGCAAAACATTGATAAGAGACACTACCTCAATTTCGAATATGCACGTGATATAGTTAGGTATGTTTCAGATATGAATATATATGAATACCTGGGTGAATCTATGATTCGAATTGCAGTTTTTGTCGTTTATGACATGTCAAACCGGATACATAATATCGCAATAATACATTTAAAAGTCTGGTTATCTGTTTATGAGCATCTTACCCGATGTAACACAATAATACTTGGTAACACCTAATATTTAAAACTGACAATGTTTCTTGTGAAAGTTATTTCTCTCAATGTCCATGTAGTATAATCAAATTACAAGTTGAGCAATGAAAACTTTATGTGGTTTTTGAGGAACGCTACACATTAATTCACTGCATTGGCATTTTCCTTGGATTCCATCAGTCCGTATACTTTTATGCAGTGATTGTTGCCATCCGCAATGGCGACGCGATACGGGTTACAACGGAACACGCTAATACCGAGGATGTCACTGCATCGGTCTCTTTCGTTGATAGAGAATGTCAATTTCAATTCTGGTGTGAACATTTGAATACGACCCCAGCCTGCAATGATGATATTGTCATAAGGGTCTACACATACACTAGCGTTAATGGTGTAAGCAGAATCATCACACGTTCTTTTAGTTTTGCTCGCGTTATCAACTGAATTCATCACTGTAAGCATTCCCCTGTCTGACTGGAGTATCACCAGTCTCGTGTCAGATAACACGGACACGGATGTTGAATTACAATTTCCTAGACGAGGAATGATCATACGATGCTGAAAATTTAGATTTTTGTCATACTTTATTATTCGGTAGTCTCCATCGCCGACCGTAACGTTGGGCTCTTTTTCATCTACTATGTACACCTAACCAGTCGTAGCGCTACATGTGATATCATGTGGTCCAATGAGTTCACGAGTACCAAATGTTTTAGTGTGTATTTGATTGTACACATCAAACACATGCACGCACTTATTTAGTCGGTCAGTTACAGCGAGTCGCTGATTATCTGAAAGCATTGTCATATGGGTTGGAGAAAAACCTGGAAATGTGTCTGTTGTAAGTTGATGCAGAAATCTACCATTCCGATTCAGTACTTGTAGTCGTTTATTATTGCTGTCAGCAACAATGATGTCATCTCTGGAAGTGGTTGTGATACCAGCGGGGCCGTCGAATTCTCTGTCGGTAGTTCCTTTCACTCCATATTTGTGCAGTATGCTGAGAGTTGGGGAAATTATATTTCCTGGGTTGGATACTATAAAACAAATTGATAAATTGTAATGATATTGTAGTGTGCAACGCCCATTAGTATGTGTTTTAACAGAGCACATGCATTTCTATAAAAAAGAGTTATAATAATAATGTTAGAAGCAGTGAATGTTATTAAGAGACTTTGATGCAATACAGCTTGGCTCAACACAAGCGTAGCTATAACGGTCAACATATACTAGGAAGGGCACTTGAAAATGTTAATACCACCGGATCAAATAAACTATTTTTTTGTATTAAAGTATGTCAAATTATGTAAACGTTTTACAGGGTCCGGCGGCCGTGCTGGGGGTTCATTAAGGCATTTGAAATGAAATGCAAGAAATTAAAATAATACAATTAGTTTTCGTCTGAAATAAACTTAGGTTAGAATGTTTTAAAAGTCTGTATTACCTTGTTTGCTTATGGGCTCCGATGCTGCAATGTAACCAAGGGTCGTCGTCTCGGGAAATCGAAAACGTTCCCGATTTTCGACAAACTCCAACATGCCAACTTTTTCGCTGTGGAAATCCTGCTTCAAAATTGTGTTTGCCTCAGACAATTCATTTTTCACTAAACACAAGAAGCCAATATCATTTTCTAGCTTTTTCAGGCTGTGTGCACCTTCGATAAACTTTTCAATCTTATTTTGCCCCGTTTTAATACTTGAAATCATCTTATCAATTTTGTTTCTTTTCTTGTTATGGGAATCAACCACTTGTTTCAACAAAACTGATTTTTCCTTATTTATGTCTCCAACTATGCGTTCTAGCTGGTTAACGTTAACTCTAGCGTACTCCCCAACTGTTTCGTTCATTGTTTTTGATAGGCTGTCGTTGATTTTCTTTTCCGTATCCACAATCGATTCCATAGACTGTAACTGTAAGTTAAGTTCACGTCCCTTTACGTATGCTTTTTGGAGATCAGCTTTCTTTTCGCTGACAAATTTTTTGATGGAATCTTGAGAGTGTTGCGACCCACAATGATCGGATTCAGTACATTCCTGACATATAGGTATGTCACACTCTTTGCAGTAAAATTTGATTTCGTTGCCGAAATGATTAGGACATGGCATCTTTCTATCGAAAGGTGATTTAAGATATTCACTCTGACGAAATTCTTGTAATGTAACGGATGTATGCCCACTGGTAACTGGTATTTTGTCATGGACGTCAGCACAGCTACTACAAAATAACAACAAACACGTTTTACAATATTGCTGCGATTTCTCGTTTTTACAACTACGACAAATGAATTCAGGTCCAGCTTGTGTGTGATAGAAGTCCATCAAATCCATGATAAGAATATTGTCGGGGAAATCCGCAACACCTCTACGTGGTAGCCAATGCTTTCGGGAACATGTACTGCACGTGACACTGTCGTTAGTTGTACTCGTATCGTTGATTATACACCCTTCACAGAATGTATGAGAGCAGGGTAGACATTTTGGAATGCTGAACTGATAGCCACATTTTGAGCATAACAGGAATGCCACAATTTCTGTCGCCATATTCAAAGAACTGCAAATAAAACATAGGTTTGGGATCAGTTTGATTTTATTCCCAATCTACAATGCCAGTTTTGATGTTTTATCTACTGCGACAGACTGGCATGTCCAACTCATTGTAGTATTTAGTGGCTGTATGACTTCAACGCTATTATACTACTTGAATAATATGCAAAGATAAAATTCAGTATTATAAATTTGATATGGTGTAGTGGTGAATCCTATATTTCAATAGTTTCAAATGTCATCGAGAAATAATGTATTTATCCTGCGATTCGTATGACCTGATTTAATTTATTGGCCATGAACATTCCACTATACATATTTTGTATCGAATACCTATGTGTGGGGCTAGAACGTCAGAAGAGTAAATAAAGAAACACAGGAACTGGATAATTTGTTATAAACGCGTTGCTATGATAAAGTAAAACAACATGTTATTATCTGAACGTGTGTTTATGCAAACTTAGAATATTGTTATTTTATTTAATAAGGATGATCTCGAGCCTCTACAATACAAAATAAATACAGTACCACGATGTTTCTCTTAGTTGGACGTCAGTGATTACCACTATATTTGCGGTAATCATGAGCGTCTGTTGACGTCAACCTGGAAACAAATATCGTTGGATTTCATATTTATTACAAGCCTTAGAGTGTTTCCGAATCACAAAAACGTGACTTTTCAACATATTTTCAACACATTTGATAGAGCGAATGAATAATGATTCTGAAAATAAACAGCGTGAAGTAAAATTACTGCAATTTGTTTTTTATCGGGTTGTATCTGAGAACAACCTTAGCACGCATAGTGAAATCAAGTTTGACTGTATACGATGTCAAACAAAATATATGAAATATGCGCGGTATGCATGTGATCACTAGTGTTATTATATGCAGAATGTACGACGAGTGTGTTTGTAACACAAACAGCACTTCCAACTATTAGTACTCCCGAAGAAAATGCTATTATTTTAGAACAAAATTGTTTTGTTGGGACGTATTGTTATAATTTCAATTAGGTCTGAATATTTTAATCTGTGGACTGATCAGTTAAACTAGAATTGGAATAAATGATGTAAGGACAGTTGTTATTCGATATGATATTTGTAAAAATATAGCACAAATAAGTGAAGAGTGATAGATAAATTCCTATAACGTATCCACTATAGAAACTCCTGGAGTACACGCCCTCTACGTCTGCATACATGGATTCCAAAGGAATATTAAAAGTACACGAGCATGGTTTGATTGTTTTTCTAAACTACAATCTGTTTATTTAAGTATGACTGCAATCAATTGTATACAATTACAAAACATTATACTACACTACTACACACATAATAACACAAACCAAGAACTATTCAAACACATACGGGTTATGGAAATTGCATTTTCTGGCTGGGTATATCCAACACATCCTACATTATTCAACAACATAGAGACTAAAATTCTGTAATGTTTTCTAGTAACAGTTCATAACACCAACCTACTATTCCCCGTCTTCCTATTCATTCAAAGCAACCACCCTGTAGTTTAACGACCTGCAAATCAAGGTTTTCAGAACAGACATTGGTACTTGCGACAAAACGACGAGCTAAAAGCACACCTGCCCACTATTTGGAGTTTTTAGTGGTGTGATTTTGTAGCGATGGTGATAGGCGGTTGGAAGCCTTCCAACAGTTAATGACGTGCTATTCGAGACTGTCGCGTGCTTTTTTACAGCAATGCATTAACGACAACACTTGCAGACCTCTTTAAAACATAAACAGGTTTTACAATCATATACTAGTATATCATTTCAAGTTAACGGTCTAAATTAACGGCATGTATGGTTATCTAGTAGCAAAAACTTAGCATCTAACTGCGTAATATATATCAGGGGGAAATATCTTCTCTCGGGGTTCTCCACACTTGCCAGGGGGGAAACTCGTCTCGTCTCTATATCTCGTCCCCTTGAGGTACGGGATCGGGAAAGTCACTTTAACTTTACAGTCAAATAAGACACACACAACGAAATACGTTTCAGCTCTCGTCTTAGTCGATCGTTTGGAGCACTCTATAAGACACAGCGCCCTGGGGAAAAGTCCCCAAGACTCTCACAAGGCTGAACCAAGACTCGCCCAAGACTGGGCTGCCTCAAGGCTCGCCCCTGGACTGGACTCTCGACTGCAGGACTGTTCTCTCTTCTGCGTCTATCGTGCTGTGTTCCCCAAGACCAACTCAAACTCTCTTTATTCATTTTCAAAACTCTAACCAATTACAAAACAGTAAAAGACTCTAGGGCGTAACCTTCAATCATAAAGCCAATCACACTAAGTACTGAATACGTCATATCTTTTGATTAATCGTTCACTACATTAATAACTATGAACATAAACTGTCAGAATCGCGACGGTTATCTGGTAATTAGTTCCAAATCACTGAGCCAAGTTCCGTCCAAAACTTCAAATAGACCTAAACGATGACAGACATAACACAGCAATTCGCTCGTAATCAACTAATTAAGTCGGTCAACAGATACGCGAAAACAAATTCACGACATATACAACAATCCATTCAGTGTTGCTTCGGGCAATCAAGCTGCTCTAAGCAAATGGTTATCCAAGCATAATATGTTGCTTCTTTTGGAAGACATTTATCGACATCTCATTCATAACATTCAGCACTAATAGAATCATGTCATACATTGTTAGTGTTACTAGGAAACAAATATTGGTCAGTGGCGGCTGCAGAAGTGAACACGATATAACAGTAATATTTTAACTTTGATTCCACATAGCGGAGACTTTTACAAAATCTCACCAAACTTAGAATTAAATTGTGATTATTACAGACCAAACTCGTGCTTTTGATCACATCATTTGTGCATGTTTTTGGTTTAAGTAATGTACATTTCTTATATATAGAAGGTTCCGAGTACAATTTGAATTATATTTATTTCTGGGGTCGTCAAACTGCCAAACATAAAACTCAAATACAATATAATTTTTATAATGGTAAATTGGATGACAAAAAAGACGAATAGAATGTTGAAGTGGCTTCTATCGGAAAGGAGAATTGGAATTTGGTATTTGATTTGGAATAATTTGCCATATGGAAAAGATGATAAGTCATCAACTACATGAGTCCCGACATCGGGTCATACAAACCAATTGGCTAATTTTATAGAATTTATTTTTTTAAAGTAACAAAAAGCTTGTCTTTGCCCACAAATGTTTATATGTGAATGTCAATCTATACCAATAATATTTTTTTTTATTCAAACTTACTTAATTGCGTAATAACAAGAATGCAATTACTTAATATATGACAAGTCTTCCTAGTGTGTCTGCTGTTATGCTTTGAGATATATTCGTGTTATTATGAATAAATCTGAAATCGTTAATCGCAGTTGCGCTGTAATCTTTCCCAATTGTGTCTTTAAATTCCTGTATTACTTGCTTAACTATATACAAGAAGCCAGCACCTTGATCATCCTGCTGCAACATTTCTGCAGCATTGATGCACTTTGCGCTTTTCCATGCCTTCACACAATCCTGCTTTGCTCTTTTTACCGAAATTCATTGATATTTCCCCCCAAAAAAACTAGATTCATCTTTTTTAGATCCTTTATAAGTTGTTTGCATTCTGCTTGTAGAGAATTGGCACGACTGTTTCATTGTGTTGTTCACCTTTAGCTCAAGACGTTTACTTTCTTCATTCAAATCTTCCATTATTCCTATCAAATCTTGTTTTCAAATTAGTTGCTCCTTTTATTTTCAAATCAATTTCAGCTTCCTTTCTGGCCCTTGCATCGCCAATCTTTTGACGAGTGTGATTAGGCCCCGTGTGATTCTTATCTACTAATGTATCGCATATTGGATTATCACAATCTCTACAGTACAGCTTTAGATTTTTATTAGAATGGCGGTGACACATAATAGAACTCGACTTCATGAGAGGGGATTCTTTGAGGATGGTTGTACGATACTCTTCTACAGACATCAATTATTCATGTGCCCTGGTTATCGGTATGTTTTTATGTACGTCTTAACAGTCACCGCAGAGCGCTCTACGACAATTTGTGCAAAACACTGTATGTTGCCAGAGCACACCCCGCATTCTCGTGACGATTCCAAACGTTTTCTAGCCGATGATTGTTCAATGAGAGTTCCAAACCAGCAGATTGTTCCCTGTTTACCTTGTACGCAACGGTGGCAAACAGAGTGATAGCAAGGCAGAATCTTCGGAAAATCGAATGTACGAAAGCCGGACATTGACACTGAGAACTGAATAGATATGTGTTGTTGTAATTTAAATTGGTTCATCTTTCCTACAGCACATGACACCATGGTACCCATCACCAATGGATGACAAGTGCGTCAGGATAAGTTAGTTTAGATGACGTTTGTCTTCCTGGCGATATCGCTGACCTAGCCCCATATTACATACAAGCTGTCACAGTATGCATTGTGGGCGGACGTTGAGTTCAGAAAATTCATTATATAACAATGGCATGATCGTCCATTTCCATACAGGGCCACTTGGCTCAACGTGCATTTCAAAATTATTAACAAAGTGGCAGTGCGAAATATATTCTGAAATGACATAGTTCTAACAAAAGAATGATTACAGTATGTGATTATTCAGCATGTCATAATTAATATCTTCAAATCATATATTCACGCTGTTATGAAGGTTTATTTAGAGCTTGAGTCATTAATAAAGAACATAAATTATGTATAATTCAGAAAAAAAATCCAGTACCAACGCAGCCAATAAAACGTTTACGATCACACGACTTACAAGCACACAATCATTAAAGTGGGTCGACTTTTATACATTGTGTTTCTTAGCTTCAAACTAAGTGAGTTTAAATGACAGAAATGAAATGCAACAAAAATTGACCATGTCCGTCTTACTAAAAGACGGCAAGATTTCCGAAGCGTCTACATGTAAAAACTTGAATGTAAAACAGATTTCAAGTTTAGCTTCACAACGAAGAATTGCACTTACCTTATTATTTTGAGCGATGCCGAAGACGTGGTAACTGGAATAACGATTCTGATTTGTTTATAGCGACACTATTTGTATATAATTATTATAGTTGAATAGCAACCTTAGCACTGTCAACCAATCGGCGTAAACGGTGGAGAATTACGTTTGATTGTTTAGTCAAATAAAATGTCAATTGGTTTTAAGGTCGCTGGTGATTAAGATTTGTAATGCGTGTGATCAACTTTTTAATTTGGTATTTAATATTACCGTAGTTGTCAAAGTATAAAGCCCTGCTCGAGTATAGCCCCCTCCCTCCAAATGTAAAGCATTTTACAACAAGTCATTTATCCGATTATAGCCCCCCCCCCTAATCTGGCAAAATTATTTGGTATGTGAATAACGGTAGGTTCCATTCTGAAGGATATAGTGGCCTTGAAAAGGGCCGTTTGATTTGTGTTTGCACAGTTATACGCAAACGTTATTAATGTACCTCCACTTTGGAATGCGTTTCGTGTAGTAACGGTTCTGCCGTAAATTCGCCCTAAGCCGCTAAACTGCAGTTTCGGTTTTTAAAAAAATAAAATGGAACCAATAAATCGATTTTAGCCCCCCCCCCCCAGTCTGGCAAAATTATTTGGTATGTGAATAACGGTAGGTTCCATTCTGAAGGATGTAGTGGCCTTGAAAAGGGCCGTTTGATTTGTGTTTGCACAGTTATACGCAAACGTTATTAATATACCTCCACTTTGAAATGCGTTTCGTGTAGTAACGGATCTGCCGTCAATTCGCCCTTAGCCGTTAAACGGCAGTTTTTAAAGTTGTTTTTTAAATATTTTGCAGTCATTTTTCGGACATTTCAATCTTTCTTGACGCCTAAAATAGTATATTTAAGTTTTTATTCAAGAGCGTGTTTATTGTGACTAGCGTGAATGGGTGAGCTGTAAACATTGTTAAATTATTCTCAAATGCTTAGTTTATCTTTTGAAAACAACTATTTTTTGATTTGAGAAAAAAAATCATGGCGTTTTCCCATCAAAATCCAAGCCAAAAGATCGTACTACAACATCGGCAAATCTATTCTGCGATACGTTCAATACATTGACACATTTAAATGAGCCATGGTAATTTGAACACGTTGGCATCATCCAGCATTTTAATTAGTTAATTAGCGATTTGACCTATTAGGTCAACCCGTGCAAGATAAAGAACATATGGCGGATACCCAACAGCATCAAGCGTTCATAAGCGACCGGAATCATTTGCTTACGATGGAACTAAGTTGAATTTTATTTGCATTTCATAACAATTCAACGAATTTATTTTTTGCACGTTATTATAATCACTACTGAGTAATAATCACCAATTGTGACACGCAGCATGACCAGATTGTGCAATCGTGATTATTTGCTGCTACGCAATACAGTTAATTTGGACGATGCTAGTCGATGAAGACACTCTAGTATCGTTCACACGACGACTTGTTTATGAATAAATTAACATATATTATCTCTCGGTTTTAACTTTTATCCTATTTATAAGCCCTCCCCCACCTCTCACCTTAATTTTTCGTAATTTGTCTATTTCAAATTAGAATTAAGTGGGGTAGAAATAGGTGTTTTCTCAAGTTGTTAAATGAGATTACATGTTGGCAATGAACCACTACCTCTTGTGACAAAAATAATAGCAATATGGCGGTGCTCCTAACCTATCAACTCGACTGCACATGTTCATTAAGTCATTATGGAATAACTCGTTATTACATGTCATTTAGAACAAAATACTTTGCGACGGATAGTTTGGCATAAGGAGGTGCGCGACTGCTTGCAAATTAAAATCGTATGTGAATGATATTTATATTGTACTAGTATAATATCAGGTAGTCTTCTCAATCTGTACTCTAATGCAACTAATATAGGGACAACGTTTCAGCGTGGCCATAAAATATAGATTTTAAAACAATTGAGATCGGACATTCCACAAATTAGTTGCTCATGTAAATCTACTTTTTCTCTATGTAGTTTGTAAACTGACCACAATTTGCAAGATTTCTAATTTAATCAAATTTTTTAACAAGGTGTGTTTACACTGTACGTAATGTCACCCACACCGCTCCCATGACGTAAATTACGTCTCAATGTTGGTATGGCTGTCTTGGGAATGAGGTCGACTTTTATCACTTTTATCGAGGTATGGATTTAATGATCTCATGTGACTCAATAATGTTAAATATAATTAAGTAAATTTAAGAGATATTGCATTGCTTACAAACAAACCGCCACGAACCATTTCCAACACCAATGTTTGTATTTCAGCCAGGTGATGTCCTCGGACGGCAAATACTTCGGCGTTAAAACTGCTTGACTAGAAGTTTCCTTGACAACACAGATAAACATACTCTTCCATTAAATGAATGGACAAGTTTACTACTCACCGAATGTATCTGTTTGCTATAAACAAACCGCCTTTCCTGAATATTGCTCACTGTACTGGCTCGGCTCAGATCTGTGCATAGATCAAAGAATTCACAATATTCAAACAATAGCAGATTGCATATTAATTTAACAAAAATCCTTAGTGTAATCATAAAGTTTGGTATATGTACAAATGTGAAACATAATGCTAATAGTGTGTTTGCCTGTGGGAATTATGTGAGGACATACATTTTGGACACACAGTACTAGTAGCAGGGGCGAATTTAGGATTCTGAAATAGGGGGGCCGATAAGTTGGCCGAAGGCCAAGTTCGCGAGCGCCGATGGCGCGAAGCCCTGTTGGTTGTTAAAAATAGGGGGCGCGGGCCCCTCTAAATCCGCTCATTAGTAGTGTGTTTGCCTATGGGAATAATGCGAGGACCTTCATTTTTAACACATAGTACTTACATGCTGCATTACATGCTGCCACGTTGATCTTATGAACCAATTTACTTTTTACTAAAAATCTTATAACAACGCGTTTCCTTGTAGTCAGTTATTTACCCGTAGTGTGATTCACATAGTTTTCAAACATTGTAGTGCGTTTGTATTTCTGCTTAGGGATTGGTAGGGGGGGTCGTAATGAAAATGAATAATGATTCCGAAAATAAACAGCGTGAAGTAATATTACTGCATTTTTTATCGGGTCGTCTGGTACCTGAGATCAACCTTATAGCACGCATAGTGAAATCAAGTTTAACTGTATACGATGTCAAACAAAATATATGAAATATGCGCGGTATGCATGTGATCACAAGTGTTATTATATGCAGAATGTACGACGAGTGTGTTTGTAACACAAACAACACTTCCAAATACTACTCATTTTAGAACATAGTCGTTTTGTTGGGACATATTGCTTATAATTTCAATTAGGTCTGAATGTGTTATTCTTCGGATTTATCAATTAAGCTATAATTGGATTAAATGATGAAGGCACAGTTGGTATTCGAAAAACCATAGCACAAATAAGTGAAGAGTGATAGATAAATTCCTATAACGTATCCACTATAGAAACTCCTGGAGTACATGCCCTCTACGTCTGTATACATGGATTTAAAAGAATTATTAAAAGTACACGAGCATGGTTTGATTGTTTTTCTAAACTACAATCTGTTTATTTAAGTATGACTGCAATCAATTGTATACTATCACAAAACATTATACTACACTACTACACACATAATAACACAAACCCAGAACTATTCAACCACATACGGGTTATGGAAATTGCATTTTCTGGCTGGGTATATCCAACACATCCTACATTATTCAACAACATAGAGACTAACATTCTGTAATGTTTTCTAGTAACAGTTCATAACACCAACCTACTATTCCCCGTCTTCCTATTCATTCAAAGCAACCACCCTGTACATTTAACGACCTGGAGGTTGTGTGCGTCGTTTTCGTCATCATAATACACATAAGCAAATCAAGGTTTTCAGAACAGACATTGGTACTTGCGACAAAACGACGAGCTAATAGCACACCTGCCCACTATTTCGAATTTTTAGTGGTGTGATTTTTTAGCGATGGTGATAGGCGGTTTCAATAGTTAATGACGTGCTATTCGAGAATGTCGCGTGTTTTTACAGCAATGCATTAACGATAACACTTGTAGACCTCTTTAAAACATAAACAGGTTTTACAATCATATACTACTATATCATTTCAAGTTCGATTTCGATGTAAATTAACGGCATGTATGGTTATCTAGTAGCAGAGACATGGTTATACTTATTGAGTAGTATAGAATAACTATCCCTTGGCATTCAACTGTGTAATATACATCAGTACATTCAGGGTTTCTTCAGGCAAATAAATCAAGCTGCTCTAAGCAAATGGTTATCCAAGCATATGTTGCTTCTTTTGAAAGACATTTATCGACATCTTATTCATAACATTCAACACTGCAAGAATCATGTGAACACAAAAAAGCATAACAGCAATATTTTAACTTTCATTCCACATAGCAGAGACTTTAACACAATCTTACCAAACTTAGAGTTAAATTGTGATTATTACAGACCAAACTCGTGCTATTGTGCAAGTGTTTGGTTCAAGTAATGTCATTTTTCTTATATATAGAAGGTTCCGAGTACAATTTGGATTTTATTTATGTCCGGGGTCGGCAAACTACCAAACATAAAACTCAAATACAATATAATTGTAATAATGGTAAATTGGATGACAAAAATGACGAATACGATGTTGAAGTGGCTTCTCCCGGAAAAGAGAATGGATAATAATAATAATTTTCCATATAGAAAAGATGATAAGTCATCAATTACACATGCCCTGACATCAGGTCATACAAACCAATTGGCTAATTGAATTTGTTTGCTTTTTTACAACAAGCTTTTCTTTGTGCACAAATGTTGATAGATGAATATCAATCTATACCAATAGTATTTTATTTTTTTGATTCAAAATTACTTCATTGCGTAATATTAAGAATGAGTAATTGGTTAATATATGACAAGTCTTCCTAGTGTGTCTGCTGTTATGCTTTGAGATACATTCGTGTCATTTTGAACAAATCTGAAATCCTTAATCGCAGTTGCGCTATAATCTTTCCCAATTGTCTCTTTAAATTCCTGTATTACTTGCTTAACCATATACAAGAAGCCAGCACCTTGACCATCCTGCTGCAACATTTCTGCAGCATCGATGCACTTTGTTAGCTTTCCCATGCCTTCACACAATCCTGCTTTGCTCTTTGAAATAGCATCACCTCTTTTACCGAAATTCAATGATATTTCCCGAAAAAGACTAGATTCATCTTTTTTTATATCCTTTATAAGTTGTTTGCATTCTGCTTGTAGAGAATTGGCGCGACTGTTTATTTGTGCTGTTACCTCTTCCACCTTCATCTCAAGACTTTCACTTTCTTCATTCAAATCTTTCATAATCCCATCTAATCTTGTTTTCAGATTAGTTGCTCCTTTTATTCTTAAATTAATTTCAGCTTCCTTTCTGGCCCTTGCGTCACCAACCTTTTCACGAGTGTGATTGGGCCCCGTGTGATCCTTATCGACACAGGTATCACATATCGGATAATCACAGTCTCTACAGTACAGCTTTAGAATTTTATTAGGATGGCGGTGACACATAATAGAACTGGACTTCGTGAGAGGCGATTCTTTGAGAATGGATGTACGATACTCCTGTACAGAGATCAATACATGTGTCCTGGTTATCGGTATACTTTTATGTACGTCTTCACAGTCACTGCAAAGCGCTCTACGACAATTTGTGCAAAACACGTTTGGTTTTTTACCTTGACGTGACTTGATCGATTTATGCGCTGTGTTGCCAGAGCACACCCCGCATTCTCGTGACGATTCCATAAGTTTTCTCGCCGATGAATGTTCAATGAGATCATTCAGGAACCGATTGTCGGGCAAGAGTTCCAAACCAGCAGGAGGAACTTTGTGTAACATTTTGCATAACGGACAGTTTATTGTTTCCTCTTTCACATGTAAACAACGGAGGCAAACAGAGTGATAGCAAGGCAGAATCTTCGGAAAATCGAATGTACGACAGCACGCCGGACATTCAATCCATTTATCAGACACTGAGAACTGACTAGATATGTATTGTTGTGTTATATACTGGTTCACCTTTCCTACAGCACGTGACACCACAGTACCCATCACCTATGGATGAGAAGTGCATAAGGATAAGTTAGAATGACTATCGAGCCAATTATTTATCACAATATTATTTCAATATCTCAGTTAGTATTTTCAATTTAAGAAAATATTGCAACTAATATCTATAAAATTTAGATTTTAAATCAATGCGGTTCTATTCACTTCATAATTGGATCGTAAATCCCACAATTTATAAAAATTACTCGTGTAAATCAACTTTGGTTTTAAGTAGATTGTAAACTGACCACACTTTAAAACTAGCAAAGGTTGTCGCCGTGTAGTCATAGTTAACACACTCAAAAATGACGTAACTGCCTAGAAAATATTTGCGTTTATAGCTCTTATCGTGGTACTGCTCTTATGAAGGTTTATTCAGAGCTTGAGTTATTAATCAAGAACATGAATTATGTATAATTTAGAAAAACTGCCATTGCCAACACAGTCAATAAAACGTTTACGATCACACGACTTACAAGCACATAATTTAAAGTGGGTCGACTTTTATATACATTGTGTTCCTTAACTTCAAACTAAGCGAGTTTAAATGACAGACATGAAATACAACAACATGTTAATATGTCCGTCTTAGTAAAAGACGGCAAGATTCCCAATGCGTCTACATGTAAAAACTTTAAGTTTAGCTTCATAACGAAGAATTGCGCTTACCTTATTATTTTTACCGATGCCGAAGACGTGGTAACTGGAATATCAAATCTGATTTGTTTATAACGACACTATTTGTATATAATAGTTGGATAGCAACCTTATCACTGTCAACCAATCGGCGTAAACGTTGGAGAATTACGTTTGATTGTTTGTAATGTGTTTAGTCCAATACAATGTCAAATGGTTTCAAGTTCGCAGGTGATTGAGATTTGCAATGCGTGTGATCAACTTTTTTATTTGGTGTTTAATATTACTGTAGTTGTCCGAGTATAAAGCCCTGTTCGAGTCTATCCCCTCCAAATTTAAAGCATTTGTCATTTATCCGATTATAGCCCCCGGTCAACTCGACTGTACATGTTCATCAAGTCATTATTACCTGTCATTTAGAACAAAATACTTTGCGACGGATAGGTGGCATGGGGAGGTGCGCGACTGATTGCAAATTAAAATCGTACTGTAATATTTTAATAATATTTAGATTGTAGTGGTATAATATCAGGTAGTCCTCTTAATCTGTACGCCACTGCAACTAATATTGGGATATTTTTTTAGCGTGAGCACAAAAAATAAATTCTTAAACAAATGAGATCGTAAATTCCAAAAATAATTTGCTCATGTTAATCTACTTTGGCTCTATGTAGTTGGTAAACTGACCAAAAGATTTTTAATTTAATCAACATTTTTTAACAAAGCGTGTTTACAGTTATACACTGTGTTGTCACCCCACACCGCACCCATGACGTAAATCAATGTTGGTATGTCTGAATGTTGGTATGGCTGTCTTGGGAATGAGGTCGGCTTTTATCACTGTTAACGAGGTATGGATTTAGTGATCCCATATGACTCAATAATGTTAAATATAATTAAGTATAATTTAAGAGATATTGCAGTACTAACACAAACCGCTACGAACCACTTCCAACACCAATGTTTGTATTTCAGCCAGGTGATGTCCTCGGACGGCAAATATTTCGGCGTTAAAACTGCTTGACCAGAAGTTTCCTTGACAACACAGATAAACATACTCTTCTATTAAATGAATCGACAATTTTACTACTCACCGAATATATATGTTCGCTATAAACGTACCGGCTTTCCTGAATATTGTTCAATGTACCGGCTCGGCTCGGATCTGTGCATAGAGCAAAGAATTCACAAACAAGCAATAGCAGATTGTATATAAACTTGACGAAATCCTTAGTGTAATCATGCAGTTTGGTTTATAACAAATGTGAAACATAATGCTAATATTGTGTTTGCCTATAGGAATAATAGCGGAGACTCATTTGAGAAGGTTAATCACCTGAACCGATGAATTTGAACTGAGCATTGATAAAACGTTTACATTCATTTGGTTCTCATGTTAAGGTGATATGAAAAATTAACAGTTTGTGACATGAAACATTGAGATAATTATGAAAAGGCCGTCAACTGAGGATGTGATTTCAGCTCGAGCTGAGAGGGTTCAGTGATGGACTTGCCTCTTCCTGAACGCAACAACGATAATTATTTTGGCTGCTTAAGTAACATATTTTCGGCACGTGCTGAAAACCCGACTGGACGAAGCTAAAGTTAGGAATTGAAATACGTATTTTTTTTACTGTGAATGTGTACAAATGCCTGTTTACAGTAGGTGATCCTTTTACGATTTTATCAAATAAATCATAAATCATAAACTTTACTATATTTATGTTAGTTGACTGACATATGAGATCGGACAAATGCTGATAAACACTGTATGATTAATTTACAGTAATGTATGTTAATGTTGTTATTAAAAAATAGATGCGTCGTCTTGGTGATTGTTATGATTTATTTAAATCTGCATGACTTAACATGGCATAGAAGGATTTGACACCAAACTGTTTGCGAACAGGTCAGGGTAGTTCACCCCACCGCCGTAGCCTCGTATATGGTATTGACAAGACGTCATTCTTTTTAATCTTCACAAATTTTGATGCAGAGATTTCATGATGACTGATTCGCTCAGCAGCACATACCACTTATTTGCCCACTACTCGCTACTATATGGTTAAGGTCAATTTTACGAGTGATGGCGCTATTTGTGTAAAAATTGTGACCGTGACATGAAAAGGCGAATTTTGCAAGATTTCTAATTCAATCAAATTTGTTTAACAATGCGTGTTTACAGTTATACACTGTATTGTCACCCCACACCGCACCCATGACGTAAATCAATGTTGGTATGTTTGAATGTTGGTATGGCTGTCTTAGGAATTAGGTCGACTTTTATCACTGTTATCGAGGTATGGATTTAATGATCCCATATGACTCAATAATGTTAAATATAATTAAGTATAATTTAAGAGATATTGTATTGCTAACAAACCAACCGCCACGAACCACTTCCAACACCAATGTTCGTATTTCAGCCAGGTGATGTCCTCGGACGGCAAATATTTCGGCGATAAAACTGCTTGACCAGAAGTTCCTTTGAGAACTCAAATAAACATACTCTTCTATTAAATGAATCGACAAGTTTGCTACTCACCGAATGTATCCGTTTGCTATAAACAAACCGGCTTTCCTGACTCCATATTCGTCGAGAAATCGATATTGATCGTGTTGTGGATACGTTCGCAAAGTTACACCCAAGGAATAAAACTTATGTAATGTATTGTGTGATATGCCAAATCAGAGTAGTGTGCCACACAAGCTATTGTCAGTTTCTTCATTTTCACATATATCATGTAACAAAATGATGTTACAAAAAGAAGAAAATGAAATAAAATATGATTTGTCTGTTTTAGGGCATATTACTATTTTATATGGCAAGCAAATATAGCACTATCTCACAAAATTTCTCGGTAACATATGCTGAAACAGATATATGTATTTATATTTTAGTAGGTTCATAAAATAGAGATGCATTCCTTGTAGTTTATGAAGACCGCTGCTAAACTACCACTGTATGCTAGTAGACTTGCTAAGGGCAAAAAAGGGATGATCGCTGCATTTTTTAGTACAAATGTCTCACTTGGCACAGATGTTCTTTGGGGCAATTGACACATTTTCATCCAAAGAGACATTCTGTATCTATGCCAATAAGGCCTAATTTGCATATTTTATGCAAATTAATTAGAAAATTTCCAAAATAATATTAAAAAATATATATTCATCCAAAACAAATGTCTATCTTAGTATAAACTTTCTATGGAGCAAGTAGAAAAGTATTATGCAAAATAAGTCAAGTATTTATGCAAATAACCACCTTATTGAAAATTGTCAATTATCGAGGTTCTTTTGGTAAAAATGTCCTTCTTGGCAAACGTGTTCTTTGGATCAAAAGAAAAAATATTCATTCAAAGAAACACCTGTCTCTATGTACTTAACACCTAATTAGCATATTATGCATATTAATTATACCAAATTCACCAATAAGCAAAAAGTATTGTAATTGATTTATTTTGAACAACTTTTTCAGATATGAAGTGGTTATAAAGTTTGACCAAAAATAAACTATTCATAAATCTTCATAAATGGTATGAATAATGCATAAATTATGCAAATTAGAACCATACATATTGGATAATCTCAAAATATTAAAATCAATATTGATTTCATCCAGAAATGAGTGAATAATGGCTCTTTAATGCAAAAGACAAATAAATCTATACAAACACTATTTCTTCTTTCAAACTACCTTTTAATTAACATAAATTATGCAAATTAGTTCTGATAACTAGTGGAGCCTCACAACGGGAACTCACAATGTTTCAGAATTTATATTAATATTTAATCGAATTTAAATCAAGTTTGCGAAGCTTAGGTTTAATATAGAAGGAAGGCATGGTTCAATTTATATCAAATATATCATTAATATAATTGTACCATACCTTCCCCCGTTACTAAACCTAAGCTTCGTAAACATCTCTATGTTCAGTCACGAGATATCCAACTATTATTTATTTAAACTTAATTAAAACGGAATTCTACGTTGTATTACATTGCAATTGAGTTTAATTAAACTCCAATTAAAACGCAACCCTATATAGGAACGCTTTTTAATCGAGTCCATGTCGCGACTATATTAAAAGTTAATTCAATGTGTGGCATTACAACTACGGTAAGACCTGTATGTGTATTTGTGCGTGTGTGTACACATCAATGATTTATGGAAGTTTTCATGACTGTTGATTAATTTCTCCCATAAGCACGAGTTAGATTGTAGCGGAAAACAATGCAAAGAATTATTCTTGATTCTTGAAGTGGTACAGGCCCTCAAGTTTGAAATACACAATCAATATACATGATATCATTATACATATTTATTGCTTATTCTATAACAAAATTGGAATGCGAGTATCACAATGTCATAGGAAAACTTAGGTGGAACACTCATGAAAGTCTGTTTCACAGAGTTTCTAGTCTCACTAAGGACCATTTTGGCGCATTTGCTTCTGCCTTATACTTAAGTAAGTTCTTTGTGTGTGTGAAGGCGCCTTTGCATCGGCAGAGTGTTGAACAGGACTGTCTATTCACACAACATGTACATGGAGGTTTGCTGCTGGGTCAACTTTCCCGAGATGATTGGTATTGTGGTTCCAGCCCCAATTGGTTGGAGGTTTTTGACGGAAATTCTTCTTCAGAGAATTTCCCCACACATGACTTCTCTGAAAAGTATAATCTGATATCCTGGTATACTGAACAACCCATCTGAGTTTGAGCCAGAAATTAATCGCAATTAGTTTAATAAATAGATCAAAGTCCTGGCCCAAAAGGAAGAATAGGTGCAAGCGTGCAGTATCCACTGTCATTATATCTTCGTCCTTCACACTGTAGAGCTGATTCACAAATTTGTGGAAGACAACTGTTGGGTTGGAAGAAGACAGTAATTGGAGCAGGAGGATGAAATCTGGTAGAGACTGCCATGCTGACCAAGAATACCTCTTACCTTTGTTACTTTATCCAGTGTTTCATTGTCAGTTGGAAGTGATCATTTACATGTTGTAGCCATCCAAAGCCTTCTTGAAGCACATGCTCTAAAGATCTCAGGGGATGTACACAGAACTGGAAAATTCGAGATTTCATCCTTATGCAGAGAGACGTCTTCCATTGTTGTGTAAGACACTGGGAGTGGTTTTACGGTCTTTTGACCCATTTGTGCAGCATTCAAGATCATCTTCTGCTCTGTATGTACCTGATTTGTTGAGAATTGCTGCAGGATGCAGATGCCCATCCCACGCAAGACAGACTGAGAGGGTGCAGTTGTAGATGTTCAACCCCTCCTTTTGTGAAGTCTTCTTTGGTGGCTTGAAAAGGTAGAATGAAACCTTCATGTTCTCAATGGGTAATCCTTACCTGTTTCTATGTGCACCTTTATTGCTAGCATGATGGGTTCATGTGTTTTCTGTTCACGTGGATGGCGTGGCACAATCTGTGGATTCGATGACATTTTGCCTACAGAGTTAAGCATGATCATTTGAGCCAATGACGATACAATT
The DNA here is from genome assembly GCF_978046115.1 of Saccoglossus kowalevskii. NCBI lineage: Eukaryota > Metazoa > Hemichordata > Enteropneusta > Harrimaniidae > Saccoglossus > Saccoglossus kowalevskii. The sequence goes on along the minus strand of NC_140645.1, from coordinate 43,941,559 downwards.
TTCTCTGAAGAAGCAGGAGGTGTGTCAACAGGACCATCTAACAACATAACAACACATGCAAAAAGGATCTCAACAAAGGCACAACAGAATCTGCTTCTGGGTTTATGTTGAAAGAACCAGAATGTCTGCCTTTTGTCCAACATATCTGCCTGTGCCAATGTTCTCATGTCTGTTCTCATGTCCTCCATCTCCCGAAGCGCTTGACTGAGGTCCTCATCAAATACCAAATCACAGCTACCAGATGGCTTTTGAATTGCCTTGATATCAGGGATATGACTGGTAATATCATTTCGTAGTTGTGTTGTATGGCATTGACTCTGAGGGTACCCACGATTCTATTGTTAGTGTCCACACCATCACCATTGCCAGCTAACAAATTCTCTACTACTACAAAGCAAGGCTACTGAGACCACAATATAAAGTATATAAGTTTCAATATTCATGTAGTTGTATATTAATTCCTCTAGAAATTATTTATCAATGTTTGAGAGTAGTATATCTTTGAAGACTTATTGAAATAAAGATAGTTCCCTCTTTAAAGTCTTATTTTAGCTCCGCCGTCAGTCGTCGTCTGTGTCAATGTTACTTTTTCGACTTCTTTTTAAAAACTAAAAGCCTGAATGATTTGATACTTGGTGTACATGTACCTTGGGTACTTGAGACCTCTCTTAGATTTGTTCATTGCATGTTGATTTCTTCAATTCTCTAATATCGGTGAATATATTTGTATTTTTTGGTAAAAGTGGTATTGTCGACTTCTTTTAAGAAAAGCAAGTCCGATTGATTTTGATAGCTTCTCTTAATTTCATCAAAAGTGAAGCATAATAGGCTCCTGTAATTGTGGTACCCTTTGCCAGGAAATCTGTCATCACTATTGGTCCTGGTCCCAGAAGACTGTGAGCATGACCTTGCCAGCAGAGGACTTCACCCTTGCCTTCTTTGTAGGTGATGAGTCCAAGTGCTTCCACAGCATTGACTTGGCTTTGGTCTCTAGATCATAGTGATGGTTCCAAGTTTCATCCTGTGTAATCAGTCTTTTGAAAATCTTTGACTCATCTTCTTGGCACATATGCAAATTCATCCTCTAGCACTTGACTCATTCTTGCTTGTGCAAAGGTGTGAGCAAACTGGGAATCTATCTGGCAGACACCTTGTGCATATGCAAATGGTCATGAATGATAGTTTTCACAGACCCTGTACTAATCTTGACCTCTTGGGCTATTTGGCGAACAGTAATGCGTCGATCTTCCAAAATGGCTACCTCAACTTGCCGGACAGATGCCTCATCAATGGTTGAAGAAGGACGACCAGGTCTGGGAGCTGTTTCCACAGACTTCCGACCATGTTTGAATTTACGATGTCAGCGTTTTACAAGGTCATATGATGGGGCATCACCACCATATGTTTCCTTTCATCAAAAGTCTCCTTTGGTGTGCGTCCTTTCAAATACAAAAAAAAACGATTACTGCGCGACACTCAACTGGCTCCATTTCACACCTGACTCAGTTCAAACACCAGTAAATCAGAAACCACAATTAGTTCAGAGCTGTTTTTTGCAGAGATGTAAATCATTACACATGCACAACTAATTGTCCCTCGTATCTCAGCCGGCAGGCTGCTTGTTTATTCCTACGTTCACATAGCAATTTGCATAATTTATGCATATCTTGTACATTATATGCAATTTGGGGGTTATTTAAACAAATACTGAGTAAAATTTAGTTCAGATATCTGCCTAATTGGACATCATTCAAAGTAAGACCACTACCCCCCGGTATTTTGTGTCTGTTTTTTCCCATTAGTGAATTTTGTATTTTGAGGTTCTAATATGCATAATATGCTAATTAGGTATTATTTACATAGAGACAGTGTGTCTCTTTGGATGAATCTTTTCCTTTTGATACAAAGAACATGTGTGGGAAGTGGGAAGTTTGTACCACTAAATGCTGTGCATAAAAACCTTGAAAATTAATAATGTTCATGTACTAATTAGCCGAATTTATGCAAATTAGCTGATTATTTGCATAAATACAAGATTTATTTTGTATGATATTTTTCTGTTTGATCCTTAGACATTTTATATCAAGCTAGACATTTGTTTGACATGAATGAATATTTTTTAATAATATTTAAAAAAATTCTTAATAATTTGCATAAATTATGCAAATTAGGCCTTATTTGCATAGATACAGAGTGTTTCTTTGGATGACAAATTTTCAATTGCCCCAAGGAACTTGTGTGCCAAGTAGAACATTTGTACTAAAAAATGCAGCGTTTACCCTTTTAGCAAGTCTACTAATCTACGAAGAGCGAAAAAACTCGTGAGTAGCATTCTGCCTCAAAATGCTTAGACAATATTATGCTAAGATACGTAGAATGTTGTGTTGTTTGTGTCCAACAATTAGCCGTAGTGGGTGTGGGTGTGTTTGTCTGTGGGTGGGGATGGATCAGGAACCCTCTTTTCTAAAATTGGTAAAACAGTTAAAGATGTTATGTGAAATAACCTAACAACATAACACAAGGTAAGCCAATTGAATTTAAAACTGAGAATATAAAAATGTTTGTAACAGCTCTAGGATACTAAAGAATCCGTTCTTTTTCCTTTTTGAAAATTAAAACATTCGTACGTTTCACATCAAATATATTATTGGCGTTTTCGATCCCTGATACCGATAACCAGGCCACATGTAATTGATGTCTGTAATAGAGTATCATAAAACTACCCTGAAATAATGCCCTATCCTAATGTCGAAGTGTCAACGCCAATAAAATTAAGGGTATACTGTAGAGAATGAGATTATCAAATATGCGATACTTGACCGTGTAGCTAAGGATCACACAGGATCTTGCCACACTCGTGAAACGATTGGCGACGCAAGGACCAGAAAGTAAGCTGAACTTGATTTGAAAATAATCAGAGCAACTGATTTAAAAACAAATTTAAATTGGATTATGAAAAAAGTTTATCTCTTGAAATGAAGGTGGGAAAGGCAACAATATTTACAATAAAAAACGTTCTCGTGGTCTCGAAGCCAATGTTACGTCATTGGAAAACTGGACACAGCTAGATACATATTACAAGAAATTACCTTGAATTCCCAATAGAGAAGCAAAACTGCAAAGTCTGTGATGTTATCTAGCGACAATTAACTGTACATCAGTGCAGCAGAGAGAATTCAACATGAAAACAGTACAATAATAAGTCCAATAATATCGTATTATGTATAAGACAGCAATATGAGCATGTAATGTTGATGACAGTAACACTATACCTAGATTATTTTGTATAGTTGGTTGGCTAATTCACGTTACCAACAATGTAAATGCAATAACGCCCCTTGAACACTGTCTTATATAGGCCATCTGTCTTGCTGTGATGTTTGCACATTCCTTATTTGTATAATCTACTGACCTAATGTTCAGGAGAAAAGACATTTTGCAGATTTCTTTTGTTAAAACATTTAATTATTAGTTTTTGTTTCACAAATATTACTGAATATATATACTGAAAAATATATGAACATATTATATTAATACAGACATATCACTGAAATAGACACCTGATATGATATGAATTTATTATACAACAGTAAAGAAAAAAAATTATGATAAAATAATTTATTAAGACAAAAATATAAAAAGTAGAAACTATTACATATGGAAATCGGAGAAAAACAAATATTATTTATACGACAAATCAGGTTTGCTTTTTATCAACTAAGAAAGTAAATTACCTTACGTTGTTTTAATTCGATATACCAAAGAAGATGATTGATGATGTCACACAAATACTACAGATAATAACGATGAGATGAACACCACGGTATAAACTTTCTAGATCCTACAGCCTGCACAGCCATTTAAAGTCAACACAAATAACGATGAGTCTTTTCTAATGTAGATTATATGAATTGGCTGTTGAATCCTCACGCGGACAAAAATATAATCCCCTTTTGCAACTTGCGGGGCGACGGTGATTGTTAACCAACAATGCATGCGATCGCTTCAATATAGGGTTGTATTTTCTATAATAATCATGAAACGTTAATTACATGCACTTTATTAAGTTTTTGAAAACGACTTTTTTAAAACTGTTTATAGCATTCTAGCTATGAGAAAAGATAATATTGCTCCTTCACGTAATACCTCTTCTAGGAACTACAATTATTTAGAGTCGCCCCTTACTATATAAACCGCTACTAAACACTATACCCAACATTATATGGACTTGAACCAATGGTTAAGAGCCAAACTTTAGTCACAGCGTGTAGCTCTAAATATATGTGCCAACATAATGTCACGATCATGAGGGAAAAGCATACATTTATGATTTCAGGTCCATTCTGGGGTACGGTCTAAATTCAGCAGTGCTTGACCTAATCAGATGATGCAAACAAAATGTCCTTTTGTCCCCCGCCCTAATTCACGGAACATATATAATGGTGTATTGTTAATGTCATCATTCCAATCTCAGAAATCGAGCGCCTATATGGGATTAGCTTTTAGTCTCCTCTAATATTGTAAGTAATATTGTAAGTAACAGTTGTTTAGTATAGTATATTTATAAACATAACATGTGTTTACCATTCGGCAGGACACACACGTATTGACTTGTTTTGAACCCATGGGTTTAAAAACATGGCGAAAAAGCCAATTGTACGTGATTATCTATAGCGACTATGTGAATATAATGATATAGTTATGGCTTCATTAATTTATACTGCTTATTTGTCTAGTACAGGTGAGGCATTGTCAAAGTCATTTATGAAAATTAGGAAATGGGATTTATTTATTTTCTACACCACCAGAGGGAGCACTACCTATTCAAAATAATGCCAAGCTGGTCATTAACTATCTCTGTTTTAGTGTGTATCCCGTCTGCAGTAGATGGTCTGTGGCTACAGTACCATTCAGTATAATTATTAGAAACACGTCATTGAAAAGATTTACAATATAATTACACTTACTAAAACATGCGCGCAAGAGATGTTGTTAAATTGTAGATTAAGTTTTGACGGTATAAAAAATGAGTTTAGTGGCATAAAACAATCAATTCCGAGAGTCGTATAAGTCGTGTGAATAGCGGCATAATAGTAGGTACTATAGTATGCTGCATATGACACTGTTACATGCAATTTGTTATTTTACTAGCTAATTATGGTCATAATCATAATATTTTCAATAAATTCACTTTTATCACACACTTCCTGCTAGCAAATTCAAACGATTGTCACTAGGTGGCGCCCAAGAATTCAACCTAAACTATATGACTATTGTATTTCATGTTTCTTCCTATAACCAATGTTTATTAGTGCAATAATAAATTGCATTTCGCAGCTGATATTCTATAAATACAATGCATAAAGATTGCATTTCTAATCTCTAGAAATAACTTGACCACATACATCAACATACTTTGAAATGCATCAACCTTGCACTTTCACAAATTAAGTGCTACAGAATACTCAAGTCACTGTCACCATTCACAGGACGTTGTTCTTAAGATCGTAGAAGCGCTTTGTTGGTTGAACATTTCACCTAAGTTATGTAAGATAAAGTCGTATATTGTTGAATCCAAATACGATAATGGTGAAACAGAAGCACATTCTATCAAATCAGTGAATCAGAGATAAATACTCATGCGGGAAAAATAGATCCACAAACTGTTAGTCATGTGGGTCAATATTAACTATACATGAAAGTGTGTTGAGGAAACATGCCACATAAGAATGAATAATTGGTCGCATTTATCGCTTTCAAAATTTCACCAGGGAGATGGTTTTCTCACACTCACAAACATTTAGTTATTTTTGTATTTGTTACTAGTAAACAAGTCACAGAAACATGTTTCAATTAGCAAAACATGGATTGCATCACACGCGGTTTCAATATGAGAAAATTAAGAAGTTGATGTGTGTAAATAAATTAACTTAACCAGTTTTTGTTTTGATTTTGTATAAAAGTAACAATTCTGTCAATTGTTTAAAACCTATGTCATTGTAATTCGTTACCAAAGTAATCATGCTACGAGCGTCGTTGCTGTCGTGTAATCTGTGATTTTCAGGGTAACTTCACTTCAAGTCACTATTAGTACATCACCTTTACTCAAATTCAATGGATAGTTTGGAATATAAACATACTACGAATGTTTCTGTCCAGTGAAGTGTGTATCAACAATGACTGTCAAATGTACTGACCATTGCTATGCAGGGAGGGCGACAATTGAACAAGTATAGCTTAATCTAGTTTATTAGTGTTTTGGTATATTCATGTAATTTGAGAGACATGTAATGCATTCTAGTCCTCCCCAGGGAGAATGGGTACTCTCCTGTGGAACAGCGACCAGTAAATTAAATATAATATTTACTAGAATTGAAAAAGTCGCATTATTTTGAATGCTGCAATATCATTAGGTGACCTAAAGATTGTCGTTAATTGACTTGGCTGAATATCATGCACGAGTGAATGCCATTTAACCAATTCACTTCACATTGCCTGACTTTTATAATGTATCTATGAGAATAATTGATTACACAAACACCACTGGGCATTAACATCCGCCAGTGAGGGCGCATTTATCTAACAGCGCCACCTATTACACCTATAAATAGGTTTCCACTCTCTGTATGGGTTATGCCAATTTACATCTCACGGTATCCCAACAGAGGTAAGTCTTTGGAGTATTATTATTATTTTTGTAAATACATTGTACTTGTAATCACGTTATTTTCACTGAACCATTTCAATCACAATCATTTACACATTGTATCTATTTGTTTTACAACAGTTTTCTTGAAGAAGCCGTATTTCTAGGGCGAAACGTTGGAATAAACATCACAGAACTGACCAGGTGTATTGTCGTGACAATCCTTGTGTTATTTGCATATTATCAACCCTCAATACTAGCTACTGGGGATCGTCTGATTTAATATTGTTGATTATTATATGAGAATAATAGTAGCGTATAACACACAATTCACTCTAGCTGAATAGACTGAACTTCGCAAGTGAAAAACAAAATATGTCAATCTAATAATATCTTAAAATGTCTTTACACTATCATTGTGTTATAATTGTCGCGGAAGCCTCTCAACTTATCACACTTCAAGTTTTCACTTTAATATGTCTCTTCGTCGGCGTTTTTGAGTCGTTTCCAGTTACTGAGACACGACTTAGGAATACAAAAAAGAACACCGGTACACACTGCAAAAGCAGTTCCTACCCATGTATAGATAATTGACTGTCCGTATTTAAATGTACTTGCATGGTACATCTCGCGTGTTCCTATCACGTACCACACACTTCCAATTAATAGAAACACAGCTGAAAAGAAACAGACATTATTCATTTGTGAAAATATTCTATAAATACTTCTTAAAATCACGAACAAAGGCATATAACACGCTTTTTTAAACTTTGAGACTGATTAATATACATAAGCATTTTGCGATCAAAACAAAAATATTGTCATCTACCATGTTTTTTAAAAATAGAGCATTTTTGTTTATTTTGTTGTTTTCATTCTTCAAACATGGCTCGGAATATATATTTGCAGTCCAATGCACCGGTGAATTCCATATTACAAACGACGGACGCACTTCTTAATATACAATTTATCTTTGTATATATGTATGCTGTATTTACAGTTCTGATGAAAATCAAGCCAGCGATGCGTTGTACAGTTCATTGTGAGTTGAATGCCTTAGTAAAACCGTTTACACCGATGTATCATGATATCATGTCAAGGCTGAAGCAGATTCGTTGCAAGTGATATCTGGGCGAAATGCATATGCTAATTTATGATGTAGTATGAGTAAGTTTGTTTTCATTTGCAGTTGTTTAATTAATATTGTAAATCATTGACACACTGGAAAGTGACTTATCGTAAAAACAAACAAGTATATGCATTCAACAAAATATTGTTATTTCAATGGAATAACCAAAGGACGTTTAAAACCACAATAGTATTTTATTATAAGGTGCCGATGTCGTGAATTCTGATGTCGTGTGTGTGTTTATTTGTTCGTAATCCGCATAAACTTATTAGTTCCATAAAATTAATACTTGGCGCTATATATAGATGTCTGTCTCTGCGACGTTATATAATTTGCTCACGAAATGAATGTTCAACTAGTTACTGTGAGGGCGTATAACTGTGTTTCGGTTACTATGACGTGGTCGTGAGGTCGAAACTACAAAACACATTTACCGAGATGTGACGATTTTCTTAACACATTAAACAAATAATACTTCCTCTTATATTATCAGGTGAATATTGTATATATTAAGCATTGTTTTGTGATGTAATACGCATCTAAATTATAAAGCAATGTAGCCCAATGGGGACAAAGGTGGAGGAAATTGTCACAAAATTAGCAAATACTTCTCGATGCTTAATAAAAGTAACAAGCATTACTAACCTGTTGACGCAAATACGGAAGCTGCTATTTTTGAAATAATCGTTTCCGGCCTTGAATAGTAGTGTTCAAATACCAATACAACATAAGCCAGCAGTTCACAAAAACAGCCAAGGACCATGAAGACACGTGCGGCTCTGATATATTCTGAACAACAATAACAATATGAATTAGAAGACAATTGTACAGTGATTTACATTCACGATATATCATTAATGAATCAAACACGAGATAATAACGTTCACGTTATCTGAAAACGTCCCCCAAGTCAGCCGGTATTGTGATGGCGTATCCAAAGATGTATTTCAATGTAGCTAGCAGCGCTCGGGTTAATATTTTATTGAATTGCTGACATCGTTTACACAAACAATCATTGTCAATAATTAATAAATCACATAGTCATATATTGCTACGTACCTTCGGGTTCAGGTACCGCCTGACAAACACGCACATCTGATTCTATTACACATATTCGCCACAAACCGGTGTGCCATGTCATATCTGTACCCTTGATCCAGAATGTACTTGCTGTTGAAGCTACGTTCAAACTGAATGTCACAACACCTAGAGCAAAACAAATGATATGTCGTGGAATGCACATACCTTTCCGACGACAAGAAAATACGTAACGTGCAAAGGTTGAGGGGTGTACCGCTATTCTGTGTTAACGCCGGCTGTCAAATGATCGTCGTCGCATTGCAATCTATCTAGTGACACACAGCCCTGGCATGTTGGTGTCTACTACTACCGAACTTCGAACCTTATTATATTATAGGGTGACCTTCCACCTGGTGAGTATATATATATGCAGCTGTCACTGTAAAATCTGTATTATGAATGACATATAAGCGCATATGTATGTATCACATCATGTATCTTTGTAACACTGGACCCACTGCGTTAAGTGTGGTCTATATTTGTAATATTTTTTTTAAATGAATACATCAAACGCCCTAATGCGTTTGGGAAGGCATTATGTGACATTTGATTCAGTTCAGTAACAAAAAAACCTTCGCCCAGAGGGACTTTCAACACCAAGTTAATTTAACAGCGTTAAAATACTGAGAGTAATATAATTCCACAACCTCGAAGGCCTGAGTTGGTATTTCTCTCACGACTATGACAAACCTCATTATAGGCATTTCGGAAGATATTATTTGTTCACATAAAAATACGATATTGGGGAAAACAAAAATCAAGCTTGACATGTAGAGTAGATGCAAACCGAATCAGTTTAAGGCAACAAAAAATGTATTTTTTTTGTAATAGGCCCAAATATTAAAAACTCACCATTTTAAGCAGTAACAAGTGTTTCCTCTAAAAATTCCCGGACCGTTGTTTGATCCCCATGGTCTCCAGGGGATAAGTATTGGCTTTAAACCTCGAATTGATCTGTATTTCTCTGACATGTTCCGAATACTATGAAGTTTTAAAAAAAATCCGACCGACCGACCCAATTTTTCAATTTTCCGACTTGAGGGCAACATAAGTTTTTCTGGCCTAATGGATGTATTAATAACCGTCAGAACTTAGATTAATTAATTGAAACCATCGACATTGTTTTCCCTGTTTTTTTTTCTTTTTTCTTTTGTGTTGCTGTTCAGGTAGATACGTGTTTCTTTCTCCGTAGACATTTCCCCTTTTTAAAATTGAGGAGGTTTCAATAATACTTCAGCAATTCAGAGGTGAACTGAGTATAAATGCAATTCAAAACGACCGCGACACAAAAACTGGAAGAAGCTTTTTTCCTGGAGTAGTTTTCAAACCTACAATTAACACCTACTGTTTATGCTTCAGGGCAGCGCCATCATAAACTACTAATATCATTATATTGTATTTCAACTTTTATATATAGTAATGTTGAACACTGAATGCAATTTGATTAGTTGATTGCACGAATATGAATTATAATTAATGAATTAATTACCACACCAAACATACACAAACTGAATGCGGAGTCTAATCGCTTTATTGATGTCAGTGGAACGTTATTATTTACATAAAAGTGTTATATTTCATTCTTCATCGAATATATCACGTGGTTTTCGTTTTAACTCAGCTTAGCCAACTCAATAGTCGATAAACAACACTTAATCTAATGTGAGAAAATGTGCTCGATTTACCAACCTACATATGCATGAACCAAAACAACTATTGGTGCAACTAATATACATTTGAAAAAATAGTATGTAATGCCGATATATATATATATATAAATATCAGCATATACTACTTATATACATGTGATAAAACAGTAGGTGTTACTGATATGAAAATAAAACTTTATGTAATACTAATATACATGTAAAAAATGTTGAGTCACTCATGAAATATCCCATGTATCATTTTGCAGCTTCTAAGGACAAAAACGAACGCATTGTTCGTAATTTGTGAGGGCGTAATCAAGGCATCAAAGCGGGATAAATGATAACCGTAGTTTAACATTGGTTACCCTTAGCTTACCCTATTGCGATTAAGAAAAGTGGTTATTTTTGGAGCCATCACTAAATTTACGGTTTCGAACATGCATTGGTAACATAGCTATTAATTTTAAAGTTAATTAGAACTGCCAAATCGCAGCTAAACGTGGGTGAACACAATTTGTGTGTGGAGAATTTGGGGTTGGAAGATTTTGAAATGACAACGCAAATATAAGATACTTTACACACATGCGATTTAGTTGACGTCCGAAACTACCAAACATATTCCAATTACTGTAATTATTAATATTTAATTAGGAAATATTGTGCAACACTGCCAACATCCTGGGATAATGGCGCATTTGTGATACTCAAAACTGTGTCAAAAGTGTTAACCTTCTGGCATGAACCAATCTGATTGCCGAGATTGTTATTACATAGCATGTAGATATAGAAAACTGTTACACTGCTTTATTGTCCTGAACTGTCATTATATATGGGATAAATAAGGATCTGGAAATAGTAGAGCACTTGTAATTAAGTTACAAAGAAACATATATATTAATATAATGTATTTAAAGGTATCAAAATGTTTCTTCTCATTTGCATATTTTAGTTCACCTAGTTTACATATTGATCCTATATTTGAAACTACAAATCCCGATCAAGTTTTATTAGCAAGACACCGAACATCGAAAATATGAATTGTTAAAGCAATGTTTCACACCAGGTATAAGATAAATTCGGAATGTTTGCCCTTATGGGTAATATTAAGATGGAACGTATGATAAAAATGGCAACATCGGACTGTATCTATGAGAAAATGACTTCCATCACCGGCTGAGTTGATCTCACGCACTGCAAAAGTCGGATTCAGCAGACTGATATATGTCATGGATAATAAAGTCAAAGTGCTGAACGACAGTAAATAATCGCAAATCGACAGAAATATTTAACAGTCATGTATTGATTTCCTCGTATTCTTCTTTCTTTGAAAACCTTTTATCAGTTGACCTCCAAGTCATGTATCCTCCAATCAGTTGTACTGGTATCGATATCCATCCAATTATTATAGAGAATCCAAAATGGTATCCAGGATATAGGCTGCTAGATCGCCCAGCGTAGATGGTAGTCGCCAGAAAAACAAGCAGAGCTGAAAGTATACAAAAAGTCATGCACCAATAGGTCAACATACTTACTCTATCTGCAAAGTTTCCAAAATACTTTTCAAAGAATTGATTAATGACTCTTTTGGATAGCTGAGAGTTAAACGTCACGAAATCTCCTGTTGCGAAAATTTACATAGATGCCCACACACTATAATTATCATAGAATATTTCCATAATTTGTTAATTTGAATAGAGTATTATACATTATTTGTCATCGTTTGTTCTGTTACAACATGCAATTTTGGAACATAGTATTTCAAAGAACACTAATAAACGGCAGACATGGTTGATAACTGTGATAATCTACATCATAATATGTATGAATCGAATACCACGCTCAAATTAAGCTTAAGGCTTAAGACATTCTACTATTTTTTTACATTTCTGATTTGCAGTGATGCCACATCCTTTGGAGTTAAAGATTTTGTACCCTATATAATGTATGGCTACCAATAGAAAGTTAAATCGCCCACTTGCAATGCTGGAAATCATAGGTTGGCATTGGATCGACAGTTTTATATTGTCTTTGCATTAGGTTGGCTTTGGCTTGACATTTTTATATTGTCTTTGCATTAGGTTGGCTTTGGCTTGACAGTTTTATATTGTCTTTGCATTAGGTTGGCATTGGCTCGACAGTTTTATATTGTCTTTGCATTAGGTTGACTTTGGCTTGACATTTTTATATTGTCTTTGCATTAGGTTGGCTTTGGCTTGACATTTTTATATTGTCTTTGCATTAGGTTGGCATTGGATCGACAGTTTTATATTGTCTTTGCATTAGGTTGGCATTGGTTTGACATTTTTATATTGTCTTTGCATTAGGTTGGCATTGGATCAACAGTTTGATATTGTCTTTGCATTAGGTTGGCTTTGGCTTGACATTTTTATTTTGTCTTTGCATTAGGTTGGCATTGGATCGACAGTTTTATATTGTCTTTGCATTAGTTGGCATTGGCTTGACATTTTTATATTGTCTTTGCATTAGGTTGGCATTGGATCAACATTTTTATATTGTCTTTGCATTAGTTGGCTTTGGCTTGACATGTTTATATTGACTTTGCATTAGGTTGGCTTTGGCTTGACATTTTTATATTGTCTTTGCATTAGGTTGGCATTGGATCGACTGTTTTATATTGTCTTTGCATTAGGTTGGCTTTGGCTTGACATTTTTATATTGTTTTTGCATTAGGTTGGCATGGGTTCGAGAGTTTTATATTGTATTTGCAATAGTTGGCATTGGCTTGACATTGTTATATTGTCTTTGCATTAGGTTGGCATTGGATCGACAGTTTTATATTGTCTTTGCACTAGTTGGCTTTGGCTTGACATTTATATATTGTCTTTGCATTATGTTGGCATTGGATCAACAGTTTTATATTGTCTTTGCATTAGGTTGGCATTGGCTTGACAGTTTTATATTGACTTTGCATTAGGGTGTCTTTCGATCGACAGTTTTATATTGTCTTTGCATTAGTTGGCATTGGCTTGACATTTTTATATTGTCTTTGCATTAGGTTGGCATTGGATCAACATTTTTATTTTGTCTTTGCATTAGTTGGCTTTGGCTTGACATTTTTATATTGTCTTTGCATTAGGTTGGCATTGGATCGACAGTTTAATATTGTCTTTGCATTAGGTTGGCATTGGCTTGACAATTTTATATTGTCCTTGCATTAGGTTGACTTTGGCTTGAAACTTTTATATTGTCTTTGTATTATATTGAATTTAGCTTGAAAGTTTTATATTGTCTTTGCATTAGGTTGGCATTGGCTTGACATTTTTATATTGTCTTTGCAATAGGTTGTCATTGGATCAACATTTTTATATTGTCTTTGCATTAGTTGGCTTTGGCTTGACATTTTTATATTTTCTTTGCATTAGGTTGACTTTGGCTTGACACTTTTATAATATCTTTGTATTAGGTTGGCATTGGCTTGACACTTTTATTTTGTCTTTGCATTAGGTTGATTTTGGCTTGACACTTTTATATTGTCTTTGTATTAGGTTGGCATTGGATCGACATTTTTATATTGTCTTTGCATTAGGTTGGCTTTGGCTTGACATTTTTATATTGTTTTTGCATTAGGTTGGCATTGGATCGACAGTTTTATATTGTATTTGCATTAGTTGGCATTGGCTTGACATTTTTATATTGTCTTTGCATTAGGTTGGCATTGGATCGACAGTTTTATATTGTCTTTGCATTAGTTGGCTTTGGCTTGACATTTATATATTGTCTTTGCATTAGGTTGGCATTGGATCAACAGGTTTACATTGTCTTTGCATTAGGTTGGCATTGGCTTGACAGTTTTATATTGTCTTTGCATTAGGTTGGCTTTCGATCGACAGTTTTATATTGTCTTTGCATTAGTTGGCATTGGCTTGACATTTTTATATTGTCTTTGCATTAGGTTGGCATTGAATCCACATTTTTATATTGTCTTTGCATTACTTGGCTTTGGCTTGTCAGTTTTATATTGTCTTTGCATTAGGTTGGCATTGGATCGACAGTTTAATATTGTCTTTGCATTAGTTGGCTTTGGCTTGACAGTTTTATATTGTCTTTGCATTAGGTTGGCATTGGATCGACAGTTTGATATTGTCTTTGCATTAGGTTGGCTTTGGCTTGACATTTTTATTTTGTCTTTGCATTAGGTTGGCATTGGATCGACAGTTTTATATTGTCTTTGCATTAGTTGGCATTGGCTTGACATTTTTATATTGTCTTTGCATTAGGTTGGCATTGGATCATCATTTTTATATTGTCTTTGCATTAGTTGGCTTTGGCTTGACATGTTTATATTGACTTTGCATTAGGTTGGCTTTGGCTTGACATTTTTATATTGTCTTTGCATTAGGTTGGCATTGGATCGACTGTTTTATATTGTCTTTGCATTAGGTTGGCTTTGGCTTGACATTTTTATATTGTTTTTGCATTAGGTTGGCATGGGTTCGAGAGTTTTATATTGTATTTGCAATAGTTGGCATTGGCTTGACATTGTTATATTGTCTTTGCATTAGGTTGGCATTGGATCGACAGTTTTATATTGTCTTTGCACTAGTTGGCTTTGGCTTGACATTTATATATTGTCTTTGCATTATGTTGGCATTGGATCAACAGTTTTATATTGTCTTTGCATTAGGTTGGCATTGGCTTGACAGTTTTATATTGACTTTGCATTAGGTTGGCTTTCGATCGACAGTTTTATATTGTCTTTGCATTAGTTGGCATTGGCTTGACATTTTTATATTGTCTTTGCATTAGGTTGGCATTGGATCAACATTTTTATTTTGTCTTTGCATTAGTTGGCTTTGGCTTGACATTTTTATATTGTCTTTGCATTAGGTTGGCATTGGATCGACAGTTTAATATTGTCTTTGCATTAGGTTGGCATTGGCTTGACAATTTTATATTGTCCTTGCATTAGGTTGACTTTGGCTTGAAACTTTTATATTGTCTTTGTATTATATTGAATTTAGCTTGAAAGTTTTATATTGTCTTTGCATTAGGTTGGCATTGGCTTGACATTTTTATATTGTCTTTGCAATAGGTTGTCATTGGATCAACATTTTTATATTGTCTTTGCATTAGTTGGCTTTGGCTTGACATTTTTATATTTTCTTTGCATTAGGTTGACTTTGGCTTGACACTTTTATAATATCTTTGTATTAGGTTGGCATTGGCTTGACACTTTTATTTTGTCTTTGCATTAGGTTGATTTTGGCTTGACACTTTTATATTGTCTTTGTATTAGGTTGGCATTGGATCGACATTTTTATATTGTCTTTGCATTAGGTTGGCTTTGGCTTGACATTTTTATATTGTTTTTGCATTAGGTTGGCATTGGATCGACAGTTTTATATTGTATTTGCATTAGTTGGCATTGGCTTGACATTTTTATATTGTCTTTGCATTAGGTTGGCATTGGATCGACAGTTTTATATTGTCTTTGCATTAGTTGGCTTTGGCTTGACATTTATATATTGTCTTTGCATTAGGTTGGCATTGGATCAACAGGTTTACATTGTCTTTGCATTAGGTTGGCATTGGCTTGACAGTTTTATATTGTCTTTGCATTAGGTTGGCTTTCGATCGACAGTTTTATATTGTCTTTGCATTAGTTGGCTTTGGCTTGACAGTTTTATATTGTCTTTGCATTAGGTTGGCATTGGATCGACAGTTTAATATTGTCTTTGCATTAGGTTGGCATTGGATCAACATTTTTATATTTTCTTTGCATTAGTTGGCTTTGGCTTGACATTTTTATATTGTCTTTGCATTAGGTTGGCATTGGATCGACAGTTTAATATTGTCTTTGCATTAGGTTGGCATTGGCTTGACAATTTTATATTGTCCTTGCATTAGGTTGACTTTGGCTTGACACCTTATATTGTCTTTGTATTATATTGAATTTAGCTTGACAGTTTTTTATTGTCTTTGCATTAGGTTGGCATTGGCTTGACATTTTTATATTGTCTTTGCAATAGGTTGTCATTGGATCAACATTTTTATATTGTCTTTGCATTAGTTGGCTTTGGCTTGACATTTTTATATTGTCTTTGCATTAGGTTGACTTTGGCTTGACACTTTTATATTGTCTTTGTATTAGTTTGGCATTGGTTTGACACTTTTATATTGTCTTTGCATTAGGTTGACTTTGGCTTGACACTTTTATATTGTCTATGTATTAGGTTGGCATTGGATCGACATTTTTATATTGTCTTTGCATTAGGTTGGCTTTGGCTTGACATTTTTATATTGTTTTTGCATTTGGTTGGCATTGGATCGACAGTTTTATATTGTATTTGCATTATTTGGCATTGGCTTGACATTTTTATATTGTCTTTGCATTAGGTTGGCATTGGATCGACAGTTTTATATTGTCTTTGCATTAGTTGGCTTTGGCTTGACATTTATATATTGTCTTTGCATAAGGTTGGCATTGGATCGACAGTTTTATATTGTCTTTGCATTAGGTTGGCATTGGCGTGACAGTTTTATATTGTCTTAGCATTAGGTTGGCTTTCGATCGACAGTTTTATATTGTCTTTGCATTAGTTGGCATTGGCTTGACATTTTTATATTGTATTTGCATCAGGTTGCCATTGGATCAACATTTTTATATTGTCTTTGCATTAGTTGGTTTTGGCTTGACAGTTTTATATTGTCTTTGCATTAGGTTGGCATTGGATCGACAGTTTAATATTGTCTTTGCATTAGTTGGCTTTGCCTTGACTATTTTATATTGTCCTTGCATTAGGTTGACTTTGGCTTGGCACTTTTATATTGTCTTTGTATTAAGTTGGCATTGGATCGACATTTTTATATTGTCTTTGCATTAGGTTGGCTTTGGCTTGACATTTGTATATTGTTTTTGCATTAGGTTGGCATTGGATTGACAGTTTTATATTGTATTTGCATTAGTTGGCATTGGCTTGACATTTTTATATTGTCTTTGCATTAGGTTCGCATTGGATCGACAGTTTAATATTGTCTTTGCATTAGTTGGCTTTGGATCGACAGTTTTATATTGTCTTTGCATTATTTGGCATTGGCTTGACATTTTTATATTGTCTTTGCATTAGGTTGGCATTGGATCGACAGTTTAATATTGTCTTTGCATTAGTTGGCTTTGGATCGACAGTTTTATATTGTCTTTGCATTATTTGGCTTTGGCTTGACATTTTTATATTGTCTTTGCATTAGGTTGGCATTGGATCAACATTTTTATATTTTCTTTGCATTAGTTGGCTTTGGCTTGACATTTTCATATTGTCTTTGTATTATATTGAATTTAGCTTGACAGTTTTATATTGTCTTTGCATCAGGTTGGCATTGGCTTGACATTTTTATATTGTCTTTGCAATAGTTTGTCATTGGATCAACATGTTTATATTGTCTTTGCATTAGTTGGCTTTGGCTTGACATTTTTATATTGTCTTTGCATTAGGTTGACTTTGGCTTGACACTTTTATATTGTCTTTGTATTAGGTTTGCATTGACTTGACACTTTTATATTGTCTTTGCATTAGGTTGACTTTGGCTTGACACTTTTATATTATCTTTGTATTAGATTGGCATTGGATCGACATTTTTATATTGTCTTTGCATTAGGTTGGCTTTCGATCGACAGTTTTATATTGTTTTTGCATTAGGTTGACTTTGGCTTGACACTTTTATATTGTCTTTGTATTATATTGAATTTAGCTTGACAGTTTTATATTGTCTTTGGATTAGGTTGGCATTGGCTTGACATTTGTATATTGTCTTTGCAATAGGTTGTCATTGGATCAACATTTTATATTGTCTTTGCATTTGTTGGCTTTGGCTTGACATTCTTGTATTGTCTTTGCATTAGGTTGACTTTGGCTTGACACTTTTATGTTGTCTTTGTATTAGGTTGGCATTGGATCGACATTTTTATATTGTCTTTGCATTAGTTGGTTTTGGCTTGACAGTTTTATATTGTCGTTGCATTAGGTTGGCATAGGATCGACAGTTTTATATTGTATTTGCATTATTTGACATTGGCTTGACATTTTTATATTGTCTTTGCATTAGGTTGGCATTGGATCGACAGTTTTATATTGTCTTTGCATTAGGTTGGCTTTCGATCGACAGTTTTATATTGTCTTTGCATTAGGTTGGCATTGGATCGACAGTTTTATATTGTCTTTGCATTAGGTTGGCATTGGCTTGACAATTTTATATTTTCCTTGCATTAGGTTGACTTTGGCTTGGCACTTTTATATTGTCTTTGTATTATATTGAATTTGCCCTGACAGTTTTATATTGTCTTTGCAATAGGTTTTCATTGGATCAACATTTTTATATTGTCTTTGCATTAGTTGGCTTTGGCTTGACATTTTTATATTGTCTTTGCATTAGGTTGACTTTGGCGTGACACGTTTATATTGTCTTTGTATTAGGTTGGCATTGGCTTGACACTTTTATATTGTCTTTGCATTAGGTTGACTTTGGCTTGACACTTTTATATTGTCTTTGTATTAGGTTGGCATTGGATCGACATTTTTATATTGTCTTTGCATTAGGTTGGCTTTGGCTTGACATTTTTATATTGCTTTTGCATTAGGTTGGCATTGGCAGTTTTATATTGTATTTGCATTAGTTGGCATTGGCTTGACATTTTTATATTGTCTTTGCATTAGGTTGGCATTGGATCGACAGTTTTAGATTGACTTTGCATTAGTTGGCCTTGGCTTGACAGTTTTATATTGTCTTTGCATTAGGTTGGCATTGGATCAACAGTTTTAGATTGTCTTTGCATTAGGTTGGCATTGGATTGACAGTTTTATATTGTCTTTGCATTAGGTTGGCTTTCGATCGACAGTTTTATATTGTTTTTGCATTAGTTGGCATTGGCTTGACATTTTTATATTGTCTTTGCAATAGGTTGTCATTGGATCAACATTTTTATATTGTCTTTGCATTAGTTGGCTTTGGCTTGACGTTTTTATATTGTCTTTGCATTAGGTTGACTTTGGCTTGACACTTTTATATTGTCTTTGTATTAGGTTGGCATTGGCTTGACACTTTTATATTGTCTTTTCATTAAGTTGACTTTGGCTTGACACTTTTATATTGTCTTTGTATTAGGTTGGCATTGGATCGACATTTTTTATATTGTCTTTGCATTAGGTTGGCTTTGGCTTGACATTTTTATATTGTTTTTGCATTAGGTTGGCATTGGATCGACAGTTTTATATTGTATTTGCATTATTTGGCATTGGCTTGACATTTTTATATTGTCTTTGCATTAGGTTGGCATTGGATCGACAGTTTTATATTGTCTTTGCATTATTTGGCTTTGGCTTGACATTTATATATTGTCTTTGCATTAGGTTGGCATTGGATCGACAGTTTTATATTGTCTTTGCATTAGGTTGGCATTGGCTTGACAGTTTTATATTGTCTTTGCATTAGTTTGGCTTTCGATCGACAGTTTTATATTGTCTTTGCATTAGTTGGCATTGGCTTGACATTGTTATATTGTCTTTGCATTAGGTTGGCATTGGATCAACATTTTTATATTGTCTTTGCATTAGTTGGTTTTGGCTTGACAGTTTTATATTGTCGTTGCATTAGGTTAGCATTGGATCAACAGTTTAATATTGTCTTTGCATTAGTTGGCTTTGGCTTGACAGTTTTATATTGTCTTTGCATTAGGTTGGCATTGGATCGACAGTTTTATATTGTCTTTGCATTAGGTTGGCTTTCGATCGACAGTTTTATATTGTCTTTGCATTAGTTGGCATTGGCTTGACATTTTTATATTGTCTTTGCATTAGGTTGGCATTGGATCAACATTTTTATATTGTCTTTGCATCAGGTTGGCTTTCGATCGACAGTTTTATATTGTCTTTGCATTAGGTTGGCATTGGTTCGACAGTTTAATATTGTCTTTGCATTAGGTTGGCATTGGCTTGACAATTTTATATTTTCCTTGCATTAGGTTGACTTTGGCTTGGCACTTTTATATTGTCTTTGTATTATATTGAATTTAGCTTGACAGTTTTATATTGTCTTTGCATTAGGTTGGCATTGGCTTGACATTTTTATTTTGTCTTTGCAACAGGTTTTCATTGGATCAACATTTTTATATTGTTTTTGCCTCAGTTGGCTTTGGCTTGACATTTTTATATTGTCTTTGCATTAGGTTGACTTTGGCTTGACACTTTTATATTGTCTTTGTATTAGGTTGGCATTGGCTTGACACATTTATATTGTCTTTGCATTAGGTTGACTTAGGCTTGACACTTTTATATTGTCTTTGTATTAGGTTGGCATTGGATCGACATTTTTATATTGTCTTTGCATTAGGTTGGCTTTGGCTTGACATTTTTATATTGCTTTTGCATTAGGTTGGCATTGGATCGACAGTTTTATATTGTATTTTCATTAGTTGGCATTGGCTTGACATTTTTATATTGTCTTTGCATTAGGTTGGCATTCGATCGACAGTTTTATATTGTCTTTGCATTAGGTTGGCATTGGATCGACAGTTTTATATTGTCTTTGCATTAGGTTGGCATTGGCTTGACAGTTTTATATTTTCCTTGCATTAGGTTGACTTTGGCTTGGCACTTTTATATTGTCTTTGTATTATATTGAATTTACCTTGACAGTTTTATATTGTCTTTGCAATAGGTTTTCATTGGATCAACATTTTTATATTGTCTTTGCATTAGTTGGCTTTGGCTTGACATTTTTATATTGTCTTTGCATTAGGTTGACTTTGGCGTGACACGTTTATATTGTCTTTGTATTAGGTTGGCATTGGCTTGACACTTTTATATTGTCTTTGCATTAGGTTGACTTTGGCTTGACACTTTTATATTGTCTTTGTATTAGGTTGGCATTGGATCGACATTTTTATATTGTCTTTGCATTAGGTTGGCTTTGGCTTGACATTTTTATATTGCTTTTGCATTAGGTTGGCATTGGCAGTTTTATATTGTATTTGCATTAGTTGGCATTGGCTTGACATTGTTATATTGTCTTTGCATTAGGTTGGCATTGGATCGACAGTTTTAGATTGTCTTTGCATTAGTTGGCCTTGGCTTGACAGTTTTATATTGTCTTTGCATTAGGTTGGCATTGGATCAACAGTTTTAGATTGTCTTTGCATTAGGTTGGCATTGGATTGACAGTTTTATATTGTCTTTGCATTAGGTTGGCTTTCGATCGACAGTTTTATATTGTTTTTGCATTAGTTGACATTGGCTTGACATTTTTATATTGTCTTTGCAATAGGTTGTCATTGGATCAACATTTTTATATTGTCTTTGCATTAGTTGGCTTTGGCTTGACGTTTTTATATTGTCTTTGCATTAGGTTGACTTTGGCTTGACACTTTTATATTGTCTTTGTATTAGGTTGGCATTGGCTTGACACTTTTATATTGTCTTTGCATTAGGTTGACTTTGGCTTGACACTTTTATATTGTCTTTGTATTAGGTTGGCATTGGATCGACATTTTTTATATTGTCTTTGCATTAGGTTGGCTTTGGCTTGACATTTTTATATTGTTTTTGCATTAGGTTGGCATTGGATCGACAGTTTTATATTGTATTTGCATTATTTGGCATTGGCTTGACATTTTTATATTGTCTTTGCATTAGGTTGGCATTGGATCGACAGTTTTATATTGTCTTTGCATTATTTGGCTTTGGCTTGACATTTATATATTGTCTTTGCATTAGGTTGGCATTGGATCGACAGTTTTATATTGTCTTTGCATTAGGTTGGCTTTGGCTTGACATTTTTATATTGTTTTTGCATTAGGTTGGCATGGGTTCGAGAGTTTTATATTGTATTTGCAATAGTTGGCATTGGCTTGACATTGTTATATTGTCTTTGCATTAGGTTGGCATTGGATCGACAGTTTTATATTGTCTTTGCATTAGGTTGGCTTTGGCTTGACATTTTTATATTGTTTTTGCATTAGGTTGGCATTGGATCGACAGTTTTATATTGTATTTGCATTATTTGGCATTGGCTTGACATTTTTATATTGTCTTTGCATTAGGTTGGCATTGGATCGACAGTTTTATATTGTCTTTGCATTATTTGGCTTTGGCTTGACATTTATATATTGTCTTTGCATTAGGTTGGCATTGGATCGACAGTTTTATATTGTCTTTGCATTAGGTTGGCTTTGGCTTGACATTTTTATATTGTTTTTGCATTAGGTTGGCATGGGTTCGAGAGTTTTATATTGTATTTGCAATAGTTGGCATTGGCTTGACATTGTTATATTGTCTTTGCATTAGGTTGGCATTGGATCGACAGTTTTATATTGTCTTTGCACTAGTTGGCTTTGGCTTGACATTTATATATTGTCTTTGCATTATGTTGGCATTGGATCGACAGTTTTATATTGTCTTTGCATTAGGTTGGCATTGGCTTGACAGTTTTATATTGACTTTGCATTAGGTTGGCTTTCGATCGACAGTTTTATATTGTCTTTGCATTAGTTGGCATTGGCTTGACATTTTTATATTGTCTTTGCATTAGGTTGGCATTGGATCAACATTTTTATTTTGTCTTTGCATTAGTTGGCTTTGGCTTGACATTTTTATATTGTCTTTGCATTAGGTTGGCATTGGATCGACAGTTTAATATTGTCTTTGCATTAGGTTGGCATTGGCTTGACAATTTTATATTGTCCTTGCATTAGGTTGACTTTGGCTTGAAACTTTTATATTGTCTTTGTATTATATTGAATTTAGCTTGAAAGTTTTATATTGTCTTTGCATTAGGTTGACTTTGGCGTGACACGTTTATATTGTCTTTGTATTAGGTTGGCATTGGCTTGACACTTTTATATTGTCTTTGCATTAGGTTGACTTTGGCTTGACACTTTTATATTGTCTTTGTATTAGGTTGGCATTGGATCGACATTTTTATATTGTCTTTGCATTAGGTTGGCTTTGGCTTGACATTTTTATATTGCTTTTGCATTAGGTTGGCATTGGCAGTTTTATATTGTATTTGCATTAGTTGGCATTGGCTTGACATTGTTATATTGTCTTTGCATTAGGTTGGCATTGGATCGACAGTTTTAGATTGTCTTTGCATTAGTTGGCCTTGGCTTGACAGTTTTATATTGTCTTTGCATTAGGTTGGCATTGGATCAACAGTTTTAGATTGTCTTTGCATTAGGTTGGCATTGGATTGACAGTTTTATATTGTCTTTGCATTAGGTTGGCTTTCGATCGACAGTTTTATATTGTTTTTGCATTAGTTGGCATTGGCTTGACATTTTTATATTGTCTTTGCAATAGGTTGTCATTGGATCAACATTTTTATATTGTCTTTGCATTAGTTGGCTTTGGCTTGACGTTTTTATATTGTCTTTGCATTAGCTTGACTTTGGCTTGACACTTTTATATTGTCTTTGTATTAGGTTGGCATTGGCTTGACACTTTTATATTGTCTTTGCATTAGGTTGACTTTGGCTTGACACTTTTATATTGTCTTTGTATTAGGTTGGCATTGGATCGACATTTTTTATATTGTCTTTGCATTAGGTTGGCTTTGGCTTGACATTTTTATATTGTTTTTGCATTAGGTTGGCATTGGATCGACAGTTTTATATTGTATTTGCATTATTTGGCATTGGCTTGACATTTTTATATTGTCTTTGCAATAGGTTTTCATTGGATCAACATTTTTATATTGTCTTTGCATTAGTTGGCTTTGGCTTGACATTTTTATATTGTCTTTGCATTAGGTTGACTTTGGCGTGACACGTTTATATTGTCTTTGTATTAGGTTGGCATTGGCTTGACACTTTTATATTGTCTTTGCATTAGGTTGACTTTGGCTTGACACTTTTATATTGTCTTTGTATTAGGTTGGCATTGGATCGACATTTTTATATTGTCTTTGCATTAGGTTGGCTTTGGCTTGACATTTTTATATTGCTTTTGCATTAGGTTGGCATTGGCAGTTTTATATTGTATTTGCATTAGTTGGCATTGGCTTGACATTGTTATATTGTCTTTGCATTAGGTTGGCATTGGATCGACAGTTTTAGATTGTCTTTGCATTAGTTGGCCTTGGCTTGACAGTTTTATATTGTCTTTGCATTAGGTTGGCATTGGATCAACAGTTTTAGATTGTCTTTGCATTAGGTTGGCATTGGATTGACAGTTTTATATTGTCTTTGCATTAGGTTGGCTTTCGATCGACAGTTTTATATTGTTTTTGCATTAGTTGACATTGGCTTGACATTTTTATATTGTCTTTGCAATAGGTTGTCATTGGATCAACATTTTTATATTGTCTTTGCATTAGTTGGCTTTGGCTTGACGTTTTTATATTGTCTTTGCATTAGGTTGACTTTGGCTTGACACTTTTATATTGTCTTTGTATTAGGTTGGCATTGGCTTGACACTTTTATATTGTCTTTGCATTAGGTTGACTTTGGCTTGACACTTTTATATTGTCTTTGTATTAGGTTGGCATTGGATCGACATTTTTTATATTGTCTTTGCATTAGGTTGGCTTTGGCTTGACATTTTTATATTGTTTTTGCATTAGGTTGGCATTGGATCGACAGTTTTATATTGTATTTGCATTATTTGGCATTGGCTTGACATTTTTATATTGTCTTTGCATTAGGTTGGCATTGGATCGACAGTTTTATATTGTCTTTGCATTATTTGGCTTTGGCTTGACATTTATATATTGTCTTTGCATTAGGTTGGCATTGGATCGACAGTTTTATATTGTCTTTGCATTAGGTTGGCTTTGGCTTGACATTTTTATATTGTTTTTGCATTAGGTTGGCATGGGTTCGAGAGTTTTATATTGTATTTGCAATAGTTGGCATTGGCTTGACATTGTTATATTGTCTTTGCATTAGGTTGGCATTGGATCGACAGTTTTATATTGTCTTTGCATTAGGTTGGCTTTGGCTTGACATTTTTATATTGTTTTTGCATTAGGTTGGCATTGGATCGACAGTTTTATATTGTATTTGCATTATTTGGCATTGGCTTGACATTTTTATATTGTCTTTGCATTAGGTTGGCATTGGATCGACAGTTTTATATTGTCTTTGCATTATTTGGCTTTGGCTTGACATTTATATATTGTCTTTGCATTAGGTTGGCATTGGATCGACAGTTTTATATTGTCTTTGCATTAGGTTGGCTTTGGCTTGACATTTTTATATTGTTTTTGCATTAGGTTGGCATGGGTTCGAGAGTTTTATATTGTATTTGCAATAGTTGGCATTGGCTTGACATTGTTATATTGTCTTTGCATTAGGTTGGCATTGGATCGACAGTTTTATATTGTCTTTGCACTAGTTGGCTTTGGCTTGACATTTATATATTGTCTTTGCATTATGTTGGCATTGGATCGACAGTTTTATATTGTCTTTGCATTAGGTTGGCATTGGCTTGACAGTTTTATATTGACTTTGCATTAGGTTGGCTTTCGATCGACAGTTTTATATTGTCTTTGCATTAGTTGGCATTGGCTTGACATTTTTATATTGTCTTTGCATTAGGTTGGCATTGGATCAACATTTTTATTTTGTCTTTGCATTAGTTGGCTTTGGCTTGACATTTTTATATTGTCTTTGCATTAGGTTGGCATTGGATCGACAGTTTAATATTGTCTTTGCATTAGGTTGGCATTGGCTTGACAATTTTATATTGTCCTTGCATTAGGTTGACTTTGGCTTGAAACTTTTATATTGTCTTTGTATTATATTGAATTTAGCTTGAAAGTTTTATATTGTCTTTGCATTAGGTTGACTTTGGCGTGACACGTTTATATTGTCTTTGTATTAGGTTGGCATTGGCTTGACACTTTTATATTGTCTTTGCATTAGGTTGACTTTGGCTTGACACTTTTATATTGTCTTTGTATTAGGTTGGCATTGGATCGACATTTTTATATTGTCTTTGCATTAGGTTGGCTTTGGCTTGACATTTTTATATTGCTTTTGCATTAGGTTGGCATTGGCAGTTTTATATTGTATTTGCATTAGTTGGCATTGGCTTGACATTGTTATATTGTCTTTGCATTAGGTTGGCATTGGATCGACAGTTTTAGATTGTCTTTGCATTAGTTGGCCTTGGCTTGACAGTTTTATATTGTCTTTGCATTAGGTTGGCATTGGATCAACAGTTTTAGATTGTCTTTGCATTAGGTTGGCATTGGATTGACAGTTTTATATTGTCTTTGCATTAGGTTGGCTTTCGATCGACAGTTTTATATTGTTTTTGCATTAGTTGGCATTGGCTTGACATTTTTATATTGTCTTTGCAATAGGTTGTCATTGGATCAACATTTTTATATTGTCTTTGCATTAGTTGGCTTTGGCTTGACGTTTTTATATTGTCTTTGCATTAGCTTGACTTTGGCTTGACACTTTTATATTGTCTTTGTATTAGGTTGGCATTGGCTTGACACTTTTATATTGTCTTTGCATTAGGTTGACTTTGGCTTGACACTTTTATATTGTCTTTGTATTAGGTTGGCATTGGATCGACATTTTTTATATTGTCTTTGCATTAGGTTGGCTTTGGCTTGACATTTTTATATTGTTTTTGCATTAGGTTGGCATTGGATCGACAGTTTTATATTGTATTTGCATTATTTGGCATTGGCTTGACATTTTTATATTGTCTTTGCATTAGGTTGGCATTGGATCGACAGTTTTATATTGTCTTTGCATTATTTGGCTTTGGCTTGACATTTATATATTGTCTTTGCATTAGGTTGGCATTGGATCGACAGTTTTATATTGTCTTTGCATTAGGTTGGCTTTGGCTTGACATTTTTATATTGTTTTTGCATTAGGTTGGCATGGGTTCGAGAGTTTTATATTGTATTTGCAATAGTTGGCATTGGCTTGACATTGTTATATTGTCTTTGCATTAGGTTGGCATTGGATCGACAGTTTTATATTGTCTTTGCACTAGTTGGCTTTGGCTTGACATTTATATATTGTCTTTGCATTATGTTGGCATTGGATCGACAGTTTTATATTGTCTTTGCATTAGGTTGGCATTGGCTTGACAGTTTTATATTGACTTTGCATTAGGTTGGCTTTCGATCAACAGTTTTATATTGTCTTTGCATTAGTTGGCATTGGCTTGACATTTATATATTGTCTTTGCATTAGGTTGGCATTGGATCAACATTTTTATTTTGTCTTTGCATTAGTTGGCTTTGGCTTGACATTTTTATATTGTCTTTGCATTAGGTTGGCATTGGATCGACAGTTTAATATTGTCTTTGCATTAGGTTGGCATTGGCTTGACAATTTTATATTGTCCTTGCATTAGGTTGACTTTGGCTTGAAACTTTTATATTGTCTTTGTATTATATTGAATTTAGCTTGAAAGTTTTATATTGTCTTTGCATTAGGTTGGCATTGGCTTGACATTTTTATATTGTCTTTGCAATAGGTTGTCATTGGATCAACATTTTTATATTGTCTTTGCATTAGTTGGCTTTGGCTTGATATTTTTATATTTTCTTTGCATTAGGTTGACTTTGGCTTGACACTTTTATAATATCTTTGTATTAGGTTGGCATTGGCTTGACACTTTTATTTTGTCTTTGCATTAGGTTGATTTTGGCTTGACACTTTTATATTGTCTTTGTATTAGGTTGGCATTGGATCGACATTTTTATATTGTCTTTGCATTAGGTTGGCTTTGGCTTGACATTTTTATATTGTTTTTGCATTAGGTTGGCATTGGATCGACAGTTTTATATTGTATTTGCATTAGTTGGCATTGGCTTGACATTTTTATATTGTCTTTGCATTAGGTTGGCATTGGATCGACAGTTTTATATTGTCTTTGCATTAGTTGGCTTTGGCTTGACATTTATATATTGTCTTTGCATTAGGTTGGCATTGGATCAACAGTTTTACATTGTCTTTGCATTAGGTTGGCATTGGCTTGACAGTTTTATATTGTCTTTGCATTAGGTTGGCTTTCGATCGACAGTTTTATATTGTCTTTGCATTAGTTGGCATTGGCTTGACATTTTTATATTGTCTTTGCATTAGGTTGGCATTGAATCAACATTTTTATATTGTCTTTGCATTACTTGGCTTTGGCTTGTCAGTTTTATATTGTCTTTGCATTAGGTTGGCATTGGATCGACAGTTTAATATTGTCTTTGCATTAGTTGGCTTTGGCTTGACAGTTTTATATTGTCTTTGCATTAGGTTGGCATTGGATCGACAGTTTAATATTGTCTTTGCATTAGGTTGGCATTGGATCAACATTTTTATATTTTCTTTGCATTAGTTGGCTTTGGCTTGACATTTTTATATTGTCTTTGCATTAGGTTGGCATTGGATCGACAGTTTAATATTGTCTTTGCATTAGGTTGGCATTGGCTTGACAATTTTATATTGTCCTTGCATTAGGTTGACTTTGGCTTGACACTTTTATATTGTCTTTGTATTATATTGAATTTAGCTTGACAGTTTTTTATTGTCTTTGCATTAGGTTGGCATCGGCTTGACATTTTTATATTGTCTTTGCAATAGGTTGTCATTGGATCAACATTTTTATATTGTCTTTGCATTAGTTGGCTTTGGCTTGACATTTTTATATTGTCTTTGCATTAGGTTGACTTTGGCTTGACACTGTTATATTGTCTTTGTATTTAGTTTGGCATTGGTTTGACACTTTTATATTGTCTTTGCATTAGGTTGACTCTGGCTTGACACTTTTATATTGTCTCTGTATTAGGTTGGCATTGGATCGACATTTTTATATTGTCTTTGCATTAGGTTGGCTTTGGCTTGACATTTTTATATTGTTTTTGCATTTGGTTGGCATTGGATCGACAGTTTTATATTGTATTTGCATTATTTGGCATTGGCTTGACATTTTTATATTGTCTTTGCATTAGTTGGTTTTGGCTTGACAGTTTTATATTGTCTTTGCATTAGGTTGGCATTGGATCGACAGTTTAATATTGTCTTTGCATTAGTTGGCTTTGGCTTGACATTTATATATTGTCTTTGCATAAGGTTGGCATTGGATCGACAGTTTTATATTGTCTTTGCATTAGGTTGGCATTGGCGTGACAGTTTTATATTGTCTTAGCATTAGGTTGGCTTTCGATCGACAGTTTTATATTGTCTTTGCATTAGTTGGCATTGGCTTGACATTTGTATATTGTATTTGCATCAGGTTGCCATTGGATCAACATTTTTATATTGTCTTTGCATTAGTTGGTTTTGGCTTGACAGTTTTATATTGTCTTTGCATTAGGTTGGCATTGGATCGACAGTTTAATATTGTCTTTGCATTAGTTGGCTTTGCCTTGACTATTTTATATTGTCCTTGCATTAGGTTGACTTTGGCTTGGCACTTTTATATTGTCTTTGTATTAAGTTGGCATTGGATCGACATTTTTATATTGTCTTTGCATTAGGTTGGCTTTGGCTTGACATTTGTATATTGTTTTTGCATTAGGTTGGCATTGGATTGACAGTTTTATATTGTATTTGCATTAGTTGGCATTGGCTTGACATTTTTATATTGTCTTTGCATTAGGTTCGCATTGGATCGACAGTTTAATATTGTCTTTGCATTAGTTGGCTTTGGATCGACAGTTTTATATTGTCTTTGCATTATTTGGCATTGGCTTGACATTTTTATATTGTCTTTGCATTAGGTTGGCATTGGATCGACAGTTTAATATTGTCTTTGCATTAGTTGGCTTTGGATCGACAGTTTTATATTGTCTTTGCATTATTTGGCTTTGGCTTGACATTTTTATATTGTCTTTGCATTAGGTTGGCATTGGATCAATATTTTTATATTTTCTTTGCATTAGTTGGCTTTGGCTTGACATTTTCATATTGTCTTTGTATCATATTGAATTTAGCTTGACAGTTTTATATTGTCTTTGCATCAGGTTGGCATTGGCTTGACATTTTTATATTGTCTTTGCAATAGGTTGTCATTGGATCAACATTTTTATATTGTCTTTGCATTAGTTGGCTTTGGCTTGACATTTTTATATTGTCTTTGCATTAGGTTGACTTTGGCTTGACACTTTTATATTGTCTTTGCATTAGGTTGGCATTGGATCGACAGTTTTATATTGTCTTTGCATTAGTTGGCTTTGGCTTGACATTTATATATTGTCTTTGCATTAGGTTGGCATTGGATCAACAGTTTTACATTGTCTTTGCATTAGGTTGGCATTGGCTTGACAGTTTTATATTGTCTTTGCATTAGGTTGGCTTTCGATCGACAGTTTTATATTGTCTTTGCATTAGTTGGCATTGGCTTGACATTTTTATATTGTCTTTGCATTAGGTTGGCATTGAATCAACATTTTTATATTGTCTTTGCATTACTTGGCTTTGGCTTGTCAGTTTTATATTGTCTTTGCATTAGGTTGGCATTGGATCGACAGTTTAATATTGTATTTGCATTAGTTGGCTTTGGCTTGACAGTTTTATATTGTCTTTGCATTAGGTTGGCATTGGATCGACAGTTTAATATTGTCTTTGCATTAGGTTGGCATTGGATCAACATTTTTATATTTTCTTTGCATTAGTTGGCTTTGGCTTGACATTTTTATATTGTCTTTGCATTAGGTTGGCATTGGATCGACAGTTTAATATTGTCTTTGCATTAGGTTGGCATTGGCTTGACAATTTTATATTGTCCTTGCATTAGGTTGACTTTGGCTTGACACTTTTATATTGTCTTTGTATTATATTGAATTTAGCTTGACAGTTTTTTATTGTCTTTGCATTAGGTTGGCATTGGCTTGACATTTTTATATTGTCTTTGCAATAGGTTGTCATTGGATCAACATTTTTATATTGTCTTTGCATTAGTTGGCTTTGGCTTGACATTTTTATATTGTCTTTGCATTAGGTTGACTTTGGCTTGACACTTTTATATTGTCTCTGTATTAGGTTGGCATTGGATCGACATTTTTATATTGTCTTTGCATTAGGTTGGCTTTGGCTTGACATTTTTATATTGTTTTTGCATTTGGTTGGCATTGGATCGAGAGTTTTATATTGTATTTACATTATTTGGCATTGGCTTGACATTTTTATATTGTCTTTGCATTAGGTTGGCATTGGATCGACAGTTTTATATTGTCTTTGCATTAGTTGGCTTTGGCTTGACATTTATATATTGTCTTTGCATAAGGTTGGCATTGGATCGACAGTTTTATATTGTCTTTGCATTAGGTTGGCATTGGCGTGACAGTTTTATATTGTCTTAGCATTAGGTTTGCTTTCGATCGACAGTTTTATATTGTCTTTGCATTAGTTGGCATTGGCTTGACATTTTTATATTGTATTTGCATCAGGTTGCCATTGGATCAAAATTTTTATATTGTCTTTGCATTAGTTGGTTTTGGCTTGACAGTTTTATATTGTCTTTGCATTAGGTTGGCATTGGATCGACAGTTTAATATTGTCTTTGCATTAGTTGGCTTTGCCTTGACATTTGTATATTGTTTTTGCATTAGGTTGGCATTGGATTGACAGTTTTATATTGTATTTGCATTAGTTGGCATTGGCTTGACATTTTTATATTGTCTTTGCATTAGGTTCGCATTGGATCGACAGTTTAATATTGTCTTTGCATTAGTTGGCTTTGGATCGACAGTTTTATATTGTCTTTGCATTATTTGGCATTGGCTTGACATTTTTATATTGTCTTTGCATTAGGTTGGCATTGGATCGACAGTTTAATATTGTCTTTGCATTAGTTGGCTTTGGATCGACAGTTTTATATTGTCTTTGCATTATTTGGCTTTGGCTTGACATTTTTATATTGTCTTTGCATTAGGTTGGCATTGGATCAACTTTTTTATATTTTCTTTGCATTAGTTGGCTTTGGCTTGACATTTTCATATTGTCTTTGTATTATATTGAATTTAGCTTGACAGTTTTATATTGTCTTTGCATCAGGTTGGCATTGGCTTGACATTTTTATATTGTCTTTGCAATAGGTTGTCATTGGATCAACATTTTTATATTGTCTTTGCATTAGTTGGCTTTGGCTTGACATTTTTATATTGTCTTTGCA
The DNA here is from genome assembly GCF_978046115.1 of Saccoglossus kowalevskii. NCBI lineage: Eukaryota > Metazoa > Hemichordata > Enteropneusta > Harrimaniidae > Saccoglossus > Saccoglossus kowalevskii. Next base: position 43,908,964 of record NC_140645.1, on the reverse strand, counting down.
TTAGGTTGACTTTGGCTTGACACTTTTATATTGTCTTTGTATTAGGTTTGCATTGACTTGACACTTTTATATTGTCTTTGCATTAGGTTGACTTTGGCTTGACACTTTTATATTGTCTTTGTATTAGATTGGCATTGGATCGACATTTTTATATTGTCTTTGCATTAGGTTGGCTTTCGATCGACAGTTTTATATTGTTTTTGCATTAGGTTGACTTTGGCTTGACACTTTTATATTGTCTTTGTATTATATTGAATTTAGCTTGACAGTTTTATATTGTCTTTGGATTAGGTTGGCATTGGCTTGACATTTGTATATTGTCTTTGCAATAGGTTGTCATTGGATCAACATTTTATATTGTCTTTGCATTTGTTGGCTTTGGCTTGACATTTTTGTATTGTCTTTGCATTAGGTTGACTTTGGCTTGACACTTTTATGTTGTCTTTGTATTAGGTTGGCATTGGATCGATATTTTTATATTGTCTTTGCATTAGTTGGTTTTGGCTTGACAGTTTTATTTTGTCGTTGCATTAGGTTGGCATTGGATCGACAGTTTTATATTGTATTTGCATTATTTGACATTGGCTTGACATTTTTATATTGTCTTTGCATTAGGTTGGCATTGGATCGACAGTTTTATATTGTCTTTGCATTAGGTTGGCTTTCGATCGACAGTTTTATATTGTCTTTGCATTAGGTTGGCATTGGATCGACAGTTTTATATTGTCTTTGCATTAGGTTGGCATTGGCTTGACAATTTTATATTTTCCTTGCATTAGGTTGACTTTGGCTTGGCACTTTTATATTGTCTTTGTATTATATTGAATTTACCTTGACAGTTTTATATTGTCTTTGCAATAGGTTTTCATTGGATCAACATTTTTATACTGTCTTTTCATTAGTTGGCTTTGGCTTGACATTTTTATATTGTCTTTGCATTAGGTTGACTTTGGCGTGACACGTTTATATTGTCTTTGTATTAGGTTGGCATTGGCTTGACACTTTTATATTGTCTTTGCATTAGGTTGACTTTGGCTTGACACTTTTATATTGTCTTTGTATTAGGTTGGCATTGGATCGACATTTTTATATTGTCTTTGCATTAGGTTAGCTTTGGCTTGACATTTTTATATTGCTTTTGCATTAGGTTGGCATTGGCAGTTTTATATTGTATTTGCATTAGTTGGCATTGGCTTGACATTTTTATATTGTCTTTGCATTAGGTTGGCATTGGATCGACAGTTTTAGATTGTCTTTGCATTAGTTGGCCTTGGCTTGACAGTTTTATATTGTCTTTGCATTAGGTTGGCATTGGATCAACAGTTTTAGATTGTCTTTGCATTAGGTTGGCATTGGATTGACAGTTTTATATTGTCTTTGCATTAGGTTGGCTTTCGATCGACAGTTTTATATTGTTTTTGCATTAGTTGGCATTGGCTTGACATTTTTATATTGTCTTTGCAATAGGTTGTCATTGGATCAACATTTTTATATTGTCCTTGCATTAGTTGGCTTTGGCTTGACGTTTTTATATTGTCTTTGCATTAGGTTGACTTTGGCTTGACACTTTTATATTGTCTTTGTATTAGGTTGGCATTGGCTTGACACTTTTATATTGTCTTTGCATTAGGTTGACTTTGGCTTGACACTTTTATATTGTCTTTGTATTAGGTTGGCATTGGATCGACATTTTTTATATTGTCTTTGCATTAGGTTGGCTTTGGCTTGACATTTTTATATTGTTTTTGCATTAGGTTGGCATTGGATCGACAGTTTTATATTGTATTTGCATTATTTGGCATTGGCTTGACATTTTTATATTGTCTTTGCATTAGGTTGGCATTGGATCGACAGTTTTATATTGTCTTTGCATTATTTGGCTTTGGCTTGACATTTATATATTGTCTTTGCATTAGGTTGGCATTGGATCGACAGTTTTATATTGTCTTTGCATTAGGTTGGCATTGGCTTGACAGTTTTATTTTGTCTTTGCATTAGTTTGGCTTTCGATCGACAGTTTTATATTGTCTTTGCATTAGTTGGCATTGGCTTGACATTGTTATATTGTCTTTGCATTAGGTTGGCATTGGATCAACATTTTTATATTGTCTTTGCATTAGTTGGTTTTGGCTTGACAGTTTTATATTGTCGTTGCATTAGGTTAGCATTGGATCAACAGTTTAATATTGTCTTTGCATTAGTTGGCTTTGGCTTGACAGTTTTATATTGTCTTTGCATTAGGTTGGCATTGGATCGACAGTTTTATATTGTCTTTGCATTAGGTTGGCTTTCGATCGACAGTTTTATATTGTCTTTGCATTAGTTGGCATTGGCTTGACATTTTTATATTGTCTTTGCATTAGGTTGGCATTGGATCAACATTTTTATATTTTCTTTGCATTAGGTTGGCTTTCGATCGACAGTTTTATATTGTCTTTGCATTAGGTTGGCATTGGTTCGACAGTTTAATATTGTCTTTGCATTAGGTTGTCATTGGCTTGACAATTTTATATTTTCCTTGCATTAGGTTGACTTTGGCTTGGCACTTTTATATTGTCTTTGTATTATATTGAATTTAGCTTGACAGTTTTATATTGTCTTTGCATTAGGTTGGCATTGGCTTGACATTTTTATATTGTCTTTGCAACAGGTTTTCATTGGATCAACATTTTTATATTGTCTTTGCCTCTGTTGGCTTTGGCTTGACATTTTTATATTGTCTTTGCATTAGGTTGGCATTGGCTTGACACTTTTATATTGTCTTTGCATTAGGTTGACTTAGGCTTGACACTTTTATATTGTCTTTGTATTAGGTTGGCATTGGATCGACATTTTTATATTGTCTTTGCATTAGGTTGGCTTTGGCTTGACAGTTTTATATTGCTTTTGCATTAGGTTGGCATTGCATCGACAGTTTTATATTGTATTTGCATTAGTTGGCATTGGCTTGACATTTTTATATTGTCTTTGCATTAGGTTGGCATTCGATCGACAGTTTTATATTGTCTTTGCATTAGGTTGGCATTGGATCGACAGTTTTATATTGTCTTTGCATTAGGTTGGCATTGGCTTGACAATTTTATATTTTCCTTGCATTAGGTTGACTTTGGCTTGGCACTTTTATATTGTCTTTGTATTATATTGAATTTACCTTGACAGTTTTATATTGTCTTTGCAATAGGTTTTCATTGGATCAACATTTTTATATTGTCTTTGCATTAGTTGGCTTTGGCTTGACATTTTTATATTGTCTTTGCATTAGGTTGACTTTGGCGTGACACGTTTATATTGTCTTTGTATTAGGTTGGCATTGGCTTGACACTTTTATATTGTCTTTGCATTAGGTTGACTTTGGCTTGACACTTTTATATTGTCTTTTTATTAGGTTGGCAGTGGATCGACATTTTTATATTGTCTTTGCATTAGGTTGGCTTTGGCTTGACATTTTTATATTGCTTTTGCATTAGGTTGGCATTGGCAGTTTTATATTGTATTTGCATTAGTTGGCATTGGCTTGACATTTTTATATTGTCTTTGCATTTGGTTGGCATTGGATCGACAGTTTTAGATTGTCTTTGCATTAGTTGGCCTTGGCTTGACAGTTTTATATTGTCTTTGCATTAGGTTGGCATTGGATCAACAGTTTTAGATTGTCTTTGCATTAGGTTGGCATTGGATTGACAGTTTTATATTGTCTTTGCATTAGGTTGGCTTTCGATCGACAGTTTTATATTGTTTTTGCATTAGTTGGCATTGGCTTGACATTTTTATATTGTCTTTGCAATAGGTTGTCATTGGATCAACATTTTTATATTGTCTTTGCATTAGTTGGCTTTGGCTTGACGTTTTTATATTGTCTTTGCATTAGGTTGACTTTGGCTTGACACTTTTATATTGTCTTTGTATTAGGTTGGCATTGGCTTGACACTTTTATATTGTCTTTGCATTAGGTTGACTTTGGCTTGACACTTTTATATTGTCTTTGTATTAGGTTGGCATTGGATCGACATTTTTTATATTGTCTTTGCATTAGGTTGGCTTTGGCTTGACATTTTTATATTGTTTTTGCATTAGGTTGGCATTGGATCGACAGTTTTATATTGTATTTGCATTATTTGGCATTGGCTTGACATTTTTATATTGTCTTTGCATTAGGTTGGCATTGGATCGACAGTTTTATATTGTCTTTGCATTAGTTGGCATTGGCTTGACATTTTTATATTGTCTTTGCATTAGGTTGGCATTGGATCAACATTTTTATATTTTCTTTGCATTAGGTTGGCTTTCGATCGACAGTTTTATATTGTCTTTGCATTAGGTTGGCATTGGTTCGACAGTTTAATATTGTCTTTGCATTAGGTTGGCATTGGCTTGACAATTTTATATTTTCCTTGCATTAGGTTGACTTTGGCTTGGCACTTTTATATTGTCTTTGTATTATATTGAATTTAGCTTGACAGTTTTATATTGTCTTTGCATTAGGTTGGCATTGGCGTGACATTTTTATATTGTCTTTGCAACAGGTTTTCATTGGATCAACATTTTTATATTGTCTTTGCCTCTGTTGGCTTTGGCTTGACATTTTTATATTGTCTTTGCATTAGGTTGGCATTGGCTTGACACTTTTATATTGTCTTTGCATTAGGTTGACTTAGGCTTGACACTTTTATATTGTCTTTGTATTAGGTTGGCATTGGATCGACATTTTTATATTGTCTTTGCATTAGGTTGGCTTTGGCTTGACAGTTTTATATTGCTTTTGCATTAGGTTGGCATTGAATCGACAGTTTTATATTGTATTTGCATTAGTTGGCATTGGCTTGACATTTTTATATTGTCTTTGCATTAGGTTGGCATTCGATCGACAGTTTTATATTGTCTTTGCATTAGGTTGGCATTGGATCGACAGTTTTATATTGTCTTTGTATTAGGTTGGCATTGGCTTGACACTTTTATATTGTCTTTGCATTAGGTTGACTTTGGCTTGACACTTTTATATTGTCTTTGTATTAGGTTGGCATTGGATCGACATTTTTTATATTGTCTTTGCATTAGGTTGGCTTTGGCTTGACATTTTTATATTGTTTTTGCATTAGGTTGGCATTGGATCGACAGTTTTATATTGTATTTGCATTATTTGGCATTGGCTTGACATTTTTATATTGTCTTTGCATTAGGTTGGCATTGGATCGACAGTTTTATATTGTCTTTGCATTAGTTGGCATTGGCTTGACATTTTTATATTGTCTTTGCATTAGGTTGGCATTGGATCAACATTTTTATATTTTCTTTGCATTAGGTTGGCTTTCGATCGACAGTTTTATATTGTCTTTGCATTAGGTTGGCATTGGTTCGACAGTTTAATATTGTCTTTGCATTAGGTTGGCATTGGCTTGACAATTTTATATTTTCCTTGCATTAGGTTGACTTTGGCTTGGCACTTTTATATTGTCTTTGTATTATATTGAATTTAGCTTGACAGTTTTATATTGTCTTTGCATTAGGTTGGCATTGGCTTGACATTTTTATATTGTCTTTGCAACAGGTTTTCATTGGATCAACATTTTTATATTGTCTTTGCCTCTGTTGGCTTTGGCTTGACATTTTTATATTGTCTTTGCATTAGGTTGGCATTGGCTTGACACTTTTATATTGTCTTTGCATTAGGTTGACTTAGGCTTGACACTTTTATATTGTCTTTGTATTAGGTTGGCATTGGATCGACATTTTTATATTGTCTTTGCATTAGGTTGGCTTTGGCTTGACAGTTTTATATTGCTTTTGCATTAGGTTGGCATTGGATCGACAGTTTTATATTGTATTTGCATTAGTTGGCATTGGCTTGACATTTTTATATTGTCTTTGCATTAGGTTGGCATTCGATCGACAGTTTTATATTGTCTTTGCATTAGGTTGGCATTGGATCGACAGTTTTATATTGTCTTTGCATTAGGTTGGCATTGGCTTGACAATTTTATATTTTCCTTGCATTAGGTTGACTTTGGCTTGGCACTTTTATATTGTCTTTGTATTATATTGAATTTAGCTTGACAGTTTTATATTGTCTTTGCATTAGGTTGGCATTGGCTTGACATTTTTATATTGTCTTTGCAACAGGTTTTCATTGGATCAACATTTTTATATTGTCTTTGCCTCTGTTGGCTTTGGCTTGACATTTTTATATTGTCTTTGCATTAGGTTGGCATTGGCTTGACACTTTTATATTGTCTTTGCATTAGGTTGACTTAGGCTTGACACTTTTATATTGTCTTTGTATTAGGTTGGCATTGGATCGACATTTTTATATTGTCTTTGCATTAGGTTGGCTTTGGCTTGACAGTTTTATATTGCTTTTGCATTAGGTTGGCATTGGATCGACAGTTTTATATTGTATTTGCATTAGTTGGCATTGGCTTGACATTTTTATATTGTCTTTGCATTAGGTTGGCATTCGATCGACAGTTTTATATTGTCTTTGCATTAGGTTGGCATTGGATCGACAGTTTTATATTGTCTTTGCATTAGGTTGGCATTGGCTTGACAATTTTATATTTTCCTTGCATTAGGTTGACTTTGGCTTGGCACTTTTATATTGTCTTTGTATTATATTGAATTTACCTTGACAGTTTTATATTGTCTTTGCAATAGGTTTTCATTGGATCAACATTTTTATATTGTCTTTGCATTAGTTGGCTTTGGCTTGACATTTTTATATTGTCTTTGCATTAGGTTGACTTTGGCGTGACACGTTTATATTGTCTTTGTATTAGGTTGGCATTGGCTTGACACTTTTATATTGTCTTTGCATTAGGTTGACTTTGGCTTGACACTTTTATATTGTCTTTGTATTAGGTTGGCATTGGATCGACATTTTTATATTGTCTTTGCATTAGGTTGGCTTTGGCTTGACATTTTTATATTGCTTTTGCATTAGGTTGGCATTGGCAGTTTTATATTGTATTTGCATTAGTTGGCATTGGCTTGACATTTTTATATTGTCTTTGCATTTGGTTGGCATTGGATCGACAGTTTTAGATTGTCTTTGCATTAGTTGGCCTTGGCTTGACAGTTTTATATTGTCTTTGCATTAGGTTGGCATTGGATCAACAGTTTTAGATTGTCTTTGCATTAGGTTGGCATTGTATTGACAGTTTTATATTGTCTTTGCATTAGGTTGGCTTTCGATCGACAGTTTTATATTGTTTTTGCATTAGTTGGCATTGGCTTGACATTTTTATATTGTCTTTGCAATAGGTTGTCATTGGATCAACATTTTTATATTGTCTTTGCATTAGGTTGACTTTGGCTTGACACTTTTATATTGTCTTTGTATTAGGTTGGCATTGGCTTGACACTTTTATATTGTCTTTGCATTAGGTTGACTTTGGCTTGACACTTTTATATTGTCTTTGTATTAGGTTGGCATTGGATCGACATTTTTTATATTGTCTTTGCATTAGGTTGGCTTTGGCTTGACATTTTTATATTGTTTTTGCATTAGGTTGGCATTGGATCGACAGTTTTATATTGTATTTGCATTATTTGGCATTGGATCGACAGTTTTATATTGTCTTTGCATTATTTGGCTTTGGCTTGACATTTATATATTGTCTTTGCATTAGGTTGGCATTGGATCGACAGTTTTATATTGTCTTTGCATTAGGTTGGCATTGGCTTGACAGTTTTATATTGTCTTTGCATTAGTTTGGCTTTCGATCGACAGTTTTATATTGTCTTTGCATTAGTTGGCATTGGCTTGACATTGTTATATTGTCTTTGCATTAGGTTGGCATTGGATCAACAGTTTAATATTGTCTTTGCATTAGTTGGCTTTGGCTTGACAGTTTTATATTGTCTTTGCATTAGGTTGGCATTGGATCGACAGTTTTATATTGTCTTTGCATTAGGTTGGCTTTCGATCGACAGTTTTATATTGTCTTTGCATTAGTTGGCATTGGCTTGACATTTTTATATTGTCTTTGCATTAGGTTGGCATTGGATCAACATTTTTATATTGTCTTTGCATTAGGTTGGCTTTCGATCGACAGTTTTATATTGTCTTTGCATTAGGTTGGCATTGGTTCGACAGTTTAATATTGTCTTTGCATTAGGTTGGCATTGGCTTGACAATTTTATATTTTCCTTGCATTAGGTTGACTTTGGCTTGGCACTTTTATATTGTCTTTGTATTATATTGAATTTAGCTTGACACTTTTATATTGTCTTTGTATTAGGTTGGCATTGCCTTGACACTTTTATATTGTCTTTGCATTAGGTTGACTTAGGCTTGACACTTTTATATTGTCTTTGTATTAGGTTGGCATTGGATCGACATTTTTATATTGTCTTTGCATTAGGTTGGCTTTGGCTTGACATTTTTATATTGCTTTTGCATTAGGTTGGCATTGGATCGACAGTTTTATATTGTATTTGCATTAGTTGGCATTGGCTTGACATTTTTATATTGTCTTTGCATTAGGTTGGCTTTGGATCGGCAGTTTAATATTGTCTTTGCATTAGTTGGCCTTGGCTTGACAGTTTTATATTGTCTTTGCATTAGGTTGGCATTGGATCGACAGTTTTAGATTGTTTTTGCATTAGGTTGGCATTGGATCGACAGTTTTATATTGTCTTTGCATTAGGTTGGCTTTCGATCAACAGTTTTATATTGTCTTTGCATTAGTTGGCATTGGCTTGACATTTTTATATTGTCTTTGCAATAGGTTGTCATTGGATTAAAATTTTTATATTGTCTTTGCATTAGTTGGCTTTGGCTTGACGTTTTTATATTGTCTTTGCATTAGGTTGACTTTGGCTTGACACTTTTATATTGTCTTTGTATTAGGTTGGCATTGGATCGACAGTTTTATATTGTATTTGCATTATTTGGCATTGGCTTGACATTTTTATATTGTCTTTGCATTAGGTTGGCATTGGATCGACAGTTTTATATTGTCTTTGCATTATTTGGCTTTGGCTTGACATTTATATATTGTCTTTGCATTAGGTTGGCATTGGCTTGACAGTTTTATATTGTCTTTGCATTAGTTTGGCTTTCGATCGACAGTTTTATATTGTCTTTGCATTAGTTGGCATTGGCTTGACATTTTTATATTGTCTTTGCATTAGGTTGGCATTGGATCAACATTTTTATATTGTCTTTGCATTAGTTGGTTTTGGCTTGACAGTTTTATATTGTCGTTGCATTAGGTTAGCATTGGATCAACAGTTTAATATTGTCTTTGCATTAGTTGGCTTTGGCTTGACATTTTTATATAGTCTTTGCATTAGGTTGGCATTGGATCGACAGTTTTATATTGTCTTTGCATTAGGTTGGCTTTCGGTCGACAGTTTTATATTGTCTTTGCATTAGTTGGCATTGGCTTGACATTTTTATATTGTCTTTGCATTAGGTTGGCATTGGATCAACATTTTTATATTGTCTTTGCATTAGGTTGGCCTTCGATCGACAGTTTTATATTGTCTTTGCATTAGGTTGGCATTGGTTCGACAGTTTAATATTGTCTTTGCATTAGGTTGGCATTGGCTTGACAATTTTATATTTTCCTTGCATTAGGTTGACTTTGGCTTGGCACTTTTATATTGTCTTTGTATTATATTGAATTTAGCTTGAAAGTTTTATATTGTCTTTGCATTAGGTTGGCATTGGCTTGACATTTTTATATTGTCTTTGCAACAGGTTTTCATTGGATCAACATTTTTATATTGTCTTTGCCTCAGTTGGCTTTGGCTTGACATTTTTATATTGTCTTTGCATTAGGTTGACTTTGGCTTGACACTTTTATATTGTCTTTGTATTAGGTTGGCATTGGCTTGACACTTTTATATTGTCTTTGCATTAGGTTGACTTAGGCTTGACACTTTTATATTGTCTTTGTATTAGGTTGGCATTGGATCGACATTTTTATATTGTCTTTGCATTAGGTTGGCTTTGGCTTGACATTTTTATATTGCTTTTGCATTAGGTTGGCATTGGATCGACAGTTTTATATTGTATTTGCATTAGTTGGCATTGGCTTGACATTTTTATATTGTCTTTGCATTAGGTTGGCTTTGGATCGACAGTTTAATATTGTCTTTGCATTAGTTGGCCTTGGCTTGACAGTTTTATATTGTCTTTGCATTATGTTGGCATTGGATCGACAGTTTTAGATTGTCTTTGCATTAGGTTGGCATTGGATCGACAATTTTATATTGTCTTTGCATTAGGTTGGCTTTCGATCAACAGTTTTATATTGTCTTTGCATTAGTTGGCATTGGCTTGACATTTTTATATTGTCTTTGCAATAGGTTGTCATTGGATTACAATTTTTATATTGTCTTTGCATTAGTTGGCTTTGGCTTGACGTTTTTATATTGTCTTTGCATTAGGTTGACTTTGGCTTGACACTTTTATATTGTCTTTGTATTAGGTTGGCATTGGATCGACAGTTTTATATTGTATTTGCATTATTTGGCATTGGCTTGACATTTTTATATTGTCTTTGCATTAGGTTGGCATTGGATCGACAGTTTTATATTGTCTTTGCATTATTTGGCTTTGGCTTGACATTTATATATTGTCTTTGCATTAGGTTGGCATTGGCTTGACAGTTTTATATTGTCTTTGCATTAGTTTGGCTTTCGATCGACAGTTTTATATTGTCTTTGCATTAGTTGGCATTGGCTTGACATTTTTATATTGTCTTTGCATTAGGTTGGCATTGGATCAACATTTTTATATTGTCTTTGCATTAGGTTGGCTTTCGATCGACAGTTTTATATTGTCTTTGCATTAGGTTGGCATTGGTTCGACAGTTTAATATTGTCTTTGCATTAGGTTGGCATTGGCTTGACAATTTTATATTTTCCTTGCATTAGGTTGACTTTGGCTTGGCACTTTTATATTGTCTTTGTATTATATTGAATTTAGCTTGACAGTTTTATATTGTCTTTGCATTAGGTTGGCATTGGCTTGACAATTTTATATTTTCCATGCATTAGGTTGACTTTGGCTTGGCACTTTTATATTGTCTTTGTATTATATTGAATTTAGCTTGACAGTTTTATATTGTCTTTGCATTAGGTTGGCATTGGCTTGACATTTTTATATTGTCTTTGCAATAGGTTGTCATTGGATCAACATTTTTATATTGTCTTTGCATTAGTTGGCTTTGGCTTGACATTTTTATATTGTCTTTGCATTAGGTTGACTTTGGCTTGACACTTATATTGTCTTTGTATTAGTTTGGCATTGGTTTGACACTTTTATATTGTCTTTGCATTAGGTTGACTTTGGCTTGACACTTTTATATTGTCACTGTATTAGGTTGGCATTGGATCGACATTTTTATATTGTCTTTGCATTAGGTTGGCTTTGGCTTGACATTTTTATATTGTTTTTGCATTTGGTTGGCATTGGATCGACAGTTTTATATTGTATTTGCATTATTTGGCATTGGTTTGACATTTTTATATTGTCTTTGCATTAGGTTGGCATTTAATCGACAGTTTTATATTGTCTTTGCATTAGTTGGCTTTGGCTTGACCTTTATATATTGTCTTTGCATTAGGTTGGCATTGGATCGACAGTTTTGTATTGTCTTTGCATTAGGTTGGCATTGGCTTGACAGTTTTATATTGTCTTAGCATTAGGTTGGCTTTCGATCGACAGTTTTATATTGTCTTTGCATTAGTTGGCATTGGCTTGACATTTTTATATTGTATTTGCATCAGGTTGCCATTGGATCAACATTTTTATATTGTCTTTGCATTAGTTGGTTTTGGCTTGACAGTTTTATTTTGTCTTTGCATTAGGTTGGCATTGGATCGACAGTTTAATATTGTCTTTGCATTAGTTGGCTTTGCCTTGACTATCTTATATTGTCCTTGCATTATGTTGACTTTGGCTTGGCACTTTTATATTGTCTTTGTATTAAGTTGGCATTGGATCGACATTTTTATATTGTCTTTGCATTAGGTTGGCTTTGGCTTGACATTTGTATATTGTTTTTGCATTAGGTTGGCATTGGATTGACAGTTTTATATTGTATTTGCATTAGTTGACATTGGCTTGACATTTTTATATTGTCTTTGCATTAGGTTCGCATTGGATCGACAGTTTAATATTGTCTTTGCATTAGTTGGCTTTGGATCGACAGTTTTGTATTGTCTTTGCATTATTTGGCATTGGCTTGACATTTTTATTTTGTCTTTGCATTATGTTGGCATTGGATCGACAGTTTAATATTGTCTTTGCATTAGTTGGCTTTGGATCGACAGTTTTATATTGTCTTTGCATTATTTGGCTTTGGCTTGACATTTTTATATTGTCTTTGCATTAGGTTGGCATTGGATCAACATTTTTATATTTTCTTTGCATTAGTTGGCTTTGGCTTGACATTTTTATATTGTCTTTGTATTATATTGAATTTAGCTTGACAGTTTTATATTGTCTTTGCATCAGGTTGGCATTGGCTTGACATTTTTATATTGTCTTTGCAATAGGTTGTCATTGGATCAACATTTTTATGTTGTCTTTGCATTTGTTGGCTTTGGCTTGACATTTTTATATTGTCTTTGCATTAGGTTGACTTTGGCTTGACACTTTTATATTGTCTTTGTATTAGGTTGGCATTGGCTTGACACTTTTATATTGTCTTTGCATTAGGTTGACTTTGGCTTGACACTTTTATATTGTCTTTGTATTAGATTGGCATTGGATCGACATTTTTATATTGTCTTTGCATTAGGTTGGCTTTCGATCGACAGTTTTATATTGTTTTTGCATTAGGTTGACTTTGGCTTGACACTTTTATATTGTCTTTGTATTATATTGAATTTAGCTTGACAGTTTTATATTGTCTTTGGATTAGGTTGGCATTGGCTTGACATTTGTATATTGTCTTTGCAATAGGTTGTCATTGGATCAACATTTTATATTGTCTTTGCATTTGTTGGCTTTGGCTTGACATTTTTGCATTGTCCTTGCATTAGGTTGACTTTGGCTTGACACTTTTATATTGTTTTTGTATTAGGTTGGCATTGGATCGACATTTTTATATTGTCTTTGCATTAGTTGGTTTTGGCTTGACAGTTTTATATTGTCGTTGCATTAGGTTGGCATTGGATCGACAGTTTTATATTGTATTTGCATTATTTGGCATTGGCTTGACATTTTTATATTGTCTTTGCATTAGGTTGGCATTGGATCGACAGTTTTATATTGTCTTTGCATTAGGTTGGATTTCGATCGACAGTTTTATATTGTCTTTGCATTAGGTTGGCATTGGATCGACAGTTTTATATTGTCTTTGCATTAGTTGGCTTTGCCTTGACTATTTTATATTGTCCTTGCATTATGTTGACTTTGGCTTGGCACTTTTATATTGTCTTTGTATTAAGTTGGCATTGGATCGACATTTTTATATTGTCTTTGCATTAGGTTGGCTTTGGCTTGACATTTGTATATTGTTTTTGCATTAGGTTGGCATTGGATTGACAGTTTTATATTGTATGTGCATTAGTTGACATTGGCTTGACATTTTTATATTGTCTTTGCATTAGGTTCGCATTGGATCGACAGTTTTATATTGTCTTTGCATTAGTTGGCTTTGGATCGACAGTTTTGTATTGTCTTTGCATTAGGTTGGCTTTCGATCGACAGTTTTATATTGTCTTTGCATTAGGTTGGCATTGGATCGACAGTTTTATATTGTCTTTGCATTAGTTGGCTTTGCCTTGACTATTTTATATTGTCCTTGCATTATGTTGACTTTGGCTTGGCACTTTTATATTGTCTTTGTATTAAGTTGGCATTGGATCGACATTTTTATATTGTCTTTGCATTAGGTTGGATTTGGCTTGACATTTGTATATTGTTTTTGCATTAGGTTGGCATTGGATTGACAGTTTTATATTGTATTTGCATTAGTTGACATTGGCTTGACATTTTTATATTGTCTTTGCATTAGGTTCGCATTGGATCGACAGTTTAATATTGTCTTTGCATTAGTTGGCTTTGGATCGACAGTTTTGTATTGTCTTTGCATTATTTGGCATTGGCTTGACATTTTTATTTTGTCTTTGCATTATGTTGGCATTGGATCGACAGTTTAATATTGTCTTTGCATTAGTTGGCTTTGGATCGACAGTTTTATATTGTCTTTGCATTATTTGGCTTTGGCTTGACATTTTTATATTGTCTTTGCATTAGGTTGGCATTGGATCAACATTTTTATATTTTATTTGCATTAGTTGGCTTTGGCTTGACATTTTTATATTGTCTTTGTATTATATTGAATTTAGCTTGACAGTTTTATATTGTCTTTGCATCAGGTTGGCATTGGCTTGACATTTTTATATTGTCTTTGCAATAGGTTGTCATTGGATCAACATTTTTATGTTGTCTTTGCATTAGTTGGCTTTGGCTTGACATTTTTATATTGTCTTTGCATTAGGTTGACTTTGGCTTGACTCTTTTATATTGTCTTTGTATTAGGTTGGCATTGGCTTGACACTTTTATATTGTCTTTGCATTAGGTTGACTTTGGCTTGACACTTTTATATTGTCTTTGTATTAGATTGGCATTGGATCGACATTTTTATATTGTCTTTGCATTAGGTTGGCTTTCGATCGACAGTTTTATATTGTTTTTGCATTAGGTTGACTTTGGCTTGACACTTTTATATTGTCTTTGTATTATATTGAATTTAGCTTGACAGTTTTATATTGTCTTTGGATTAGGTTGGCATTGGCTTGACATTTGTATATTGTCTTTGCAATAGGTTGTCATTGGATCAACATTTTATATTGTCTTTGCATTTGTTGGCTTTGGCTTGACATTTTTGCATTGTCTTTGCATTAGGTTGACTTTGGCTTGACACTTTTATATTGTCTTTGTATTAGGTTGGCATTGGATCGACATTTTTATATTGTCTTTGCATTAGTTGGTTTTGGCTTGACAGTTTTATATTGTCGTTGCATTAGGTTGGCATTGGATCGACAGTTTTATATTATATTTGCATTATTTGGCATTGGCTTGACATTTTTATATTGTCTTTGCATTAGGTTGGCATTGGATCGACAGTTTTATATTGTCTTTGCATTAGGTTGGCATTGGCTTGACAATTTTATATTTTCCTTGCATTAGGTTGACTTTGGCTTGGCACTTTTATATTGTCTTTGTATTATATTGAATTTACCTTGACAGTTTTATATTGTCTTTGCAATAGGTTTTCATTGGATCAACATTTTTATATTGTCTTTGCATTAGTTGGCTTTGGCTTGACATTTTTATATTGTCTTTGCATTAGGTTGACTTTGGCGTGACACTTTTATATTGTCTTTGTATTAGGTTGGCATTGGCTTGACACTTTTATATTGTCTTTGCATGAGGTTGACTTTGGCTTGACACTTTTATATTGTCTTTGTATTAGGTTGGCATTGGATCGATATTTTTATATTGTCTTTGCATTAGGTTGGCTTTGGCTTGACATTTTTATATTGCTTTTGCATTAGGTTGGCATTGGATTGACAGTTTTATATTGTATTTGCATTAGTTGGCATTGGCTTGACATTTTTATATTGTCTTTGCATTAGGTTGGCATTGGATCGAAAGTTTAATATTGTATTTGTATTAGTTGGCTTTGGATAGACAGTTTAATATTGTCTTTGCATTAGTTGGCCTTGGCTTGACAGTTTTATATTGTCTTTGCATTAGGTTGGCATTGGATCAACAGTTTTAGATTGTCTTTGCATTAGGTTGGCATTGGATCAACAGTTTTATATTGTCTTTGCATTAGGTTGGGTTTCGATCGACAGTTTTATATTGTCTTTGCATTAGTTGGCATTGGCTTGACATTTTTATATTGTCTTTGCAATAGGTTGTCATTGGATCAACATTTTTATATTGTCTTTGCATTAGGTTGACTTTGGCTTGACACTTTTATATTGTCTTTGTATTAGGTTGGCATTGGCTTGACACGTTTATATTGTCTTTGTATTAGGTTGGTATTGGCTTGACACTTTTATATTGTCTTTGCATTAGGTTGACTTTGGCTTGACACTTTTATATTGTCTTTGTATTAGGTTGGCATTGGATCGACATTTTTATATTGTCTTTGCATTAGGTTGGCTTTGGCTTGACATTTTTATATTGCTTTTGCATTAGGTTGGCATTGGCAGTTTTATATTGTATTTGCATTAGTTGGCATTGGCTTGACATTTTTATATTGTCTTTGCATTAGGTTGGCATTGGATCGACAGTTTTAGATTGTATTTGCATTAGTTGGCCTTGGCTTGACAGTTTTATATTGTCTTTGCATTAGGTTGGCATTGGATCAACAGTTTTAGATTGTCTTTGCATTAGGTTGGCATTGGATTGACAGTTTTATATTGTCTTTGCATTAGGTTGGCTTTCGATCGACAGTTTTATATTGTTTTTGCATTAGTTGGCATTGGCTTGACATTTTTATATTGTCTTTGCAATAGGTTGTCATTGGATCAACATTTTTATATTGTCTTTGCATTAGTTGGCTTTGGCTTGACGTTTTTATATTGTCTTTGCATTAGGTTTACTTTGGCTTGACACTTTTATATTGTCTTTGTATTAGGTTGGCATTGGCTTGACACTTTTATATTGTCGTTGCATTAGGTTGACTTTGGCTTAACACTTTTATATTGTCTTTGTATTAGGTTGGCATTGGATCGACATTTTTTATATTGTCTTTGCATTAGGTTGGCTTTGGCTTGACATTTTTATATTGTTTTTGCATTAGGTTGGCATTGGATCGACAGTTTTATATTGTATTTGCATTATTTGGCATTGGCTTGACATTTTTATATTGTCTTTGCATTAGGTTGGCATTGGATCGACATTTTTATATTGTCTTTGCATTAGGTTGGCTTTCGATCGACAGTTTTATATTGTTTTTGCATTAGGTTGACTTTGGCTTGACACTTTTATATTGTCTTTGTATTATATTGAATTTAGCTTGACAGTTTTATATTGTCTTTGGATTAGGTTGGCATTGGCTTGACATTTGTATATTGTCTTTGCAATAGGTTGTCATTGGATCAACATTTTATATTGTCTTTGCATTTGTTGGCTTTGGCTTGACATTTTTGCATTGTCTTTGCATTAGGTTGACTTTGGCTTGACACTTTTATATTGTCTTTGTATTAGGTTGGCATTGGATCGACATTTTTATATTGTCTTTGCATTAGTTGGTTTTGGCTTGACAGTTTTATATTGTCGTTGCATTAGGTTGGCATTGGATCGACAGTTTTATATTGTATTTGCATTATTTGGCATTGGCTTGACATTTTTATATTGTCTTTGCATTAGGTTGGCATTGGATCGACAGTTTTATATTGTCTTTGCATTAGGTTGGCTTTCGATCGACAGTTTTATATTGTCTTTGCATTATGTTGGCATTGGATCGACAGTTTTATATTGTCTTTGCATTAGGTTAGCATTGGCTTGACAATTATATATTTTCCTTGCATTAGGTTGACTTTGGCTTGGCACTTTTATATTGTCTTTGTATTATATTGAATTTACCTTGACAGTTTTATATTGTCTTTGCAATAGGTTTTCATTGGATCAACATTTTTATATTGTCTTTGCATTAGTTGGCTTTGGCTTGACATTTTTATATTGTCTTTGCATTAGGTTGACTTTGGCGTGACACTTTTATATTGTCTTTGTAGTAGGTTGGCATTGGCTTGACACTTTTATATTGTCTTTGCATGAGGTTGACTTTGGCTTGACACTTTTATATTGTCTTTGTATTAGGTTGGCATTGGATTGACATTTTTATATTGTCTTTGCATTAGGTTGGCTTTGGCTTGACATTTTTATATTGCTTTTGCATTAGGTTGGCATTGGATTGACAGTTTTATATTGTATTTGAATTAGTTGGCATTGGCTTGACATTTTTATATTGTCTTTGCATTAGGTTGGCATTGGATCGAAAGTTTAATATTGTATTTGTATTAGTTGGCTTTGGATAGACAGTTTAATATTGTCTTTGCATTAGTTGGCCTTGGCTTGACAGTTTTATATTGTCTTTGCATTAGGTTGGCATTGGATCAACAGTTTTAGATTGTCTTTGCATTAGGTTGGCATTGGATCGACAGTTTTATATTGTCTTTGCATTAGGTTGGCTTTCGATCGACAGTTTTATATTGTCTTTGCATTAGTTGGCATTGGCTTGACATTTTTATATTGTCTTTGCAATAGGTTGTCATTGGATCAACATTTTTATATTGTCTTTGCATTAGTTGGCTTTGGCTTGACGTTTTTATATTGTCTTTGCATTAGGTTGACTTTGGCTTGACACTTTTATATTGTCTTTGTATTAGGTTGGCATTGGCTTGACACGTTTATATTGTCTTTGTATTAGGTTGGCATTGGCTTGACACTTTTATATTGTCTTTGCATTAGGTTGACTTTGGCTTGACACTTTTACATTGTCTTTGTATTAGGTTGGCATTGGATCGACATTTTTATATTGTCTTTGCATTAGGTTGGCTTTGGCTTGACATTTTTATATTGCTTTTGCATTAGGTTGGCATTGGCAGTTTTATATTGTATTTGCATTAGTTGGCATTGGCTTGACATTTTTATATTGTCTTTGCATTAGGTTGGCATTGGATCGACAGTTTTAGATTGTCTTTGCATTAGTTGGCCTTGGCTTGACAGTTTTATATTGTCTTTGCATTAGGTTGGCATTGGATCAACAGTTTTAGATTGTCTTTGCATTAGGTTGGCATTGGATTGACAGTTTTATATTGTCTTTGCATTAGGTTGGCTTTCGATCGACAGTTTTATATTGTTTTTGCATTAGTTGGCATTGGCTTGACATTTTTATATTGTCTTTGCAATAGGTTGTCATTGGATCAACATTTTTATATTGTCTTTGCATTAGTTGGCTTTGGCTTGACGTTTTTATATTGTCTTTGCATTAGGTTGACTTTGGCTTGACACTTTTATATTGTCTTTGTATTAGGTTGGCATTGGCTTGACACTTTTATATTGTCTTTGCATTAGGTTGACTTTGGCTTAACACTTTTATATTGTCTTTGTATTAGGTTGGCATTGGATCGACATTTTTTATATTGTCTTTGCATTAGGTTGGCTTTGGCTTGTCATTTTTATATTGTTTTTGCATTAGGTTGGCATTGGATCGACAGTTTTATATTGTAATTGCATTATTTGGCATTGGCTTGACATTTTTATATTGTCTTTGCATTAGGTTGGCATTGGATCGACAGTTTTATATTGTCTTTGCATTATTTGGCTTTGGCTTGACATTTATATATTGTCTTTGCATTAGGTTGGCATTGGATCGACAGTTTTATATTGTCTTTACATTAGGTTGGCATTGGCTTGACAGTTTTATATTGTCTTTGCATTAGTTTGGCTTTCGATCGACAGTTTTATATTGTCTTTGCATTAGTTGGCATTGGCTTGACATTGTTATATTGTCTTTGCATTAGGTTGGCATTGGATCAACATTTTTATATTGTCTTTGCATTAGTTGGTTTTGGCTTGACAGTTTTATATTGTCGTTGCATGAGGTTAGCATTGGATCAACAGTTTAATATTGTCTTTGCATTAGTTGGCTTTGGCTTGACAGTTTTATATTGTCTTTGCATTAGGTTGGCATTGGATAGACAGTTTTATATTGTCTTTGCATTAGGTTGGCATTGGCTTGACAATTTTATATTTTCCTTGCATTAGGTTGACTTTGGCTTGGCACTTTTATATTGTCTTTGTATTATATTGAATTTAGCTTGACAGTTTTATATTGTCTTTGCATTAGGTTGGCATTGGCTTGACATTTTTATATTGTCTTTGCAACAGGTTTTCATTGGATCAACATTTTTATATTGTCTTTGCCTCAGTTGGCTTTGGCTTGACATTTTTATATTGTCTTTGCATTAGGTTGACTTTGGCTTGACACTTTTATATTGTCTTTGTATTAGGTTGGCATTGGCTTGACACTTTTATATTGTCTTTGCATTAGGTTGACTTAGGCTTGACACTTTTATATTGTCTTTGTATTAGGTTGGCATTGGATCGACATTTTTATATTGTCTTTGCATTAGGTTGGCTTTGGCTTGACATTTTTATATTGCTTTTGCATTAGGTTGGCATTGGATCGACAGTTTTATATTGTATTTGCATTAGTTGGCATTGGCTTGACATTTTTATATTGTCTTAGCATTAGGTTGGCTTTGGATCGACAGTTTAATATTGTCTTTGCATTAGTTGGCCTTGGCTTGACAGTTTTATATTGTCTTTGCATTAGGTTGGCATTGGATCGACAGTTTTAGATTGTCTTTGCATTAGGTTGGCATTGGATCGACAGTTTTATATTGTCTTTGCATTAGGTTGGCTTTCGATCGACAGTTTTATATTGTCTTTGCATTAGTTGGCATTGGCTTGACATTTTTATATTGTCTTTGCAATAGGTTGTCATTGGATTAAAATTTTTATATTGTCTTTGCATTAGTTGGCTTTGGCTTGACGTTTTTATATTGTCTTTGCATTAGGTTGACTTTGGCTTGACACTTTTATATTGTCTTTGTATTAGGTTGGCATTGGATCGACAGTTTTATATTGTATTTGCATTATTTGGCATTGGCTTGACATTTTTATATTGTCTTTGCATTAGGTTGGCATTGGATCGACAGTTTTATATTGTCTTTGCATTAGGTTGGCTTTTGATCGACAGTTTTATATTGTCTTTGCATTAGGTTGGCATTGGATCGACAGTTTTATATTGTCTTTGCATTAGGTTAGCATTGGCTTGACAATTTTATATTTTCCTTGCATTAGGTTGACTTTGGCTTGGCACTTTTATATTGTCTTTGCATTAGTTTGGCTTTCGATCGACAGTTTTATATTGTCTTTGCATTAGTTGGCATTGGCTTGACATTTTTATATTGTCTTTGCATTAGGTTGGCATTGGATCAACATTTTTACATTGTCTTTGCATTAGTTGGTTTTGGCTTGACAGTTTTATATTGTCGTTGCATTAGGTTAGCATTGGATCAACAGTTTAATATTGTCTTTGCATTAGTTGGCTTTGGCTTGACATTTTTATATTGTCTTTGCATTAGGTTGGCATTGGATCGACAGTTTTATATTGTCTTTGCATTAGGTTGGCTTTCGGTCGACAGTTTTATATTGTCTTTGCATTAGTTGGCATTGGCTTGACATTTTTATATTGTCTTTGCATTAGGTTGGCATTGGATCAACATTTTTATATTGTCTTTGTATTAGGTTGGCTTTCGATCGACAGTTTTATATTGTCTTTGCATTAGGTTGGCATTGGTTCGACAGTTTAATATTGTCTTTGCATTAGGTTGGCATTGGCTTGACAATTTTATATTTTCCTTGTATTAGGTTGACTTTGGCTTGGCACTTTTATATTGTCTTTGTATTATATTGAATTTAGCTTGACAGTTTTATATTGTCTTTGCATTAGGTTGGCATTGGCTTGACAATTTTATATTTTCCTTGCATTAGGTTGACTTTGGCTTGGCACTTTTATATTGTCTTTGTATTATATTGAATTTAGCTTGACAGTTTTATATTGTCTTTGCATTAGGTTGGCATTGGGTTGACATTTTTATATTGTCTTTGCAATAGGTTGTCATTGGATCAACATTTTTATATTGTCTTTGCATTAGTTGGCTTTGGCTTGACATTTTTATATTGTCTTTGCATTAGGTTGACTTTGGCTTGACACTTTTATATTGTCTTTGTATTAGGTTGGCATTGGCTTGACACTTTTATATTGTCTTTGCATTAGGTTGACTTAGGCTTGACACTTTTATATTGTCTTTGTATTAGGTTGGCATTGGATCGACATTTTTATATTGTCTTTGCATTTGGTTGGCTTTGGCTTGACATTTTTATATTGCTTTTGCATTAGGTTGGCATTGGATCGACAGTTTTATATTGTATTTGCATTAGTTGGCATTGGCTTGACATTTTTATATTGTCTTTGCATTAGGTTGGCTTTGGATCGACAGTTTAATATTGTCTTTGCATTAGTTGGCCTTGGCTTGACAGTTTTATATTGTCTTTGCATTAGGTTGGCATTGGATCGACAGTTTTAGATTGTCTTTGCATTAGGTTGGCATTGGATCGACAGTTTTATATTGTCTTTGCATTAGGTTGGCTTTCGATCGACAGTTTTATATTGTCTTTGCATTAGTTGGCATTGGCTTGACATTTTTATATTGTCTTTGCAATAGGTTGTCATTGGATTAAAATTTTTATATTGTCTTTGCATTAGTTGGCTTTGGCTTGACGTTTTTATATTGTCTTTGCATTAGGTTGACTTTGGCTTGACACTTTTATATTGTCTTTGTATTAGGTTGGCATTGGATCGACAGTTTTATATTGTATTTGCATTATTTGGCATTGGCTTGACATTTTTATATTGTCTTTGCATTAGGTTGGCATTGGATCGACAGTTTTATATTGTCTTTGCATTATTTGGCTTTGGCTTGACATTTATATATTGTCTTTGCATTAGGTTGGCATTGGCTTGACAGTTTTATATTGTCTTTGCATTAGTTTGGCTTTCGATCGACAGTTTTATATTGTCTTTGCATTAGTTGGCATTGGCTTGACATTTTTATATTGTCTTTGCATTAGGTTGGCATTGGATCAACATTTTTACATTGTCTTTGCATTAGTTGGTTTTGGCTTGACAGTTTTATATTGTCGTTGCATTAGGTTAGCATTGGATCAACAGTTTAATATTGTCTTTGCATTAGTTGGCATTGGCTTGACATTTTTATATTGTCTTTGCATTAGGTTGGCATTGGATCAACATTTTTATATTGTCTTTGCATTAGGTTGGCTTTCGATCGACAGTTTTATATTGTCTTTGCATTAGGTTGGCATTGGTTCGACAGTTTAATATTGTCTTTGCATTAGGTTGGCATTGGCTTGACAATTTTATATTTTCCTTGTATTAGGTTGACTTTGGCTTGGCACTTTTATATTGTCTTTGTATTATATTGAATTTAGCTTGACAGTTTTATATTGTCTTTGCATTAGGTTGGCATTGGCTTGACAATTTTATATTTTCCTTGCATTAGGTTGACTTTGGCTTGGCACTTTTATATTGTCTTTGTATTATATTGAATTTAGCTTGACAGTTTTATATTGTCTTTGCATTAGGTTGGCATTGGGTTGACATTTTTATATTGTCTTTGCAATAGGTTGTCATTGGATCAACATTTTTATATTGTCTTTGCATTAGTTGGCTTTGGCTTGACATTTTTATATTGTCTTTGCATTAGGTTGACTTTGGCTTGACACTTTTATATTGTCTTTGTATTAGGTTGGCATTGGCTTGACACGTTTATATTGTCTTTGTATTAGGTTGGCATTGGCTTGACACTTTTATATTGTCTTTGCATTAGGTTGACTTTGGCTTGACACTTTTATATTGTCTTTGTATTAGGTTGGCATTGGATCGACATTTTTATATTGTCTTTGCATTAGGTTGGCTTTGGCTTGACATTTTTATATTGCTTTTGCATTAGGTTGGCATTGGCAGTTTTATATTGTATTTGCATTAGTTGGCATTGGCTTGACATTTTTATATTGTCTTTGCATTAGGTTGGCATTGGATCGACAGTTTTAGATTGTCTTTGCATTAGTTGGCCTTGGCTTGACAGTTTTATATTGTCTTTGCATTAGGTTGGCATTGGATCAACAGTTTTAGATTGTCTTTGCATTAGGTTGGCATTGGATTGACAGTTTTATATTGTCTTTGCATTAGGTTGGCTTTCGATCGACAGTTTTATATTGTTTTTGCATTAGTTGGCATTGGCCTGACATTTTTATATTGTCTTTGCAATAGGTTGTCATTGGATCAACATTTTTATATTGTCTTTGCATTAGTTGGCTTTGGCTTGACGTTTTTATATTGTCTTTGCATTAGGTTGACTTTGGCTTGACACTTTTATATTGTCTTTGTATTAGGTTGGCATTGGCTTGACACTTTTATATTGTCTTTGCATTAGGTTGACTTTGGCTTAACACTTTTATATTGTCTTTGTATTAGGTTGGCATTGGATCGACATTTTTTATATTGTCTTTGCATTAGGTTGGCTTTGGCTTGACATTTTTATATTGTTTTTGCATTAGGTTGGCATTGGATCGACAGTTTTATATTGTAATTGCATTATTTGGCATTGGCTTGACATTTTTATATTGTCTTTGCATTAGGTTGGCATTGGATCGACAGTTTTATATTGTCTTTGCATTATTTGGCTTTGGCTTGACATTTATATATTGTCTTTGCATTAGGTTGGCATTGGATCGACAGTTTTATATTGTCTTTACATTAGGTTGGCATTGGCTTGACAGTTTTATATTGTCTTTGCATTAGTTTGGCTTTCGATCGACAGTTTTATATTGTCTTTGCATTAGTTGGCATTGGCTTGACATTGTTATATTGTCTTTGCATTAGGTTGGCATTGGATCAACATTTTTATATTGTCTTTGCATTAGTTGGTTTTGGCTTGACAGTTTTATATTGTCGTTGCATGCGGTTAGCATTGGATCAACAGTTTAATATTGTCTTTGCATTAGTTGCCTTTGGCTTGACAGTTTTATATTGTCTTTGCATTAGGTTGGCATTGGATCGACAGTTTTATATTGTCTTTGCATTAGGTTGGCATTGGCTTGACAATTTTATATTTTCCTTGCATTAGGTTGACTTTGGCTTGGCACTTTTATATTGTCTTTGTATTATATTGAATTTAGCTTGACAGTTTTATATTGTCTTTGCATTAGGTTGGCATTGGCTTGACATTTTTATATTGTCTTTGCAACAGGTTTTCATTGGATCAACATTTTTATATTGTCTTTGCCTCAGTTGGCTTTGGCTTGACATTTTTATATTGTCTTTGCATTAGGTTGACTTTGGCTTGACACTTTTATATTGTCTTTGTATTAGGTTGGCATTGGCTTGACACTTTTATATTGTCTTTGCATTAGGTTGACTTAGGCTTGACACTTTTATATTGTCTTTGTATTAGGTTGGCATTGGATCGACATTTTTATATTGTCTTTGCATTAGGTTGGCTTTGGCTTGACATTTTTATATTGCTTTTGCATTAGGTTGACATTGGATCGACAGTTTTATATTGTATTTGCATTAGTTGGCATTGGCTTGACATTTTTATATTGTCTTTGCATTAGGTTGGCTTTGGATCGACAGTTTAATATTGTCTTTGCATTAGTTGGCCTTGGCTTGACAGTTTTATATTGTCTTTGCATTAGGTTGGCATTGGATCGACAGTTTTAGATTGTCTTTGCATTAGGTTGGCATTGGATCGACAGTTTTATATTGTCTTTGCATTAGGTTGGCTTTCGATCGACAGTTTTATATTGTCTTTGCATTAGTTGGCATTGGCTTGACATTTTTATATTGTCTTTGCAATAGGTTGTCATTGGATTAAAATTTGTATATTGTCTTTGCATTAGTTGGCTTTGGCTTGACGTTTTTATATTGTCTTTGCATTAGGTTGACTTTTGCTTGACACTTTTATATTGTCTTTGTATTAGGTTGGCATTGGATCGACAGTTTTATATTGTATTTGCATTATTTGGCATTGGCTTGACATTTTTATATTGTCTTTGCATTAGGTTGGCATTGGATCGACAGTTTTATATTGTCTTTGCATTATTTGGCTTTGGCTTGACATTTATATATTGTCTTTGCATTAGGTTGGCATTGGCTTGACAGTTTTATATTGTCTTTGCATTAGTTTGGCTTTCGATCGACAGTTTTATATTGTCTTTGCATTAGTTGGCATTGGCTTGACATTTTTATATTGTCTTTGCATTAGGTTGGCATTGGATCAACATTTTTACATTGTCTTTGCATTAGTTGGTTTTGGCTTGACAGTTTTATATTGTCGTTGCATTAGGTTAGCATTGGATCAACAGTTTAATATTGTCTTTGCATTAGTTGGCTTTGGCTTGACATTTTTATATTGTCTTTGCATTAGGTTGGCATTGGATCGACAGTTTTATATTGTCTTTGCATTAGGTTGGCTTTCGGTCGATAGTTTTATATTGTCTTTGCATTAGTTGGCATTGGCTTGACATTTTTATATTGTCTTTGCATTAGGTTGGCATTGGATCAACATTTTTATATTGTCTTTGCATTAGGTTGGCTTTCGATCGACAGTTTTATATTGTCTTTGCATTAGGTTGGCATTGGTTCGACAGTTTAATATTGTCTTT
Organism: Saccoglossus kowalevskii; assembly: GCF_978046115.1. Taxonomy (NCBI): domain Eukaryota; kingdom Metazoa; phylum Hemichordata; class Enteropneusta; family Harrimaniidae; genus Saccoglossus; species Saccoglossus kowalevskii. The sequence goes on along the minus strand of NC_140645.1, from coordinate 43,882,667 downwards.
GCATTAGGTTGGCATTGGCTTGACAATTTTATATTTTCCTTGTATTAGGTTGACTTTGGCTTGGCACTTTTATATTGTCTTTGTATTATATTGAATTTAGCTTGACAGTTTTATATTGTCTTTGCATTAGGTTGGCATTGGCTTGATAATTTTATATTTTCCTTGCATTAGGTTGACTTTGGCTTGGCACTTTTATATTGTCTTTGTATTATATTGAATTTAGCTTGACAGTTTTATATTGTCTTTGCATTAGGTTGGCATTGGGTTGACATTTTTATATTGTCTTTGCAATAGGTTGTCATTGGATCAACATTTTTATATTGTCTTTGCATTAGTTGGCTTTGGCTTGACATTTTTATATTGTCTTTGCATTAGGTTGACTTTGGCTTGACACTTTTATATTGTCATTGTATTAGTTTGGCATTGGTTTGACACTTTTATATTGTCTTTGCATTAGGTTGACTTTGGCTTGACACTTTTATATTGTCTCTGTATTAGGTTGGCATTGGATCGACATTTTTATATTTTCTTTGCATTAGGTTGGCTTTGGCTTGACATTTTTATATTGTTTTTGCATTTGGTTGGCATTGGATCGAGAGTTTTATATTGTATTTGCATTATTTGGCATTGGCTTGACATTTTTATATTGTCTTTGCATTAGGTTGGCATTTAATCGACAGTTTTATATTGTCTTTGCATTAGTTGGCTTTGGCTTGACATTTATATATTGTCTTTGCATTAGGTTGGCATTGGATCGACAGTTTTATATTGTCTTTGCATTAGGTTGGCATTGGCTTGACAGTTTTATATTGTCTTAGCATTAGGTTGGCTTTCGATCGACAGTTTTATATTGTCTTTGCATTAGTTGGCATTGGCTTGACATTTTTATATTGTATTTGCATCAGGTTGCCATTGGATCAACATTTTTATATTGTCTTTGCATTAGTTGGTTTTGGCTTGACAGTTTTATATTGTCTTTGCATTAGGTTGGCATTGGATCGACAGTTTAATATTGTCTTTGCATTAGGTTGGCATTGGATCGACAGTTTAATATTGTCTTTGCATTAGTTGGCTTTGCCTTGACTATTTTATATTGTCCTTGCATTATGTTGACTTTGGCTTGGCACTTTTATATTGTCTTTGTATTAAGTTGGCATTGGATCGACAGTTTTGTATTGTCTTTGCATTATTTGGCATTGGCTTGACATTTTTATATTGTCTTTGCAATAGGTTGTCATAGGATCAACATTTTTATGTTGTCTTTGCATTAGTTGGATTTGGCTTGACATTTTTATATTGTCTTTGCATTAGGTTGACTTTGGCTTGACACTTTTATATTGTCTTTGTATTAGGTTGGCATTGGCTTGACACTTTTATATTGTCTTTGCATTAGGTTGACTTTGGCTTGACACTTTTATATTGTCTTTGTATTAGATTGGCATTGGATCGACATTTCTATATTGTCTTTGCATTAGGTTGGCTTTCGATCGACAGTTTTATATTGTTTTTTCATTAGGTTGACTTTGGCTTGACACTTTTATATTGTCTTTGTATTATATTGAATTTAGCTTGACAGTTTTATATTGTCTTTGGATTAGGTTGGCATTGGCTTGACATTTGTATATTGTCTTTGCAATAGGTTGTCATTGGATCAACATTTTATATTGACTTTGCATTTGTTGGCTTTGGCTTGACATTTTTGTATTGTCTTTGCATTAGGTTGACTTTGGCTTGACACTTTTATATTGTCTTTGTATTAGGTTGGCATTCGATCGACATTTTTATATTGTCTTTGCATTAGTTGGTTTTGGCTTGACAGTCTTATATTGTCGTTGCATTAGGTTGGCATTGGATCGACAGTTTTATATTGTATTTGCATTATTTGGCATTGGATTGATATTTTTATATTGTCTTTGCATTAGGTTGGCATTGGATCGACAGTTTTTTATTGTCTTTGCATTAGGTTGGCTTTCGATCGACAGTTTTATATTGTCTTTGCATTAGGTTGGCATTGGATCGACAGTTTTATATTGTCTTTGCATTAGGTTGGCATTGGCTTGACAATTTTATATTTTCCTTGCATTAGGTTGACTTTGGCTTGGCACTTTTATATTGTCTTTGTATTATATTGAATTTACCTTGACAGTTTTATATTGTCTTTGCAATAGGTTTTCATTGGATCAACATTTTTATATTGTCTTTGCATTAGTTGGCTTTGGCTTGACATTTTTATATTGTCTTTGCATTAGGTTGACTTTGGCGTGACACTTTTATATTGTCTTTGTATTAGGTTGGCATTGGCTTGACACTTTTATATTGTCTTTGCATGAGGTTGACTTTGGCTTGACACTTTTATATTGTCTTTGTATTAGGTTGGCATTGGATCGACATTTTTATATTGTCTTTGCATTAGGTTGGCTTTGGCTTGACATTTTTATATTGCTTTTGCATTAGGTTGGCATTGGATTGACAGTTTTATATTGTATTTGCATTAGTTGGCATTGGCTTGACATTTTTATATTGTCTTTGCATTAGGTTGGCATTGGATCGACAGTTTAATATTGTATTTGCATTAGTTGGCCTTGGCTTGACAGTTTTATATTGTCTTTGCATTAGGTTGGCATTGGATCAACAGTTTTAGATTGTCTTTGCATTAGGTTGGCATTGGATCGACAGTTTTATATTGTCTTTGCATTAGGTTGGCTTTCGATCGACAGTTTTATATTGTCTTTGCATTAGTTGGCATTGGCTTGACATTTTTATATTGTCTTTGCAATAGGTTGTCATTGGATCAACATTTTTATATTGTCTTTGCATTAGTTGGCTTTGGCTTGACGTTTTTATATTGTCTTTGCATTAGGTTGACTTTGGCTTGACACTTTTATATTGTCTTTGTATTAGGTTGGCATTGGCTTGACACTTTTATATTGTCTTTGCATTAGGTTGACTTTGGCTTGACACTTTTATATTGTCTTTGTATTAGGTTGGCATTGGATCGACAGTTTTATATTGTCTTTGCATTAGGTTGGCTTTCGATCGACAGTTTTATATTGTCTTTGCATTAGGTTGGCATTGGATCGACAGTTTTATATTGTCTTTGCATTAGGTTGGCATTGGCTTGACAATTTTATATTTTCCTTGCATTAGGTTGACTTTGGCTTGGCACTTTTATATTGTCTTTGTATTATATTGAATTTACCTTGACAGTTTTATATTGTCTTTGCAATAGGTTTTCATTGGATCAACATTTTTATATTGTCTTTGCATTAGTTGGCTTTGGCTTGACATTTTTATATTGTCTTTGCATTAGGTTGACTTTGGCGTGACACTTTTATATTGTCTTTGTATTAGGTTGGCATTGGCTTGACACTTTTATATTGTCTTTGCATGAGGTTGACTTTGGCTTGACACTTTTATATTGTCGTTGTATTAGGTTGGCATTGGATCAACATTTTTATATTGTCTTTGCATTAGGTTGGCTTTGGCTTGACATTTTTATATTGCTTTTGCATTAGGTTGGCATTGGATTGACAGTTTTATATTGTATTTGCATTAGTTGGCATTGGCTTGACATTTTTATATTGTCTTTGCATTAGGTTGGCATTGGATCGACAGTTTAATATTGTATTTGCATTAGTTGGCTTTGGATAGACAGTTTAATATTGTCTTTGCATTAGTTGGCCTTGGCTTGACAGTTTTATATTGTCTTTGCATTAGGTTGGCATTGGATCAACAGTTTTAGATTGTCTTTGCATTAGGTTGGCATTGGATCGACAGTTTTATATTGTCTTTGCATTAGGTTGGCTTTCGATCGACAGTTTTATATTGTCTTTGCATTAGTTGGCATTGGCTTGACATTTTTATATTGTCTTTGCAATAGGTTGTCATTGGATCAACATTTTTATATTGTCTTTGCATTAGTTGGCTTTGGCTTGACGTTTTTATATTGTATTTGCATTAGGTTGACTTTGGCTTGACACTTTTATATTGTCTTTGTATTAGATTGGCATTGGATCGACATTTTTATATTGTCTTTGCATTAGGTTGGCTTTCGATCGACAGTTTTATATTGTTTTTTCATTAGGTTGACTTTGGCTTGACACTTTTATATTGTCTTTGTATTATATTGAATTTAGCTTGATAGTTTTATATTGTCTTTGGATTAGGTTGGCATTGGCTTGACATTTGTATATTGTCTTTGCAATAGGTTGTCATTGGATCAACATTTTATATTGACTTTGCATTTGTTGGCTTTGGCTTGACATTTTTGTATTGTCTTTGCATTAGGTTGACTTTGGCTTGACACTTTTATATTGTCTTTGTATTAGGTTGGCATTCGATCGACATTTTTATATTGTCTTTGCATTAGTTGGTTTTGGCTTGACAGTCTTATATTGTCGTTGCATTAGGTTGGCATTGGATCGACAGTTTTATATTGTATTTGCATTATTTGGCATTGGCTTGATATTTTTATATTGTCTTTGCATTAGGTTGGCATTGGATCGACAGTTTTATATTGTCTTTGCATTAGGTTGGCTTTCGATCGACAGTTTTATATTGTCTTTGCATTAGGTTGGCATTGGATCGACAGTTTTATATTGTCTTTGCATTAGGTTGGCATTGGCTTGACAATTTTATATTTTCCTTGTATTAGGTTGACTTTGGCTTGGCACTTTTATATTGTCTTTGTATTATATTGAATTTACCTTGACAGTTTTATATTGTCTTTGCAATAGGTTTTCATTGGATCAACATTTTTATATTGTCTTTGCATTAGTTGGCTTTGGCTTGACATTTTTATATTGTCTTTGCATTAGGTTGACTTTGGCGTGACACTTTTATATTCTCTTTGTATTAGGTTGGCATTGGCTTGACACTTTTATATTGTCTTTGCATGAGGTTGACTTTGGCTTGACACTTTTATATTGTCTTTGTATTAGGTTGGCATTGGATCGACATTTTTATATTGTCTTTGCATTAGGTTGGCTTTGGCTTGACATTTTTATATTGCTTTTGCATTAGGTTGGCATTGGATTGACAGTTTTATATTGTATTTGCATTAGTTGGCATTGGCTTGACATTTTTATATTGTCTTTGCATTAGGTTGGCATTGGATCGACAGTTTAATATTGTATTTGCATTAGGTTGGCATTGGATCAACATTTTTATATTGTCTTTGCATTAGTTGGCTTTGGCTTGACGTTTTTATATTGTCTTTGCATTAGGTTGACTTTGGCTTGACACTTTTATATTGTCTTTGTATTAGGTTGGCATTGGCTTGACACTTTTATATTGTCTTTGCATTAGGTTGACTTTGGCTTGACACTTTTATATTGTCTTTGTATTAGGTTGGCATTGGATCGACATTTTTATATTGCTTTTGCATTAGGTTGGCATTGGATTGACAGTTTTATATTGTATTTGCATTAGTTGGCATTGGCTTGACATTTTTGTATTGTCTTTGCATTAGGTTGGCATTGGATCAACAGTTTTAGATTGTCTTTGCATTAGGTTGGCATTGGCTTGACAGTTTTATATTGTCTATGCATTAGGTTGGCTTTCGATCGACAGTTTTATATTGTCTTTGCATTAGTTGGCATTGGCTTGACAGTTTTATATTGTCTTTGCATTAGGTTGGCATTGGATCAACAGTTTTAGATTGTCTTTGCATTAGGTTGGCATTGGATCGACAGTTTTATATTGTCTATGCATTAGGTTGGCTTTCGATCGACAGTTTTATATTGTCTTTGCATTAGTTGGCATTGGCTTGACATTTTTATATTGTCTTTGCAATAGGTTGTCATTGGATCAACATTTTTATATTGTCTTTGCATTAGTTGGCTTTGGCTTGACGTTTTTATATTGTCTTTGCATTAGGTTGACTTTGGCTTGACACTTTTATATTGTCTTTGTATTAGGTTGGCATTGGCTTGACATTTTTATATTGTCTTTGCATTAGGTTGACTTTGGCTTGACACTTTTATATTGTCTTTGTATTAGGTTGGCATTGGATCGACATTTTTATATTGCTTTTGCATTAAGTTGGCATTGGATTGACAGTTTTATATTGTATTTGCATTAGTTGGCATTGGCTTGACATTTTTATATTGTCTTTGCATTAGGTTGGCATTGTATCGACAGTTTAATATTGTATTTGCATTAGTTGGCTTTGGATAGACAGTTTAATATTGTCTTTGCATTAGTTGGCCTTGGCTTGACAGTTTTATATTGTCTTTGCATTAGGTTGGCATTGGATCAACAGTTTTATATTGTCTTTGCATTAGGTTGGCATTGGATCAACAGTTTTAGATTGTCTTTGCATTAGGTTGGCATTGGATCGACAGTTTTATATTGTCTTTGCATTAGGTTGGCTTTCGATCGACAGTTTTATATTGTCTTTGCATTAGTTGGCATTGGCTTGACATTTTTATATTGTCTTTGCAATAGGTTGTCATTGGATCAACATTTTTATATTGTCTTTGCACTAGTTGGCTTTGGCTTGACGTTTTTATATTGTATTTGCATTAGGTTGACTTTGGCTTGACACTTTCATATTGTCTTTGTATTAGATTGGCATTGGATCGACATTTTTATATTGTCTTTGCATTAGGTTGGCTTTCGATCGACAGTTTTATATTGTTTTTTCATTAGGTTGACTTTGGCTTGACACTTTTATATTGTCTTTGTATTATATTGAATTTAGCTTGATAGTTTTATATTGTCTTTGGATTAGGTTGGCATTGGCTTGACATTTGTATATTGTCTTTGCAATAGGTTGTCATTGGATCAACATTTTATATTGACTTTGCATTTGTTGGCTTTGGCTTGACATTTTTGTATTGTCTTTGCATTAGGTTGACTTTGGCTTGACACTTTTATATTGTCTTTGTATTAGGTTGGCATTCGATCGACATTTTTATATTGTCTTTGCATTAGTTGGTTTTGGCTTGACAGTCTTATATTGTCGTTGCATTAGGTTGGCATTGGATCGACAGTTTTATATTGTCTTTGCAATAGGTTGTCATTGGATCAACATTTTTATTTTGTCTTTGCATTAGTTGGCTTTGGCTTGACGTTTTTATATTGTCTTTGCATTAGGTTGACTTTGGCTTGACACTTTTATATTGTCTTTGTATTAGGTTGGCATTGGCTTGACACTTTTATATTGTCTTTGCATTAGGTTGACTTTGGCTTGACACTTTTATATTGTCTTTGTATTAGGTTGGCATTGGATCGACATTTTTTATATTGTCTTTGCATTAGGTTGGCTTTGGCTTGACATTTTTATATTGTTTTTGCATTAGGTTGGCATTGGATCGACAGTTTTATATTGTATTTGCATTATTTGGCATTGGCTTGACATTTTTATATTGTCTTTGCATTAGGTTGGCATTGGATCGACAGTTTTATACTGTCTTTGCATTATTTGGCTTTGGCTTGACATTTATATATTGTCTTTGCATTAGGTTGGCATTGGATCGACAGTTTTATATTGTCTTTGCATTAGGTTGGCATTGGCTTGACAGTTTTATATTGTCTTTGCATTAGTTTGGCTTTCGATCGACAGTTTTATATTGTCTTTGCATTAGTTGGCATTGGCTTGACATTTTTATATTGTCTTTGCATTAGGTTGGCATTGGATCAACATTTTTATATTGTCTTTGCATTAGTTGGTTTTGGCTTGACAGTTTTATATTGTCGTTGCATTAGGTTAGCATTGGATCAACAGTTTAATATTGTCTTTGCATTAGTTGGCTTTGGCTTGACAGTTTTATATTGTCTTTGCATTAGGTTGGCATTGGATCGACAGTTTTATATTGTCTTTGCATTAGGTTGGCTTTCGATCGACAGTTTTATATTGTCTTTGCATTAGCTTGACTTTGGCTTGACACTTTTATATTGTCTTTGTATTAGGTTGGCATTGGATCGACATTTTTTATATTGTCTTTGCATTAGGTTGGCTTTGGCTTGACATTTTTATATTGTTTTTGCATTAGGTTGGCATTGGATCGACAGTTTTATATTGTATTTGCATTATTTGGCATTGGCTTGACATTTTTATATTGTCTTTGCAATAGGTTTTCATTGGATCAACATTTTTATATTGTCTTTGCATTAGTTGGCTTTGGCTTGACATTTTTATATTGTCTTTGCATTAGGTTGACTTTGGCGTGACACGTTTATATTGTCTTTGTATTAGGTTGGCATTGGCTTGACACTTTTATATTGTCTTTGCATTAGGTTGACTTTGGCTTGACACTTTCATATTGTCTTTGTATTAGATTGGCATTGGATCGACATTTTTATATTGTCTTTGCATTAGGTTGGCTTTCGATCGACAGTTTTATATTGTTTTTTCATTAGGTTGACTTTGGCTTGACACTTTTATATTGTCTTTGTATTATATTGAATTTAGCTTGATAGTTTTATATTGTCTTTGGATTAGGTTGGCATTGGCTTGACATTTGTATATTGTCTTTGCAATAGGTTGTCATTGGATCAACATTTTATATTGACTTTGCATTTGTTGGTTTTGGCTTGACATTTTTGTATTGTCTTTGCATTAGGTTGACTTTGGCTTGACACTTTTATATTGTCTTTGTATTAGGTTGGCATTCGATCGACATTTTTATATTGTCTTTGCATTAGTTGGTTTTGGCTTGACAGTCTTATATTGTCGTTGCATTAGGTTGGCATTGGATCGACAGTTTTATATTGTCTTTGCAATAGGTTGTCATTGGATCAACATTTTTATATTGTCTTTGCATTAGTTGGCTTTGGCTTGACGTTTTTATATTGTCTTTGCATTAGGTTGACTTTGGCTTGACACTTTTATATTGTCTTTGTATTAGGTTGGCATTGGCTTGACACTTTTATATTGTCTTTGCATTAGGTTGACTTTGGCTTGACACTTTTATATTGTCTTTGTATTAGGTTGGCATTGGATCGACATTTTTTATATTGTCTTTGCATTAGGTTGGCTTTGGCTTGACATTTTTATATTGTTTTTGCATTAGGTTGGCATTGGATCGACAGTTTTATATTGTATTTGCATTATTTGGCATTGGCTTGACATTTTTATATTGTCTTTGCATTAGGTTGGCATTGGATCGACAGTTTTATACTGTCTTTGCATTATTTGGCTTTGGCTTGACATTTATATATTGTCTTTGCATTAGGTTGGCATTGGATCGACAGTTTTATATTGTCTTTGCATTAGGTTGGCATTGGCTTGACAGTTTTATATTGTCTTTGCATTAGTTTGGCTTTCGATCGACAGTTTTATATTGTCTTTGCATTAGTTGGCATTGGCTTGACATTTTTATATTGTCTTTGCATTAGGTTGGCATTGGATCAACATTTTTATATTGTCTTTGCATTAGTTGGTTTTGGCTTGACAGTTTTATATTGTCGTTGCATTAGGTTAGCATTGGATCAACAGTTTAATATTGTCTTTGCATTAGTTGGCTTTGGCTTGACAGTTTTATATTGTCTTTGCATTAGGTTGGCATTGGATCGACAGTTTTATATTGTCTTTGCATTAGGTTGGCTTTCGATCGACAGTTTTATATTGTCTTTGCATTAGCTTGACTTTGGCTTGACACTTTTATATTGTCTTTGTATTAGGTTGGCATTGGATCGACATTTTTTATATTGTCTTTGCATTAGGTTGGCTTTGGCTTGACATTTTTATATTGTTTTTGCATTAGGTTGGCATTGGATCGACAGTTTTATATTGTATTTGCATTATTTGGCATTGGCTTGACATTTTTATATTGTCTTTGCATTAGGTTGGCATTGGATCGACAGTTTTATACTGTCTTTGCATTATTTGGCTTTGGCTTGACATTTATATATTGTCTTTGCATTAGGTTGGCATTGGATCGACAGTTTTATATTGTCTTTGCATTAGGTTGGCATTGGCTTGACAGTTTTATATTGTCTTTGCATTAGTTTGGCTTTCGATCGACAGTTTTATATTGTCTTTGCATTATTTGGCATTGGCTTGACATTTTTATATTGTCTTTGCATTAGGTTGGCATTGGATCAACATTTTTATATTGTCTTTGCATTAGTTGGTTTTGGCTTGACAGTTTTATATTGTCGTTGCATTAGGTTAGCATTGGATCAACAGTTTAATATTGTCTTTGCATTAGTTGGCTTTGGCTTGACAGTTTTATATTGTCTTTGCATTAGGTTGGCATTGGATCGACAGTTTTATATTGTCTTTGCATTAGGTTGGCTTTCGATCGACAGTTTTATATTGTCTTTGCATTAGTTGGCATTGGCTTGACATTTTTATATTGTCTTTGCATTAGGTTGGCATTGGATCAACATTTTTATATTGTCTTTGCATTAGGTTGGCTTTCGATCGACAGTTTTATATTGTCTTTGCATTAGGTTGGCATTGGTTCAACAGTTTAATATTGTCTTTGCATTAGGTTGGCATTGGCTTGACAATTTTATATTTTCCTTGCATTAGGTTGACTTTGGCTTGGCACTTTTATATTGTCTTTGTATTATATTGAATTTAGCTTGACAGTTTTATATTGTCTTTGCATTAGGTTGGCATTGGCTTGACATTTTTATATTGTCTTTGCAATAGGTTTTCATTGGATCAACATTTTTATATTGTCTTTGCCTCAGTTGGCTTTGGCTTGACATTTTTATATTGTCTTTGCATTAGGTTGACTTTGGCTTGACACTTTTATATTGTCTTTGTATTAGGTTGGCATTGGCTTGACACTTTTATATTGTCTTTGCATTAGGTTGACTTAGGCTTGACACTTTTATATTGTCTTTGTATTAGGTTGGCATTGGATCGACATTTTTATATTGTCTTTGCATTAGGTTGGCTTTGGCTTGACATTTTTATATTGCTTTTGCATTAGGTTGGCATTGGATCGACAGTTTTATATTGTATTTGCATTAGTTGGCATTGGCGTGACATTTTTATATTGTCTTTGCATTAGGTTGGCATTGTATCGACAGTTTAATATTGTATTTGCATTAGTTGGCTTTGGATCGACAGTTTAATATTGTCTTTGCATTAGTGGGCCTTGGATCGACAGTTTAATATTGTCTTTGCATTAGGTTGGCATTGGATCGACAGTTTAATATTGTATTTGCATTAGTTGGCTTTGGATCGAGAGTTTAATATTGTCTTTGCATTAGTTGGCCTTGGCTTGACAGTTTTATATTGTCTTTGCATTAGGTTGGCATTGGATCGACAGTTTTAGATTGTCTTTGCATTAGGTTGGCATTGGATCGACAGTTTTATATTGTCTTTGCATTAGGTTGGCTTTCGATCGACAGTTTTATATTGTCTTTGCATTAGTTGGCATTGGCTTGACATTTTTATATTGTCTTTGCAATAGGTTGTCATTGGATCAAAATTTTTATATTGTCTTTGCATTAGTTGGCTTTGGCTTGACGTTTTTATATTGTCTTTGCATTAGGTTGACTTTGGCTTGACACTTTTATATTGTCTTTGTAATAGGTTGGCATTGGATCGACACTTTTATATTGTCTTTGCATTAGGTTGACTTAGGCTTGACACTTTTATATTGTCTTTGTATTAGGTTGGCATTGGATCGACATTTTTATATTGTCTTTGCATTAGGTTGGCTTTGGCTTGACATTTTTATATTGCTTTTGCATTAGGTTGGCATTGGATCGACAGTTTTATATTGTATTTGCATTAGTTGGCATTGGCTTGACATTTTTATATTGTCTTTGCATTAGGTTGGCATTGGATCGACAGTTTAATATTGTATTTGCATTAGTTGGCTTTGGATCGACTGTTTAATATTGTCTTTGCATTAGTTGGCTTTGGATCGACAGTTTAATATTGTCTTTGCATTAGGTTGGCATTGGATCGACAGTTTTATATTGTCTTTGCATTAGGTTGGCATTGGATCGACAGTTTTATATTGTCTTTGCATTAGGTTGGCATTGGTTCGACAGTTTAATATTGTCTTTGCATTAGGTTGGCATTGGCTTGACAATTTTATATTTTCCTTGCATTAGGTTGACTTTGGCTTGGCACTTTTATATTGTCTTTGTATTATATTGAATTTAGCTTGACAGTTTTATATTGTCTTTGCATTAGGTTGGCATTGGCTTGACATTTTTATATTGTCTTTGCAATAGGTTTTCATTGGATCAACATTTTTATATTGTCTTTGCCTTAGTTGGCTTTGGCTTGACATTTTTATATTGTCTTTGCATTAGGTTGACTTTGGCTTGACACTTTTATATTGTCTTTGTATTAGGTTGGCATTGGCTTGACACTTTTATATTGTCTTTGCATTAGGTTGACTTAGGCTTGACACTTTTATATTGTCTTTGTATTAGGTTGGCATTGGATCGACATTTTTATATTGTCTTTGCATTAGGTTGGCTTTCGCTTGACATTTTTATATTGCTTTTGCATTAGGTTGGCATTGGATCGACAGTTTTATATTGTATTTGCATTAGCTGGCATTGGCTTGACATTTTTATATTGTCTTTGCATTAGGTTGGCATTGGATCGACAGTTTAATATTGTATTTGCATTAGTTGGCTTTGGATCGACTGTTTAATATTGTCTTTGCATTAGTTGGCTTTGGATCGACAGTTTAATATTGTCTTTGCATTAGGTTGGCATTGGATCGACAGTTTTATATTGTCTTTGCATTAGGTTGGCATTGGATCGACAGTTTTATATTGTCTTTGCATTAGGTTGGCTTTTGATCGACAGTTTTATATTGTCTTTGCATTAGTTGGCATTGGCTTGACATTTTTATATTGTCTTTGCAATAGGTTGTCATTGGATCAACATTTTTATATTGTCTTTGCATTAGTTGGCTTTGGCTTGACGTTTTTATATTGTCTTTGCATTAGGTTGACTTTGGCTTGACACTTTTATATTGTCTTTGCATTAGGTTGACTTTGGCTTGACACTTTTATATTGTCTTTGTATTAGGTTGGCATTGGATCGACATTTTTTTATATTGTCTTTGCATTAGGTTGGCTTTGGCTTGACATTTTTATATTGTTTTTGCATTAGGTTGGCATTGGATCGACAGTTTTATATTGTATTTGCATTATTTGGCATTGGCTTGACATTTTGATATTGTCTTTGCATTAGGTTGGCCTTGGATCGACAGTTTTATATTGTCTTTGCATTATTTGGTTTTGGCTTGACACTTTTATATTGTCTTTGTATTAGGTTGGCATTCGCTTGACACTTTTATATTGTCTTTGCATTAGGTTGACTTTGGCTTGACACTTTTATATTGTCTTTGTATTAGGTTGGCATTGGATCGACATTTTTTTATATTGTCTTTGCATTAGGTTGGCTTTGGCTTGACATTTTTATATTGTTTTTGCATTAGGTTGGCATTGGATCGACAGTTTTATATTGTATTTGCATTATTTGGCATTGGCTTGACATTTTGATATTGTCTTTGCATTAGGTTGGCATTGGATCGACAGTTTTATATTGTCTTTGCATTATTTGGTTTTGGCTTGACAGTTTTATATTGTCGTTGCATTAGGTTAGCATTGGATCGACAGTTTAATATTGTCTTTGCATTAGTTGGCTTTGGCTTGACAGTTTTATATTGTCTTTGCATTAGGTTGGCATTGGATCGACAGTTTTATATTGTCTTTGCATTAGGTTGGCTTTCGATCGACTGTTTTATATTGTCTTTGCATTAGTTGGCATTGGCTTGACATTTTTTTATTGTCTTTGCATTAGGTTGGCATTGGATCAACATTTTTCTATTGTCTTTGCATTAGTTGGCTTTGGCTTGACATTTTATATTGTCTTTGCCTTAGGTTGGCAATGAATCGACAGTTTAATATTGTCTTGCATTAGGTTGGCATTGACTTGACAATTTTATATTGTCCTTGCATTAGGTTGACTTTGGCTTGACACTTTTATATTGTCTTTGTATTATATTGAATTTAGCTTGACAGTTTTATATTGTCTTTGCATTATGATGGCATTGGCTTGACATTTTTATATTGTCTTTGATATAGGTTTTCATTGGATCAACATTTTCATGTTGTCTTTGCATTAGTTGGCTTTGGCTTGACATTTTTATATTGTCTTTGCATTAGGTTGACTTTGGCTTGACACTTTTATATTGTCTTTGTATTAGGTTGGCATTGGCTTGACACTTTTATATTGTCTTTGCATTAGGTTGACTTTGGCTTGACACTTTTATATTGTCTTTGTATTAGGTTGGCATTGGATCGACATTTTTATATTGTCTTTGCATTAGGCTGGCTTTGGCTTGACATTTTTATATTGTTTTTGCATTAGGTTGGCATTGGATCGACAGTTTTATATTGTATTTGCATTAGTTGGCATTGGCGTGACATTTTTATATTGTCTTTGCATTAGGTTGGCATTGGATCGACAGTTTAATATTGTCTTTGCATTAGGTTGGCATTGAATCGACAGTTTAATATTGTCTTGCATTAGGTTGGCATTGACTTGACAATTTTATATTGTCCTTGCATTAGGTTGACTTTGGCTTGACAATTTTATATTGTCTTTGTATTATATTGAATTTAGCTTGACAGTTGTATATTGTCTTTGCATTAGTTGGCTTTGGCTTGACATTTTTATATTGTCTTTGCATTAGGTTGACTTTGGCTTGACACTTTTATATTGTCTTTGCATTAGGTTGACTTTGGCTTGACACTTTTATATTGTCTTTGTATTAGGTTGGCATTGGCTTGACACTTTTATATTGTCTTTGCATTAGGTTGACTTTGGCTTGACACTTTTATATTGTCTTTGTATTAGGTTGGCATTGGATCGACATTTTTATATTGTCTTTGCATTATTTGGTTTTGGCTTGACAGTTTTATATTGTCGTTGCATTAGGTTAGCATTGGATCGACAGTTTAATATTGTCTTTGCATTAGTTGGCTTTGGCTTGACAGTTTTATATTGTCTTTGCATTAGGTTGGCATTGGATCGACAGTTTTATATTGTCTTTGCATTAGGTTGGCATTGGATCGACATTTTTATATTGTCTTTGCATTAGTTGGCTTTGGCTTGACATTTTATATTGTCTTTGCCTTAGGTTGGCATTGAATCGACAGTTTAATATTGTCTTGCATTAGGTTGGCATTGACTTGACAATTTTATATTGTCCTTGTATTAGGTTGACTTTGGCGTGACACTTTTATATTGTCTTTGTATTATATTGAATTTAGCTTAACAGTTTTATATTGTCTTTGCATTAGGTTGGCATTGGCTTGACATTTTTATATTGTCTTTGAAATAGGTTGTCATTGGATCAACATTTTTATATTGTCTTTGCATTAGTTGGCTTTGGCTTGACATTTTTATATTGTCTTTGCATTAGGTTGACTTTGACTTGATACTTTTATATTGTCTTTGTATTAGGTTGGCATTGGCTTGACAATTTTATATTGTCTTTGCATTAGTTGGCATTGGCCTGACATTTTTATATTGTCTTTGCATTAGGTTGGCATTGGATCAACATTTTTATATTGTCTTTGCATTAGTTGGCTTTGGCTTGACATTTTTATATTGTCTTTGCATTAGGTTGGCATTGGATCGACAGTTTAATATTGTCTTTGCATTAGGTTGGCATTGGCTTGACAATTTTATATTGTCCTTGCATTATGTTGACTTTGGCGTGACACTTTTATATTGTCTTTGTATTAGGTTGGTATTGGCTTGACATTTTTATATTGTCTTTGCAATAGGTTGTCATTGGATCAACATGTTTATATTGTCTTTGCATTAGTTGGCTTTGGCTTGACATTTTTATATTGTCTTTGCATTAGGTTGGCATTGGATCGACAGTTTTATATTGTCTTTGCATTAGGTTGGCTTTCGATCGACAGTTTTATATTGTCTTTGCATTAGTTGGCATTGGCTTGACATTTTTATATTGTCTTTGCATTAGGTTGGCATTGGCTTGACATTTTTATATTGTCTTTGCATTAGGTTGGCATTGGATCGACAGTTTTATATTGTATTTGCATTAGTTGGCATTGGCTTGACATTTTTATATTGTCTTTGCATTAGGTTGGTATTGGCTTGACATTTTTATATTGTCTTTGCAATAGGTTGTCATTGGATCAACATTTTTATATTGTCTTTGCATTAGTTGGCTTTGGCTTGACATTTTTATATTGTCTTTGCATTAGGTTGGCATTGGATCGACAGTTTAATATTGTCTTTGCATTAGGTTGGCATTGAATCGACAGTTTAATATTGTCTTGCATTAGGTTGGCATTGACTTGACAATTTTATATTGTCCTTGCATTAGGTTGACTTTGGCTTGACAATTTTATATTGTCTTTGTATTATATTGAATTTAGCTTGACAGTTGTATATTGTCTTTGCATTAGTTGGCTTTGGCTTGACATTTTTATATTGTCTTTGCATTAGGTTGACTTTGGCTTGACACTTTTATATTGTCTTTGCATTAGGTTGACTTTGGCTTGACACTTTTATATTGTCTTTGTATTAGGTTGGCATTGGCTTGACACTTTTATATTGTCTTTGCATTAGGTTGACTTTGGCTTGACACTTTTATATTGTCTTTGTATTAGGTTGGCATTGGATCGACATTTTTATATTGTCTTTGCATTATTTGGTTTTGGCTTGACAGTTTTATATTGTCGTTGCATTAGGTTAGCATTGGATCGACAGTTTAATATTGTCTTTGCATTAGTTGGCTTTGGCTTGACAGTTTTATATTGTCTTTGCATTAGGTTGGCATTGGATCGACAGTTTTATATTGTCTTTGCATTAGGTTGGCATTGGATCGACATTTTTATATTGTCTTTGCATTAGTTGGCTTTGGCTTGACATTTTATATTGTCTTTGCCTTAGGTTGGCATTGAATCGACAGTTTAATATTGTCTTGCATTAGGTTGGCATTGACTTGACAATTTTATATTGTCCTTGTATTAGGTTGACTTTGGCGTGACACTTTTATATTGTCTTTGTATTATATTGAATTTAGCTTAACAGTTTTATATTGTCTTTGCATTAGGTTGGCATTGGCTTGACATTTTTATATTGTCTTTGAAATAGGTTGTCATTGGATCAACATTTTTATATTGTCTTTGCATTAGTTGGCTTTGGCTTGACATTTTTATATTGTCTTTGCATTAGGTTGACTTTGACTTGATACTTTTATATTGTCTTTGTATTAGGTTGGCATTGGCTTGACAATTTTATATTGTCTTTGCATTAGTTGGCATTGGCCTGACATTTTTATATTGTCTTTGCATTAGGTTGGCATTGGATCAACATTTTTATATTGTCTTTGCATTAGTTGGCTTTGGCTTGACATTTTTATATTGTCTTTGCATTAGGTTGGCATTGGATCGACAGTTTAATATTGTCTTTGCATTAGGTTGGCATTGGCTTGACAATTTTATATTGTCCTTGCATTATGTTGACTTTGGCGTGACACTTTTATATTGTCTTTGTATTAGGTTGGTATTGGCTTGACATTTTTATATTGTCTTTGCAATAGGTTGTCATTGGATCAACATGTTTATATTGTCTTTGCATTAGTTGGCTTTGGCTTGACATTTTTATATTGTCTTTGCATTAGGTTGGCATTGGATCGACAGTTTTATATTGTCTTTGCATTAGGTTGGCTTTCGATCGACAGTTTTATATTGTCTTTGCATTAGTTGGCATTGGCTTGACATTTTTATATTGTCTTTGCATTAGGTTGGCATTGGCTTGACATTTTTATATTGTCTTTGCATTAGGTTGGCATTGGATCGACAGTTTTATATTGTATTTGCATTAGTTGGCATTGGCTTGACATTTTTATATTGTCTTTGCATTAGGTTGGTATTGGCTTGACATTTTTATATTGTCTTTGCAATAGGTTGTCATTGGATCAACATTTTTATATTGTCTTTGCATTAGTTGGCTTTGGCTTGACATTTTTATATTGTCTTTGCATTAGGTTGGCATTGGATCGACAGTTTAATATTGTCTTTGCATTAGGTTGGCATTGGCTTGACAATTTTATATTGTCCTTGCATTATGTTGACTTTGGCGTGACACTTTTATATTGTCTTTGTATTAGGTTGGTATTGGCTTGACATTTTTATATTGTCTTTGCAATAGGTTGTCATTGGATCAACATTTTTATATTGTCTTTGCATTAGTTGGCTTTGGCTTGACATTTTTATATTGTCTTTGCATTAGGTTGGCATTGGATCGACAGTTTTATATTGTCTTTGCATTAGGTTGGCTTTCGATCGACAGTTTTATATTGTCTTTGCATTAGTTGGCATTGGCTTGACATTTTTATATTGTCTTTGCATTAGGTTGGCATTGGCTTGACATTTTTATATTGTCTTTGCATTAGGTTGGCATTGGATCGACAGTTTTATATTGTATTTGCATTAGTTGGCATTGGCTTGACATTTTTATATTGTCTTTGCATTAGGTTGGTATTGGCTTGACATTTTTATATTGTCTTTGCAATAGGTTGTCATTGGATCAACATTTTTATATTGTCTTTGCATTAGTTGGCTTTGGCTTGACATTTTTATATTGTCTTTGCATTAGGTTGGCATTGGATCGACAGTTTTATATTGTCTTTGCATTAGGTTGGCTTTCGATCGACAGTTTTATATTGTCTTTGCATTAGTTGGCATTGGCTTGACATTTTTATATTGTCTTTGCATTAGGTTGACTTTGGCTTGACACTTTTATATTGTCTTTGCATTAGGTTGACTTTGGCTTGACACTTTTATATTGTCTTTGTATTAGGTTGGCATTGGCTTGACACTTTTATATTGTCTTTGCATTAGGTTGACTTTGGCTTGACACTTTTATATTGTCTTTGTATTAGGTTGGCATTGGATCGACATTTTTATATTGTCTTTGCATTATTTGGTTTTGGCTTGACAGTTTTATATTGTCGTTGCATTAGGTTAGCATTGGATCGACAGTTTAATATTGTCTTTGCATTAGTTGGCTTTGGCTTGACAGTTTTATATTGTCTTTGCATTAGGTTGGCATTGGATCGACAGTTTTATATTGTCTTTGCATTAGGTTGGCATTGGATCGACATTTTTATATTGTCATTGCATTAGTTGGCTTTGGCTTGACATTTTATATTGTCTTTGCCTTAGGTTGGCATTGAATCGACAGTTTAATATTGTCTTGCATTAGGTTGGCATTGACTTGACAATTTTATATTGTCCTTGTATTAGGTTGACTTTGGCGTGACACTTTTATATTGTCTTTGTATTATATTGAATTTAGCTTAACAGCTTTATATTGTCTTTGCATTAGGTTGGCATTGGCTTGACATTTTTATATTGTCTTTGAAATAGGTTGTCATTGGATCAACATTTTTATATTGTCTTTGCATTAGTTGGCTTTGGCTTGACATTTTTATATTGTCTTTGCATTAGGTTGACTTTGACTTGATACTTTTATATTGTCTTTGTATTAGGTTGGCATTGGCTTGACACTTTTATATTGTCTTTGCATTAGGTTGACTTTGACTTGATACTTTTATATTGTCTTTGTATTAGGTTGGCATTGGCTTGACAATTTTATATTGTCTTTGCATTAGTTGGCATTGGCCTGACATTTTTATATTGTCTTTGCATTAGGTTGGCATTGGATCAACATTTTTATATTGTCTTTGCATTAGTTGGCTTTGGCTTGACATTTTTATATTGTCTTTGCATTAGGTTGGCATTGGATCGACAGTTTAATATTGTCTTTGCATTAGGTTGGCATTGGCTTGACAATTTTATATTGTCCTTGCATTATGTTGACTTTGGCGTGACACTTTTATATCGTCTTTGTATTAGGTTGGCATTGGCTTGACACTTTTATATTGTCTTTGCATTAGGTTGACTTAGGCTTGACACTTTTATATTGTCTTTGTATTAGGTTGGCATTGGATCGACATTTTTATATTGTCTTTGCATTAGGTTGGCTTTGGCTTGACATTTTTATATTGCTTTTGCATTAGGTTGGCATTGGATCGACAGTTTTATATTGTATTTGCATTAGTTGGCATTGGCTTGACATTTTTATATTTTCTTTGCATTAGGTTGGCATTGGATCGACAGTTTAATATTGTATTTGCATTAGTTGGCTTTGGATCGACTGTTTAATATTGTCTTTGCATTAGTTGGCTTTGGATCGACAGTTTAATATTGTCTTTGCATTAGGTTGGCATTGGATCGACAGTTTTATATTGTCTTTGCATTAGCTTGGCATTGGATCGACAGTTTTATATTGTCTTTGCATTAGGTTGGCTTTCGATCGACAGTTTTATATTGTCTTTGCATTAGGTTGGTATTGGCTTGACATTTTTATATTGTCTTTGCAATAGGTTGTCATTGGATCAACATTTTTATATTGTCTTTGCATTAGTTGGCTTTGGCTTGACATTTTTATATTGCTTTTGCATTAGGTTGGCATTGGATCGACAGTTTTATATTGTATTTGCATTAGTTGGCATTGGCTTGACATTTTTATATTGTCTTTGCATTAGGTTGGCATTGGATCGACAGTTTAATATTGTATTTGCATTAGTTGGCTTTGGATCGACTGTTTAATATTGTCTTTGCATTAGTTGGCTTTGGATCGACAGTTTAATATTGTCTTTGCATTAGGTTGGCATTGGATCGACAGTTTTATATTGTCTTTGCATTAGCTTGGCATTGGATCGACAGTTTTATATTGTCTTTGCATTAGGTTGGCTTTCGATCGACAGTTTTATATTGTCTTTGCATTAGGTTGGTATTGGCTTGACATTTTTATATTGTCTTTGCAATAGGTTGTCATTGGATCAACATTTTTATATTGTCTTTGCATTAGTTGGCTTTGGCTTGACATTTTTATATTGTCTTTGCATTAGGTTGGCATTGGATCGACAGTTTTATATTGTCTTTGCATTAGGTTGGCTTTCGATCGACAGTTTTATATTGTCTTTGCATTAGTTGGCATTGGATCGACAGTTTTATATTGTATTTGCATTAGTTGGCATTGGCTTGACATTTTTATATTGTCTTTGCATTAGGTTGGTATTGGCTTGACATTTTTATATTGTCTTTGCAATAGGTTGGCATTGGCTTGACACTTTTATATTGTCTTTGCATTAGGTTGACTTTGGCTTGACACTTTTATATTGTCTTTGTATTAGGTTGGCATTGGATCGACATTTTTATATTGTCTTTGCATTATTTGGTTTTGGCTTGACAGTTTTATATTGTCGTTGCATTAGGTTAGCATTGGATCGACAGTTTAATATTGTCTTTGCATTAGTTGGCTTTGGCTTGACAGTTTTATATTGTCTTTGCATTAGGTTGGCATTGGATCGACAGTTTTATATTGTCTTTGCATTAGGTTGGCATTGGATCGACATTTTTATATTGTCATTGCATTAGTTGGCTTTGGCTTGACATTTTATATTGTCTTTGCCTTAGGTTGGCATTGAATCGACAGTTTAATATTGTCTTGCATTAGGTTGGCATTGACTTGACAATTTTATATTGTCCTTGTATTAGGTTGACTTTGGCGTGACACTTTTATATTGTCTTTGTATTATATTGAATTTAGCTTAACATTTTTATATTGTCTTTGCATTAGGTTGGCATTGGCTTGACATTTTTATATTGTCTTTGAAATAGGTTGTCATTGGATCAACATTTTTATATTGTCTTTGCATTAGTTGGCTTTGGCTTGACATTTATATATTGTCTTTGCATTAGGTTGACTTTGACTTGATACTTTTATATTGTCTTTGTATTAGGTTGGCATTGGCTTGACACTTTTATATTGTCTTTGCATTAGGTTGACTTTGACTTGATACTTTTATATTGTCTTTGTATTAGGTTGGCATTGGCTTGACAATTTTATATTGTCTTTGCATTAGTTGGCATTGGCCTGACATTTTTATATTGTCTTTGCATTAGGTTGGCATTGGATCAACATTTTTATATTGTCTTTGCATTAGTTGGCTTTGGCTTGACATTTTTATATTGTCTTTGCATTAGGTTGGCATTGGATCGACAGTTTAATATTGTCTTTGCATTAGGTTGGCATTGGCTTGACAATTTTATATTGTCCTTGCATTATGTTGACTTTGGCGTGACACTTTTATATTGTCTTTGTATTAGGTTGGCATTGGCTTGACACTTTTATATTGTCTTTGCATTAGGTTGACTTAGGCTTGACACTTTTATATTGTCTTTGTATTAGGTTGGCATTGGATCGACATTTTTATATTGTCTTTGCATTAGGTTGGCTTTGGCTTGACATTTTTATATTGCTTTTGCATTAGGTTGGCATTGGATCGACAGTTTTATATTGTATTTGCATTAGTTGGCATTGGCTTGACATTTTTATATTGTCTTTGCATTAGGTTGGCATTGGATCGACAGTTTAATATTGTATTTGCATTAGTTGGCTTTGGATCGACTGTTTAATATTGTCTTTGCATTAGTTGGCTTTGGATCGACAGTTTAATATTGTCTTTGCATTAGGTTGGCATTGGATCGACAGTTTTATATTGTCTTTGCATTAGCTTGGCATTGGATCGACAGTTTTATATTGTCTTTGCATTAGGTTGGCTTTCGATCGACAGTTTTATATTGTCTTTGCATTAGGTTGGTATTGGCTTGACATTTTTATATTGTCTTTGCAATAAGTTGTCATTGGATCAACATTTTTATATTGTCTTTGCATTAGTTGGCTTTGGCTTGACATTTTTATATTGCTTTTGCATTAGGTTGGCATTGGATCGACAGTTTTATATTGTATTTGCATTAGTTGGCATTGGCTTGACATTTTTATATTGTCTTTGCATTAGGTTGGCATTGGATCGACAGTTTAATATTGTATTTGCATTAGTTGGCTTTGGATCGACTGTTTAATATTGTCTTTGCATTAGTTGGCTTTGGATCGACAGTTTAATATTGTCTTTGCATTAGGTTGGCATTGGATCGACAGTTTTATATTGTCTTTGCATTAGCTTGGCATTGGATCGACAGTTTTATATTGTCTTTGCATTAGGTTGGCTTTCGATCGACAGTTTTATATTGTCTTTGCATTAGGTTGGTATTGGCTTGACATTTTTATATTGTCTTTGCAATAGGTTGTCATTGGATCAACATTTTTATATTGTCTTTGCATTAGTTGGCTTTGGCTTGACATTTTTATATTGTCTTTGCATTAGGTTGGCATTGGATCGACAGTTTTATATTGTCTTTGCATTAGGTTGGCTTTCGATCGACAGTTTTATATTGTCTTTGCATTAGTTGGCATTGGCTTGACATTTTTATATTGTCTTTGCATTAGGTTGACTTTGGCTTGACACTTTTATATTGTCTTTGCATTAGGTTGACTTTGGCTTGACACTTTTATATTGTCTTTGTATTAGGTTGGCATTGGCTTGACACTTTTATATTGTCCTTGCATTAGGTTGACTTTGGCTTGACACTTTTATATTGTCTTTGTATTAGGTTGGCATTGGATCGACATTTTTATATTGTCTTTGCATTATTTGGTTTTGGCTTGACAGTTTTATATTGTCGTTGCATTAGGTTAGCATTGGATCGACAGTTTAATATTGTCTTTGCATTAGTTGGCTTTGGCTTGACAGTTTTATATTGTCTTTGCATTAGGTTGGCATTTGGATCGACAGTTTTATATTGTCTTTGCATTAGGTTGGCATTGGATCGACATTTTTATATTGTCATTGCATTAGTTGGCTTTGGCTTGACATTTTATATTGTCTTTGCCTTAGGTTGGCATTGAATCGACAGTTTAATATTGTCTTGCATTAGGTTGGCATTGACTTGACAATTTTATATTGTCCTTGTATTAGGTTGACTTTGCCGTGACACTTTTATATTGTCTTTGTATTATATTGAATTTAGCTTAACAGTTTTATATTGTCTTTGCATTAGGTTGGCATTGGCTTGACATTTTTATATTGTCTTTGAAATAGGTTGTCATTGGATCAACATTTTTATATTGTCTTTGCATTAGTTGGCTTTGGCTTGACATTTTTATATTGTCTTTGCATTAGGTTGACTTTGACTTGATACTTTTATATTGTCTTTGTATTAGGTTGGCATTGGCTTGACACTTTTATATTGTCTTTGCATTAGGTTGACTTTGACTTGATACTTTTATATTGTCTTTGTATTAGGTTGGCATTGGCTTGACAATTTTATATTGTCTTTGCATTAGTTGGCATTGGCCTGACATTTTTATATTGTCTTTGCATTAGGTTGGCATTGGATCAACATTTTTATATTGTCTTTGCATTAGTTGGCTTTGGCTTGACATTTTTATATTGTCTTTGCATTAGGTTGGCATTGGATCGACAGTTTAATATTGTCTTTGCATTAGGTTGGCATTGGCTTGACAATTTTATATTGTCCTTGCATTATGTTGACTTTGGCGTGACACTTTTATATTGTCTTTGTATTAGGTTGGCATTGGCTTGACACTTTTATATTGTCTTTGCATTAGGTTGACTTAGGCTTGACACTTTTATATTGTCTTTGTATTAGGTTGGCATTGGATCGACATTTTTATATTGTCTTTGCATTAGGTTGGCTTTGGCTTGACATTTTTATATTGCTTTTGCATTAGGTTGGCATTGGATCGACAGTTTTATATTGTATTTGCATTAGCTGGCATTGGCTTGACATTTTTATATTGTCTTTGCATTAGGTTGGCATTGGATCGACAGTTTAATATTGTATTTGCATTAGTTGGCTTTGGATCGACTGTTTAATATTGTCTTTGCATTAGTTGGCTTTGGATCGACAGTTTAATATTGTCTTTGCATTAGGTTGGCATTGGATCGACAGTTTTATATTGTCTTTGCATTAGCTTGGCATTGGATCGACAGTTTTATATTGTCTTTGCCTTAGGTTGGCTTTCGATCGACAGTTTTATATTGTCTTTGCATTAGTTGGCATTGGCTTGACATTTTTATATTGTCTTTGCAATAGGTTGTCATTGGATCAACATTTTTATATTGTCTTTGCATTAGTTGGCTTTGGCTTGACGTTTTTATATTGTCTTTGCATTAGGTTGACTTTGGCTTGACACTTTTATATTGTCTTTGTATTAGGTTGGCATTGGCTTGACACTTTTATATTGTCTTTGCATTAGGTTGACTTTGGCTTGACACTTTTATATTGTCTTTGTATTAGGTTGGCATTGGATCGACGTTTTTTTATATTGTCTTTGCATTAGGTTGGCTTTGGCTTGACATTTTTATATTGTTTTTGCATTAGGTTGGCATTGGATCGACAGTTTTATATTGTATTTGCATTATTTGGCATTGGCTTGACATTTTGATATTGTCTTTGCATTAGGTTGGCATTGGATCGACAGTTTTATATTGTCTTTGCATTATTTGGTTTTGGCTTGACAGTTTTATATTGTCGTTGCATTAGGTTAGCATCGGATCGACAGTTTAATATTGTCTTAGCATTAGTTGGCTTTGGCTTGACAGTTTTATATTGTCTTTGCATTAGGTTGGCATTGGATCGACAGTTTTATATTGTCTTTGCATTAGGTTGGCTTTCGATCGACTGTTTTATATTGTCTTTGCATTAGTTGGCATTGGCTTGACATTTTTATATTGTCTTTGCATTAGGTTGGCATTGGATCAACATTTTTCTATTGTCTTTGCATTAGTTGGCTTTGGCTTGACATTTTATATTGTCTTTGCCTTAGGTTGGCATTGAATCGACAGTTTAATATTGTCTTGCATTAGGTTGGCATTGACTTGACAATTTTATATTGTCCTTGCATTAGGTTGACTTTGGCTTGACACTTTTATATTGTCTTTGTATTATATTGAATTTAGCTTGACAGTTTTATATTGTCTTTGCATTATGATGGCATTGGCTTGACATTTTTATATTGTCTTTGATATAGGTTTTCATTGGATCAACATTTTCATATTGTCTTTGCATTAGTTGGCTTTGGCTTGACATTTTTATATTGTCTTTGCATTAGGTTGACTTTGGCTTGACACTTTTATATTGTATTTGTATTAGGTTGGCATTGGCTTGACACTTTTATATTGTCTTTGCATTAGGTTGACTTTGGCTTGACACTTTTATATTGTCTTTGCATTAGGTTGGCATTGGATCGACATTTTTATATTGTCTTTGCATTAGGCTGGCTTTGGCTTGACATTTTTATATTGTTTTTGCATTAGGTTGGCATTGGATCGACAGTTTTATATTGTATTTGCATTAGTTGGCATTGGCGTGACATTTTTATATTGTCTTTGCATTAGGTTGGCATTGGATCGACAGTTTAATATTGTCTTTGCATTAGGTAGGCATTGAATCGACAGTTTAATATTGTCTTGCATTAGGTTGGCATTGACTTGACAATTTTATATTGTCCTTGCATTAGGTTGACTTTGGCTTGACAATTTTATATTGTCTTTGTATTATATTGAATTTAGCTTGACAGTTGTATATTGTCTTTGCATTAGTTGGCTTTGGCTTGACATTTTTATATTGTCTTTGCATTAGGTTGACTTTGGCTTGACACTTTTATATTGTCTTTGCATTAGGTTGACTTTGGCTTGACACTTTTATATTGTCTTTGTATTAGGTTGGCATTGGCTTGACACTTTTATATTGTCTTTGCATTAGGTTGACTTTGGCTTGACACTTTTATATTGTCTTTGTATTAGGTTGGCATTGGATCGACATTTTTATATTGTCTTTGCATTATTTGGTTTTGGCTTGACAGTTTTATATTGTCGTTGCATTAGGTTAGCATTGGATCGACAGTTTAATATTGTCTTTGCATTAGTTGGCTTTGGCTTGACAGTTTTATATTGTCTTTGCATTAGGTTGGCATTGGATCGACAGTTTTATATTGTCTTTGCATTAGGTTGGCATTGGATCGACATTTTTATATTGTCTTTGCATTAGTTGGCTTTGGCTTGACATTTTATATTGTCTTTGCCTTAGGTTGGCATTGAATCGACAGTTTAATATTGTCTTGCATTAGGTTGGCATTGACTTGACAATTTTATATTGTCCTTGTATTAGGTTGACTTTGGCGTGACACTTTTATATTGTCTTTGTATTATATTGAATTTAGCTTAACAGTTTTATATTGTCTTTGCATTAGGTTGGCATTGGCTTGACATTTTTATATTGTCTTTGAAATAGGTTGTCATTGGATCAACATTTTTATATTGTCTTTGCATTAGTTGGCTTTGGCTTGACATTTTTATATTGTCTTTGCATTAGGTTGACTTTGACTTGATACTTTTATATTGTCTTTGTATTAGGTTGGCATTGGCTTGACACTTTTATATTGTCTTTGCATTAGGTTGACTTTGACTTGATACTTTTATATTGTCTTTGTATTAGGTTGGCATTGGCTTGACAATTTTATATTGTCTTTGCATTAGTTGGCATTGGCCTGACATTTTTATATTGTCTTTGCATTAGGTTGGCATTGGATCAACATTTTTATATTGTCTTTGCATCAGTTGGCTTTGGCTTGACATTGTTATATTGTCTTTGCATTAGGTTGGCATTGGATCGACAGTTTAATATTGTCTTTGCATTAGGTTGGCATTGGCTTGACAATTTTATATTGTCCTTGCATTATGTTGACTTTGGCGTGACACTTTTATATTGTCTTTGTATTAGGTTGGTATTGGCTTGATATTTTTATATTGTCTTTGCAATAGGTTGTCATTGGATCAACATTTTTATATTGTCTTTGCATTAGTTGGCTTTGGCTTGACATTTTTATATTGTCTTTGCATTAGGTTGGCATTGGATCAACAGTTTTATATTGTCTTTGCATTAGGTTGGCTTTCGATCGACAGTTTTATATTGTCTTTGCATTAGCTGGCATTGGCTTGACATTTTTATATTGTCTTTGCATTAGGTTGGCATTGGCTTGACATTTTTATATTGTCTTTGCATTAGGTTGGCATTGGATCGACAGTTTTATATTGTATTTGCATTAGTTGGCATTGGCTTGACATTTTTATATTGTCTTTGCATTAGGTTGGTATTGGCTTGACATTTTTATATTGTCTTTGCAATAGGTTGTCATTGGATCAACATTTTTAT
The DNA here is from genome assembly GCF_978046115.1 of Saccoglossus kowalevskii. Taxonomy (NCBI): domain Eukaryota; kingdom Metazoa; phylum Hemichordata; class Enteropneusta; family Harrimaniidae; genus Saccoglossus; species Saccoglossus kowalevskii. The sequence continues at coordinate 43,854,530 of NC_140645.1, read as the reverse complement.
ATTGTCTTTGCATTAGTTGGCTTTGGCTTGACATTTTTATATTGTCTTTGCATTAGGTTGGCATTGGATCGACAGTTTTATATTGTCTTTGCATTAGGTTGGCTTTCGATCGACAGTTTTATATTGTCTTTGCATTAGTTGGCATTGGCTTGACATTTTTATATTGTCTTTGCATTAGGTTGGCATTGGATCAACATTTTTATATTGTCGTTGCATTAGTTGGTTTTGGCTTGACAGTTTTATATTGTCGTTGCATTAGGTTAGCATTGGATCAACAGTTTAATATTGTCTTTGCATTAGTTGGCTTTGGCTTAACATTTTTATATTGTCTTTGCATTAGGTTGGCATTGGATCGACAGTTTTATATTGTCTTTGCATTAGGTTGGCTTCCGATCGACAGTTTTATATTGTCTTTGCATTAGTTGGCATTGGCTTGACATTTTTATATTGTCTTTGCATTAGGTTGGCATTGGATCAACATTTTTATATTGTCTTTGCATTAGGTTGGCTTTCGATCGACAGTTTTATATTGTCTTTGCATTAGGTTGGCATTGGTTCGACAGTTTAATATTGTCTTTGCATTAGGTTGGCATTGGCTTGACAATTTTATATTTTCCTTGCATTAGGTTGACTTTGGCTTGGCACTTTTATATTGTCTTTGTATTATATTGAATTTAGCTTGACAGTTTTATATTGTCTTTGCATTAGGTTGGCATTGGCTTGACATTTTTATATTGTCTTTGCAATAGGTTTTCATTGGATCAACATTTTTATATTGTCTTTGCCTTAGTTGGCTTTGGCTTGACATTTTTATATTGTCTCTGCATTAGGTTGACTTTGGCTTGACACATTTATATTGTCTTTGTATTAGGTTGGCATTGGCTTGACACTTTTATATTGTCTTTGCATTAGGTTGACTTAGGCTTGACACTTTTATATTGTCTTTGTATTAGGTTGGCATTGGATCGACATTTTTATATTGTCTTTGCATTAGGTTGGCTTTGGCTTGACATTTTTATATTGTCTTTGCATTAGGTTGGCATTGGATCGACAGTTTAATATTGTATTTGCATTAGTTGGCTTTGGATCGACTGTTTAATATTGTCTTTGCATTAGTTGGCTTTGGATCGACAGTTTAATATTGTCTTTGCATTAGGTTGGCATTGGATCGACAGTTTTATATTGTCTTTGCATTAGGTTGGCATTGGATCGACAGTTTTATATTGTCTTTGCATTAGGTTGGCTTTCGATCGACAGTTTTATATTGTCTTTGCATTAGTTGGCATTGGCTTGACATTTTTATATTGTCTTTGCAATAGGTTGTCATTGGATCAACATTTTTATATTGTCTTTGCATTAGTTGGCTTTGGCTTGACGTTTTTATATTGTCTTTGCATTAGATTGACTTTGGCTTGACACTTTTATATTGTCTTTGCATTAGGTTGACTTTGGCTTGACACTTTTATATTGACTTTGTATTAGGTTGGCATTGGATCGACGTTTTTTTATATTGTCTTTGCATTAGGTTGGCTTTGGCTTGACATTTTTATATTGTTTTTGCATTAGGTTGGCATTGGATCGACAGTTTTATATTGTATTTGCATTATTTGGCATTGGCTTGACATTTTGATATTGTCTTTGCATTAGGTTGGCATTGGATCGACAGTTTTATATTGTCTTTGCATTATTTGGTTTTGGCTTGACAGTTTTATATTGTCGTTGCATTAGGTTAGCATCGGATCGACAGTTTAATATTGTCTTAGCATTAGTTGGCTTTGGCTTGACAGTTTTATATTGTCTTTGCATTAGGTTGGCATTGGATCGACAGTTTTATATTGTCTTTGCATTAGGTTGGCTTTCGATCGACTGTTTTATATTGTCTTTGCATTAGTTGGCATTGGCTTGACATTTTTATATTGTCTTTGCATTAGGTTGGCATTGGATCAACATTTTTCTATTGTCTTTGCATTAGTTGGCTTTGGCTTGACATTTTATATTGTCTTTGCCTTAGGTTGGCATTGAATCGACAGTTTAATATTGTCTTGCATTAGGTTGGCATTGACTTGACAATTTTATATTGTCCTTGCATTAGGTTGACTTTGGCTTGACACTTTTATATTGTCTTTGTATTATATTGAATTTAGCTTGACAGTTTTATATTGTCTTTGCATTATGATGGCATTGGCTTGACATTTTTATATTGTCTTTGATATAGGTTTTCATTGGATCAACATTTTCATATTGTCTTTGCATTAGTTGGCTTTGGCTTGACATTTTTATATTGTCTTTGCATTAGGTTGACTTTGGCTTGACACTTTTATATTGTCTTTGTATTAGGTTGGCATTGGCTTGACACTTTTATATTGTCTTTGCATTAGGTTGACTTTGGCTTGACACTTTTATATTGTCTTTGCATTAGGTTGGCATTGGATCGACATTTTTATATTGTCTTTGCATTAGGCTGGCTTTGGCTTGACATTTTTATATTGTTTTTGCATTAGGTTGGCATTGGATCGACAGTTTTATATTGTATTTGCATTAGTTGGCATTGGCGTGACATTTTTATATTGTCTTTGCATTAGGTTGGCATTGGATCGACAGTTTAATATTGTCTTTGCATTAGGTAGGCATTGAATCGACAGTTTAATATTGTCTTGCATTAGGTTGGCATTGACTTGACAATTTTATATTGTCCTTGCATTAGGTTGACTTTGGCTTGACAATTTTATATTGTCTTTGTATTATATTGAATTTAGCTTGACAGTTGTATATTGTCTTTGCATTAGTTGGCTTTGGCTTGACATTTTTATATTGTCTTTGCATTAGGTTGACTTTGGCTTGACACTTTTATATTGTCTTTGCATTAGGTTGACTTTGGCTTGACACTTTTATATTGTCTTTGTATTAGGTTGGCATTGGCTTGACACTTTTATATTGTCTTTGCATTAGGTTGACTTTGGCTTGACACTTTTATATTGTCTTTGTATTAGGTTGGCATTGGATCGACATTTTTATATTGTCTTTGCATTATTTGGTTTTGGCTTGACAGTTTTATATTGTCGTTGCATTAGGTTAGCATTGGATCGACAGTTTAATATTGTCTTTGCATTAGTTGGCTTTGGCTTGACAGTTTTATATTGTCTTTGCATTAGGTTGGCATTGGATCGACAGTTTTATATTGTCTTTGCATTAGGTTGGCATTGGATCGACATTTTTATATTGTCTTTGCATTAGTTGGCTTTGGCTTGACATTTTATATTGTCTTTGCCTTAGGTTGGCATTGAATCGACAGTTTAATATTGTCTTGCATTAGGTTGGCATTGACTTGACAATTTTATATTGTCCTTGTATTAGGTTGACTTTGGCGTGACACTTTTATATTGTCTTTGTATTATATTGAATTTAGCTTAACAGTTTTATATTGTCTTTGCATTAGGTTGGCATTGGCTTGACATTTTTATATTGTCTTTGAAATAGGTTGTCATTGGATCAACATTTTTATATTGTCTTTGCATTAGTTGGCTTTGGCTTGACATTTTTATATTGTCTTTGCATTAGGTTGACTTTGACTTGATACTTTTATATTGTCTTTGTATTAGGTTGGCATTGGCTTGACACTTTTATATTGTCTTTGCATTAGGTTGACTTTGACTTGATACTTTTATATTGTCTTTGTATTAGGTTGGCATTGGCTTGACAATTTTATATTGTCTTTGCATTAGTTGGCATTGGCCTGACATTTTTATATTGTCTTTGCATTAGGTTGGCATTGGATCAACATTTTTATATTGTCTTTGCATCAGTTGGCTTTGGCTTGACATTGTTATATTGTCTTTGCATTAGGTTGGCATTGGATCGACAGTTTAATATTGTCTTTGCATTAGGTTGGCATTGGCTTGACAATTTTATATTGTCCTTGCATTATGTTGACTTTGGCGTGACACTTTTATATTGTCTTTGTATTAGGTTGGTATTGGCTTGATATTTTTATATTGTCTTTGCAATAGGTTGTCATTGGATCAACATTTTTATATTGTCTTTGCATTAGTTGGCTTTGGCTTGACATTTTTATATTGTCTTTGCATTAGGTTGGCATTGGATCAACAGTTTTATATTTTCTTTGCATTAGGTTGGCTTTCGATCGACAGTTTTATATTGTCTTTGCATTAGCTGGCATTGGCTTGACATTTTTATATTGTCTTTGCATTAGGTTGGCATTGGCTTGACATTTTTATATTGTCTTTGCATTAGGTTGGCATTGGATCGACAGTTTTATATTGTATTTGCATTAGTTGGCATTGGCTTGACATTTTTATATTGTCTTTGCATTAGGTTGGTATTGGCTTGACATTTTTATATTGTCTTTGCAATAGGTTGTCATTGGATCAACATTTTTATATTGTCTTTGCATTAGTTGGCTTTGGCTTGACATTTTTATATTGTCTTTGCATTAGGTTGGCATTGGATCGACAGTTTTATATTGTCTTTGCATTAGGTTGGCTTTCGATCGACAGTTTTATATTGTCTTTGCATTAGTTGGCATTGGCTTGACATTTTTATATTGTCTTTGCATTAGGTTGGCATTGGATCAACATTTTTATATTGTCGTTGCATTAGTTGGTTTTGGCTTGACAGTTTTATATTGTCGTTGCATTAGGTTAGCATTGGATCAACAGTTTAATATTGTCTTTGCATTAGTTGGCTTTGGCTTAACATTTTTATATTGTCTTTGCATTAGGTTGGCATTGGATCGACAGTTTTATATTGTCTTTGCATTAGGTTGGCTTCCGATCGACAGTTTTATATTGTCTTTGCATTAGTTGGCATTGGCTTGACATTTTTATATTGTCTTTGCATTAGGTTGGCATTGGATCAACATTTTTATATTGTCTTTGCATTAGGTTGGCTTTCGATCGACAGTTTTATATTGTCTTTGCATTAGGTTGGCATTGGTTCGACAGTTTAATATTGTCTTTGCATTAGTTTGGCATTGGCTTGACAATTTTATATTTTCCTTGCATTAGGTTGACTTTGGCTTGGCACTTTTATATTGTCTTTGTATTATATTGAATTTAGCTTGACAGTTTTATATTGTCTTTGCATTAGGTTGGCATTGGCTTGACATTTTTATATTGTCTTTGCAATAGGTTTTCATTGGATCAACATTTTTATATTGTCTTTGCCTTAGTTGGCTTTGGCTTGACATTTTTATATTGTCTCTGCATTAGGTTGACTTTGGCTTGACACATTTATATTGTCTTTGTATTAGGTTGGCATTGGCTTGACACTTTTATATTGTCTTTGCATTAGGTTGACTTAGGCTTGACACTTTTATATTGTCTTTGTATTAGGTTGGCATTGGATCGACATTTTTATATTGTCTTTGCATTAGGTTGGCTTTGGCTTGACATTTTTATATTGTCTTTGCATTAGGTTGGCATTGGATCGACAGTTTAATATTGTATTTGCATTAGTTGGCTTTGGATCGACTGTTTAATATTGTCTTTGCATTAGTTGGCTTTGGATCGACAGTTTAATATTGTCTTTGCATTAGGTTGGCATTGGATCGACAGTTTTATATTGTCTTTGCATTAGGTTGGCATTGGATCGACAGTTTTATATTGTCTTTGCATTAGGTTGGCTTTCGATCGACAGTTTTATATTGTCTTTGCATTAGTTGGCATTGGCTTGACATTTTTATATTGTCTTTGCAATAGGTTGTCATTGGATCAACATTTTTATATTGTCTTTGCATTAGTTGGCTTTGGCTTGACGTTTTTATATTGTCTTTGCATTAGATTGACTTTGGCTTGACACTTTTATATTGTCTTTGCATTAGGTTGACTTTGGCTTGACACTTTTATATTGACTTTGTATTAGGTTGGCATTGGATCGACGTTTTTTTATATTGTCTTTGCATTAGGTTGGCTTTGGCTTGACATTTTTATATTGTTTTTGCATTAGGTTGGCATTGGATCGACAGTTTTATATTGTATTTGCATTATTTGGCATTGGCTTGACATTTTGATATTGTCTTTGCATTAGGTTGGCATTGGATCGACAGTTTTATATTGTCTTTGCATTATTTGGTTTTGGCTTGACAGTTTTATATTGTCGTTGCATTAGGTTAGCATCGGATCGACAGTTTAATATTGTCTTTGCATTAGTTGGCTTTGGCTTGACAGTTTTATATTGTCTTTGCATTAGGTTGGCATTGGATCGACAGTTTTATATTGTCTTTGCATTATGTTGGCTTTCGATCGACTGTTTTATATTGTCTTTGCATTAGTTGGCATTGGCTTGACATTTTTATATTGTCTTTGCATTAGGTTGGCATTGGATCAACATTTGTCTATTGTCTTTGCATTAGTTGGCTTTGGCTTGACATTTTATATTGTCTTTGCCTTAGGTTGGCATTGAATCGACAGTTTAATATTGTCTTGCATTAGGTTGGCATTGACTTGGCAATTTTATATTGTCCTTGCATTAGGTTGACTTTGGCTTGACACTTTTATATTGTCTTTGTATTATATTGAATTTAGCTTGACAGTTTTATATTGTCTTTGTATTATGATGGCATTGGCTTGACATTTTTATATTGTCTTTGATATAGGTTTTCATTGGATCAACATTTTCATATTGTCTTTGCATTACTTGGCTTTAGCTTGACATGTTTATATTGTCTTTGCATTAGGTTGACTTTGGCTTGACACTTTTATATTGTCTTTGTATTAGGTTGGCATTGGCTTGACACTTTTATATTGTCTTTGCATTAGGTTGACTTTGGCTTGACACTTTTATATTGTCTTTGTATTAGGTTGGCATTGGATCGACATTTTTATATTGTCTTTGCATTAGGCTGGCTTTGGCTTAACATTTTTATATTGTTTTTGCATTAGGTTGGCATTGGATCGACAGTTTTATATTGTATTTGCATTAGTTGGCATTGGCGTGACATTTTTATATTGTCTTTGCATTAGGTTGGCATTGGATCGACAGTTTAATATTGTCTTTGCATTAGGTTGGCATTGAATCGACAGTTTAATATTGTCTTGCATTAGGTTGGCATTGACTTGACAATTTTATATTGTCTTTGTATTATATTGAATTTAGCTTGACAGTTGTATACTGTCTTTGCATTAGTTGGCTTTGGCTTGACATTTTTATAATGTCTTTGCATTAGTTGGCATTGGATCGACAGTTTTATATTGTCTTTGCATTAGGTTGGCATTGGCTTGACATTTTTATATTGTCTTTGCATTAGGTTGACTTTGGCTTGACATTTTATATTGTCTTTGTGTTAGGTTGAATTTAGCTTGACAGTTTTATATTGTCTTTGCATTAGTTGGCTTTGGCTTGACATTTATATATTGTCTTTGCATTAGGTTGGCATTGGATCAACATTTTTATATTGTCTTTGCATTAGTTGGCTTTGGCTTGACATTTTTATATTGTCTTTGCATTAGGTTGACTTTGGCTTGACACTTTTATATTGTCTTTGTATTAGGTTGGCATTGGCTTGACACTTTTATATTGTCTTTGCATTAGGTTGACTTTGGCTTGACACTTTTATATTGTCTTTGTATTAGGTTGGCATTGGATCGACATTATTATTTTGTCTTTGTATTAGGTTGGCATTGGCTTGACACTTTTATATTGTCTTTGCATTAGGTTGACTTTGGCTTGACACTTTTATATTGTCTTTGTATTAGGTTGGAATTGGATCGATATTTTTATATTGTCTTTGCATTAGGTTGGCTTTGGCTTGTCATTTTTATTTTGTTTTTGCATTAGGTTGGCATTGGATCGACAGTTTTATATTGTCTTTGCATTAGTTGGCTTTGGCTTGACATTTATATTTTGTCTTTGCATTAGGTTGGCATTGGATCGACAGTTTTATATTGTCTTTTCATTAGGTTGGCATTCGCTTGACAGTTTTATATTGTCTTTGCATTAGGTTGGCTTTCGATCGACAGTTTTATATTGTCTTTGCATTAGTTGGCATTGGATCGACAGTTTTATATTGTATTTGCATTAGTTGGAAATGGCTTGACATTTTTATATTGTCTTTGCATTAGGTTGGCATTGGATCGACAGTTTTATATTGTCTTTGCATTAGTTGGCTTTCGATCGACAGTTTTATATTGTCTTTGCATTAGTTGGCATTGGCTTGACATTTTTATATTGTATTTGCATCAGGTTGGCATTGGATCGAAATTATTATATTGTCTTTGTATTAGGTTGGCATTGGCTTGACACTTTTATATTGTCTTTGCATTAGGTTGTCTTTGGCTTGACACTTTTATATTGTCTTTGTATTAGGTTGGAATTGGATCGACATTTTTATATTGTCTTTGCATTAGGTTGGCTTTGGCTTGTCATTTTTATTTTGTTTTTGCATTAGGTTGGCATTGGATCGACAGTTTTACATTGTATTTGCATTAGTTGGCATTGGCTTGACATTTTTATATTGTCTTTGCATTAGGTTGGCATTGGAACGACAGTTTTATATTGTCTTTGCATTAGTTGGCTTTGGCTTGACATTTATATTTTGTCTTTGCATTAGGTTGGCATTGGATCGACAGTTTTATATTGTCTTTGCATTAGGTTGGCATTCGCTTGACAGTTTTATATTGTCTTTGCATTAGGTTCGCTTTCGATCGACAGTTTTTATATTGTCTTTGCATTAGTTGGCATTGGCTTGACATTTTTATATTGTCTTTGCATTAGTTTGGCATTGGATCGACAGTTTTATATTGTCTTTGCATTAGTTGGCTTTCGATCGACAGTTTTATATTGTCTTTGCATTAGGTTGGCATTGGATCGACAGTTTTATATTGTATTTGCATTAGTTGGCATTGGCTTGACATTTTTATATTGTCTTTGCATTAGTTTGGCATTGGATCGACAGTTTTATATTGTCTTTGCATTAGTTGGCTTTCGATCGACAGTTTTATATTGTCTTTGCAATAGGTTGGCATTGGATCGACAGTTTTATATTGTATTTGCATTAGTTGGCATTGGCTTGACATTTTTATATTGTCTTTGCATTAGTTTGGCATTGGATCGACAGTTTTATATTGTCTTTGCATTAGTTGGCATTGGCTTGACATATTTTTATATTGTATTTGCATCAGGTTGGCATTGGATCGACATTATTATATTGTCTTTGTATTAGGTTGGCATTGGCTTGACACTTTTATATTGTCTTTGCATTAGGTTGACTTTGGCTTGACACTTTTATATTGTCTTTGTATTAGGTTGGAATTGGATCGACATTTTTATATTGTCTTTGCATTAGGTTGGCTTTGGCTTGTCATTTCTTTTTTGTTTTTGCATTAGGTTGGCATTGGATCGACAGTTTTACATTGTATTTGCATTAGTTGGCATTGGCTTGACATTTTTATATTGTCTTTGCATTAGATTGGCATTGGATCGACAGTTTTATATTGTCTTTGCATTAGTTGGCTTTGGCTTGACATTTATATTTTGTCTTTGCATTAGGTTGGCATTGGATCGACAGTTTTATATTGTCTTTGCATTAGGTTGGCATTGGATCAACATTTTTATATTGTCTTTGCATTAGTTGGCTTTGGCTTGACATTTTTATATTGTCTTTGCATTAGGTTGACTTTGGCTTGACACTTTTATATTGTCTTTGTATTAGGTTGGCATTGGCTTGACACTTTTATATTGTCTTTGCATTAGGTTGACTTTGGCTTGACACTTTTATATTGTCTTTGTATTAGGTTGGCATTGGATCGACATTATTATTTTGTCTTTGTATTAGGTTGGCATTGGCTTGACACTTTTATATTGTCTTTGCATTAGGTTGACTTTGGCTTGACACTTTTATATTGTCTTTGTATTAGGTTGGAATTGGATCGATATTTTTATATTGTCTTTGCATTAGGTTGGCTTTGGCTTGTCATTTTTATTTTGTTTTTGCATTAGGTTGGCATTGGATCGACAGTTTTATATTGTCTTTGCATTAGTTGGCTTTGGCTTGACATTTATATTTTGTCTTTGCATTAGGTTGGCATTGGATCGACAGTTTTATATTGTCTTTTCATTAGGTTGGCATTCGCTTGACAGTTTTATATTGTCTTTGCATTAGGTTGGCTTTCGATCGACAGTTTTATATTGTCTTTGCATTAGTTGGCATTGGATCGACAGTTTTATATTGTATTTGCATTAGTTGGAATTGGCTTGACATTTTTATATTGTCTTTGCATTAGTTTGGCATTGGATCGACAGTTTTATATTGTCTTTGCATTAGTTGGCTTTCGATCGACAGTTTTATATTGTCTTTGCATTAGTTGGCATTGGCTTGACATTTTTATATTGTATTTGCATCAGGTTGGCATTGGATCGAAATTATTATATTGTCTTTGTATTAGGTTGGCATTGGCTTGACACTTTTATATTGTCTTTGCATTAGGTTGTCTTTGGCTTGACACTTTTATATTGTCTTTGTATTAGGTTGGAATTGGATCGACATTTTTATATTGTCTTTGCATTAGGTTGGCTTTGGCTTGTCATTTTTATTTTGTTTTTGCATTAGGTTGGCATTGGATCGACAGTTTTACATTGTATTTGCATTAGTTGGCATTGGCTTGACATTTTTATATTGTCTTTGCATTAGGTTGGCATTGGATCGACAGTTTTATATTGTCTTTGCATTAGTTGGCTTTGGCTTGACATTTTTATATTGTCTTTGCATTAGGTTCGCTTTCGATCGACAGTTTTTATATTGTCTTTGCATTAGTTGGCATTGGCTTGACATTTTTATATTGTCTTTGCATTAGTTTGGCATTGGATCGACAGTTTTATATTGTCTTTGCATTAGTTGGCTTTCGATCGACAGTTTTATATTGTCTTTGCATTAGGTTGGCATTGGATCGACAGTTTTATATTGTATTTGCATTAGTTGGCATTGGCTTGACATTTTTACATTGTCTTTGCATTAGTTTGGCATTGGATCGACAGTTTTATATTGTCTTTGCATTAGTTGGCTTTCGATCGACAGTTTTATATTGTCTTTGCATTAGGTTGGCATTGGATCGACAGTTTTATATTGTATTTGCATTAGTTGGCATTGGCTTGACATTTTTATATTTTCTTTGCATTAGTTTGGCATTGGATCGACAGTTTTATATTGTCTTTGCATTAGTTGGCATTGGCTTGACATTTTTATATTGTATTTGCATCAGGTTGGCATTGGATCGACATTATTATATTGTCTTTGTATTAGGTTGGCATTGGCTTGACACTTTTATATTGTCTTTGCATTAGGTTGACTTTGGCTTGACACTTTTATATTGTCTTTGTATTAGGTTGGAATTGGATCGACATTTTTATATTGTCTTTGCATTAGATTGGCTTTGGCTTGTCATTTCTTTTTTGTTTTTGCATTAGGTTGGCATTGGATCGACAGTTTTACATTGTATTTGCATTAGTTGGCATTGGCTTGACATTTTTATATTGTCTTTGCATTAGGTTGGCATTGGATCGACAGTTTTATATTGTCTTTGCATTAGTTGGCTTTGGCTTGACATTTATATTTTGTCTTTGCATTAGGTTGGCATTGGATCGACAGTTTTATATTGTCTTTGCATTAGGTTGGCATTCGCTTGACAGTTTTATATTGTCTTTGCATTAGGTTGGCTTTCGATCGACAGTTTTATATTGTCTTTGCATTAGTTGGCATTGGATCGACAGTTTTATATTGTATTTGCATTAGTTGGCATTGGCTTGACATTTTTATATTGTCTTTGCTTTAGTTTGGCATTGGATCGACAGTTTTATATTGTCTTTGCATTAGTTGGCTTTCGATCGACAGTTTTATATTGTCTTTGCATTAGGTTGGCATTGGATCGACAGTTTTATATTGTATTTGCATTAGTTGGCATTGGCTTGACATTTTTATATTGTCTTTGCATTAGTTTGGCATTGGATCGACAGTTTTATATTATCTTTGCATTAGTTGGCTTTGACTTGACATTTATATATTGTCTTTGGATTAGGTTGGCATTGGATCGACAGTTTTATATTGTCTTTGCATTAGGTTGGCATTTACTTGATATTTTTATATTCTCTTTGCATTAGGTTGGCATTGGATCGACAGTTTAATATTGTCTTTGCATTAGGTTGGCATTGGCTTGACAATTTTATAATGTCCTTGCATTAGGTTGGCATTGGATCAACATTTTTATATTGTCTTTGCATTAGATGGCTTTGGCTTTACATTTTTATATTGTCTTTGAATTAGGTTGGCATTGGATCGACAGTTTAATATTGTCTTTGCATTAGGTTGGCATTGGCTTGACAATTTTATATTGTCCTTGCATTAGGTTGACTTTGGCTTGACACTTTTATATTGTCTTTGTATTATATTGAATTTAGCTTGACAGTTTTATACTGTCTTTGCATTAGGTTGGCATTGGCTTGACATTTTTATATTGTCTTTGCAATAGGTTGTCATTGGATCAACATTTTTATATTGTCTTTGCATTAGTTGGCTTTGGCTTGACATTTTTATATTGTCTTTGCATTAGGTTGACTTTGGCTTGACACTTATATATTGTGTTTGTATTAGGTTGGCATTGTCTTGACACTTTTATATTGTCTTTGCATTAGGTTGACTTTGGCTTGACACTTTTATATTGTCTTTGTATTAGGTTGGCATTGGATCGACATTTGTATATTGTCTTTGCATTAGGTTGGCTTTCGATCGACAGTTTTATATTGTCTTTGCATTAGTTGGCATTGGCTTGACATTTTTATATTATCTTTGCATTAGGTTGGCATTGGATCAACATTTTTATATTTTCTTTGCATTAGTTGGCTTTGGCTTGACATTTTTATATTGTCTTTGCATTAGGTTGGCATTGGATCGACAGTTTAATATTGTCTTTGCATTAGGTTGGCATTGGCTTGACAATTTTATATTGTCCTTGCATTAGGTTGACTTTGGCTTGACACTTTTATATTGTCTTTGTATTAGGTTGGCATTGGCTTGACACTTTTATATTGTCTTTGCATTAGGTTGACTTTGGCTTGACACTTTTATATTGTCTTTGTATTAGGTTGGCATTGGATCGACATTTTTATATTGTCTTTGCATTAGGTTGGCTTTGGCTTGACATTTTTATATTGTCTTTGCATTAGGTTGGCATTGGCTTGACAGTTTTATATTCTCTTTGCATTAGGTTGGCTTTCGATCGACAGTTTTATATTGTCTTTGCATTAGTTGGTATTGCCTTGACATTGTTATATTGTTTTTGCATTAGGTTTGCATTGGATCAACATTTTTATATTGTCTTTGCATTAGTTGGCTTTGGCTTGACATTTTTATATTGTCTTTGCATTAGGTTGGCATTGGATCGACAGTTTAATATTGTCTTTGCATTAGGTTGGCATTGGCTTGAAATTGTTATATTGTCCTTGCATTAGGTTGACTCTTGCTTGACACTTTTATATTGCCTTTGCATTAGATTGAATTTAGCTTGACAGTTTTATATTGTCTTTGCATTAGGTTGGCATTGGCTTGACATTTTTATATTGTCTTTGCAGTAGGTTGGCATTGGATCACCATTTTTATATTGTCTTTGTATTAGTTGGCATTGGCTTGACACTTTTATATTGTCTTTGCATTAGGTTGACTTTGGCTTGACAATTTTATATTTTCATTGCATTAGGTTTACTTTGGCTTGACACTTTTATATTGTCTTTGCATTAGGTTGACTTTGGCTTGACAATTTTATATTTTCATTGCATTAGGTTTACTTTGGCTTGACACTTTTATATTGTCTTTGCATTAGGTTGACTTTGGCTTGAAACTTTTATATTGTCTTTGTATTAGGTTGAATTTAGCTTGACGGTTTTATATTGTCTTTGCATTAGGTTGGCATTGGCTTGACAGTTTTATATTGTCTTTACATTAGGTTGGCATTGGATCGACAGTTTAATATTGTCTTTGCATTAGGTTGGCATTGGCTTGACATTTTTATATTGTCTTTGCATTAGGTTGACTTTGGCTTGACACTTTTAGATTGTCTTTGTATTAGGTTAAATTTAGCTTGACAGTTTTATATTGTCTTTGCATTAGGTTGGCATTGGCTTGACAGTTTTATATTGTCTTTGCAATAGGTTGGCATTGGCTTGACACTTTTATATTGTCTTTGCATTAGGTTGACTTTGGCTTGACACTTTTATATTGTCTTTGTATTAGGTTGGCATTGGCTTGACAGTTTTATATTTTCTTTGCATTAGGTTGACTTTGGCTTCACACTTTTCTATTGTCTTTGTATTAGGTTGGCATTGGCTTGACACTTTTATATTGTCTTTGTATTAGGTTGGCATTGGCTTGACACTTTTATATTTTCTTTGTATTATGTTGGCATTGGCTTGACACTTTTATATTGTCTTTGCATTAGGTTGACTTTGGCTTGACACTTTTATATTGTCTTTGTATTAGGTTGACATTGGCATAACAGTTTTATATTGTCTTTGCATTAGGTTGGCATTGGATCGACAGTTTTATGTTGTCTTTGCATTAGGTTGGCATTGGCTTGACATTTTTATATTGTCTTGCATTAGGTTGATTTTGGCTTGACACTTTTATATTGTCTATGTGTTAGGTTGAATTTAGCTTGACAGTTTTATATTGTCTTTGCATTAGGTTGGCATTGGCTTGACAGTTTTATATTGTCTTTACATTAGGTTGGGATTTGATCAACATTGTTATATTGTCTTTGCAGTAGTCGGCTTTGGCTTGACATTTTTATATTGTCTTTGCATTAGGTTGGCATTGGATCAACATTTTTATATTGTCTTTGCATTAGGTTGACTTTGGCTTGACACTTTTATATTGTCTTTGTATTAGGTTGACATTGGCATAACAGTTTTATATTGTCTTTGCATTAGGTTGGCATTGGATCGACAGTTTTATATTGTCTTTGCATTAGGTTGGCATTGGCTTGACATTTTTATATTGTCTTTGCATTAGGTTGGCATTGGCTTGATATTTTTATATTGTCTTTGCATTAGGTTGACTTTGGCTTGACACTTTTATATTGTCTTTACATTAGATTGGCATTGGATCAACATTTTTATATTGTCTTTGCATTAGTTGGCTTTGGCTTGACATTTTCATATTGTCTTTGCATTAGGTTGGCATTGGATCGACAGTTTAATATTGTCTTTGCATTAGGTTGACTTTGGCTTGACACTTTTATATTGTCTTTGTGTTAGGTTGACATTGGCATAACAGTTTTATATTGTCTTTGCATTAGGTTGGCATTGGATCGACAGTTTTATATTGTCTTTGCATTCGGTTGGCATTGGCTTGACATTTTTATATTGTCTTTGCATTAGGTTGACTTTGGCTTGACACTTTTATATTGTCTTTGTGTTAGGTTGAATTTAGCTTGACAGTTTTATATTGTCTTTGCATTACGTTGGCATTGGCTTGACAGTTTTATATTTTCTTTACATTAGGTTGGCATTTTATCAACATTGTTATATTGTCTTGCACTAGTTGGCTTTGGCTTGACATTTTTATATTGTCTTTGCATTAGGTTGGCATTGGATCAACATTTTTATATTGTCTTTGCATTAGGTTGACTTTGGCTTGACACTTTTATATTGTCTTTGCATTAGGTTGGCATTGGCTTGACATTTTTATATTGTCTTTGCATTAGGTTGACTTTGGCTTGACACTTTTATATTGTCTTTGTGTTAGGTTGAATTTAGCTTGACAGTTTTATATTGTCTTTGCATTAGTTTGGCATTGGATCGACAGTTTTATATTGTCTTTGCATTAGTTGGCATTGGCTTGACATTTTTATATTGTATTTGCATCAGGTTGGCATTGGATCGACATTATTATATTGTCTTTGTATTAGGTTGGCATTGGCTTGACACTTTTATATTGTCTTTGCATTAGGTTGACTTTGGCTTGACACTTTTATATTGTCTTTGTATTAGGTTGGAATTGGATCGACATTTTTATATTGTCTTTGCATTAGGTTGGCTTTGGCTTGTCATTTCTTTTTTGTTTTTGCATTAGGTTGGCATTGGATCGACAGTTTTACATTGTATTTGCATTAGTTGGCATTGGCTTGACATTTTTATATTGTCTTTGCATTAGGTTGGCATTGGATCGACAGTTTTATATTGTCTTTGCATTAGTTGGCTTTGGCTTGACATTTATATTTTGTCTTTGCATTAGGTTGGCATTGGATCGACAGTTTTATATTGTCTTTGCATTAGGTTGGCATTCGCTTGACAGTTTTATATTGTCTTTGCATTAGGTTGGCTTTCGATCGACAGTTTTATATTGTCTTTGCATTAGTTGGCATTGGATCGACAGTTTTATATTGTATTTGCATTAGTTGGCATTGGCTTGACATTTTTATATTGTCTTTGCTTTAGTTTGGCATTGGATCGACAGTTTTATATTGTCTTTGCATTAGTTGGCTTTCGATCGACAGTTTTATATTGTCTTTGCATTAGGTTGGCATTGGATCGACAGTTTTATATTGTATTTGCATTAGTTGGCATTGGCTTGACATTTTTATATTGTCTTTGCATTAGTTTGGCATTGGATCGACAGTTTTATATTATCATTGCATTAGTTGGCTTTGACTTGACATTTATATATTGTCTTTGGATTAGGTTGGCATTGGATCGACAGTTTTATATTGTCTTTGCATTAGGTTGGCATTGGCTTGATATTTTTATATTCTCTTTGCATTAGGTTGGCATTGGATCGACAGTTTAATATTGTCTTTGCATTAGGTTGGCATTGGCTTGACAATTTTATAATGTCCTTGCATTAGGTTGGCATTGGATCAACATTTTTATATTGTCTTTGCATTAGTTGGCTTTGGCTTTACATTTTTATATTGTCTTTGAATTAGGTTGGCATTGGATCGACAGTTTAATATTGTCTTTGCATTAGGTTGGCATTGGCTTGACAATTTTATATTGTCCTTGCATTAGGTTGACTTTGGCTTGACACTTTTATATTGTCTTTGTATTATATTGAATTTAGCTTGACAGTTTTATACTGTCTTTGCATTAGGTTGGCATTGGCTTGACATTTTTATATTGTCTTTGCAATAGGTTGTCATTGGATCAACATTTTTATATTGTCTTTGCATTAGTTGGCTTTGGCTTGACATTTTTATATTGTCTTTGCATTAGGTTGACTTTGGCTTGACACTTATATATTGTGTTTGTATTAGGTTGGCATTGTCTTGACACTTTTATATTGACTTTGCATTAGGTTGACTTTGGCTTGACACTTTTATATTGTCTTTGTATTAGGTTGGCATTGGATCGACATTTGTATATTGTCTTTGCATTAGGTTGGCTTTCGATCGACAGTTTTATATTGTCTTTGCATTAGTTGGCATTGGCTTGACATTTTTATATTGTCTTTGCATTAGGTTGGCATTGGATCAACATTTTTATATTTTCTTTGCATTAGTTGGCTTTGGCTTGACATTTTTATATTGTCTTTGCATTAGGTTGGCATTGGATCGACAGTTTAATATTGTCTTTGCATTAGGTTGGCATTGGCTTGACAATTTTATATTGTCCTTGCATTAGGTTGACTTTGGCTTGACACTTTTATATTGTCTTTGTATTAGGTTGGCATTGGCTTGACACTTTTATATTGTCTTTGCATTAGGTTGACTTTGGCTTGACACTTTTATATTGTCTTTGTATTAGGTTGGCATTGGATCGACATTTTTATATTGTCTTTGCATTAGGTTGGCTTTGGCATGACATTTTTATATTGTCTTTGCATTAGGTTGGCATTGGCTTGACAGTTTTATATTGTCTTTGCATTAGGTTGGCTTTCGATCGACAGTTTTATATTGTCTTTGCATTAGTTGGTATTGCCTTGACATTGTTATATTGTTTTTGCATTAGGTTTGCATTGGATCAACATTTTTATATTGTCTTTGCATTAGTTGGCTTTGGCTTGACATTTTTATATTGTCTTTGCATTAGGTTGGCATTGGATCGACAGTTTAATATTGTCTTTGCATTAGGTTGGCATTGGCTTGAAATTGTTATATTGTCCTTGCATTAGGTTGACTCTTGCTTGACACTTTTATATTGCCTTTGCATTAGATTGAATTTAGCTTGACAGTTTTATATTGTCTTTGCATTAGGTTGGCATTGGCTTGACATTTTTATATTGTCTTTGCAGTAGGTTGGCATTGGATCACCATTTTTATATTGTCTTTGTATTAGTTGGCATTGGCTTGACACTTTTATATTGTCTTTGCATTAGGTTGACTTTGGCTTGACAATTTTATATTTTCATTGCATTAGGTTTACTTTGGCTTGACACTTTTATATTGTCTTTGTATTAGGTTGGCATTGACTTGACACTTTTATATTGTCTTTGCATTAGGTTGACTTTGGCTTGAAACTTTTATATTGTCTTTGTATTAGGTTGAATTTAGCTTGACGGTTTTATATTGTCTTTGCATTAGGTTGGCATTGGCTTGACAGTTTTATATTGTCTTTACATTAGGTTGGCATTGGATCGACAGTTTAATATTGTCTTTGCATTAGGTTGGCATTGGCTTGACATTTTTATATTGTCTTTGCATTAGGTTGACTTTGGCTTGACACTTTTAGATTGTCTTTCTATTAGGTTAAATTTAGCTTGACAGTTTTATATTGTCTTTGCATTAGGTTGGCATTGGCTTGACAGTTTTATATTGTCTTTGCAATAGGTTGACTTTGGTTTGACACTTTTATATTGTCTTTGTATTAGGTTGGCATTGGCTTGACACTTTTATATTGTCTTTGCATTAGGTTGACTTTGGCTTGACACTTTTATATTGTCTTTGTATTAGGTTGGCATTGGCTTGACAGTTTTATATTTTCTTTGCATTAGGTTGACTTTGGCTTGACACTTTTCTATTGTCTTTGTATTAGGTTGGCATTGGCTTGACACTTTTATATTGTCTTTGTATTAGGTTGGCATTGGCTTGACACTTTTATATTTTCTTTGTATTATGTTGGCATTGGCTTGACACTTTTATATTGTCTTTGCATTAGGTTGACTTTGGCTTGACACTTTTATATTGTCTTTGTATTAGGTTGACATTGGCATAACAGTTTTATATTGTCTTTGCATTAGGTTGGCATTGGATCGACAGTTTTATGTTGTCTTTGCATTAGGTTGGCATTGGCTTGACATTTTTATATTGTCTTTGCATTAGGTTGATTTTGGCTTGACACTTTTATATTGTCTATGTGTTAGGTTGAATTTAGCTTGACAGTTTTATATTGTCTTTGCATTAGGTTGGCATTGGCTTGACAGTTTTATATTGTCTTTACATTAGGTTGGGATTGGATCAACATTGTTATATTGTCTTTGCTGTAGTTGGCTTTGGCTTGACATTTTTATATTGTCTTTGCATTAGGTTGGCATTGGATCAACATTTTTATATTGTCTTTGCATTAGGTTGACTTTGGCTTGACACTTTTATATTGTCTTTGTATTAGGTTGACATTGGCATAACAGTTTTATATTGTCTTTGCATTAGGTTGGCATTGGATCGACAGTTTTATATTGTCTTTGCATTAGGTTGGCATTGGCTTGATATTTTTATATTGTCTTTGCATTAGGTTGGCATTGGCTTGATATTTTTATATTGTCTTTGCATTAGGTTGACTTTGGCTTGACACTTTTATATTGTCTTTACATTAGATTGGCATTGGATCAACATTTTTATATTGTCTTTGCATTAGTTGGCTTTGGCTTGACATTTTCATATTGTCTTTGCATTAGGTTGGCATTGGATCGACAGTTTAATATTGTCTTTGCATTAGGTTGACTTTGGCTTGACACTTTTATATTGTCTTTGTGTTAGGTTGACATTGGCATAACAGTTTTATATTGTCTTTGCATTAGGTTGGCATTGGATCGACAGTTTTATATTGTCTTTGCATTAGGTTGGCATTGGCTTGACATTTTTATATTGTCTTTGCATTAGGTTGACTTTGGCTTGACACTTTTATATTGTCTTTGTGTTAGGTTGAATTTAGCTTGACAGTTTTATATTGTCTTTGCATTAGGTTGGCATTGGCTTGACAGTTTTATATTTTCTTTACATTAGGTTGGCATTGGATCAACATTGTTATATTGTCTTGCACTAGTTGGCTTTGGCTTGACATTTTTATATTGTCTTTGCATTAGGTTGGCATTGGATCAACATTTTTATATTGTCTTTGCATTAGGTTGACTTTGGCTTGACACTTTTATATTGTCTTTGTGTTAGGTTGAATTTAGCTTGACAGTTTTATATTGTCTTTGCATTAGGTTGGCATTGGCTTGACAGTTTTATATTTTCTTTACATTAGGTTGGCATTGGATCAACATTGTTATATTGTCTTGCACTAGTTGGCTTTGGCTTGACATTTTTATATTGTCTTTGCATTAGGTTGGCATTGGATCAACATTTTTATATTGTCTTTGCATTAGGTTGACTTTGGCTTGACACTTTTATATTGTCTTTGTATTAGGTTGGCATAGGTTTGACACATTTATATTGTCTTTGTATTAGGTTGAATTTGGATCGACATTTTTATATTGTCTTTGCATTTGGTTGGCTTTCGATCGACAGTTTTATATTGTCTTTGCATTAGTTGGCATTGGCTTGACTGTTTTATATTGTCTTTGCATTAGGTTGACTTTGGTTTGACAGTTTTATATTGTCTTTGCATTAGGTTGACTTTGGCTTGACACTTTTATATTGTCTTTGTATTAGGTTGGCATTGGCTTGACACTTTTATATTGTCTTTGCATTAGGTTGACTTTGGCTTGACACTTTTATATTGTCTTTGTATTAGGTTGGAATTGGATCGACATTTTTATATTGTCTTTGCATTAGGTTGACTTTGGCTTGACACTTTTATATTGTCTTTGTATTAGGTTGGCATTGGTTTGACACTTTTATATTGTCTTTACATTAGGTTGACTTTGGCTTGACACTTTTATATTTTCTTTGTATTAGGTTGGCATTGGCTTGACACTTATATATTGTCTTTGCATTAGGTTGACTTTGGCTTGACACTTTTATATTGTCTTTGTATTAGGTTGACATTGGCATAACAGTTTTATATTGTCTTTGCATTAGGTTGGAATTGGATCGACAGTTTTATATTGTCTTTGCATTAGGTTGGCATTGGCTTGACATTTTTATATTGTCTTTGCATTAGGTTGACTTTGGCTTGACATTTTATATTGTCTTTGAGTTAGGTTGAATTTAGCTTGAGAGTTTTATATTGTCTTTGCATTAGGTTGACTTTGGCTTGACACTTTTATATTGTCTTTGTATTAGGTTGGAATTGGATCGACATTTTTATATTGTCTTTGCATTAGGTTGGCTTTGGCTTGTCATTTTTATTTTGTTTTTGCATTAGGTTGGCATTGGATCGACAGTTTTACATTGTATTTGCATTAGTTGGCATTGGCTTGACATTTTTATATTGTCTTTGCATTAGGTTGGCATTGGATCGACAGTTTTATATTGTCTTTGCATTAGTTGGCTTTGGCTTGACATTTATATTTTGTCTTTGCATTAGGTTGGCATTGGATCGACAGTTTTATATTGTCTTTGCATTAGGTTGGCATTCGCTTGACAGTTTTATATTGTCTTTGCATTAGGTTGGCTTTCGATCGACAGTTTTATATTGTCTTTGCATTAGTTGGCATTGGATCGACAGTTTTATATTGTATTTGCATTAGTTGGCATTGGCTTGATATTTTTATATTGTCTTTGCATTAGTTTGGCATTGGATCGACAGTTTTATATTGTCTTTGCATTAGTTGGCTTTCGATCGACAGTTTTATATTGTCTTTGCATTAGGTTGGCATTGGATCGACAGTTTTATATTGTATTTGCATTAGTTGGCATAGGCTTGACATTTTTATATTGTCTTTGCATTAGTTTGGCATTGGATCGACAGTTTTATATTGTCTTTGCATTAATTGGCTTTGACTTGACATTTATATATTGTCTTTGCATTAGGTTGGCATTGGATCGACAGTTTTATATTGTCTTTGCATTAGGTTGCCATTGGCTTGATATTTTTATATTGTCTTTGCATTAGGTTGGCATTGGATCGACAGTTTAATATTGTCTTTGCATTAGGTTGGCATTGGCTTGACAATTTTATATTGTCCTTGCATTAGGTTGGCATTGGATCAACATTTTTATATTGTCTTTGCATTAGTTGGCTTTGGCTTTACATTTTTATATTGTCTTTGAATTAGGTTGGCATTGGATCGACAGTTTAATATTGTCTTTGCATTAGGTTGGCATTGGCTTGACAATTTTATATTGTCCTTGCATTAGGTTGACTTTGGCTTGACACTTTTATATTGTCTTTGTATTATATTGAATTTAGCTTGAAAGTTTTATACTGTCTTTGCATTAGGTTGGCATTGGCTTGACATTTTTATATTGTCTTTGCAATAGGTTGTCATTGGATCAACATTTTTATATTGTCTTTGCATTAGTTGGCATTGGCTTGACATTTTTATATTGTCTTTGCATTAGGTTGGCATTGGATCAACATTTTTATATTGTCTTTGCATTAGTTGGCTTTGGCTTGACATTTTTATATTGTCTTTGCATTAGGTTGGCATTGGATCAACAGTTTAATATTGTCTTTGCATTAGGTTGGCATTGGCTTGAA
The DNA here is from genome assembly GCF_978046115.1 of Saccoglossus kowalevskii. Classification (NCBI taxonomy): domain Eukaryota; kingdom Metazoa; phylum Hemichordata; class Enteropneusta; family Harrimaniidae; genus Saccoglossus; species Saccoglossus kowalevskii. The sequence goes on along the minus strand of NC_140645.1, from coordinate 43,831,790 downwards.
ATTGTTATATTGTCCTTGCATTAGGTTGACTCTTGCTTGACACTTTTATATTGCCTTTGCATTAGATTGAATTTAGCTTGACAGTTTTATATTGTCTTTGCATTAGGTTGGCATTGGCTTGACATTTTTATATTGTCTTTGCAGTAGGTTGGCATTGGATCACCATTTTTATATTGTCTTTGTATTAGTTGGCATTGGCTTGACACTTTTATATTGTCTTTGCATTAGGTTGACTTTGGCTTGACAATTTTATATTTTCATTGCATTAGGTTTACTTTGGCTTGACACTTTTATATTGTCTTTGTATTAGGTTGGCATTGACTTGACACTTTTATATTGTCTTTGCATTAGGTTGACTTTGGCTTGAAACTTTTATATTGTCTTTGTATTAGGTTGAATTTAGCTTGACAGTTTTATATTGTCTTTGCATTAGGTTGGCATTGGCTTGACAGTTTTATATTGTCTTTACATTAGGTTGGCATTGGATCGACAGTTTAATATTGTCTTTGCATTAGGTTGGCATTGGCTTGACATTTTTATATTGTCTTTGCATTAGGTTGACTTTGACTTGACACTTTTAGATTGTCTTTGTATTAGGTTAAATTTAGCTTGACAGTTTTATATTGTCTTTGCATTAGGTTGGCATTGGCTTGACAGTTTTATATTGTCTTTGCAATAGGTTGACTTTGGTTTGACACTTTTATATTGTCTTTGTATTAGGTTGGCATTGGCTTGACACTTTTATATTGTCTTTGCATTAGGTTGACTTTGGCTTGACACTTTTATATTGTCTTTGTATTAGGTTGGCATTGGCTTGACAGTTTTATATTTTCTTTGCATTAGGTTGACTTTGGCTTGACACTTTTCTATTGTCTTTGTATTAGGTTGGCATTGGCTTGACACTTTTATATTGTCTTTGTATTAGGTTGGCATTGGCTTGACAGTTTTATATTGTCTTTACATTAGGTTGGCATTGGATCAACATTGTTATATTGTCTTTGCAGTAGTTGGCTTTGGCTTGACATTTTTATATTGTCTTTGCATTAGGTTGGCATTGGATCAACATTTTTATATTGTCTTTGCATTAGGTTGACTTTGGCTTGACACTTTTATATTGTCTTTGTATTAGGTTGACATTGGCATAACAGTTTTATATTGTCTTTGCATTAGGTTGGCATTGGATCGACAGTTTTATATTGTCTTTGCATTAGGTTGGCATTGGCTTGACATTTTTATATTGTCTTTGCATTAGGTTGGCATTGGCTTGATATTTTTATATTGTCTTTGCATTAGGTTGACTTTGGCTTGACACTTTTATATTGTCTTTACATTAGATTGGCATTGGATCAACATTTTTATATTGTCTTTGCATTAGTTGGCTTTGGCTTGACATTTTCATATTGTCTTTGCATTAGGTTGGCATTGGATCGACAGTTTAATATTGTCTTTGCATTAGGTTGACTTTGGCTTGACACTTTTATATTGTCTTTGTATTAGGTTGACATTGGCATAACAGTTTTATATTGTCTTTGCATTAGGTTGGCATTGGATCGACAGTTTTATATTGTCTTTGCATTAGGTTGGCATTGGCTTGACATTTTTATATTGTCTTTGCATTAGGTTGACTTTGGCTTGACACTTTTATATTGTCTTTGTGTTAGGTTGAATTTAGCTTGACAGTTTTATATTTTCTTTGCATTAGGTTGGCATTGGCTTGACAGTTTTATATTTTCTTTACATTAGGTTGGCATTGGATCAACATTGTTATATTGTCTTTGCAGTAGTTGGCTTTGGCTTGACATTTTTATATTGTCTTTGCATTAGGTTGGCATTGGATCAACATTTTTATATTGTCTTTGCATTAGGTTGACTTTGGCTTGACACTTTTATATTGTCTTTGTATTAGGTTGACATTGGCATAACAGTTTTATATTGTCTTTGCATTAGGTTGGCATTGGATCGACAGTTTTATATTGTCTTTGCATTAGGTTGGCATTGGCTTGACATTTTTATATTGTCTTTGCATTAGATTGGCATTGGCTTGATAGTTTTATATTGTCTTTGCATTAGGTTGACTTTGGCTTGACACTTTTATATTGTCTTTACATTAGGTTGGCATTGGATCAACATTTTTATATTGTCTTTGCATTAGTTGGCTTTGGCTTGACAGTTTTATATTGTCTTTGCATTAGGTTGACTTTGGCTTGACAGTTTTATATTGTCTTTGCATTAGGTTGACTTTGGCTTGACACTTTTATATTGTCTTTGTATTAGGTTGGCATTGGCTTGACACTTTTATATTGTCTTTGCATTAGGTTGACTTTGGCTTGAAACTTTTATATTGTCTTTGCATTAGGTTGGCATTGGATCGACAGTTTAATATTGTCTTTGCATTAGGTTGACTTTGGCTTGACACTTTTATATTGTCTTTGTATTAGGTTGACATTGGCATAACAGTTTTATATTGTCTTTGCATTAGGTTGGCATTGGATCGACAGTTTTATATTGTCTTTGCATTAGGTTGGCATTGGCTTGACATTTTTATATTGTCTTTGCATTAGGTTGACTTTGGCTTGACACTTTTATATTGTCTTTGTGTTAGGTTGAATTTAGCTTGACAGTTTTATATTGTCTTTGCATTAGGTTGGCATTGGCTTGACAGTTTTATATTTTCTTTACATTAGGTTGGCATTGGATCAACATTGTTATATTGTCTTTGCAGTAGTTGGCTTTGGCTTGACATTTTTATATTGTCTTTGCATTAGGTTGGCATTGGATCAACATTTTTATATTGTCTTTGCATTAGGTTGACTTTGGCTTGACACTTTTATATTGTCTTTGTATTAGGTTGACATTGGCATAACAGTTTTATATTGTCTTTGCATTAGGTTGGCATTGGCTTGACACTTATATATTGTCTTTGCATTAGGTTGACTTTGGCTTGACACTTTTATATTGTCTTTGTATTAGGTTGACATTGGCATAACAGTTTTATATTGTCTTTGCATTAGGTTGGAATTGGATCGACAGTTTTATATTGTCTTTGCATTAGGTTGGCATTGGCTTGACATTTTTATATTGTCTTTGCATTAGGTTGACTTTGGCTTGACATTTTATATTGTCTTTGTGTTAGGTTGAATTTAGCTTGACAGTTATATATTGTCTTTGCATTAGGTTGACTTTGGCTTGACACTTTTATATTGTCTTTGTATTAGGTTGGAATTGGATCGACATTTTTATATTGTCTTTGCATTAGGTTGACTTTGGCTTGACACTTTTATATTGTCTTTGTATTAGGTTGGCATTGGTTTGACACTTTTATATTGTCTTTACATTAGGTTGACTTTGGCTTGACACTTTTATATTTTCTTTGTATTAGGTTGGCATTGGCTTGACACTTATATATTGTCTTTGCATTAGGTTGACTTTGGCTTGACACTTTTATATTGTCTTTGCATTAGGTTGGCATTGGCTTGACAGTTTTATATTGTCTTTACATTAGGTTGGCATTGGATCGACAGTTTAATATTGTCTTTGCATTAGGTTGGCATTGGCTTGACATTTTTATATTGTCTTTGCATTAGGTTGACTTTGACTTGACACTTTTAGATTGTCTTTGTATTAGGTTAAATTTAGCTTGACAGTTTTATATTGTCTTTGCATTAGGTTGGCATTGGCTTGACAGTTTTATATTGTCTTTGCAATAGGTTGACTTTGGTTTGACACTTTTATATTGTCTTTGTATTAGGTTGGCATTGGCTTGACACTTTTATATTGTCTTTGCATTAGGTTGACTTTGGCTTGACACTTTTATATTGTCTTTGTATTAGGTTGGCATTGGCTTGACAGTTTTATATTTTCTTTGCATTAGGTTGACTTTGGCTTGACACTTTTCTATTGTCTTTGTATTAGGTTGGCATTGGCTTGACACTTTTATATTGTCTTTGTATTAGGTTGGCATTGGCTTGACAGTTTTATATTGTCTTTACATTAGGTTGGCATTGGATCAACATTGTTATATTGTCTTTGCAGTAGTTGGCTTTGGCTTGACATTTTTATATTGTCTTTGCATTAGGTTGGCATTGGATCAACATTTTTATATTGTCTTTGCATTAGGTTGACTTTGGCTTGACACTTTTATATTGTCTTTGTATTAGGTTGACATTGGCATAACAGTTTTATATTGTCTTTGCATTAGGTTGGCATTGGATCGACAGTCTTATATTGTCTTTGCATTAGGTTGGCATTGGCTTGACATTTTTATATTGTCTTTGCATTAGGTTGGCATTGGCTTGATATTTTTATATTGTCTTTGCATTAGGTTGACTTTGGCTTGACACTTTTATATTGTCTTTACATTAGATTGGCATTGGATCAACATTTTTATATTGTCTTTGCATTAGTTGGCTTTGGCTTGACATTTTCATATTGTCTTTGCATTAGGTTGGCATTGGATCGACAGTTTAATATTGTCTTTGCATTAGGTTGACTTTGGCTTGACACTTTTATATTGTCTTTGTATTAGGTTGACATTGGCATAACAGTTTTATATTGTCTTTGCATTAGGTTGGCATTGGATCGACAGTTTTATATTGTCTTTGCATTAGGTTGGCATTGGCTTGACATTTTTATATTGTCTTTGCATTAGGTTGACTTTGGCTTGACACTTTTATATTGTCTTTGTGTTAGGTTGAATTTAGCTTGACAGTTTTATATTTTCTTTGCATTAGGTTGGCATTGGCTTGACAGTTTTATATTTTCTTTACATTAGGTTGGCATTGGATCAACATTGTTATATTGTCTTTGCAGTAGTTGGCTTTGGCTTGACATTTTTATATTGTCTTTGCATTAGGTTGGCATTGGATCAACATTTTTATATTGTCTTTGCATTAGGTTGACTTTGGCTTGACACTTTTATATTGTCTTTGTATTAGATTGACATTGGCATAACAGTTTTATATTGTCTTTGCATTAGGTTGGCATTGGATCGACAGTTTTATATTGTCTTTGCATTAGGTTGGCATTGGCTTGACATTTTTATATTGTCTTTGCATTAGATTGGCATTGGCTTGATAGTTTTATATTGTCTTTGCATTAGGTTGACTTTGGCTTGACACTTTTATATTGTCTTTACATTAGGTTGGCATTGGATCAACATTTTTATATTGTCTTTGCATTAGTTGGCTTTGGCTTGACAGTTTTATATTGTCTTTGCATTAGGTTGACTTTGGCTTGACAGTTTTATATTGTCTTTGCATTAGGTTGACTTTGGCTTGACACTTTTATATTGTCTTTGTATTAGGTTGGCATTGGCTTGACACTTTTATATTGTCTTTGCATTAGGTTGACTTTGGCTTGAAACTTTTATATTGTCTTTGCATTAGGTTGGCATTGGATCGACAGTTTAATATTGTCTTTGCATTAGGTTGACTTTGGCTTGACACTTTTATATTGTCTTTGTATTAGGTTGACATTGGCATAACAGTTTTATATTGTCTTTGCATTAGGTTGGCATTGGATCGACAGTTTTATATTGTCTTTGCATTAGGTTGGCATTGGCTTGACATTTTTATATTGTCTTTGCATTAGGTTGACTTTGGCTTGACACTTTTATATTGTCTTTGTGTTAGGTTGAATTTAGCTTGACAGTTTTATATTGTCTTTGCATTAGGTTGGCATTGGCTTGACAGTTTTATATTTTCTTTACATTAGGTTGGCATTGGATCAACATTGTTATATTGTCTTTGCAGTAGTTGGCTTTGGCTTGACATTTTTATATTGTCTTTGCATTAGGTTGGCATTGGATCAACATTTTTATATTGTCTTTGCATTAGGTTGACTTTGGCTTGACACTTTTATATTGTCTTTGTATTAGGTTGACATTGGCATAACAGTTTTATATTGTCTTTGCATTAGGTTGGCATTGGCTTGACACTTATATATTGTCTTTGCATTAGGTTGACTTTGGCTTGACACTTTTATATTGTCTTTGTATTAGGTTGACATTGGCATAACAGTTTTATATTGTCTTTGCATTAGGTTGGAATTGGATCGACAGTTTTATATTGTCTTTGCATTAGGTTGGCATTGGCTTGACATTTTTATATTGTCTTTGCATTAGGTTGACTTTGGCTTGACATTTTATATTGTCTTTGTGTTAGGTTGAATTTAGCTTGACAGTTATATATTGTCTTTGCATTAGGTTGACTTTGGCTTGACACTTTTATATTGTCTTTGTATTAGGTTGGAATTGGATCGACATTTTTATATTGTCTTTGCATTAGGTTGACTTTGGCTTGACACTTTTATATTGTCTTTGTATTAGGTTGGCATTGGTTTGACACTTTTATATTGTCTTTACATTAGGTTGACTTTGGCTTGACACTTTTATATTTTCTTTGTATTAGGTTGGCATTGGCTTGACACTTATATATTGTCTTTGCATTAGGTTGACTTTGGCTTGACACTTTTATATTGTCTTTGTATTAGGTTGACATTGGCATAACAGTTTTATATTGTCTTTGCATTAGGTTGGAATTGGATCGACAGTTTTATATTGTCTTTGCATTAGGTTGGCATTGGCTTGACATTTTTATATTGTCTTTGCATTAGGTTGACTTTGGCTTGACATTTTATATTGTCTTTGTGTTAGGTTGAATTTAGCTTGACAGTTTTATATTGTCTTTGCATTAGGTTGACTTTGGCTTGACACTTTTATATTGTCTTTGTATTAGGTTGGAATTGGATCGACATTTTTATATTGTCTTTGCATTAGGTTGGCTTTGGCTTGTCATTTTTATTTTGTTTTTGCATTAGGTTGGCATTGGATCGACAGTTTTACATTGTATTTGCATTAGTTGGCATTGGCTTGACATTTTTATATTGTCTTTGCATTAGGTTGGCATTGGATCGACAGATTTATATTGTCTTTGCATTAGTTGGCTTTGGCTTGACATTTATATTTTGTCTTTGCATTAGGTTGGCATTGGATCGACAGTTTTATATTGTCTTTGCATTAGGTTGGCATTCGCTTGACAGTTTTATATTGTCTTTGCATTAGGTTGGCTTTCGATCGACAGTTTTATATTGTCTTTGTATTAGTTGGCATTGGATCGACAGTTTTATATTGTATTTGCATTAGTTGGCATTGGCTTGACATTTTTATATTGTCTTTGCATTAGTTTGGCATTGGATCGACAGTTTTATATTGTCTTTGCATTAGTTGGCTTCCGATCGACAGTTTTATATTGTCTTTGCATTAGGTTGGCATTGGATCGACAGTTTTATATTGTATTTGCATTAGTTGCCATTGGCTTGACATTTTTATATTGTCTTTGCATTAGTTTGGCATTGGATCGACAGTTTTATATTGTCTTTGCATTATTTGTCTTTGACTTGACATTTATATATTGTCTTTGCATTAGGTTGGCATTGGATCGACAGTTTTATATTGTCTTTGCATTAGGTTGGCATTGGCTTGATATTTTTATATTGTCTTTGCATTAGGTTGGCATTGGATCGACAGTTTAATATTGTCTTTGCATTAGGTTGGCATTGGCTTGACAATTTTATATTGTCCTTGCATTAGGTTGGCATTGGATCAACATTTTTATATTGTCTTTGCATTAGTTGGCTTTGGCTTTACATTTTTATATTGTCTTTGAATTAGGTTGGCATTGGATCGACAGTTTAATATTGTCTTTGCATTAGGTTGGCATTGGCTTGACAATTTTATATTGTCCTTGCATTAGGTTGACTTTGGCTTGACACTTTTATATTGTCTTTGTATTATATTGAATTTAGCTTGACAGTTTTATACTGTCTTTGCATTAGGTTGGCATTGGCTTGACATTTTTATATTGTCTTTGCAATAGGTTGTCATTGGATCAACATTTTTATATTGTCTTTGCATTAGTTGGCTTTGGCTTGACATTTTTATATTGTCTTTGCATTAGGTTGACTTTGGCTTGACACTTATATATTGTGTTTGTATTAGGTTGGCATTGTCTTGACACTTTTATATTGTCTTTGCATTAGGTTGACTTTGGCTTGACACTTTTATATTGTCTTTGTATTAGGTTGGCATTGGATCGACATTTTTATATTGTCTTTGCATTAGGTTGGCTTTCGATCGACAGTTTTATATTGTCTTTGCATTAGTTGGCATTGGCTTGACATTTTTATATTGTCTTTGCATTAGGTTGGCATTGGATCAACATTTTTATATTTTCTTTGCATTAGTTGGCTTTGGCTTGACATTTTTATATTGTCTTTGCATTAGGTTGGCATTGGATCGACAGTTTAATATTGTCTTTGCATTAGGTTGGCATTGGCTTGACAATTTTATATTGTCCTTGCATTAGGTTGACTTTGGCTTGACACTTTTATATTGTCTTTGTATTAGGTTGGCATTGGCTTGACACTTTTATATTGTCTTTGCATTAGGTTGACTTTGGCTTGACACTTGTATATTGTCTTTGTATTAGGTTGGCATTGGATCGACATTTTTATATTGTCTTTGCATTAGGTTGGCTTTGGCTTGACATTTTTATATTGTCTTTGCATTAGGTTGGCATTGGCTTGACAGTTTTATATTGTCTTTGCATTAGGTTGGCTTTCGATCGACAGTTTTATATTGTCTTTGCATTAGTTGGTATTGCCTTGACATTGTTATATTGTTTTTGCATTAGGTTTGCATTGGATCAACATTTTTATATTGTCTTTGCATTACTTGGCTTTGGCTTGACATTTTTATATTGTCTTTGCATTAGGTTGGCATTGGATCGACAGTTTAATATTGTCTTTGCATTAGGTTGACATTGGCTTGAAATTGTTATATTGTCCTTGCATTAGGTTGACTCTTGCTTGACACTTTTATATTGCCTTTGCATTAGATTGAATTTAGCTTGACAGTTTTATATTGTCTTTGCATTAGGTTGGCATTGGCTTGACATTTTTATATTGTCTTTGCAGTAGGTTGGCATTGGATCACCATTTTTATATTGTCTTTGTATTAGTTGGCATTGGCTTGACACTTTTATATTGTCTTTGCATTAGGTTGACTTTGGCTTGACAATTTTATATTGTCTTTGCATTAGGTTTACTTTGGCTTGACACTTTTATATTGTCTTTGTATTAGGTTGGCATTGACTTGACACTTTTATATTGTCTTTGCATTAGGTTGGCATTGGATCGACAGATTTATATTGTCTTTGCATTAGTTGGCTTTGGCTTGACATTTATATTTTGTCTTTGCATTAGGTTGGCATTGGATCGACAGTTTTATATTGTCTTTGCATTAGGTTGGCATTCGCTTGACAGTTTTATATTGTCTTTGCATTAGGTTGGCTTTCGATCGACAGTTTTATATTGTCTTTGCATTAGTTGGCATTGGATCGACAGTTTTATATTGTATTTGCATTAGTTGGCATTGGCTTGACATTTTTATATTGTCTTTGCATTAGTTTGGCATTGGATCGACAGTTTTATATTGTCTTTGCATTAGTTGGCTTCCGATCGACAGTTTTATATTGTCTTTGCATTAGGTTGGCATTGGATCGACAGTTTTATATTGTATTTGCATTAGTTGCCATTGGCTTGACATTTTTATATTGTCTTTGCATTAGTTTGGCATTGGATCGACAGTTTTATATTGTCTTTGCATTATTTGTCTTTGACTTGACATTTATATATTGTCTTTGCATTAGGTTGGCATTGGATCGACAGTTTTATATTGTCTTTGCATTAGGTTGGCATTGGCTTGATATTTTTATATTGTCTTTGCATTAGGTTGGCATTGGATCGACAGTTTAATATTGTCTTTGCATTAGGTTGGCATTGGCTTGACAATTTTATATTGTCCTTGCATTAGGTTGGCATTGGATCAACATTTTTATATTGTCTTTGCATTAGTTGGCTTTGGCTTTACATTTTTATATTGTCTTTGAATTAGGTTGGCATTGGATCGACAGTTTAATATTGTCTTTGCATTAGGTTGGCATTGGCTTGACAATTTTATATTGTCCTTGCATTAGGTTGACTTTGGCTTGACACTTTTATATTGTCTTTGTATTATATTGAATTTAGCTTGACAGTTTTATACTGTCTTTGCATTAGGTTGGCATTGGCTTGACATTTTTATATTGTCTTTGCAATAGGTTGTCATTGGATCAACATTTTTATATTGTCTTTGCATTAGTTGGCTTTGGCTTGACATTTTTATATTGTCTTTGCATTAGGTTGACTTTGGCTTGACACTTATATATTGTGTTTGTATTAGGTTGGCATTGTCTTGACACTTTTATATTGTCTTTGCATTAGGTTGACTTTGGCTTGACACTTTTATATTGTCTTTGTATTAGGTTGGCATTGGATCGACATTTTTATATTGTCTTTGCATTAGGTTGGCTTTCGATCGACAGTTTTATATTGTCTTTGCATTAGTTGGCATTGGCTTGACATTTTTATATTGTCTTTGCATTAGGTTGGCATTGGATCAACATTTTTATATTTTCTTTGCATTAGTTGGCTTTGGCTTGACATTTTTATATTGTCTTTGCATTAGGTTGGCATTGGATCGACAGTTTAATATTGTCTTTGCATTAGGTTGGCATTGGCTTGACAATTTTATATTGTCCTTGCATTAGGTTGACTTTGGCTTGACACTTTTATATTGTCTTTGTATTAGGTTGGCATTGGCTTGACACTTTTATATTGTCTTTGCATTAGGTTGACTTTGGCTTGACACTTGTATATTGTCTTTGTATTAGGTTGGCATTGGATCGACATTTTTATATTGTCTTTGCATTAGGTTGGCTTTGGCTTGACATTTTTATATTGTCTTTGCATTAGGTTGGCATTGGCTTGACAGTTTTATATTGTCTTTGCATTAGGTTGGCATTGGATCGACAGATTTATATTGTCTTTGCATTAGTTGGCTTTGGCTTGACATTTATATTTTGTCTTTGCATTAGGTTGGCATTGGATCGACAGTTTTATATTGTCTTTGCATTAGGTTGGCATTCGCTTGACAGTTTTATATTGTCTTTGCATTAGGTTGGCTTTCGATCGACAGTTTTATATTGTCTTTGCATTAGTTGGCATTGGATCGACAGTTTTATATTGTATTTGCATTAGTTGGCATTGGCTTGACATTTTTATATTGTCTTTGCATTAGTTTGGCATTGGATCGACAGTTTTATATTGTCTTTGCATTAGTTGGCTTCCGATCGACAGTTTTATATTGTCTTTGCATTAGGTTGGCATTGGATCGACAGTTTTATATTGTATTTGCATTAGTTGCCATTGGCTTGACATTTTTATATTGTCTTTGCATTAGTTTGGCATTGGATCGACAGTTTTATATTGTCTTTGCATTATTTGTCTTTGACTTGACATTTATATATTGTCTTTGCATTAGGTTGGCATTGGATCGACAGTTTTATATTGTCTTTGCATTAGGTTGGCATTGGCTTGATATTTTTATATTGTCTTTGCATTAGGTTGGCATTGGATCGACAGTTTAATATTGTCTTTGCATTAGGTTGGCATTGGCTTGACAATTTTATATTGTCCTTGCATTAGGTTGGCATTGGATCAACATTTTTATATTGTCTTTGCATTAGTTGGCTTTGGCTTTACATTTTTATATTGTCTTTGAATTAGGTTGGCATTGGATCGACAGTTTAATATTGTCTTTGCATTAGGTTGGCATTGGCTTGACAATTTTATATTGTCCTTGCATTAGGTTGACTTTGGCTTGACACTTTTATATTGTCTTTGTATTATATTGAATTTAGCTTGACAGTTTTATACTGTCTTTGCATTAGGTTGGCATTGGCTTGACATTTTTATATTGTCTTTGCAATAGGTTGTCATTGGATCAACATTTTTATATTGTCTTTGCATTAGTTGGCTTTGGCTTGACATTTTTATATTGTCTTTGCATTAGGTTGACTTTGGCTTGACACTTATATATTGTGTTTGTATTAGGTTGGCATTGTCTTGACACTTTTATATTGTCTTTGCATTAGGTTGACTTTGGCTTGACACTTTTATATTGTCTTTGTATTAGGTTGGCATTGGATCGACATTTTTATATTGTCTTTGCATTAGGTTGGCTTTCGATCGACAGTTTTATATTGTCTTTGCATTAGTTGGCATTGGCTTGACATTTTTATATTGTCTTTGCATTAGGTTGGCATTGGATCAACATTTTTATATTTTCTTTGCATTAGTTGGCTTTGGCTTGACATTTTTATATTGTCTTTGCATTAGGTTGGCATTGGATCGACAGTTTAATATTGTCTTTGCATTAGGTTGGCATTGGCTTGACAATTTTATATTGTCCTTGCATTAGGTTGACTTTGGCTTGACACTTTTATATTGTCTTTGTATTAGGTTGGCATTGGCTTGACACTTTTATATTGTCTTTGCATTAGGTTGACTTTGGCTTGACACTTGTATATTGTCTTTGTATTAGGTTGGCATTGGATCGACATTTTTATATTGTCTTTGCATTAGGTTGGCTTTGGCTTGACATTTTTATATTGTCTTTGCATTAGGTTGGCATTGGCTTGACAGTTTTATATTGTCTTTGCATTAGGTTGGCTTTCGATCGACAGTTTTATATTGTCTTTGCATTAGTTGGTATTGCCTTGACATTGTTATATTGTTTTTGCATTAGGTTTGCATTGGATCAACATTTTTATATTGTCTTTGCATTACTTGGCTTTGGCTTGACATTTTTATATTGTCTTTGCATTAGGTTGGCATTGGATCGACAGTTTAATATTGTCTTTGCATTAGGTTGACATTGGCTTGAAATTGTTATATTGTCCTTGCATTAGGTTGACTCTTGCTTGACACTTTTATATTGCCTTTGCATTAGATTGAATTTAGCTTGACAGTTTTATATTGTCTTTGCATTAGGTTGGCATTGGCTTGACATTTTTATATTGTCTTTGCAGTAGGTTGGCATTGGATCACCATTTTTATATTGTCTTTGTATTAGTTGGCATTGGCTTGACACTTTTATATTGTCTTTGCATTAGGTTGACTTTGGCTTGACAATTTTATATTGTCTTTGCATTAGGTTTACTTTGGCTTGACACTTTTATATTGTCTTTGTATTAGGTTGGCATTGACTTGACACTTTTATATTGTCTTAGCATTAGGTTGACTTTGGCTTGAAACTTTTATATTGTCTTTGTATTAGGTTGAATTTAGCTTGACAGTTTTATAGTGTCTTTGCATTAGGTTGGCATTGGCTTGACAGTTTTATATTGTCTTTACATTAGGTTGGCATTGGATCGACAGTTTAATATTGTCTTTGCATTAGGTTGGCATTGGCTTGACATTTTTATATTGTCTTTGCATTAGGTTGACTTTGGCTTGACACTTTTAGATTGTCTTTGTATTAGGTTAAATTTAGCTTGACAGTTTTATATTGTCTTTGCATTAGGTTGGCATTGGCTTGACAGTTTTATATTGTCTTTGCATTAGGTTGACTTTGGTTTGACACTTTTATATTGTCTTTGTATTAGGTTGGCATTGGCTTGACACTTTTATATTGTCTTTGCATTAGGTTGACTTTGGCTTGACACTTTTATATTGTCTTTGTATTAGGTTGGCATTGGCTTGACAGTTTTATATTTTCTTTGCATTAGGTTGACTTTGGCTTGACACTTTTCTATTGTCTTTGTATTAGGTTGGCATTGGCTTGACACTTTTATATTGTCTTTGTATTAGGTTGGCATTGGCTTGACACTTTTATATTTTCTTTGTATTAGGTTGGCATTGGCTTGACACTTTTATATTGTCTTTGCATTAGGTTGACTTTGGCTTGACACTTTTATATTGTCTTTGTATTAGGTTGACATTGGCATAACAGTTTTATATTGTCTTTGCATTAGGTTGGCATTGGATCGACAGTTTTATATTGTCTTTGCATTAGGTTGGCATTGGCTTGACATTTTTATATTGTCTTTGCATTAGGTTGATTTCGGCTTGACACTTTTATATTGTCTTTGTGTTAGGTTGGATTTAGCTTGACAGTTTTATATTGTCTTTGCATTAGGTTGGCATTGGCTTGACAGTTTTATATTGTCTTTACATTAGGTTGGCATTGGATCAACATTGTTATATTGTCTTTGCAGTAGTTGACTTTGGCTTGACACTTTTATATTGTCTTTGTATTAGGTTGACATTGGCATAACAGTTTTATATTGTCTTTGCATTAGGTTGGCATTGGATCGACAGTTTTATATTGTCTTTGCATTAGGTTGGCATTGGCTTGATATTTTTATATTGTCTTTGCATTAGGTTGACTTTGGCTTGACACTTTTATATTGTCTTTGTATTAGGTTGACATTGGCATAACAGTTTTATATTGTCTTTGCATTAGGTTGGCATTGGATCGACAGTTTTATATTGTCTTTGCATTAGGTTGGCATTGGCTTGACATTTTTATATTGTCTTTGCATTAGGTTGACTTTGGCTTGACACTTTTATATTGTCTTTGTGTTAGGTTGAATTTAGCTTGACAGTTTTATATTGTCTTTGCATTAGGTTGGCATTGGCTTGACAGTTTTATATTTTCTTTACATTAGGTTGGCATTGGATCAACATTGTTATATTGTCTTTGCAGTAGTTGGCTTTGGCTTGACATTTTTATATTGTCTTTGCATTAGGTTGGCATTGGATCAACATTTTTATATTGTCTTTGCATTAGGTTGACTTTGGCTTGACACTTTTATATTGTCTTTGTATTAGGTTGACATTGGCTTAACAGTTTTATATTGTCTTTGCATTAGATTGGCATTGGATCGACAGTTTTATATTGTCTTTGCATTAGGTTGGCATTGGCTTGACATTTTTATATTGTCTTTGCAATAGGTTGTCATTGGATCAACATTTTTATATTGTCTTTGCATTAGTTGACTTTGGCTTGACACTTACATATTGTGTTTGTATTAGGTTGGCATTGTCTTGACACTTTTATATTGTCTTTGCATTAGGTTGACTTTGGCTTGACACTTTTATATTGTCTTTGTATTAGGTTGGCATTGGATCGACATTTTTATATTGTCTTTGCATTAGGTTGGTTTTCGATCGACAGTTTTATATTGTCTTTGCATTAGTTGGCATTGGCTTGACATTTTTATATTGTCTTTGCATTAGGTTGGCATTGGATCAACATTTTTATATTTTCTTTGCATTAGTTGGCTTTGGCTTGACATTTTTATATTGTCTTTGCATTAGGTTGGCATTGGATCGACAGTTTAATATTGTCTTTGCATTAGGTTGGCATTGGCTTGACAATTTTATATTGTCCTTGCATTAGGTTGACTTTGGCTTGACACTTTTATATTGTCTTTGTAATAGGTTGGCATTGGCTTGACACTTTTATATTGTCTTTGCATTAGGTTGACTTTGGCTTGACACTTGTATATTGTCTTTGTATTAGGTTGGCATTGGATCGACATTTTTATATTGTCTTTGCATTAGCTTGGCTTTGGCTTGACATTTTTATATTGTCTTTGCATTAGGTTGGCATTCGATCGACAGTTTTATATTGTCTTTGCATTAGTTGGTATTGCCTTGACATTGTTATATTGTTTTTGCATTAGGTTTGCATTGGATCAACATTTTTATATTGTCTTTGCATTAGTTGGCTTTGGCTTGACATTTTTATATTGTCTTTGCATTAGGTTGGCATTGGATCGACAGTTTAATATTGTCTTTGCATTAGGTTGGCATTGGCTTGAAATTGTTATATTGTCCTTGCATTAGGTTGACTCTTGCTTGACACTTTTATATTGCCTTTGCATTAGATTGAATTTAGCTTGACAGTTTTATATTGTCTTTGCATTAGGTTGGCATTGGCTTGACAGTTTTATATTGTCTTTACATTAGGTTGGCATTGGATCAACATTGTTATATTGTCTTTGCAGTAGTTGACTTTGGCTTGACACTTTTATATTGTCTTTGTATTAGGTTGACATTGGCATAACAGTTTTATATTGTCTTTGCATTAGGTTGGCATTGGATCGACAGTTTTATATTGTCTTTGCATTAGGTTGGCATTGGCTTGATATTTTTATATTGTCTTTGCATTAGGTTGACTTTGGCTTGACACTTTTATATTGTCTTTGTATTAGGTTGACATTGGCATAACAGTTTTATATTGTCTTTGCATTAGGTTGGCATTGGATCGACAGTTTTATATTGTCTTTGCATTAGGTTGGCATTGGCTTGACATTTTTATATTGTCTTTGCATTAGGTTGACTTTGGCTTGACACTTTTATATTGTCTTTGTGTTAGGTTGAATTTAGCTTGACAGTTTTATATTGTCTTTGCATTAGGTTGGCATTGGCTTGACAGTTTTATATTTTCTTTACATTAGGTTGGCATTGGATCAACATTGTTATATTGTCTTTGCAGTAGTTGGCTTTGGCTTGACATTTTTATATTGTCTTTGCATTAGGTTGGCATTGGATCAACATTTTTATATTGTCTTTGCATTAGGTTGACTTTGGCTTGACACTTTTATATTGTCTTTGTATTAGGTTGACATTGGCATAACAGTTTTATATTGTCTTTGCATTAGATTGGCATTGGATCGACAGTTTTATATTGTCTTTGCATTAGGTTGGCATTGGCTTGACATTTTTATATTGTCTTTGCAATAGGTTGTCATTGGATCAACATTTTTATATTGTCTTTGCATTAGTTGACTTTGGCTTGACACTTACATATTGTGTTTGTATTAGGTTGGCATTGTCTTGACACTTTTATATTGTCTTTGCATTAGGTTGACTTTGGCTTGACACTTTTATATTGTCTTTGTATTAGGTTGGCATTGGATCGACATTTTTATATTGTCTTTGCATTAGGTTGGTTTTCGATCGACAGTTTTATATTGTCTTTGCATTAGTTGGCATTGGCTTGACATTTTTATATTGTCTTTGCATTAGGTTGGCATTGGATCAACATTTTTATATTTTCTTTGCATTAGTTGGCTTTGGCTTGACATTTTTATATTGTCTTTGCATTAGGTTGGCATTGGATCGACAGTTTAATATTGTCTTTGCATTAGGTTGGCATTGGCTTGACAATTTTATATTGTCCTTGCATTAGGTTGACTTTGGCTTGACACTTTTATATTGTCTTTGTATTAGGTTGGCATTGGCTTGACACTTTTATATTGTCTTTGCATTAGGTTGACTTTGGCTTGACACTTGTATATTGTCTTTGTATTAGGTTGGCATTGGATCGACATTTTTATATTGTCTTTGCATTAGCTTGGCTTTGGCTTGACATTTTTATATTGTCTTTGCATTAGGTTGGCATTCGATCGACAGTTTTATATTGTCTTTGCATTAGTTGGTATTGCCTTGACATTGTTATATTGTTTTTGCATTAGGTTTGCATTGGATCAACATTTTTATATTGTCTTTGCATTAGTTGGCTTTGGCTTGACATTTTTATATTGTCTTTGCATTAGGTTGGCATTGGATCGACAGTTTAATATTGTCTTTGCATTAGGTTGGCATTGGCTTGAAATTGTTATATTGTCCTTGCATTAGGTTGACTCTTGCTTGACACTTTTATATTGCCTTTGCATTAGATTGAATTTAGCTTGACAGTTTTATATTGTCTTTGCATTAGGTTGGCATTGGCTTGACATTTTTATATTGTCTTTGCAGTAGGTTGGCATTGGATCACCATTTTTATATTGTCTTTGTATTAGTTGGCATTGGCTTGACACTTTTATATTGTCTTTGCATTAGGTTGACTTTGGCTTGACAATTTTATATTGTCTTTGCATTAGGTTTACTTTGGCTTGACACTTTTATATTGTCTTTGTACTAGGTTGGCATTGACTTGACACTTTTATATTGTCTTTGCATTAGGTTGACTTTGGCTTGAAACTTTTATATTGTCTTTGTATTAGGTTGAATTTAGCTTGACAGTTTTATATTGTCTTTGCATTAGGTTGGCATTGGTCTGACAGTTTTATATTGTCTTTACATTAGGTTGGCATTGGATCGACAGTTTAATATTGTATTTGCATTAGGTTGGCATTGGCTTGACATTTTTATATTGTCTTTGCATTAGGTTGACTTTGGCTTGACACTTTTAGATTGTCTTTGTATTAGGTTAAATTTAGCTTGACAGTTTTATATTGTCTTTGCATTAGCTTGGCTTTGGCTTGACATTTTTATATTGTCTTTGCATTAGGTTGGCATTCGATCGACAGTTTTATATTGTCTTTGCATTAGTTGGTATTGCCTTGACATTGTTATATTGTTTTTGCATTAGGTTTGCATTGGATCAACATTTTTATATTGTCTTTGCATTAGTTGGCTTTGGCTTGACATTTTTATATTGTCTTTGCATTAGGTTGGCATTGGATCGACAGTTTAATATTGTCTTTGCATTAGGTTGGCATTGGCTTGAAATTGTTATATTGTCCTTGCATTAGGTTGACTCTTGCTTGACACTTTTATATTGCCTTTGCATTAGATTGAATTTAGCTTGACAGTTTTATATTGTCTTTGCATTAGGTTGGCATTGGCTTGACATTTTTATATTGTCTTTGCAGTAGGTTGGCATTGGATCACCATTTTTATATTGTCTTTGTATTAGTTGGCATTGGCTTGACACTTTTATATTGTCTTTGCATTAGGTTGACTTTGGCTTGACAATTTTATATTGTCTTTGCATTAGGTTTACTTTGGCTTGACACTTTTATATTGTCTTTGTACTAGGTTGGCATTGACTTGACACTTTTATATTGTCTTTGCATTAGGTTGACTTTGGCTTGAAACTTTTATATTGTCTTTGTATTAGGTTGAATTTAGCTTGACAGTTTTATATTGTCTTTGCATTAGGTTGGCATTGGTCTGACAGTTTTATATTGTCTTTACATTAGGTTGGCATTGGATCGACAGTTTAATATTGTATTTGCATTAGGTTGGCATTGGCTTGACATTTTTATATTGTCTTTGCATTAGGTTGACTTTGGCTTGACACTTTTAGATTGTCTTTGTATTAGGTTAAATTTAGCTTGACAGTTTTATATTGTCTTTGCATTAGGTTGGCATTGGCTTGACAGTTTTATATTGTCTTTGCATTAGGTTGACTTTGGTTTGACACTTTTATATTGTCTTTGTATTAGGTTGGCATTGGCTTGACACTTTTATATTGTCTTTGCATTAGGTTGACTTTGGCTTGACACTTTTATATTGTCTTTGTATTAGGTTGGCATTGGCTTGACAGTTTTATATTTTCTTTGCATTAGGTTGACTTTGGCTTGACACTTTTCTATTGTCTTTGTATTAGGTTGGCATTGGCTTGACACTTTTATATTGTCTTTGTATTAGGTTGGCATTGGCTTGACACTTTTATATTGTCTTTGTATTAGGTTGACATTGGCATAACAGTTTTATATTGTCTTTGCATTAGGTTGGCATTGGATCGACAGTTTTATATTGTCTCTGCATTAGGTTGGCATTGGCTTGACATTTTTATATTGTCTTTGCATTAGGTTGATTTTGGCTTGACACTTTTATATTGTCTTTGTGTTAGGTTGAATTTAGCTTGACAGTTTTATATTGTCTTTGCATTAGGTTGGCATTTGCTTGACAGTTTTATATTGTCTTTACATTAGGTTGGCATTGGATCAACATTGTTTTATTGTCTTTGCAGTAGTTGGCTTTGTCTTGACATTATTATCTTGTCTTTGCATTAGGTTGGCATTGGATCAACATTTTTATATTGTCTTTGCATTAGGTTGACTTTGGCTTGACACTTTTATATTGTCTTTGTATTAGGTTGACATTGGCATAACAGTTTTATATTGTCTTTGCATTAGGTTGGCATTGGATCGACAGTTTTATATTGTCTTTGCATTAGGTTGGCATTGGCTTGACATTTTTATATTGTCTTTGCATTAGGTTGGCATTGGCTTGATATTTTTATATTGTCTTTGCATTAGGTTGACTTTGGCTTGACACTTTTATATTGTCTTTACATTAGGTTGGCATTGGATCAACATTTTTATATTGTCTTTGCATTAGTTGGCTTTGGCTTGACATTTTCATATTGTCTTTGCATTAGGTTGGCATTGGATCGACAGTTTAATATTGTCTTTGCATTAGGTTGACTTTGGCTTGACACTTTTAGATTGTCTTTGTATTAGGTTAAATTTAGCTTGACAGTTTTATATTGTCTTTGCATTAGGTTGGCATTGGCTTGACAGTTTTATATTGTCTTTGCATTAGGTTGACTTTGGTTTGACACTTTTATATTGTCTTTG
Organism: Saccoglossus kowalevskii; assembly: GCF_978046115.1. NCBI lineage: Eukaryota > Metazoa > Hemichordata > Enteropneusta > Harrimaniidae > Saccoglossus > Saccoglossus kowalevskii. Next base: position 43,811,466 of record NC_140645.1, on the reverse strand, counting down.
TATTAGGTTGGCATTGGCTTGACACTTTTATATTGTCTTTGCATTAGGTTGACTTTGGCTTGACAATTTTATATTGTCTTTCTATTAGGTTGGCATTGGCTTGACAGTTTTATATTTTCTTTGCATTAGGTTGACTTTGGCTTGACACTTTTCTATTGTCTTTGTATTAGGTTGGCATTGGCTTGACACTTTTATATTGTCTTTGTATTAGGTTGGCATTGGCTTGACACTTTTATATTGTCTTTGTATTAGGTTGACATTGGCATAACAGTTTTATATTGTCTTTGCATTAGGTTGGCATTGGATCGACAGTTTTATATTGTCTCTGCATTAGGTTGGCATTGGCTTGAAATTTTTATATTGTCTTTGCATTAGGTTGATTTTGGCTTGACACTTTTATATTGTCTTTGTGTTAGGTTGAATTTAGCTTGACAGTTTTATATTGTCTTTGCATTAGGTTGGCATTGGCTTGACAGTTTTATATTGTCTTTACATTAGGTTGGCATTGGATCAACATTGTTATATTGTCTTTGCAGTAGTTGGCTTTGTCTTGACATTTTTATCTTGTCTTTGCATTAGGTTGGCATTGGATCAACATTTTTATATTGTCTTTGCATTAGGTTGACTTTGGCTTGACACTTTTATATTGTCTTTGTATTAGGTTGACATTGGCATAACAGTTTTATATTGTCTTTGCATTAGGTTGGCATTGGATCGACAGTTTTATATTGTCTTTGCATTAGGTTGGCATTGGCTTGACATTTTTATATTGTCTTTGCATTAGGTTGGCATTGGCTTGATATTTTTATATTGTCTTTGCATTAGGTTGACTTTGGCTTGACACTTTTATATTGTCTTTACATTAGGTTGGCATTGGATCAACATTTTTATATTGTCTTTGCATTAGTTGGCTTTGGCTTGACATTTTCATATTGTCTTTGCATTAGGTTGGCATTGGATCGAAAGTTTAATATTGTCTTTGCATTAGGTTGACTTTGGCTTGACACTTTTATATTGTCTTTGTATTAGGTTGACATTGGCATAACAGTTTTATATTGTCTTTGCATTAGGTTGGCATTGGATCGACAGTTTTATATTGTCTTTGCATTAGGTTGGCATTGGCTTGACATTTTTATATTGTCTTTGCATTAGGTTGACTTTGGCTTGACACTTTTATATTGTCTTTGTGTTAGGTTGAATTTAGCTTGACAGTTTTATATTGTCTTTGCATTAGGTTGGCATTGGCTTGACAGTTTTATATTTTCTTTACATTAGGTTGGCATTGGATCAACATTGTTATATTGTCTTTGCAGTAGTTGGCTTTGGCTTGACATTTTTATATTGTCTTTGCATTAGGTTGGCATTGGATCAACATTTTTATATTGTCTTTGCATTAGGTTGACTTTGGCTTGACACTTTTATATTGTCTTTGTATTAGGTTGACATTGGCATAACAGTTTTATATTGTCTTTGCATTAGGTTGGCATTGGATCGACAGTTTTATATTGTCTTTGCATTAGGTTGGCATTGGCTTGACATTTTTATATTGTCTTTGCATTAGGTTGGCATTGGCTTGATATTTTTATATTGTCTTTGCATTAGGTTGACTTTGGCTTGACACTTTTATATTGTCTTTACATTAGGTTGGCATTGGATCAACATTTTTATATTGTCTTTGCATTAGTTGGCTTTGGCTTGACATTTTCATATTGTCTTTGCATTAGGTTGGCTTTGGATCGACAGTTTAATATTGTCTTTGCATTAGGTTGACTTTGGCTTGACACTTTTATATTGTCTTTGTATTAGGTTGACATTGGCATAACAGTTATATATTGTCTTTGCATTAGGTTGGCATTGGATCGACAGTTTTATATTGTCTTTGCATTAGGTTGGCATTGGCTTGACATTTTTATATTGTCTTTGCATTAGGTTGACTTTGGCTTGACACTTTTATATTGTCTTTGTGTTAGGTTGAATTTAGCTTGACAGTTTTATATTGTCTTTGCATTAGGTTGGCATTGGCTTGACAGTTTTATATTTTCTTTACATTAGGTTGGCATTGGATCAACATTGTTATATTGTCTTTGCAGTAGTTGGCTTTGGCTTGACATTTTTATATTGTCTTTGCATTAGGTTGGCATTAAATCAACATTTTTATATTGTCTTTGCATTAGGTTGACTTTGGCTTGACACTTTTATATTGTCTTTGTATTAGGTTGACATTGGCATAACAGTTTATATTGTCTTTGCATTAGGTTGGCATTGGATCGACAGTTTTATATTGTCTTTGCATTAGGTTGGCATTGGCTTGACATTTTTATATTGTCTTTGCATTAGGTTGGCATTGGCTTGATATTTTTATATTGTCTTTGTATTAGGTTGACTTTGGCTTGACACTTTTATATTGTCTTTGTATTAGGTTGGCATAGGCTTGACACTTTTATATTGTCTTTGTATTAGGTTGAATTTGGATCGACATTTTTATATTGTCTTTGCATTTGGTTGGCTTTCGATCGACAGTTTTATATTGTCTTTGCATTAGTTGGCATTGGTTTGACAGTTTTATATTGTCTTTGCATTAGGTTGACTTTGGCTTGACAGTTTTATATTGTCTTTGCATTAGGTTGACTTTGGCTTGACACTTTATATTGTCTTTGTATTAGGTTGGCATTGGCTTGACACTTTTATATTGTCTTTGCATTAGGTTGACTTTGGCTTGACACTTTTATATTGTCTTTGTATTAGGTTGGCATTGGTTTGAAAGTTTTATATTTTCTTTGCATTAGATTGACATTGGCTTGACACTTTTCTATTGTCTTTGTATTAGGTTGGCATTGGCTTGACACTTTTATATTGTCTTTGCATTAGGTTGACTTTGGCTTGACACTTTTATATTTTCTTTGTATTAGGTTGGCATTGGCTTGACACTTATATATTGTCTTTGCATTAGGTTGACTTTGGCTTGACACTTTTATATTGTCTTTGTATTAGGTTGACATTGGCATAACAGTTTTATATTGTCTTTGCATTAGGTTGGAATTGGATCGACAGTTTTATATTGTCTTTGCATTAGGTTGGCATTGGCTTGACATTTTTATATTGTCTTTGCATTAGGTTGACTTTGGCTTGACATTTTATATTGTCTTTGTGTTAGGTTGAATTTAGCTTGACAGTTTTATATTGTCTTTGCATTAGGTTGGCATTGGCTTGACAGTTTTATATTGTCTTTACATTAGGTTGGCATTGGATCAACATCGTTATATTGTCTTTGCATTAGTTGGCTTTGGCTTGACATTTTTATATTGTCTTTGCAATAGGTTGGCATTGGATCAACATTTTTATATTGTCTTTGCATTAGTTGGCTTTGGCTTGACAGTTTTATATTGTCTTTGCATTAGGTTGGCATTGGCTTGATATTTTATATTGTCTTTGCATTAGGTTGACTTTGGCTTGACACTTTTATATTGTCTTTGCATTAGGTTGGCATTGGATGGACAGTTTTATATTGTATTTGCATTAGTTGGCATTGGCTTGACATTTTTATATTGTCTTTGCATTAGGTTGGCATTGGATCAACATTTTTATATTGTCTTTGCATTAGTTGGCTTTGGCTTGACATTTTTATATTGTCTTTGCATTAGGTTGGCATTGGATCGACAGTTTAATATTGTCTTTGCATTAGGTTGGCATTGGCTTGATATTTTTATGTTGTCCTTGCATTAGGTTGATTTTGGCTTGACACTTTTATATTGTCTTTGCATTAGATTGAATTTATCTTGACAGTTTTATATTGTCTTTGCATTAGGTTGGCATTGGCTTGACATTTTTATATTGTCTTTGCAGTAGGTTGGCATTGGATCAACATTTTTATATTGTCTTTGCATTAGTTGGCTTTGGCTTGTCATTTTTATATTGTCTTTGCATTAGGTTGGCTTTGGATCGACAGTTTAATATTGTCTTTGCATTAGGTTGGCATTGGCTTGACATTTTTATATTGTCTTTGCATTAGGTTGGCATTGGCTTGATATTTTTATATTGTCTTTGCATTAGGTTGACTTTGGCTTGACACTTTTATATTGTCTTTACATTAGGTTGGCATTGGATCAACAGTTTTATATTGTCTTTGCATTAGGTTGGCATTGGCTTGACATATTCATATTGTCTTTGCATTAGGTTGGCATTGGATCGACAGTTTAATATTGTCTTTGCATTAGGTTGGCATTGGCTTGACATTTTTATATTGTCTTTGCATTAGGTTGACTTTGGCTTGACACTTTTATATTGTCTTTGTATTAGGTTGGCATAGGCTTGACACTTTTATATTGTCTTTGTATTAGGTTGAATTTGGATCGACATTTTTATATTGTCTTTTTATTAGTTGGCATTGGCTTGACAGTTTTATATTGTCTTTGCATTAGGTTGACTTTGGCTTGACAGTTTTATATTGTCTTTGCATTAGGTTGACTTTGGCTTGACACTTTTATATTGTCTTTGTATTAGGTTGGCATTGGCTTGACACTTTTATATTGTCTTTGCATTAGGTTGACTTTGGCTTGACACTTTTATATTGTCTTTGTATTAGGTTGGCATTGGTTTGACAGTTTTATATTTTCTTTGCATTAGGTTGACATTAGCTTGACACTTTTCTATTGTCTTTGTATTAGGTTGGCATTGGCTTGACACTTTTATATTGTCTTTGCATTAGGTTGACTTTGGCTTGACACTTTTATATTTTCTTTGTATTAGGTTGGCATTGGCTTGACACTTTTATATTGTCTTTGCATTAGGTTGACTTTGGCTTGACACTTTTATATTGTGTTTGTATTAGGTTGGCATTGGCATAACAATTTTATATTGTCTTTGCATTAGGTTGGAATTGCATCGACAGTTTTATATTGTCTTTGCATTAGGTTGGCATTGGCTTGACATTTATATATTGTCTTTGCATTAGGTTGACTTTGGCTTGACATTTTATATTGTCTTTGTGTTAGGATGAATTTAGCTTGACAGTTTTATATTGTCTTTGCATTAGGTTGGCATTGGCTTGACAGTTTTATATTGTCTTTACATTAGGTTGGCATTGGATCAACATCGTTATATTGTCTTTGCATTAGTTGGCTTTGGCTTGACATTTTTATATTGTCTTTGCATTAGGTTGGCATTGGATCAACATTTTTATATTGTCTTTGCATTAGTTGGCTTTGGCTTGACAGTTTTATATTGTCTTTGCATTAGGTTGGCATTGGCTTGATATTTTTATATTGTCTTTGCATTAGGTTGACTTTGGCTTGACACTTTTATATTGTCTTTGCATTAGGTTGGCATTGGATCGACAGTTTTATATTGTATTTGCATTAGTTGGCATTGGCTTGACATTTTTATATTGTCTTTGCATTAGGTTGACTTTGGCTTGACAGTTTTATATTGTCTTTGCATTAGGTTGACTTTGGCTTGACACTTTTATATTGTCTTTGTATTAGGTTGGCATTGGCTTGACACTTTTATATTGTCTTTGCATTATGTTGACTTTGGCTTGACACTTTTATATTGTCTTTGTATTAGGTTGGCATTGGTTTGACAGTTTTATATTTTCTTTGCATTAGGTTGACATTGGCTTGACACTTTTCTATTGTCTTTGTATTAGGTTGGCATTGGCTTGACACTTTTATATTGTCTTTGCATTAGGTTGACTTTGGCTTGACACTTTTATATTTTCTTTGTATTAGGTTGGCATTGGCTTGACACTTTTATATTGTCTTTGCATTAGGTTGACTTTGGCTTGACACTTTTATATTGTGTTTGTATTAGGTTGGCATTGGCATAACAGTTTTATATTGTCTTTGCATTAGGTTGGAATTGGATCGACATTTTTATATTGTCTTTGCATTAGGTTGGCATTGGCTTGACATTTTTATATTGTCTTTGTGCATTAAGTTGACTTTGGCTTGACATTTTATATTGTCTTTGTGTTAGGTTGAATTTAGCTTGACAGTTTTATATTGTCTTTGATTAGGTTGGCATTGGCTTGACAGTTTTATATTGTCTTTACATTAGGTTGGCATTGGATCAACATCGTTATATTGTCTCTGCATTAGTTGGCTTTGGCTTGACATTTTTATATTGTCTTTGCATTAGGTTGGCATTGGATCAACATTTTTATATTGTCTTTGCATTAGTTGGCTTTGGCTTGACAGTTTTATATTGTCTTTGCATTAGGTTGGCATTGGCTTGATATTTTTATATTGTCTTTGCATTAGGTTGACTTTGGCTTGACACTTTTATATTGTCTTTGCATTAGGTTGGCATTGGATCGACAGTTTTATATTGTATTTGCATTAGTTGGCATTGGCTTGTCATTTTTATATTGTCTTTGCATTAGGTTGGCATTGGACCGACAGTTTTATATTGTCTTTGCATTAGTTGGTTTTGGCTTGACATTTATATATTGTTTTTGCATTAGGTTGGCATTGGATCGTCAGTTTTATATTGTCTTTGCAATAGGTTGGCATTGGCTTGAGAGTTTTATATTGTCTTTGCATTAGGTTGGCTTTCGATCGACAGTTTTATATTGTCTTTGCATTAGGTTGGCATTGGATTGACAGTTTTATATTGTCTTTGCATCAGTTGGCATTGGCTTGACATTTTTATATTGTCTTTGCATTAGGTTGGCATTGGATCAACATTTTTATATTGTCTTTGCATTAGTTGGCTTTGGCTTGTCATTTTTATATTGTCTTTGCATTAGGTTGGCTTCGGATCGACAGTTTAATATTGTCTTTGCATTAGGTTGGCATTGGCTTGACATTTTTATATTGCCTTTGCATTAGTTGGCTTTGGCTTGATATTTTTATATTGTCTTTGCATTAGGTTGGCATTGGATCGACAGTTTAATATTGTCTTTGCATTAGGTTGGCATTGGCTTGACATTTTTATATTGTCCTTGCATTAGGTTGATTTTGGCTTGACACTTTTATATTGTCTTTGCATTAGATTGAATTTATCTTGACAGTTTTTTATTGTCTTTGCATTAGGTTGGCATTGGCTTGACATTTTTATATTGTCTTTGCAGTAGGTTGGCATTGGATCAACATTTTTATATTGTCTTTGCATTAGTTGGCTTTGGCTTGTCATTTTTATATTGTCTTTGCATTAGGTTGGCATTGGATCAACATTTTTATATTGTCTTTGCATTAGTTGGCTTTGGCTTGACAGTTTTATATTGTCTTTGCATTAGGTTGGCATTGGCTTGATATTTTTATATTGTCTTTGCATTAGGTTGACTTTGGCTTGACACTTTTATATTGTCTTTGCATTAGGTTGGCATTGGATCGACAGTTTTATATTGTATTTGCATTAGTTGGCATTGGCTTGTCATTTTTATATTGTCTTTGCATTAGGTTGGCATTGGACCGACAGTTTTATATTGTCTTTGCATTAGTTGGTTTTGGCTTGACATTTATATATTGTTTTTGCATTAGGTTGGCATTGGATCGTCAGTTTTATATTGTCTTTGCAATAGGTTGGCATTGGCTTGAGAGTTTTATATTGTCTTTGCATTAGGTTGGCTTTCGATCGACAGTTTTATATTGTCTTTGCATTAGGTTGGCATTGGATTGACAGTTTTATATTGTCTTTGCATCAGTTGGCATTGGCTTGACATTTTTATATTGTCTTTGCATTAGGTTGGCATTGGATCAACATTTTTATATTGTCTTTGCATTAGTTGGCTTTGGCTTGTCATTTTTATATTGTCTTTGCATTAGGTTGGCTTCGGATCGACAGTTTAATATTGTCTTTGCATTAGGTTGGCATTGGCTTGACATTTTTATATTGCCTTTGCATTAGTTGGCTTTGGCTTGATATTTTTATATTGTCTTTGCATTAGGTTGGCATTGGATCGACAGTTTAATATTGTCTTTGCATTAGGTTGGCATTGGCTTGACATTTTTATATTGTCCTTGCATTAGGTTGATTTTGGCTTGACACTTTTATATTGTCTTTGCATTAGATTGAATTTATCTTGACAGTTTTTTATTGTCTTTGCATTAGGTTGGCATTGGCTTGACATTTTTATATTGTCTTTGCAGTAGGTTGGCATTGGATCAACATTTTTATATTGTCTTTGCATTAGTTGGCTTTGGCTTGTCATTTTTATATTGTCTTTGCATTAGGTTGGCTTCGGATCGACAGTTTAATATTGTCTTTGCATTAGGTTGGCATTGGCTTGACATTTTTATATTGCCTTTGCATTAGTTGGCTTTGGCTTGATATTTTTATATTGTCTTTGCATTAGGTTGACTTTGGCTTGACACTTTTATATTGTCTTTGTATTAGTTGGCATTGGCTTGAAACTTTTATATTGTCTTTGCATTAGGTTGACTTTAGCTCGACACTTTTATATTGTCTTTGTATTAGGTTGACTTTGGCTTGACACTTTTATATTGTCTTTGTGTTAGGTTGAATTTAGCTTGACAGTGTTATATTGTCTTTGCATTAGGTTGGCATTGGCTTGACAGTTTTATATTGTCTTTACATTAGGTTGGCATTGGATCAACATTGTTATATTGTCATTGCAGTAGTTGGCTTTGGTTTGACATTTTTATATTGTCTTTGCATTAGGTTGGCATTGGATCAACATTTTTATATTGTCTTTGCATTAGTTGGCTTTGGCTTGACATTTTTATATTGTCTTTGCATTAGGTTGGCATTGGCTTGATATTTTTATATTGTCTTTGCATTAGGTTGACTTTGGCTTGACACTTTTATATTGTCTTTACATTAGGTTGGCATTGGATCAACATTTTTATATTGTCTTTGCATTAGTTGGCTTTGGCTTGACATTTTCATATTGTCTTTGCATTAGGTTGGCATTGGATCGACAGTTTAATATTGTCTTTGCATTAGGTTGGCATTGGCTTGACATTTTTATATTGTCTTTGCATTAGGTTGACTTTGGCTTGACACTTTTATATTGTCTTTGTATTAGGTTGGCATAGGCTTGACACTTTTATATTGTCTTTGTATTAGGTTGAATTTGGGTCGACATTTTTACATTGTCTTTGCATTTGGTTGGCTTTCGATCGACAGTGTTATATTGTCTTTGCATTAGTTGGCATTGGCTTGACAGTTTTATATTGTCTTTGCATTAGGTTGACTTTGGCTTGACAGTTTTATATTGTCTTTGCATTAGGTTGACTTTGGCTTGACACTTTTATATTGTCTTTGTATTAGGTTGGCATTGGCTTGACACTTTTATATTGTCTTTGCATTAGGTTGACTTTGGCTTGACACTTTTATATTGTCTTTGTATTAGGTTGGCATTGGCTTGACAGTTTTATATTTTCTTTGTATTAGGTTGACATTGGCATAACAGTTTTATATTGTCTTTGCATTAGGTTGGCATTGGATCGACAGTTTTATATTGTCTTTGTATTAGGTTGGCATTAACTTGACACTTTTATATTGTATTTGCATTAGGTTGACTTGGCTTGACACTTTTATATTGTCTTTGTATTAGGTTGGCATTGGCTTGACAGTTTTATATTTTCTTTGCATTAGGTTGACATTGGCTTGACACTTTTCTATTGTCTTTGCATTAGGTTGGCATTGGCTTGACATTTTTATATTGTCTTTGCTTTAGGTTGACTTTGGCTTGACACTTTTATATTGTCTTTGTGTTAGGTTGAATTTAGCTTGACTGTTTTATATTGTCTTTGCATTAGGTTGGCATTGGCTTGACAGTTTTATATTGTCTTTACATTAGGTTGGCATTGGATCAACATCGTTATATTGTCTTTGCATTAGTTGGCTTGGGCTTGACATTTTTATATTGTCTTTGCATTAGGTTGGCATTGGATCAACATTTTTATATTGTCTTTGCATTAGTTGGCATTGGCTTGACAGTTTTATATTGTCTTTGCATTAGGTTGACTTTGGCTTGACAGTTTTATATTGTCTTTGCATTAGGTTGACTTTGGCTTGACACTTTTATATTGTCTTTGTATTAGGTTGGCATTGGCTTGACACTTTTATATTGTCTTTGCATTAGGTTGACTTTGGCTTGACACTTTTATATTGTCTTTGTATTAGGTTGGCATTGGCTTGACAGTTTTATATTTTCTTTGTATTAGGTTGACATTGGCATAACAGTTTTATATTGTCTTTGCATTAGGTTGGCATTGGATCGACAGTTTTATATTGTCTTTGTATTAGGTTGGCATTAACTTGACACTTTTATATTGTATTTGCATTAGGTTGACTTGGCTTGACACTTTTATATTGTCTTTGTATTAGGTTGGCATTGGCTTGACAGTTTTATATTTTCTTTGCATTAGGTTGACATTGGCTTGACACTTTTCTATTGTCTTTGCATTAGGTTGGCATTGGCTTGACATTTTTATATTGTCTTTGCATTAGGTTGACTTTGGCTTGACACTTTTATATTGTCTTTGTGTTAGGTTGAATTTAGCTTGACTGTTTTATATTGTCTTTGCATTAGGTTGGCATTGGCTTGACAGTTTTATATTGTCTTTACATTAGGTTGGCATTGGATCAACATCGTTATATTGTCTTTGCATTAGTTGGCTTGGGCTTGACATTTTTATATTGTCTTTGCATTAGGTTGGCATTGGATCAACATTTTTATATTGTCTTTGCATTAGTTGGCTTTGGCTTGACAGTTTTATATTATCTTTGCATTAGGTTGGCATTGGCTTGATATTTTTATATTGTCTTTGCATTAGGTTGACTTTGGCTTGACACTTTTATATTGTCTTTGCATTAGGTTGGCATTGGATCGACAGTTTTATATTGTATTTGCATTAGTTGGCATTGGCTTGTCATTTTTATATTGTCTTTGCATTAGGTTGGCATTGGACCGACAGTTTTATATTGTCTTTGCATTAGTTGGTTTTGGCTTGACATTTATATATTGTTTTTGCATTAGGTTGGCATTGGATCGTCAGTTTTATATTGTCTTTGCAATAGGTTGGCATTGGCTTGAGAGTTTTATATTGTCTTTGCATTAGGTTGGCTTTCGATCGACAGTTTTATATTGTCTTTGCATTAGGTTGGCATTGGATTGACAGTTTTATATTGTCTTTGCATCAGTTGGCATTGGCTTGACATTTTTATATTGTCTTTGCATTAGGTTGGCATTGGATCAACATTTTTATATTGTCTTTGCATTAGTTGGCTTTGGCTTGACATTTTTATATTGTCTTTGCATTAGGTTGGCATTGGATCGACAGTTTAATATTGTCTTTGCATTAGGTTGGCATTGGCTTGACATTTTTATATTGTCCTTGCATTAGGTTGATTTTGGCTTGACACTTTTATATTGTCTTTGCATTAGATTGAATTTATCTTGACAGTTTTTTATTGTCTTTGCATTAGGTTGGCATTGGCTTGACATTTTTATATTGTCTTTGCAGTAGGTTGGCATTGGATCAACATTTTTATATTGTCTTTGCATTAGTTGGCTTTGGCTTGTCATTTTTATATTGTCTTTGCATTAGGTTGGCTTCGGATCGACAGTTTAATATTGTCTTTGCATTAGGTTGGCATTGGCTTGACATTTTTATATTGCCTTTGCATTAGTTGGCTTTGGCTTGATATTTTTATATTGTCTTTGCATTAGGTTGACTTTGGCTTGACACTTTTATATTGTCTTTGTATTAGTTGGCATTGGCTTGAAACTTTTATATTGTCTTTGCATTAGGTTGACTTTAGCTCGACACTTTTATATTGTCTTTGTATTAGGTTGGCATTGGCTTGTAAATTTTATATTGTCTTTGCATTAGGTTGACTTTGGCTTGAGACTTTTATATTGTCTTTGTATTAGGTTGACTTTGGCTTGACACTTTTATATTGTCTTTGTGTTAGGTTGAATTTAGCTTGACAGTGTTATATTGTCTTTGCATTAGGTTGGCATTGGCTTGACAGTTTTATATTGTCTTTACATTAGGTTGGCATTGGATCAACATTGTTATATTGTCATTGCAGTAGTTGGCTTTGGTTTGACATTTTTATATTGTCTTTGCATTAGGTTGGCATTGGATCAACATTTTTATATTGTCTTTGCATTAGTTGGCTTTGGCTTGACATTTTTATATTGTCTTTGCATTAGGTTGGCATTGGCTTGATATTTTTATATTGTCTTTGCATTAGGTTGACTTTGGCTTGACACTTTTATATTGTCTTTACATTAGGTTGGCATTGGATCAACATTTTTATATTGTCTTTGCATTAGTTGGCTTTGGCTTGACATTTTCATATTGTCTTTGCATTAGGTTGGCATTGGATCGACAGTTTAATATTGTCTTTGCATTAGGTTGGCATTGGCTTGACATTTTTATATTGTCTTTGCATTAGGTTGACTTTGGCTTGACACTTTTATATTGTCTTTGTATTAGGTTGGCATAGGCTTGACACTTTTATATTGTCTTTGTATTAGGTTGAATTTGGGTCGACATTTTTACATTGTCTTTGCATTTGGTTGGCTTTCGATCGACAGTGTTATATTGTCTTTGCATTAGTTGGCATTGGCTTGACAGTTTTATATTGTCTTTGCATTAGGTTGACTTTGGCTTGACAGTTTTATATTGTCTTTGCATTAGGTTGACTTTGGCTTGACACTTTTATATTGTCTTTGTATTAGGTTGGCATTGGCTTGACACTTTTATATTGTCTTTGCATTAGGTTGACTTTGGCTTGACACTTTTATATTGTCTTTGTATTAGGTTGGCATTGGCTTGACAGTTTTATATTTTCTTTGTATTAGGTTGACATTGGCATAACAGTTTTATATTGTCTTTGCATTAGGTTGGCATTGGATCGACAGTTTTATATTGTCTTTGTATTAGGTTGGCATTAACTTGACACTTTTATATTGTATTTGCATTAGGTTGACTTGGCTTGACACTTTTATATTGTCTTTGTATTAGGTTGGCATTGGCTTGACAGTTTTATATTTTCTTTGCATTAGGTTGACATTGGCTTGACACTTTTCTATTGTCTTTGCATTAGGTTGGCATTGGCTTGACATTTTTATATTGTCTTTGCATTAGGTTGACTTTGGCTTGACACTTTTATATTGTCTTTGTGTTAGGTTGAATTTAGCTTGACTGTTTTATATTGTCTTTGCATTAGGTTGGCATTGGCTTGACAGTTTTATATTGTCTTTACATTAGGTTGGCATTGGATCAACATCGTTATATTGTCTTTGCATTAGTTGGCTTGGGCTTGACATTTTTATATTGTCTTTGCATTAGGTTGGCATTGGATCAACATTTTTATATTGTCTTTGCATTAGTTGGCATTGGCTTGACAGTTTTATATTGTCTTTGCATTAGGTTGACTTTGGCTTGACAGTTTTTTATTGTCTTTGCATTAGGTTGACTTTGGCTTGACACTTTTATATTGTCTTTGTATTAGGTTGGCATTGGCTTGACACTTTTATATTGTCTTTGCATTAGGTTGACTTTGGCTTGACACTTTTATATTGTCTTTGTATTAGGTTGGCATTGGCTTGACAGTTTTATATTTTCTTTGTATTAGGTTGACATTGGCATAACAGTTTTATATTGTCTTTGCATTAGGTTGGCATTGGATCGACAGTTTTATATTGTCTTTATATTAGGTTGGCATTAACTTGACACTTTTATATTGTATTTGCATTAGGTTGACTTGGCTTGACACTTTTATATTGTCTTTGTATTAGGTTGGCATTGGCTTGACAGTTTTATATTTTCTTTGCATTAGGTTGACATTGGCTTGACACTTTTCTATTGTCTTTGCATTAGGTTGGCATTGGCTTGACATTTTTATATTGTCTTTGCATTAGGTTGACTTTGGCTTGACACTTTTATATTGTCTTTGTGTTAGGTTGAATTTAGCTTGACTGTTTTATATTGTCTTTGCATTAGGTTGGCATTGGCTTGACAGTTTTATATTGTCTTTACATTAGGTTGGCATTGGATCAACATCGTTATATTGTCTTTGCATTAGTTGGCTTGGGCTTGACATTTTTATATTGTCTTTGCATTAGGTTGGCATTGGATCAACATTTTTATATTGTCTTTGCATTAGTTGGCTTTGGCTTGACAGTTTTATATTATCTTTGCATTAGGTTGGCATTGGCTTGATATTTTTATATTGTCTTTGCATTAGGTTGACTTTGGCTTGACATTTTTATATTGTCTTTGCATTAGGTTGGCATTGGATCGACAGTTTTATATTGTATTTGCATTAGTTGGCATTGGCTTGACATTTTTATATTGTCTTTGCATTAGGTTGGCATTGGATCGACAGTTTTATATTGTCTTTGCATTAGTTGGTTTTGGCTTGACATTTATATATTGTCTTTGCATTAGGTTGGCATTGAATCAACATTTTTATATTGTCTTTGCATTAGTTGGCTTTGGCTTGACATTTTTATATTGTCTTTGCATTAGGTTGGCATTGGATCGACAGTTTAATATTGTCTTTGCATTAGATTGGCATTGGCTTGACATTTTTATATTGTCCTTGCATTAGGTTGACTTTGGCTTGACACTTTTATATTGTCTTTGCATTAGATTGAATTTATCTTGACAGTTTTATATTGTCTTTGCATTAGGTTGGCATTGGCTTGACATTTTTATATTGTCTTTGCAGTAGGTTGGCATTGGATCAACATTATTATATTGTCTTTGCATTAGTTGGCTTTGGCTTGTCATTTTTATATTGTCTTTGCATTAGGTTGGCATTGGATCGACAGTTTAATATTGTCTTTGCATTAGGTTGGCATTGGCTTGACATTTTTATATTGCCTTTGCATTAGTTGGCTTTGGCTTGACATTTTTATATTGTCTTTGCATTAGGTTGACTTTGGCTTGACACTTTTATATTGTCTTTGTATTAGTTGGCATTGGCTTGAAACTTTTATATTGTCTTTGCATTAGGTTGACTTTAGCTTGACACTTTTATATTGTCTTTGTATTAGGTTGGCATTGGCTTGACAATTTTATATTGTCTTTGCATTAGGTTGACTTTGGCTTGAGACTTTTTTATTGTCTTTTTATTAGGTTGGCATTGGCTTGACACTTTTATATTGTCTTTGCATTAGGTTGGATTTGGATCGACAGTTTTATATTGTATTTGCATTAGTTGGCATTGGCTTGAAATTTTTATGTTGTCTTTGCATTAGGTTGGCATTGGATCGACAGTTTTATATTGTCTTTGAATTAGTTGGCTTTGGCTTGACATTTATATATTGTCTTTGCATTAGGTTGGCATTGGATCGACAGTTTTACATTGTCTTTGCATTAGGTTGGCATTGGCTTGACAGTTTTATATTGTCTTTGCATTAGGTTGGCTTTCGATTGACAGTTTTATATTGTCTTTGCATTAGTTGGCATTGGCTTGACATTTTTTATATTGTCTTTGCATCAGGTTGGGATTGGATCAACATTTTTATATTGTCTTTGCATTAGTTGGCTTTGGCTTGACATTTTTATATTGTTTTTGCATTAGGTTGGCATTGGATCGACAGTTTAATATTGTCTTTGAATTAGGTTGGCATTGGCTTGACAATTTTATATTGTCCTTGCATTAGGTTGACTTTGGCTTGACACTTTTATATTGTCTTTGTATTAGATTGAATTTAGCTTGACAGTTTTATATTGTCTTTGCATTAGGTTGGCATTGGCTTGACATTTTTATATTGTCTTTGTATTAGGTTGACATTGGATCAACATTTTTATATTGTCTTTGCATTAGTTGGCTTTGGCTTGACATTTTTATATTGTCTTTGCTTTAGGTTGACTTTGCCTTGACACTTTTATATTGTCTTTGTGTTAGGTTGGCATTGGCTTGACACTTTTATATTGTCTTTGCATTAGGTTGACTTTGGCTTGACACTTTTATATTGTCTTTGTATTAGGTTGGCATTGGATCGACATTTTTATATTGACTTTGCATTAGGTTGGCTTTGGCTTGACATTTTTATATTGTCTTTGCATTAGGTTGGCATTGGCTTGACAGTTTTATATTGTCTTTGCATTAGGTTGGTTTTCGATCGACAGTTTTATATTGTATTTGCATTAGTTGGCATTGCCTTGACATTGTTATATTGTCTTTGCATTAGGTTTGCATTGGATCAACATTTTTATATTGTCTTTGCATTAGGTTGGCATTGGATCGACAGTTTAATAATGTCTTTGCATTAGGTTGGCATTGGCTTGAAATTTTTATATTGTCCTTGCATTAGGTTGACTTTGGCTTGACACTTTTATATTGTCTTTGCATTAGATTGAATTTAGCTTGACAGTTTTATATTGTCTTTGCATTGGGTTGGCATTGGCTTGAAATTTTTATATTGTCTTTGCATTAGGTTGGCATTGGATCGACAGTTTAATATTGTCTTTGCATTAGGTTGGCATTGGCTTGAAATTTTTATATTGTCCTTGCATTAGGTTGACTTTGGCTTGACACTTTTATATTGCCTTTGCATTAGGTTGACTTTGGCTTGACAATTTTATATTGTCTTTGCATTAGGTTTACTTTGGCTTGACACTTTTATATTGTCTTTGTATTAGGTTGGCATTGACTTGACACTTTTATATTGTCTTTGCATTAGGTTGGCTTTCGATTGACAGTTTTATATTGTCTTTGCATTAGTTGGCATTGGCTTGACATTTTTTATATTGTCTTTGCATTAGGTTGGGATTGGATCAACATTTTTATATTGTCTTTGCATTAGTTGGCTTTGGCTTGACATTTTTATATTGTTTTTGCATTAGGTTGGCATTGGATCGACAGTTTAATATTGTCTTTGCATTAGGTTGGCATTGGCTTGACAATTTTATATTGTCCTTGCATTAGGTTGACTTTGGCTTGACACTTTTATATTGTCTTTGTATTAGATTGAATTTGGCTTGACAGTTTTATATTGTCTTTGCATTAGGTTGGCATTGGCTTGACATTTTTATATTGTCTTTGTATTAGGTTGACATTGGATCAACATTTTTATATTGTCTATGCATTAGTTGGCTTTGGCTTGACATTTTTATATTGTCTTTGCTTTAGGTTGACTTTGCCTTGACACTTTTATATTGTCTTTGTATTAGGTTGGCACTGGCTTGACACTTTTATATTGTCTTTGCATTAGGTTGACTTTGGGTTGACACTTTTATATTGTCTTTGTATTAGGTTGGCATTGGATCGACATTTTTATATTGACTTTGCATTAGGTTGGCTTTGGCTTGACATTTTTATATTGTCTTTACATTAGGTTGGCATTGGCTTGACAGTTTTATATTGTCTTTGCATTAGGTTGGTTTTCGATCGACAGTTTTATATTGTATTTGCATTAGTTGGCATTGCCTTGACATTGTTATATTGTCTTTGCATTAGGTTTGCATTGGATCAACATTTTTATATTGTCTTTGCATTAGGTTGGCATTGGATCGACAGTTTAATAATGTCTTTGCATTAGGTTGGCATTGGCTTGAAATTTTTATATTGTCCTTGCATTAGGTTGACTTTGGCTTGACACTTTTATATTGTCTTTGCATTAGATTGAATTTAGCTTGACAGTTTTATATTGTCTTTGCATTGGGTTGGCATTGGCTTGAAATTTTTATATTGTCTTTGCATTAGGTTGACTTTGGCTTGACAATTTTATATTGTCTTTGCATTAGGTTTACTTTGGCTTGACACTTTTATATTGTCTTTGTATTAGGTTGGCATTGACTTGACACTTTTATATTGTCTTTGCATTAGTTGGCTTTGGCTTGACATTTTTATATTGTCTTTGCATTAGGTTGGCATTGGATCGACAGTTTAATATTGTCTTTGCATTAGATTGGCATTGGCTTGACATTTTTATATTGTCCTTGCATTAGGTTGACTTTGGCTTGACACTTTTATATTGTCTTTGCATTAGATTGAATTTATCTTGACAGTTTTATATTGTTTTTGCATTAGGTTGGCATTGGCTTGACATTTTTATATTGTCTTTGCAGTAGGTTGGCATTGGATCAACATTTTTATATTGTCTTTGCATTAGTTGGCTTTGGCTTGTCATTTTTATATTGTCTTTGCATTAGGTTGGCATTGGATCGACAGTTTAATATTGTCTTTGCATTAGGTTGGCATTGGCTTGACAATTTTATATTGTCCTTGCATTAGGTTGACTTTGGCTTGACACTTTTATATTGTCTTTGTATTAGATTGAATTTAGCTTGACAGTTTTATATTGTCTTTGCATTAGGTTGGCATTGGCTTGACATTTTTATATTGTCTTTGTATTAGGTTGACATTGGATCAACATTTTTATATTGTCTATGCATTAGTTGGCTTTGGCTTGACATTTTTATATTGTCTTTGCTTTAGGTTGACTTTGCCTTGACACTTTTATATTGTCTTTGTATTAGGTTGGCACTGGCTTGACACTTTTATATTGTCTTTGCATTAGGTTGACTTTGGGTTGACACTTTTATATTGTCTTTGTATTAGGTTGGCATTGGATCGACATTTTTATATTGACTTTGCATTAGGTTGGCTTTGGCTTGACATTTTTATATTGTCTTTGCATTAGGTTGGCATTGGCTTGACAGTTTTATATTGTCTTTGCATTAGGTTGGTTTTCGATCGACAGTTTTATATTGTATTTGCATTAGTTGGCATTGCCTTGACATTGTTATATTGTCTTTGCATTAGGTTTGCATTGGATCAACATTTTTATATTGTCTTTGCATTAGGTTGGCATTGGATCGACAGTTTAATAATGTCTTTGCATTAGGTTGGCATTGGCTTGAAATTTTTATATTGTCCTTGCATTAGGTTGACTTTGGCTTGACACTTTTATATTGTCTTTGCATTAGATTGAATTTAGCTTGACAGTTTTATATTGTCTTTGCATTAGGTTGACTTTGGCTTGACACTTTTATATTGCCTTTGCATTAGGTTGACTTTGGCTTGACAATTTTATATTGTCTTTGCATTAGGTTTACTTTGGCTTGACACTTTTATATTGTCTTTGCATTAGTTGGCTTTGGCTTGACATTTTTATATTGTCTTTGCATTAGGTTGGCATTGGATCGACAGTTTAATATTGTCTTTGCATTAGATTGGCATTGGCTTGACATTTTTATATTGTCCTTGCATTAGGTTGACTTTGGCTTGACACTTTTATATTGTCTTTGCATTAGATTGAATTTATCTTGACAGTTTTATATTGTCTTTGCATTAGGTTGGCATTGGCTTGACATTTTTATATTGTCTTTGCAGTAGGTTGGCATTGGATCAACATTTTTATATTGTCTTTGCATTAGTTGGCTTTGGCTTGTCATTTTTATATTGTCTTTGCATTAGGTTGGCATTGGATCGACAGTTTAATATTGTCTTTGCATTAGGTTGGCATTGGCTTGACATTTTTATATTGCCTTTGCATTAGTTGGCTTTGGCTTGACATTTTTATATTGTCTTTGCATTAGGTTGACTTTGGCTTGACACTTTTATATTGTCTTTGTATTAGTTGGCATTGGCTTGAAACTTTTATACTGTCTTTGCATTAGGTTGACTTTAGCTTGACACTTTTATATTGTCTTTGTATTAGGTTGGCATTGGCTTGACAATTTTATATTGTCTTTGCATTAGGTTGACTTTGGCTTGAGACTTTTTTATTGTCTTTGTATTAGGTTGGTATTGGCTTGACACTTTTATATTGTCGTTGCATTAGGTTGGATTTGGATCGACAGTTTTATATTGTATTTGCATTAGTTGGCATTGGCTTGAAATTTTTATGTTGTCTTTGCATTAGGTTGGCATTGGATCGACAGTTTTATATTGTCTTTGAATTAGTTGGCTTTGGCTTGACATTTATATATTGTCTTTGCATTAGGTTGGCATTGGATCGACAGTTTTACATTGTCTTTGCATTAGGTTGGCATTGGCTTGACAGTTTTATATTGTCTTTGCATTAGGTTGGCTTTCGATTGACAGTTTTATATTGTCTTTGCATTAGTTGGCATTGGCTTGACATTTTTTATATTGTCTTTGCATCAGGTTGGGATTGGATCAACATTTTTATATTGTCTTTGCATTAGTTGTCTTTGGCTTGACATTTTTATATTGTTTTTGCATTAGGTTGGCATTGGATCGACAGTTTAATATTGTCTTTGCATTAGGTTGGCATTGGCTTGACACTTTTATATTGTCTTTGTATTAGATTGAATTTAGCTTGACAGTTTTATATTGTCTTTGCATTAGGTTGGCATTGGCTTGACATTTTTATATTGTCTTTGTATTAGGTTGACATTGGATCAACATTTTTATATTGTCTTTGCATTAGTTGGCTTTGGCTTGACATTTTTATATTGTCTTTGCTTTAGGTTGACTTTGCCTTGACACTTTTATATTGTCTTTGTATTAGGTTGGCATTGGCTTGACACTTTTATATTGTCTTTGCATTAGGTTGACTTTGGCTTGACACTTTTATATTGTCTTTGTATTAGGTTGGCATTGGATCGACATTTTTATATTGACTTTGCATTAGGTTGGCTTTGGCTTGACATTTTTATATTGTCTTTGCATTAGGTTGGCATTGGCTTGACAGTTTTATATTGTCTTTGCATTAGGTTGGTTTTCGATCGACAGTTTTATATTGTATTTGCATTAGTTGGCATTGCCTTGACATTGTTATATTGTCTTTGCATTAGGTTTGCATTGGATCAACATTTTTATATTGTCTTTGCATTAGGTTGGCATTGGATCGACAGTTTAATAATGTCTTTGCATTAGGTTGGCATTGGCTTGAATTTTTTATATTGTCCTTGCATTAGGTTGACTTTGGCTTGACACTTTTATATTGTCTTTGCATTAGATTGAATTTAGCTTGAGAGTTTTATATTGTCTTTGCATTGGGTTGGCATTGGCTTGAAATTTTTATATTGTCTTTGCATTAGGTTGGCATTGGATCGACAGTTTAATATTGTCTTTGCATTAGGTTGGCATTGGCTTGAAATTTTTATATTGTCCTTGCATTAGGTTGACTTTGGCTTGACACTTTTATATTGCCTTTGCATTAGGTTGACTTTGGCTTGACAATTTTATATTGTCTTTGCATTAGGTTTACTTTGGCTTGACACTTTTATATTGTCTTTGTATTAGGTTGGCATTGACTTGACACTTTTATATTGTCTTTGCATTAGGTTGGCTTTCGATTGACAGTTTTATATTGTCTTTGCATTAGTTGGCATTGGCTTGACATTTTTTATATTGTCTTTGCATTAGGTTGGGATTGGATCAACATTTTTATATTGTCTTTGCATTAGTTGGCTTTGGCTTGACATTTTTATATTGTTTTTGCATTAGGTTGGCATTGGATCGACAGTTTAATATTGTCTTTGCATTAGGTTGGCATTGGCTTGACAATTTTATATTGTCCTTGCATTAGGTTGACTTTGGCTTGACACTTTTATATTGTCTTTGTATTAGATTGAATTCAGCTTGACAGTTTTATATTGTCTTTGCATTAGGTTGGCATTGGCTTGACATTTTTATATTGTCTTTGTATTAGGTTGACATTGGATCAACATTTTTATATTGTCTATGCATTAGTTGGCTTTGGCTTGACATTTTTATATTGTCTTTGCTTTAGGTTGACTTTGCCTTGACACTTTTATACTGTCTTTGTATTAGGTTGGCATTGGCTTGACACTTTTATATTGTCTTTGCATTAGGTTGACTTTGGGTTGACACTTTTATATTGTCTTTGTATTAGGTTGGCATTGGAACGACAGTTTTATATTGTCTTTGCATTAGGTTGGCATTGGCTTGACATTTATATATTGACTTTGCATTAGGTTGACTTTGGCTTGACACTTTTATATTGTCCTTGCATTAGGTTGACTTTGGCTTGACACTTTTATATTGTCTTTGCATTAGATTGAATTTAGCTTGACAGTTTTATATTGTCTTTGCATTGGGTAGGCATTGGCTTGAAATTTTTATATTGTCTTTGCATTAGGTTGGCATTGGATCGACAGTTTAATATTGTCTTTGCATTAGGTTGGCATTGGCTTGAAATTTTTATATTGTCCTTGCATTAGGTTGACTTTGGCTTGACACTTTTATATTGCGTTTGCATTAGGTTGACTTTGGCTTGACAATTTTATATTGTCTTTGCATTAGGTTTACTTTGGCTTGACACTTTTATATTGTCTTTGTATTAGGTTGGCATTGACTTGACACTTTTATATTGTCTTTGCATTAGGTTGACTTTGGCTTGACACTTTTATATTGTCTTTGTATTAGGTTGAATTTAGCTTGATAGTTTTATATTGTCTTTGCATTAGGTTGGCATTGGCTTGACAGTTTTATATTGTCTTTGCATTAGGTTGACTTTGGCTTGAAACTTTTATATTGTCTTTGTATTAGGTTGAATTTAGCTTGACAGTTTTATATTGTCTTTGCATTAGGTTGGCATTGGCTTGAAACTTTTATATTGTCTTTGCATTAGGTTGGCATTGGCTTGACAATTTTATATTGTCTTTGCATTAGGTTGACTTTGGCTTGAGACTTTTTTATTGTCTTTGTATTATGTTGGCATTGGCTTGACACTTTTATATTGTCTTTGCATTAGGTTGGATTTGGATCGACAGTTTTATATTGTATTTGCATTAGTTGGCATTGGCTTGAAATTGTTATGTTCTCTTTGCATTAGGTTGGCATTGGATCGACAGTTTTATATTGTCTTTGATTTAGTTGGCTTTGGCTTGACATTTATATATTGTCTTTGCATTAGGTTGGCATTGGATCGACAGTTTTATATTGTCTTTGCATTAGGTTGGCATTGGCTTGACAGTTTTATATTGTCTTTGCATTAGGTTGGCTTTCGATTGACAGTTTTATATTGTCTTTGCATTAGTTGGCATTGGCTTGACATTTTTTATATCGTCTTTGCATTAGGTTGGGATTGGATCAACATTTTTATATTGTCTTTGCATTAGTTGGCTTTGGCTTGACATTTTTATATTGTTTTTGCATTAGGTTGGCATTGGATCGACAGGTTAATATTGTCTTTGCATTAGGTTGGCATTGGCTTGACAATTTTATATTGTCCTTGCATTAGGTTGACTTTGGCTTGACACTTTTATATTGTCTTTGTATTAGATTGAATTTAGCTTGACAGTTTTATATTGTCTTTGCATTAGGTTGGCATTGGCTTGACATTTTTATATTGTCTTTGTATTAGGTTGACATTGGATCAACATTTTTATATTGTCTTTGCATTAGTTGGCTTTGGCTTGACATTTTTATATTGTCTTTGCTTTAGGTTGACTTTGCCTTGACACTTTTATATTGTCTTTGTATTAGGTTGGCATTGGCTTGACACTTTTATATTGTCTTTGCATTAGGTTGACTTTGGCTTGACACTTTTATATTGTCTTTGTATTAGGTTGGCATTGGATCGACATTTTTATATTGACTTTGCATTAGGTTGGCTTTGGCTTGACATTTTTATATTGTCTTTGCATTAGGTTGGCATTGGATCGACAGTTTAATAATGTCTTTGCATTAGGTTGGCATTGGCTTGAAATTTTTATATTGTCCTTGCATTAGGTTGACTTTGGCTTGACACTTTTATATTGTCTTTGCATTAGATTGAATTTAGCTTGACAGTTTTATATTGTCTTTGCATTGGGTTGGCATTGGCTTGAAATTTTTATATTGTCTTTGCATTAGGTTGACTTTGGCTTGACACTTTTATATTGCCTTTGCATTAGGTTGACTTTGGCTTGACAATTTTATATTGTCTTTGCATTAAGTTTACTTTGGCTTGACACTTTTATATTGTCTTTGTATTAGGTTGGCATTGACTTGACACTTTTATATTGTCTTTGCATTAGGTTGACTTTGGCTTGACACTTTTATATTGTCTTTGTATTAGGTTGAATTTAGCTTGATAGTTTTATATTGTCTTTGCATTAGGTTGGCATTGGCTTGACAGTGTTATATTGTCTTTGCATTAGGTTGACTTTGGCTTGAAACTTTTATATTGTCTTTGTATTAGGTTGAATTTAGCTTGACAGTTTTATATTGTCTTTGCATTAGGTTGGCATTGGCTTGACAGTTTTATATTGTTTTGACATTAGGTTGGCATTGGATCGACAGTTTAATATTGTTTTTGCATTAGGTTGGCATTGGCTTGACAGTTTTATATTGTTTTTGCATTAGGTTGACTTTGGTTTGACACTTTTATATTGTCTTTGTATTAGGTTGGCATTGGCTTGACAGTTTTATATTTTCTTTGCATTAGGTTGACATTGGCTTGACACTTTTCTATTGTCTTTGTATTAGGTTGGCATTGGCTTGACACTTTTATATTGTCTTTGCATTAGGTTGACTTTGGCTTGACACTTTTATATTTTCTTTGTATTAGGTTGGCATTGGCTTGACACTTTTATATTGTCTTTGCATTAGGTTGACTTTGGCTTGACACTTTTATATTGTCTTTGTATTAGGTTGACATTGGCATAACAGTTTTATATTGTCTTTGCATTAGGTTGGCATTGGAACGACAGTTTTATATTGTCTTTGCATTAGGTTGGCATTGGCTTGACATTTATATATTGACTTTGCATTAGGTTGACTTTGGCTTGACACTTTTATATTGACTTTGCATTAGGTTGGCATTGGCTTGTGAGTTTTATATTGTCTTTACATTAGGTTGGCATTGGATCAACATTGTTATATTGTCTTTGCATTAGTTGGCTTTGGTTTGACATTTTTATATTGTCTTTGCATTAGGTTGGCATTGGATCAACATTTTTATATTGTCTTTGCATTAGTTGCCTTTGGCTTTACATTTTTATATTGTCTTTACATTAGGTTGGCATTGGATCAACATTTTTATATTGTCTTTGCATTAGTTGGCTTTGGCTTGACATTTCCATATTGTCTTTGCATTAGGTTGGCATTGGATCGACAGTTTTATATTGTCTTTGCATTAGGTTGGCATTGGCTTGACAGTTTTATATTGTCTTTGCATTAGGTTGGCTTTCGATTGACAGTTTTATATTGTCTTTGCATTAGTTGGCATTGGCTTGACATTTTTTATATTGTCTTTGCATTAGGTTGGGATTGGATCAACATTTTTATATTGTCTTTGCATTAGTTGGCTTTGGCTTGACATTTTTATATTGTTTTTGCATTAGGTTGGCATTGGATCGACAGTTTAATATTGTCTTTGCATTAGGTTGGCATTGGCTTGACAATTTTATATTGTCCTTGCATTAGGTTGACTTTGGCTTGACACTTTTATATTGTCTTTGTATTAGATTGAATTTAGCTTGACAGTTTTATATTGTCTTTGCATTAGGTTGGCATTGGATTGACATTTTTATATTGTCTTTGTATTAGGTTGACATTGGATCAACATTTTTATATTGTCTTTGCATTAGTTGGCTTTGGCTTGACATTTTTATATTGTCTTTGCTTTAGGTTGACTTTGCCTTGACACTTTTATATTGTCTTTGTATTAGGTTGGCATTGGCTTGACACTTTTATATTGCCTTTGCATTAGGTTGACTTTGGCTTGACACTTTTATATTGTCTTTGCATTAGGTTGGCATTGGATCGACAGTTTAATATTGTCTTTGCATTAGGTTGGCATTGGCTTGACATTTTTATATTGCCTTTGCATTAGTTGGCTTTGGCTTGACATTTTTATATTGTCTTTGCATTAGGTTGACTTTGGCTTGACACTTTTATATTGTCTTTGTATAAGTTGGCATTGGCTTGAAACTTTTATATTGTCTTTGCATTAGGTTGACTTTAGCTTGACACTTTTATATTGTCTTTGTATTAGGTTGGCATTGGCTTGACAATTTTATATTGTCTTTGCATTAGGTTGACTTTGGCTTGAGACTTTTTTATTGTCTTTGTATTAGGTTGGCATTGGCTTGACACTTTTATATTGTCTTTGCATTAGGTTGGATTTGGATCGACAGTTTTATATTGTATTTGCATTAGTTGGCATTGGCTTGAAATTTTTATGTTGTCTTTGCATTAGGTTGGCATTGGATCGACAGTTTTATATTGTCTTTGAATTAGTTGGCTTTGGCTTGACATTTATATATTGTCTTTGCATTAGGTTGGCATTGGATCGACAGTTTTATATTGTCATTGCATTAGGTTGGCATTGGCTTGACAGTTTTATATTGTCTTTGCATTAGGTTGGCTTTCGATTGACAGTTTTATATTGTCTTTGCATTAGTTGGCATTGGCTTGACATTTTTTATATTGTCTTTGCATTAGGTTGGGATTGGATCAACATTTTTATATTGTCTTTGCATTAGTTGGCTTTGGCTTGACATATTTATATTGTTTTTGCATTAGGTTGGCATTGGATCGACAGTTTAATATTGTCTTTGCATTAGGTTGGCATTGGCTTGACAATTTTATATTGTCCTTGCATTAGGTTGACTTTGGCTTGACACTTTTATATTGTCTTTGTATTAGATTGAATTTAGCTTGACAGTTTTATATTGTCTTTGCATTAGGTTGGCATTGGCTTGACATTTTTATATTGTCTTTGTATTAGGTTGACATTGGATCAACATTTTTATATTGTCTTTGCATTAGGTTGGCATTGGATCGACAGTTTAATAATGTCTTTGCATTAGGTTGGCATTGGCTTGAAATGTTTATATTGTCCTTGCATTAGGTTGACTTTGGCTTGACACTTTTATATTGTCTTTGCATTAGATTGAATTTAGCTTGACAGTTTTATATTGTCTTTGCATTGGGTTGGCATTGGCTTGAAATTTGTATATTGTCTTTGCATTAGGTTGGCATTGAATCGACAGTTTAATATTGTCTTTGCATTAGGTTGGCATTGGCTTGAAATTTTTATATTGTCCTTGCATTAGGTTGACTTTGGCTTGACACTTTTATATTGCCTTTGCATTAGGTTGACTTTGGCTTGACAATTTTATATTGTCTTTGCATTAGGTTTACTTTGGCTTGACACTTTTATATTGTCTTTGTATTAGGTTGGCATTGACTTGACACTTTTATATTGTCTTTGCATTAGGTTGACTTTGGCTTGACACTTTTATATTGTCTTTGTATTAGGTTGAATTTAGCTTGATAGTTTTATATTGTCTTTGCATTAGGTTGGCATTGGCTTGACAGTTATATATTGTCTTTGCATTAGGTTGACTTTGGCTTGAAACTTTTATATTGTCTTTGTATTAGGTTGAATTTAGCTTGACACTTTTATATTGTCTTTGCATTAGGTTGGCATTGGATCGACAGTTTAATATTGTCTTTGCATTAGGTTGGCATTGGCTTGACATTTTTATATTGCCTTTGCATTAGTTGGCTTTGGCTTGACATTTTTATATTGTCTTTGCATTAGGTTGACTTTGGCTTGACACTTTTATATTGTCTTTGTATTAGTTGGCATTGGCTTGAAACTTTTATATTGTCTTTGCATTAGGTTGACTTTAGCTTGACACTTTTATATTGTCTTTGTATTAGGTTGGCATTGGCTTGACAATTTTATATTGTCTTTGCATTAGGTTGACTTTGGCTTGAGACTTTTTTATTGTCTTTGTATTAGGTTGGCATTGGCTTGACACTTTTATATTGTCTTTGCATTAGGTTGGATTTGGATCGACAGTTTTATATTGTATTTGCATTAGTTGGCATTGGCTTGAAATTTTTATGTTGTCTTTGCATTAGGTTGGCATTGGATCGACAGTTTTATATTGTCTTTGAATTAGTTGGCTTTGGCTTGACATTTATATATTGTCTTTGCATTAGGTTGGCATTGGATCAACAGTTTTATATTGTCTTTGCATTAGGTTGGCATTGGCTTGACAGTTTTATATTGGCTTTGCATTTGGTTGGCTTTCGATTGACAGTTTTATATTGTCTTTGCATTAGTTGGCATTGGCTTGACATTTTTTATATTGTCTTTGCATTAGGTTGGGATTGGATCAACATTTTTATATTGTCTTTGCATTAGTTGGCTTTGGATTGACATTTTTATATTGTTTTTGCATTAGGTTGGCATTGGATCGACAGTTTAATATTGTCTTTGCATTAGGTTGGCATTGGCTTGACAATTTTATATTGTCCTTGCATTAGGTTGACTTTGGCTTGACACTTTTATATTGTCTTTGTATTAGATTGAATTTAGCTTGACAGTTTTATATTGTCTTTGCATTAGGTTGGCATTGGCTTGACATTTTTATATTGTCTTTGTATTAGGTTGACATTGGATCAACATTTTTATATTGTCTTTGCATTAGTTGGCTTTGGCTTGACATTTTTATATTGTCTTTGCTTTAGGTTGACTTTGCCTTGACACTTTTATATTGTCTTTGTATTAGGTTGGCATTGGCTTGACACTTTTATATTGTCTTTGCATTAGGTTGACTTTGGCTTGACACTTTTATATTGTCTTTGTATTAGGTTGGCATTGGATCGACATTTTTATATTGACTTTGCATTAGGTTGGCTTTGGCTTGACATTTTTATATTGTCTTTGCATTAGGTTGGCATTGGCTTGACAGTTTTATATTGTCTTTGCATTAGGTTTGCATTGGATCAACATTTTTCTATTGTCTTTGCATTAGGTTGGCATTGGATCGACAGTTTAATAATGTCTTTGCATTAGGTTGGCATTGGCTTGAAATTTTTATATTGTCCTTGCATTAGGTTGACTTTGGCTTGACACTTTTATATTGTCTTTGCATTAGATTGAATTTAGCTTGACAGTTTTATATTGTCTTTGCATTGGGTTGGCATTGGCTTGAAATTTTTATATTGTCTTTGCATTAGGTTGGCATTGGATCGACAGTTTAATATTGTCTTTGCATTAGGTTGGCATTGGCTTGAAATTTTTATATTGTCCTTGCATTAGGTTGACTTTGGCTTGACACTTTTATATTGCGTTTGCATTAGGTTGACTTTGGCTTGACAATTTTATATTGTCTTTGCATTAGGTTTACTTTGGCTTGACACTTTTATATTGTCTTTGTATTAGGTTGGCATTGACTTGACACTTTTATATTGTCTTTGCATTAGGTTGACTTTGGCTTGACACTTTTATATTGTCTTTGTATTAGGTTGAATTTAGCTTGATAGTTTTATATTGTCTTTGCATTAGGTTGGCATTGGCTTGACAGTTTTATATTGTCTTTGCATTAGGTTGACTTTGGCTTGAAACTTTTATATTGTCTTTGTATTAGGTTGAATTTAGCTTGACAGTTTTATATTGTCTTTGCATTAGGTTGGCATTGGCTTGAAACTTTTATATTGTCTTTGCATTAGGTTGGCATTGGCTTGACAATTTTATATTGTCTTTGCATTAGGTTGACTTTGGCTTGAGACTTTTTTATTGTCTTTGTATTAGGTTGGCATTGGCTTGACACTTTTATATTGTCTTTGCATTAGGTTGGATTTGGATCGACAGTTTTATATTGTATTTGCATTAGTTGGCATTGGCTTGAAATTTTTATGTTGTCTTTGCATTAGGTTGGCATTGGATCGACAGTTTTATATTGTCTTTGAATTAGTTGGCTTTGGCTTGACATTTATATATTGTCTTTGCATTAGGTTGGCATTGGATCAACAGTTTTATATTGTCTTTGCATTAGGTTGGCATTGGCTTGACAGTTTTATATTGGCTTTGCATTAGGTTGGCTTTCGATTGACAGTTTTATATTGTCTTTGCATTAGTTGGCATTGGCTTGACATTTTTTATATTGTCTTTGCATTAGGTTGGGATTGGATCAACATTTTTATATTGTCTTTGCATTAGTTGGCTTTGGATTGACATTTTTATATTGTTTTTGCATTAGGTTGGCATTGGATCGACAGTTTAATATTGTCTTTGCATTAGGTTGGCATTGGCTTGACAATTTTATATTGTCCTTGCATTAGGTTGACTTTGGCTTGACACTTTTATATTGTCTTTGTATTAGATTGAATTTAGCTTGACAGTTTTATATTGTCTTTGCATTAGGTTGGCATTGGCTTGACATTTTTATATTGTCTTTGTATTAGGTTGACATTGGATCGACATTTTTATATTGACTTTGCATTAGGTTGGCTTTGGCTTGACATTTTTATATTGTCTTTGCATTAGGTTGGCATTGGCTTGACAGTTTTATATTGTCTTTGCATTAGGTTGGCATTGGATCGACAGTTTAATAATGTCTTTGCATTAGGTTGGCATTGGCTTGAAATTTTTATATTGTCCTTGCATTAGGTTGACTTTGGCTTGACACTTTTATATTGTCTTTGCATTAGATTGAATTTAGCTTGACAGTTTTATATTGTCTTTGCATTGGGTTGGCATTGGCTTGAAATTTTTATATTGTCTTTGCATTAGGTTGGCATTGGATCGACAGTTTAATATTGTCTTTGCATTAGGTTGGCATTGGCTTGAAATTTTTATATTGTCCTTGCATTAGGTTGACTTTGGCTTGACACTTTTATATTGCGTTTGCATTAGGTTGACTTTGGCTTGACAATTTTATATTGTCTTTGCATTAGGTTTACTTTGGCTTGACACTTTTATATTGTCTTTGTATTAGGTTGGCATTGACTTGACACTTTTATATTGTCTTTGCATTAGGTTGACTTTGGCTTGACACTTTTATATTGTCTTTGTATTAGGTTGAATTTAGCTTGATAGTTTTATATTGTCTTTGCATTAGGTTGGCATTGGCTTGACAGTTTTATATTGTCTTTGCATTAGGTTGATTTTGGCTTGAAACTTTTATATTGTCTTTGTATTAGGTTGAATTTAGCTTGACAGTTTTATATTGTCTTTGCATTAGGTTGGCATTGGCTTGAAACTTTTATATTGTCTTTGCATTAGGTTGGCATTGGCTTGACAATTTTATATTGTCTTTGCATTAGGTTGACTTTGGCTTGAGACTTTTTTATTGTCTTTGTATTATGTTGGCATTGGCTTGACACTTTTATATTGTCTTTGCATTAGGTTGGATTTGGATCGACAGTTTTATATTGTATTTGCATTAGTTGGCATTGGCTTGAAATTTTTATGTTGTCTTTGCATTAGGTTGGCATTGGATCGACAGTTTTATATTGTCTTTGATTTAGTTGGCTTTGGCTTGACATTTATATATTGTCTTTGCATTAGGTTGGCATTGGATCGACAGTTTTATATTGTCTTTGCATTAGGTTGGCATTGGCTTGACAGTTTTATATTGTCTTTGCATTAGGTTGGCTTTCGATTGACAGTTTTATATTGTCTTTGCATTAGTTGGCATTGGCTTGACATTTTTTATATTGTCTTTGCATTAGGTTGGGATTGGATCAACATTTTTATATTGTCTTTGCATTAGTTGGCTTTGGCTTGACATTTTTATATTGTTTTTGCATTAGGTTGGCATTGGATCGACAGTTTAATATTGTCTTTGCATTAGGTTGGCATTGGCTTGACAATTTTATATTGTCCTTGCATTAGGTTGACTTTGGCTTGACACTTTTATATTGTCTTTGTATTAGATTGAATTTAGCTTGACAGTTTTATATTGTCTTTGCATTAGGTTGGCATTGGCTTGACATTTTTATATTGTCTTTGTATTAGGTTGACATTGGATCAACATTTTTATATTGTCTTTGCATTAGTTGGCTTTGGCTTGACATTTTTATATTGTCTTTGCTTTAGGTTGACTTTGCCTTGACACTTTTATATTGTCTTTGTATTAGGTTGGCATTGGCTTGACACTTTTATATTGTCTTTGCATTAGGTTGACTTTGGCTTGACACTTTTATATTGTCTTTGTATTAGGTTGGCATTGGATCGACATTTTTATATTGACTTTGCATTAGGTTGGCTTTGGCTTGACATTTTTATATTGTCTTTGCATTAGGTTGGCATTGGCTTGACAGTTTTATATTGTCTTTGCATTAGGTTGGTTTTCGATCGACAGTTTTATATTGTATTTGCATTAGTTGGCATTGCCTTGACATTGTTATATTGTCTTTGCATTAGGTTTGCATTGGATCAACATTTTTATATTGTCTTTGCATTAGGTTGGCATTGGATCGACAGTTTAATAATGTCTTTGCATTAGGTTGGCATTGGCTTGAAATTTTTATATTGTCCTTGCATTAGGTTGACTTTGGCTTGACACTTTTATATTGTCTTTGCATTAGATTGAATTTAGCTTGACAGTTTTATATTGTCTTTGCATTGGGTTGGCATTGGCTTGAAATTTTTATATTGTCTTTGCATTAGGTTGGCATTGGATCGACAGTTTAATATTGTCTTTGCATTAGGTTGGCATTGGCTTGAAATTTTTATATTGTCCTTGCATTAGGTTGACTTTGGCTTGACACTTTTATATTGCCTTTGCATTAGGTTGACTTTGGCTTGACAATTTTATATTGTCTTTGCATTAGGTTTACTTTGGCTTGACACTTTTATATTGTCTTTGTATTAGGTTGGCATTGACTTGACACTTTTATATTGTCTTTGCATTAGGTTGACTTTGGCTTGACACTTTTATATTGTCTTTGTATTAGGTTGAATTTAGCTTGATAGTTTTATATTGTCTTTGCATTAGGTTGGCATTGGCTTGACAGTTTTATATTGTCTTTGCATTAGGTTGACTTTGGCTTGAAACTTTTATATTGTCTTTGTATTAGGTTGAATTTAGCTTGACAGTTTTATATTGTCTTTGCATTAGGTTGGCATTGGCTTGACAGTTTTATATTGTTTTGACATTAGGTTGGCATTGGATCGACAGTTTAATATTGTCTTTGCATTTGTTGGCTTTGGCTTGACATTTTTATATTGTCTTTGCTTTAGGTTGACTTTGCCTTGACACTTTTATATTGTCTTTGTATTAGGTTGGCATTGGCTTGACACTTTTATATTGTCTTTGCATTAGGTTGACTTTGGCTTGACACTTTTATATTGTCTTTGCATTAGGTTGGCATTGGATCGACAGTTTAATATTGTCTTTGCATTAGGTTGGCATTGGCTTGACATTTTTATATTGCCTTTGCATTAGTTGGCTTTGGCTTGACATTTTTATATTGTCTTTGCATTAGGTTGACTTTGGCTTGACACTTTTATATTGTCTTTGTATTAGTTGGCATTGGCTTGAAACTTTTATATTGTCTTTGCATTAGGTTGACTTTAGCTTGACACTTTTATATTGTCTTTGTATTAGGTTGGCATTGGCTTGACAATTTTATATTGTCTTTGCATTAGGTTGACTTTGGCTTGAGACTTTTTTATTGTCTTTGTATTAGGTTGGCATTGGCTTGACACTTTTATATTGTCTTTGCATTAGGTTGGATTTGGATCGACAGTTTTATATTGTATTTGCATTAGTTGGCATTGGCTTGACATTTGTATGTTGTCTTTGCATTAGGTTGGCATTGGATCGACAGTTTTATATTGTCTTTGCATTAGGTTGGCATTGGCTTGAAATTTTTATATTGTCCTTGCATTAGGTTGACTTTGGCTTGACACTTTTATATTGCCTTTGCATTAGGTTGACTTTGGCTTGACAATTTTATATTGTCTTTGCATTAGGTTTACTTTGGCTTGACACTTTTATATTGTCTTTGTATTAGGTTGGCATTGATTTGACACTTTTATATTGTCTTTGCATTAGGTTGACTTTGGCTTGACACTTTTATATTGTCTTTGTATTAGGTTGAATTTAGCTTGATAGTTTTATATTGTCTTTGCATTAGGTTGGCATTGGCTTGACAGTTTTATATTGTCTTTGCATTAGGTTGACTTTGGCTTGAAACTTTTATATTGTCTTTGTATTAGGTTGAATTTAGCTTGACAGTTTTATATTGTCTTTGCATTAGGTTGGCATTGGCTTGACAGTTTTATATTGTCTTTGCATTAGGTTGGCTTTCGATTGACAGTTTTATATTGTCTTTGCATTAGTTGGCATTGGCTTGACATTTTTTATATTGTCTTTGCATTAGGTTGGGATTGGATCAACATTTTTATATTGTCTTTGCATTAGTTGGCTTTGGCTTGACATTTTTATATTGTTTTTGCATTAGGTTGGCATTGGATCGACAGTTTAATATTGTCTTTGCATTAGGTTGGCATTGGCTTGACAATTTTATATTGTCCTTGCATTAGGTTGACTTTGGCTTGACACTTTTATATTGTCTTTGTATTAGATTGAATTTAGCTTGACAGTTTTATATTGTCTTTGCATTAGGTTGGCATTGGCTTGACATTTTTATATTGTCTTTGTATTAGGTTGACATTGGATCAACATTTTTATATTGTCTTTGCATTAGTTGGCTTTGGCTTGACATTTTTATATTGTCTTTGCTTTAGGTTGACTTTGCCTTCTTTTATATTGTCTTTGTATTAGGTTGGCATTGGCTTGACACTTTTATATTGTCTTTGCATTAGGTTGACTTTGGCTTGACACTTTTATATTGTCTTTGTATTAGGTTGGCATTGGATCGACATTTTTATATTGACTTTGCATTAGGTTGGCTTTGGCTTGACATTTTTATATTGTCTTTGCATTAGGTTGGCATTGGCTTGACAGTTTTATATTGTCTTTGCATTAGGTTGGTTTTCGATCGACAGTTTTATATTGTATTTGCATTAGTTGGCATTGCCTTGACATTGTTATATTGTCTTTGCATTAGGTTTGCATTGGATCAACATTTTTATATTGTCTTTGCATTAGGTTGGCATTGGATCGACAGTTTAATAATGTCTTTGCATTAGGTTGGCATTGGCTTGAAATTTTTATATTGTCCTTGCATTAGGTTGACTTTGGCTTGACACTTTTATATTGTCTTTGCATTAGATTGAATTTAGCTTGACAGTTTTATATTGTTTTTGCATTGGGTTGGCATTGGCTTGAAATTTTTATATTGTCTTTGCATTAGGTTGGCATTGGCTTGAAATTGTTATATTGTCCTTGCATTAGGTTGACTTTGGCTTGACACTTTTATATTGCCTTTGCATTAGGTTGACTTTGGCTTGACAATTTTATATTGTCTTTGCATTAGGTTTACTTTGGCTTGACACTTTTATATTGTCTTTGTATTAGGTTGGCATTGACTTGACACTTTTATATTGTCTTTGCATTAGGTTGACTTTGGCTTGACACTTTTATATTGTCTTTGTATTAGGTTGAATTTAGCTTGATAGTTTTATATTGTCTTTGCATTAGGTTGGCATTGGCTTGACAGTTTTATATTGTCTTTGCATTAGGTTGACTTTGGCTTGAAACTTTTATATTGTCTTTGTATTAGGTTGAATTTAGCTTGACACTTTTATATTGTCTTTGCATTAGGTTGGCATTGGCTTGACAGTTTTATATTGTCTTTGCATTAGGTTGACTTTGGCTTGACACATTTATATTGTCTTTGTATTAGGTTGAATTTAGCTTGACAGTTTTATATTGTCTTTGCATTAGGTTGGCATTGGCTTGACAGTTTTATATTGTTTTGACATTAGGTTGGCATTGGATCGACAGTTTAATATTGTCTTTGCATTAGTTGGCTTTGGCTTGACATTTTTATATTGTCTTTGCTTTAGGTTGACTTTGCCTTGACACTTTTATATTGTCTTTGTATTAGTTGGCATTGGCTTGACACTTTTATGTTGTCTTTGCATTAGGTTGACTTTAGCTTGACACTTTTATATTGTCTTTGTATTAGGTTGGCATTGGCTTGACAATTTTATATTGTCTTTGCATTAGGTTGACTTTGGCTTGAGACTTTTTTATTGTCTTTGTATTAGGTTGGCATAGGCTTGATACTTTTATATTGTCTTTGCATTAGGTTGGATTTGGATCGACAGTTTTATATTGTATTTGCATTAGTTGGCATTGGCTTGACATTTTTATGTTGTCTTTGCATTAGGTTGGCATTGGATCGACAGTTTTATATTGTCTTTGAATTAGTTGGCTTTGGCTTGACATTTATATATTGTCTTTGCATTAGGTTGGCATTGGATCGACAGTTTTATATTGTCTTTGCATTAGGTTGGCATTGGCTTGAAATTTTTATATTGTCCTTGCATTAGGTTGACTTTGGCTTGACACTTTTATATTGTCTTTGTATTAGTTGGCATTGGCTTGACACTTTTATGTTGTCTTTGCATTAGGTTGACTTTAGCTTGACACTTTTATATTGTCTTTGTATTAGGTTGGCATTGGCTTGACACTTTTATATTGTCTTTGCATTAGGTTGACTTTGGCTTGACACTTTTATATTGTCTTTGTATTAGGTTGGCATTGGATCGACATTTTTATATTGACTTTGCATTAGGTTGGCTTTGGCTTGACATTTTTATATTGTCTTTGCATTAGGTTGGCATTGGCTTGACAGTTTTATATTGTCTTTGCATTAGGTTTGCATTGGATCAACATTTTTATATTGTCTTTGCATTAGGTTGGCATTGGATCGACAGTTTAATAATGTCTTTGCATTAGGTTGGCATTGGCTTGAAATTTTTATATTGTCCTTGCATTAGGTTGACTTTGGCTTGACACTTTTATATTGTCTTTGCATTAGATTGAATTTAGCTTGACAGTTTTATATTGTCTTTGCATTGGGTTGGCATTGGCTTGAAATTTTTATATTGTCTTTGCATTAGGTTGGCATTGGATCGACAGTTTAATATTGTCTTTGCATTAGGTTGGCATTGGCTTGAAATTTTTATATTGTCCTTGCATTAGGTTGACTTTGGCTTGACACTTTTATATTGCGTTTGCATTAGGTTGACTTTGGCTT
Organism: Saccoglossus kowalevskii; assembly: GCF_978046115.1. Lineage (NCBI taxonomy): Eukaryota > Metazoa > Hemichordata > Enteropneusta > Harrimaniidae > Saccoglossus > Saccoglossus kowalevskii. Next base: position 43,774,683 of record NC_140645.1, on the reverse strand, counting down.
GACAATTTTATATTGTCTTTGCATTAGGTTTACTTTGGCTTGACACTTTTATATTGTCTTTGTATTAGGTTGGCATTGACTTGACACTTTTATATTGTCTTTGCATTAGGTTGACTTTGGCTTGACACTTTTATATTGTCTTTGTATTAGGTTGAATTTAGCTTGATAGTTTTATATTGTCTTTGCATTAGGTTGGCATTGGCTTGACAGTTTTATATTGTCTTTGCATTAGGTTGACTTTGGCTTGAAACTTTTATATTGTTTTTGTATTAGGTTGAATTTAGCTTGACAGTTTTATATTGTCTTTGCATTAGGTTGGCATTGGCTTGAAACTTTTATATTGTCTTTGCATTAGGTTGGCATTGGCTTGACAATTTTATATTGTCTTTGCATTAGGTTGACTTTGGCTTGAGACTTTTTTATTGTCTTTGTATTATGTTGGCATTGGCTTGACACTTTTATATTGTCTTTGCATTAGGTTGGATTTGGATCGACAGTTTTATATTGTATTTGCATTAGTTGGCATTGGCTTGAAATTTTTATGTTGTCTTTGCATTAGGTTGGCATTGGATCGACAGTTTTATATTGTCTTTGATTTAGTTGGCTTTGGCTTGACATTTATATATTGTCTTTGCATTAGGTTGGCATTGGATCGACAGTTTTATATTGTCTTTGCATTAGGTTGGCATTGGCTTGACAGTTTTATATTGTCTTTGCATTAGGTTGGCTTTCGATTGACAGTTTTATATTGTCTTTGCATTAGTTGGCATTGGCTTGACATTTTTTATATTGTCTTTGCATTAGGTTGGGATTGGATCAACATTTTTATATTGTCTTTGCATTAGTTGGCTTTGGCTTGACATTTTTATATTGTTTTTGCATTAGGTTGGCATTGGATCGACAGTTTAATATTGTCTTTGCATTAGGTTGGCATTGGCTTGACAATTTTATATTGTCCTTGCATTAGGTTGACTTTGGCTTGACACTTTTATATTGTCTTTGTATTAGATTGAATTTAGCTTGACAGTTTTATATTGTCTTTGCATTAGGTTGGCATTGGCTTGACATTTTTATATTGTCTTTGTATTAGGTTGACATTGGATCAACATTTTTATATTGTCTTTGCATTAGTTGGCTTTGGCTTGACATTTTTATATTGTCTTTGCTTTAGGTTGACTTTGCCTTGACACTTTTATATTGTCTTTGTATTAGGTTGGCATTGGCTTGACACTTTTATATTGTCTTTGCATTAGGTTGACTTTGGCTTGACACTTTTATATTGTCTTTGTATTAGGTTGGCATTGGATCGACATTTTTATATTGACTTTGCATTAGGTTGGCTTTGGCTTGACATTTTTATATTGTCTTTGCATTAGGTTGGCATTGGCTTGACAGTTTTATATTGTCTTTGCATTAGGTTGGTTTTCGATCGACAGTTTTATATTGTATTTGCATTAGTTGGCATTGCCTTGACATTGTTATATTGTCTTTGCATTAGGTTTGCATTGGATCAACATTTTTATATTGTCTTTGCATTAGGTTGGCATTGGATCGACAGTTTAATAATGTCTTTGCATTAGGTTGGCATTGGCTTGAAATTTTTATATTGTCCTTGCATTAGGTTGACTTTGGCTTGACACTTTTGTATTGTCTTTGCATTAGATTGAATTTAGCTTGACAGTTTTATATTGTCTTTGCATTGGGTTGGCATTGGCTTGAAATTTTTATATTGTCTTTGCATTAGGTTGGCATTGGATCGACAGTTTAATATTGTCTTTGCATTAGGTTGGCATTGGCTTGAAATTTTTATATTGTCCTTGCATTAGGTTGACTTTGGCTTGACACTTTTATATTGCCTTTGCATTAGGTTGACTTTGGCTTGACAATTTTATATTGTCTTTGCATTAGGTTTACTTTGGCTTGACACTTTTATATTGTCTTTGTATTAGGTTGGCATTGACTTGACACTTTTATATTGTCTTTGCATTAGGTTGACTTTGGCTTGACACTTTTATATTGTCTTTGTATTAGGTTGAATTTAGCTTGATAGTTTTATATTGTCTTTGCATTAGGTTGGCATTGGCTTGACACTTTTATATTGTCTTTGCATTAGGTTGACTTTGGCTTGAAACTTTTATATTGTCTTTGTATTAGGTTGAATTTAGCTTGACAGTTTTATATTGTCTTTGCATTAGGTTGGCATTGGCTTGACAGTTTTATATTGTTTTGACATTAGGTTGGCATTGGATCGACAGTTTAATATTGTCTTTGCATTTGTTGGCTTTGGCTTGACATTTTTATATTGTCTTTGCTTTAGGTTGACTTTGCCTTGACACTTTTATATTGTCTTTGTATTAGGTTGGCATTGGCTTGACACTTTTATATTGTCTTTGCATTAGGTTGACTTTGGCTTGACACTTTTATATTGTCTTTGCATTAGGTTGGCATTGGATCGACAGTTTAATATTGTCTTTGCATTAGGTTGGCATTGGCTTGACATTTTTATATTGCCTTTGCATTAGTTGGCTTTGGCTTGACATTTTTATATTGTCTTTGCATTAGGTTGACTTTGGCTTGACACTTTTATATTGTCTTTGTATTAGTTGGCATTGGCTTGAAACTTTTATATTGTCTTTGCATTAGGTTGACTTTAGCTTGACACTTTTATATTGTCTTTGTATTAGGTTGGCATTGGCTTGACAATTTTATATTGTCTTTGCATTAGGTTGACTTTGGCTTGAGACTTTTTTATTGTCTTTGTATTAGGTTGGCATTGGCTTGACACTTTTATATTGTCTTTGCATTAGGTTGGATTTGGATCGACAGTTTTATATTGTATTTGCATTAGTTGGCATTGGCTTGACATTTTTATGTTGTCTTTGCATTAGGTTGGCATTGGATCGACAGTTTTATATTGTCTTTGCATTAGGTTGGCATTGGCTTGAAATTTTTATATTGTCCTTGCATTAGGTTGACTTTGGCTTGACACTTTTATATTGCCTTTGCATTAGGTTGACTTTGGCTTGACAATTTTATATTGTCTTTGCATTAGGTTTACTTTGGCTTGACACTTTTATATTGTCTTTGTATTAGGTTGGCATTGACTTGACACTTTTATATTGTCTTTGCATTAGGTTGACTTTGGCTTGACACTTTTATATTGTCTTTGTATTAGGTTGAATTTAGCTTGATAGTTTTATATTGTCTTTGCATTAGGTTGGCATTGGCTTGACAGTTTTATATTGTCTTTGCATTAGGTTGACTTTGGCTTGAAACTTTTATATTGTCTTTGTATTAGGTTGAATTTAGCTTGACAGTTTTATATTGTCTTTGCATTAGGTTGGCATTGGCTTGACAGTTTTATATTGTCTTTGCATTAGGTTGGCTTTCGATTGACAGTTTTATATTGTCTTTGCATTAGTTGGCATTGGCTTGACATTTTTTATATTGTCTTTGCATTAGGTTGGGATTGGATCAACATTTTTATATTGTCTTTGCATTAGTTGGCTTTGGCTTGACATTTTTATATTGTTTTTGCATTAGGTTGGCATTGGATCGACAGTTTAATATTGTCTTTGCATTAGGTTGGCATTGGCTTGACAATTTTATATTGTCCTTGCATTAGGTTGACTTTGGCTTGACACTTTTATATTGTCTTTGTATTAGATTGAATTTAGCTTGACAGTTTTATATTGTCTTTGCATTAGGTTGGCATTGGCTTGACATTTTTATATTGTCTTTGTATTAGGTTGACATTGGATCAACATTTTTATATTGTCTTTGCATTAGTTGGCTTTGGCTTGACATTTTTATATTGTCTTTGCTTTAGGTTGACTTTGCCTTCTTTTATATTGTCTTTGTATTAGGTTGGCATTGGCTTGACACTTTTATATTGTCTTTGCATTAGGTTGACTTTGGCTTGACACTTTTATATTGTCATTGTATTAGGTTGCCATTGGATCGACATTTTTATATTGACTTTGCATTAGGTTGGCTTTGGCTTGACATTTTTATATTGTCTTTGCATTAGGTTGGCATTGGCTTGACAGTTTTATATTGTCTTTGCATTAGGTTGGTTTTCGATCGACAGTTTTATATTGTATTTGCATTAGTTGGCATTGCCTTGACATTGTTATATTGTCTTTGCATTAGGTTTACATTGGATCAACATTTTTATATTGTCTTTGCATTAGGTTGGCATTGGATCGACAGTTTAATAATGTCTTTGCATTAGGTTGGCATTGGCTTGAAATTTTTATATTGTCCTTGCATTAGGTTGACTTTGGCTTGACACTTTTATATTGTCTTTGCATTAGATTGAATTTAGCTTGACAGTTTTATATTGTCTTTGCATTGGGTTGGCATTGGCTTGAAATTTTTATATTGTCTTTGCATTAGGTTGGCATTGGCTTGAAATTTTTATATTGTCCTTGCATTAGGTTGACTTTGGCTTGACACTTTTATATTGCCTTTGCATTAGGTTGACTTTGGCTTGACAATTTTATATTGTCTTTGCATTAGGTTTACTTTGGCTTGACACTTTTATATTGTCTTTGTATTAGGTTGGCATTGACTTGACACTTTTATATTGTCTTTGCATTAGGTTGACTTTGGCTTGACACTTTTATATTGTCTTTGTATTAGGTTGAATTTAGCTTGATAGTTTTATATTGTCTTTGCATTAGGTTGGCATTGGCTTGACAGTTTTATATTGTCTTTGCATTAGGTTGACTTTGGCTTGAAACTTTTATATTGTCTTTGTATTAGGTTGAATTTAGCTTGACACTTTTATATTGTCTTTGCATTAGGTTGGCATTGGCTTGACAGTTTTATATTGTCTTTGCATTAGGTTGACTTTGGCTTGACACATTTATATTGTCTTTGTATTAGGTTGAATTTAGCTTGACAGTTTTATATTGTCTTTGCATTAGGTTGGCATTGGCTTGACAGTTTTATATTGTTTTGACATTAGGTTGGCATTGGATCGACAGTTTAATATTGTCTTTGCATTAGTTGGCTTTGGCTTGACATTTTTATATTGTCTTTGCTTTAGGTTGACTTTGCCTTGACACTTTTATATTGTCTTTGTATTAGTTGGCATTGGCTTGACACTTTTATGTTGTCTTTGCATTAGGTTGACTTTAGCTTGACACTTTTATATTGTCTTTGTATTAGGTTGGCATTGGCTTGACAATTTTATATTGTCTTTGCATTAGGTTGACTTTGGCTTGAGACTTTTTTATTGTCTTTGTATTAGGTTGGCATTGGCTTGACACTTTTATATTGTCTTTGCATTAGGTTGGATTTGGATCGACAGTTTTATATTGTATTTGCATTAGTTGGCATTGGCTTGACATTTTTATGTTGTCTTTGCATTAGGTTGGCATTGGATCGACAGTTTTATATTGTCTTTGAATTAGTTGGCTTTGGCTTGACATTTATATATTGTCTTTGCATTAGGTTGGCATTGGATCGACAGTTTTATATTGTCTTTGCATTAGGTTGGCATTGGCTTGAAATTTTTATATTGTCCTTGCATTAGGTTGACTTTGGCTTGACACTTTTATATTGCCTTTGCATTAGGTTGACTTTGGCTTGACAATTTTATATTGTCTTTGCATTAGGTTTACTTTGGCTTGACACTTTTATATTGTCTTTGTATTAGGTTGGCATTGACTTGACACTTTTATATTGTCTTTGCATTAGGTTGACTTTGGCTTGACACTTTTATATTGTCTTTGTATTAGGTTGAATTTAGCTTGATAGTTTTATATTGTCTTTGCATTAGGTTGGCATTGGCTTGACAGTTTTATATTGTCTTTGCATTAGGTTGACTTTGGCTTGAAACTGTTATATTGTCTTTGTATTAGGTTGAATTTAGCTTGACAGTTTTATATTGTCTTTGCATTAGGTTGGCATTGGCTTGAGAGTTTTATATTGTTTTGACATTAGGTTGGCATTGGATCGACAGTTTAATATTGTCTTTGCATTAGTTGGCTTTGGCTTGACATTTTTATATTGTCTTTGCATTAGGTTGACTTTGGCGTGACACTTTTATATTGTCTTTGTATTAGTTGGCTTTGGCTTGACATTTTTATATTGTTTTGACATTAGGTTGGCATTGGATCGACAGTTTAATATTGTCTTTGCATTAGTTGGCTTTGGCTTGACATGTTTATATTGTCTTTGCATTAGGTTGACTTTGGCTTGACACTTTTATATTGTCTTTGTATTAGTTGGCTTTGGCTTGACATTTTTATATTGTCTTTGCATTAGGTTGGCATTGGATCGACAGTTTAATATTGTCTTTGCATTAGGTTGGCATTGGCTTGACATTTTTATATTGCCTTTGCATTAGTTGGCTTTGGCTTGACATTTTTATATTGTCTTTGCATTAGGTTGACTTTGGCTTGACACTTTTATATTGTCTTTGTATTAGTTGGCATTGGCTTGAAACTTTTATGTTGTCTTTGCATTAGGTTGACTTTAGCTTGACACTTTTATATTGTCTTTGTATTAGGTTGGCATTGGCTTGACAATTTTATATTGTCTTTGCATTAGGTTGACTTTGGCTTGAGACTTTTTTATTGTCTTTGTATTAGGTTGGCATTGGCTTGACACTTTTATATTGTCTTTGCATTAGGTTGGATTTGGATCGACAGTTTTATATTGTATTTGCATTAGTTGGCATTGGCTTGACATTTTTATGTTGTCTTTGCATTAGGTTGGCATTGGATCGACAGTTTTATATTGTCTTTGAATTAGTTGGCTTTGGCTTGACATTTATATATTGTCTTTGCATTAGGTTGGCATTGGATCGACAGTTTTATATTGTCTTTGCATTAGGTTGGCATTGGCTTGAAATTTTTATATTGTCCTTGCATTAGGTTGACTTTGGCTTGACACTTTTATATTGCCTTTGCATTAGGTTGACTTTGGCTTGACAATTTTATATTGTCTTTGCATTAGGTTGACTTTGGCTTGACACTTTTATATTGTCTTTGTATTAGGTTGAATTTAGCTTGATAGTTTTATATTGTCTTTGCATTAGGTTGGCATTGGCTTGACAGTTTTATATTGTCTTTGCATTAGGTTGACTTTGGCTTGAAACTTTTATATTGTCTTTGTATTAGGTTGAATTTAGCTTGACAGTTTTATATTGTCTTTGCATTAGGTTGGCATTGGCTTGACAGTTTTATATTGTTTTGACAATAGGTTGGCATTGGATCGACAGTTTAATATTGTCTTTGCATTAGTTGGCTTTGGCTTGACATTTTTATATTGTCTTTGCATTAGGTTGACTTTGGCTTGACACTTTTATATTGTCTTTGTATTAGTTGGCTTTGGCTTGACATTTTTATATTGTTTTGACATTAGGTTGGCATTGGATCGACAGTTTAATATTGTCTTTGCATTAGTTGGCTTTGGCTTGACATTTTTATATTGTCTTTGCATTAGGTTGACTTTGGCTTGACACTTTTATATTGTCTTTGTATTAGTTGGCTTTGGCTTGACATTTTTATATTGTCTTTGCTTTAGGTTTACTTTGCCTTGACACTTTTATATTGTCTTTGTATTAGGTTGGCATTGGCTTGACACTTTTATATTGTCTTTGCATTAGGTTGACTTTGGCTTGACACTTTTATATTGTCTTTGCATTAGGTTGGCTTTGGCTTGACATTTTTATATTGTCTTTGCATTAGGTTGGCATTGGCTTGACAGTTTTATATTGTCTTTGCATTAGGTTGGTTTTCGATCGACAGTTTTATATTGTATTTGCATTAGTTGGCATTGCCTTGACATTGTTATATTGTCTTTGCATTAGGTTTGCATTGGATCAACATTTTTATATTGTCTTTGCATTAGGTTGGCATTGGATCGACAGTTTAATAATGTCTTTGCATTAGGTTGGCATTGGCTTGAAATTTTTATATTGTCCTTGCATTAGGTTGACTTTGGCTTGACACTTTTATTTTGTCTTTGCATTAGATTGAATTTAGCTTGACAGTTTTATATTGTCTTTGCATTGGGTTGGCATTGGCTTGAAATTTTTATATTGTCTTTGCATTAGGTTGGCATTGGATCGACAGTTTAATATTGTCTTTGCATTAGGTTGGCATTGGCTTAAAATTTTTATATTGTCCTTGCATTAGGTTGACTTTGGCTTGACACTTTTATATTGCCTTTGCATTAGGTTGACTTTGGCTTGACACTTTTATATTGTCTTTGCATTAGGTTGACTTTGGCTTGACAATTTTATATTGTCTTTGCATTAGGTTTACTTTGGCTTGACACTTTTATATTGTCTTTGTATTAGGTTGAATTTAGCTTGATAGTTTTATATTGTCTTTGCATTAGGTTGGCATTGGCTTGACAGTTTTATATTGTCTTTGCATTAGGTTGACTTTGGCTTGAAACTTTTATATTGTCTTTGTATTAGGTTGAATTTAGCTTGACAGTTTTATATTGTCTTTGCATTAGGTTGGCATTGGCTTGACAGTTTTATATTGTTTTGACATTAGGTTGGCATTGGATCGACAGTTTAATATTGTTTTTACATTAGTTGGCTTTGGCTTGACATTTTTATATTGTCTTTGCTTTAGGTTGACTTTGCCTTGACACTTTTATATTGTCTTTGTATTAGGTTGGCATTGGCTTGACACTTTTATATTGTCTTTGCATTAGGTTGACTTTGGCTTGACACTTTTATATTGTCTTTGCATTAGGTTGGCATTGGATCGACAGTTTAATATTGTCTTTGCATTAGGTTGGCATTGGCTTGACATTTTTATATTGCCTTTGCATTAGTTGGCTTTGGCTTGACACTTTTATATTGTCTTTGCATTAGGTTGACTTTGGCTTGACACTTTTATATTGTCTTTGTATTAGTTGGCATTGGCTTGAAACTTTTATATTGTCTTTGCATTAGGCTGACTTTAGCTTGACACTTTTATATTGTCTTTGTATTAGGTTGGCATTGGCTTGACAATTTTATATTGTCTTTGCATTAGGTTGACTTTGGCTTGAGACTTTTTTATTGTCTTTGTATTAGGTAGGCATTGGCTTGACACTTTTATATTGTCTTTGCATTAGGTTGGATTTGGATCGACAGTTTTATATTGTATTTGCATTAGTTGGCATTGGCTTGACATTTTTATGTTGTCTTTGCATTAGGTTGGCATTGGATCGACAGTTTTATATTGTCTTTGAATTAGTTGGCTTTGGCTTGACATTTATATATTGTCTTTGCAATAGGTTGGCATTGGATCGACAGTTTTATATTGTCTTTGCATTAGGTTGGCATTGGCTTGACAGTTTTATATTGTCTTTGCATTAGGTTGGCTTTCGATTGACAGTTTTATATTGTCTTTGCATTAGTTGGCATTGGCTTGACATTTTTTATATTGTCTTTGCATTAGGTTGGGATTGGATCAACATTTTTATATTGTCTTTGCATTAGTTGGCTTTGGCTTGACATTTTTATATTGTTTTTGCATTAGGTTGGCATTGGATCGACAGTTTAATATTGTCTTTGCATTAGGTTGGCATTGGCTTGACAATTTTATATTGTCCTTGCATTAGGTTGACTTTGGCTTGACACTTTTATATTGTCTTTGTATTAGATTGAATTTAGCTTGACAGTTTTATATTGTCTTTGCATTAGGTTGACATTGGCTTGACATTTTTATATTGTCTTTGTATTAGGTTGACATTGGATCAACATTTTTATATTGTCTTTGCATTAGTTGGCTTTGGCTTGACATTTTTATATTGTCTTTGCTTTAGGTTGACTTTGCCTTGACACTTTTATATTGTCTTTGTATTAGGTTGGCATTGGCTTGACACTTTTATATTGTCTTTGCATTAGGTTGACTTTGGCTTGACACTTTTATATTGTCTTTGCATTAGGTTGACTTTGGCTTGACACTTTTATATTGACTTTGCATTAGGTTGGCTTTGGCTTGACATTTTTATATTGTCTTTGCATTAGGTTGGCATTGGCTTGACAGTTTTATATTGTCTTTGCATTAGGTTGGTTTTCGATCGACAGTTTTATATTGTATTTGCATTAGTTGGCATTGCCTTGACATTGTTATATTGTCTTTGCATTAGGTTTGCATTGGATCAACATTTTTATATTGTCTTTGCATTAGGTTGGCATTGGATCGACAGTTTAATAATGTCTTTGCATTAGGTTGGCATTGGCTTGAAATTTTTATATTGTCCTTGCATTAGGTTGACTTTGGCTTGACACTTTTATTTTGTCTTTGCATTAGATTGAATTTAGCTTGACAGTTTTATATTGTCTTTGCATTGGGTTGGCATTGGCTTGAAATTTTTATATTGTCTTTGCATTAGGTTGGCATTGGATCGACAGTTTAATATTGTCTTTGCATTAGGTTGGCATTGGCTTAAAATTTTTATATTGTCCTTGCATTAGGTTGACTTTGGCTTGACACTTTTATATTGCCTTTGCATTAGGTTGACTTTGGCTTGACACTTTTATATTGTCTTTGTATTAGGTTGAATTTAGCTTGATAGTTTTATATTGTCTTTGCATTAGGTTGGCATTGGCTTGACAGTTTTATATTGTCTTTGCATTAGGTTGACTTTGGCTTGAAACTTTTATATTGTCTTTGTATTAGGTTGAATTTAGCTTGACAGTTTTATATTGTCTTTGCATTAGGTTGGCATTGGCTTGACAGTTTTATATTGTTTTGACATTAGGTTGGCATTGGATCGACAGTTTAATATTGTCTTTGCATTAGTTGGCTTTGGCTTGACATTTTTATATTGTCTTTGCTTAAGTTGACTTTGCCTTGACACTTTTATATTGTCTTTGTATTAGGTTGGCATTGGCTTGACAATTTTATATTGTCTTTGCTTTAGGTTGACTTTGCCTTGACACTTTTATATTGTCTTTGTATTAGGTTGGCATTGGCTTGACAATTTTATATTGTCTTTGCATTAGGTTGACTTTGGCTTGAGACTTTTTTATTGTCTTTGTATTAGGTAGGCATTGGCTTGACACTTTTATATTGTCTTTGCATTAGGTTGGATTTGGATCGACAGTTTTATATTGTATTTGCATTAGTTGGCATTGGCTTGACATTTTTATGTTGTCTTTGCATTAGGTTGGCATTGGATCGACAGTTTTATATTGTCTTTGAATTAGTTGGCTTTGGCTTGACATTTATATATTGTCTTTGCAATAGGTTGGCATTGGATCGACAGTTTTATATTGTCTTTGCATTAGGTTGGCATTGGCTTGACAGTTTTATATTGTCTTTGCATTAGGTTGGCTTTCGATTGACAGTTTTATATTGTCTTTGCATTAGTTGGCATTGGCTTGACATTTTTTATATTGTCTTTGCATTAGGTTGGGATTGGATCAACATTTTTATATTGTCTTTGCATTAGTTGGCTTTGGCTTGACATTTTTATATTGTTTTTGCATTAGGTTGGCATTGGATCGACAGTTTAATATTGTCTTTGCATTAGGTTGGCATTGGCTTGACAATTTTATATTGTCCTTGCATTAGGTTGACTTTGGCTTGACACTTTTATATTGTCTTTGTATTAGATTGAATTTAGCTTGACAGTTTTATATTGTCTTTGCATTAGGTTGACATTGGCTTGACATTTTTATATTGTCTTTGTATTAGGTTGACATTGGATCAACATTTTTATATTGTCTTTGCATTAGTTGGCTTTGGCTTGACATTTTTATATTGTCTTTGCTTTAGGTTGACTTTGCCTTGACACTTTTATATTGTCTTTGTATTAGGTTGGCATTGGCTTGACACTTTTATATTGTCTTTGCATTAGGTTGACTTTGGCTTGACACTTTTATATTGTCTTTGCATTAGGTTGACTTTGGCTTGACACTTTTATATTGACTTTGCATTAGGTTGGCTTTGGCTTGACATTTTTATATTGTCTTTGCATTAGGTTGGCATTGGCTTGACAGTTTTATATTGTCTTTGCATTAGGTTGGTTTTCGATCGACAGTTTTATATTGTATTTGCATTAGTTGGCATTGCCTTGACATTGTTATATTGTCTTTGCATTAGGTTTGCATTGGATCAACATTTTTATATTGTCTTTGCATTAGGTTGGCATTGGATCGACAGTTTAATAATGTCTTTGCATTAGGTTGGCATTGGCTTGAAATTTTTATATTGTCCTTGCATTAGGTTGACTTTGGCTTGACACTTTTATTTTGTCTTTGCATTAGAATGAATTTAGCTTGACAGTTTTATATTGTCTTTGCATTGGGTTGGCATTGGCTTGAAATTTTTATATTGTCTTTGCATTAGGTTGGCATTGGATCGACAGTTTAATATTGTCTTTGCATTAGGTTGGCATTGGCTTAAAATTTTTATATTGTCCTTGCATTAGGTTGACTTTGGCTTGACACTTTTATATTGCCTTTGCATTAGGTTGACTTTGGCTTGACACTTTTATATTGTCTTTGTATTAGGTTGAATTTAGCTTGATAGTTTTATATTGTCTTTGCATTAGGTTGGCATTGGCTTGACAGTTTTATATTGTCTTTGCATTAGGTTGACTTTGGCTTGAAACTTTTATATTGTCTTTGTATTAGGTTGAATTTAGCTTGACAGTTTTATATTGTCTTTGCATTAGGTTGGCATTGGCTTGACAGTTTTATATTGTTTTGACATTAGGTTGGCATTGGATCGACAGTTTAATATTGTCTTTGCATTAGTTGGCTTTGGCTTGACATTTTTATATTGTCTTTGCTTTAGGTTGACTTTGCCTTGACACTTTTATATTGTCTTTGTATTAGGTTGGCATTGGCTTGACACTTTTATATTGTCTTTGCATTAGGTTGACTTTGGCTTGACACTTTTATATTGTCTTTGCATTAGGTTGGCATTGGATCGACAGTTTAATATTGTCTTTGCATTAGGTTGGCATTGGCTTGACATTTTTATATTGCCTTTGCATTAGTTGGCTTTGGCTTGACACTTTTATATTGTCTTTGTATTAGGTTGGCATTGGATCGACATTTTTATATTGTCTTTGCATTAGGTTGACTTTGGCTTGACACTTTTATATTGTCTTTGCATTAGGTTGGCATTGGATCGACATTTTTATATTGTCTTTGCATTAGGTTGACTTTGGCTTGACACTTTTATATTGTCTTTGTATTAGTTGGCATTGGCTTGAAACTTTTATATTGTCTTTGCATTAGGTTGACTTTAGCTTGACACTTTTATATTGTCTTTGTATTAGGTTGGCATTGGCTTGACAATTTTATATTGTCTTTGCATTAGGTTGACTTTGGCTTGAGACTTTTTTATTGTCTTTGTATTAGGTAGGCATTGGCTTGACACTTTTATATTGTCTTTGCATTAGGTTGGATTTGGATCGACAGTTTTATATTGTATTTGCATTAGTTGGCATTGGCTTGACATTTTTATGTTGTCTTTGCATTAGGTTGGCATTGGATCGACAGTTTTATATTGTCTTTGAATTAGTTGGCTTTGGCTTGACATTTATATATTGTCTTTGCATTAGGTTGGCATTGGATCGACAGTTTTATATTGTCTTTGCATTAGGTTGGCATTGGCTTGACAGTTTTATATTGTCTTTGCATTAGGTTGGCTTTCGATTGACAGTTTTATATTGTCTTTGCATTAGTTGGCATTGGCTTGACATTTTTTATATTGTCTTTGCATTAGGTTGGGATTGGATCAACATTTTTATATTGTCTTTGCATTAGTTGGCTTTGGCTTGACATTTTTATATTGTTTTTGCATTAGGTTGGCATTGGATCGACAGTTTAATATTGTCTTTGCATTAGGTTGGCATTGGCTTGACAATTTTATATTGTCCTTGCATTAGGTTGACTTTGGCTTGACACTTTTATATTGTCTTTGTATTAGATTGAATTTAGCTTGACAGTTTTATATTGTCTTTGCATTAGGTTGACATTGGCTTGACATTTTTATATTGTCTTTGTATTAGGTTGACATTGGATCAACATTTTTATATTGTCTTTGCATTAGTTGGCTTTGGCTTGACATTTTTATATTGTCTTTGCTTTAGGTTGACTTTGCCTTGACACTTTTATATTGTCTTTGTATTAGGTTGGCATTGGCTTGACACTTTTATATTGTCTTTGCATTAGGTTGACTTTGGCTTGACACTTTTATATTGTCTTTGTATTATGTTGGCATTGGATCGACATTTTTATATTGACTTTGCATTAGGTTGGCTTTGGCTTGACATTTTTATATTGTCTTTGCATTAGGTTGGCATTGGCTTGACAGTTTTATATTGTCTTTGCATTAGGTTGCTTTTCGATCGACAGTTTTATATTGTATTTGCATTAGTTGGCATTGCCTTGACATTGTTATATTGTCTTTGCATTAGGTTTGCATTGGATCAACATTTTTATATTGTCTTTGCATTAGGTTGGCATTGGATCGACAGTTTAATAATGTCTTTGCATTAGGTTGGCATTGGCTTGAAATTTTTATATTGTCCTTGCATTAGGTTGACTTTGGCTTGACACTTTTATATTGTCTTTGCATTAGATTGAATTTAGCTTGACAGTTTTATATTGTCTTTGCATTGGGTTGGCATTGGCTTGAAATTTTTGTATTGTCTTTGCATTAGGTTGGCATTGGATCGACAGTTTAATATTGTCTTTGCATTAGGTTGGCATTGGCTTGAAATTTTTATATTGTCCTTGCATTAGCTTGAATTTGGCTTGACACATTTATATTGCCTTTGCATTAGGTTGACTTTGGCTTGACAATTTTATATTGTCTTTGCATTAGGTTTACTTTGGCTTGACACTTTTATATTGTCTTTGTATTAGGTTGGCATTGACTTGACACTTTTATATTGTCTTTGCATTAGGTTGACTTTGGCTTGACACTTTTATATTGTCTTTGTATTAGGTTGAATTTAGCTTGATAGTTTTATATTGTCTTTGCATTAGGTTGGCATTGGCTTGATGTTTTTATATTGTCTTTACATTAGGTTGACTTTGGCTTGACACTTTTTTATTGTCTTTACATTAGGTTGGCATTGGATGAAAATTTTTATATTGTCTTTGCATTAGTTGGCTTTGGCTTGATATTTTCATATTTACTTTGCATTAGGTTGGCATTGGATCGATAGTTTAATATTGTCTTTGCATTAGGTTGGCATTGGCTTGACATTTTTATATTGTCTATGCATTAGGTTGACTTTAGCTTGACACTTTTATATTGTCTTTGTATTAGGTTGAATTTAGCTTGACAGTTTTATATTGTCTTTGCATTAGGTTGGCATTGGCTTGACAGTTTTATATTGTTTTGACATTAGGTTGGCATTGGATCGATAGTTTAATATTGTCTTTGCATTAGGTTGGCATTGGCTTGACATTTTTATATTGTCTATGCATTAGGTTGACTTTAGCTTGACACTTTTATATTGTCTTTGTATTAGGTTGAATTTAGCTCGACAGTTTAATATTGTCTTTGCATTAGTTGGCTTTGGCTTGACATTTTTATATTTTCTTTGCTTTAGGTTGACTTTGCCTTGACACTTTTATATTGTCTTTGTATTAGGTTGGCATTGGCTTGACACTTTTATATTGTCTTTGCATTAGGTTGACTTTGGCTTGACACTTTTATATTGTCTTTGCATTAGGTTGGCATTGGATCGACAGTTTAATATTGTCTTCGCATTAGGTTGGCATTGGCTTGACATTTTTATATTGCCTTTGCATTAGTTGGCTTTGGCTTGACATTTTTATATTGTCTTTGCATTAGGTTGACTTTGGCTTGACACTTTTATATTGTCTTTGTATTAGTTGGCATTGGCTTGAAACTTTTATATTGTCTTTGCATTAGGTTGACTTTAGCTTGACACTTTTATATTGTCTTTGTATTAGGTTGGCATTGGCTTGACAATTTTATATTGTCTTTGCATTAGGTTGACTTTGGCTTGAGACTTTTTTATTGTCTTTGTATTAGGTTGGCATTGGCTTGACACTTTTATATTGTCTTTGCATTAGGTTGGATTTGGATCGACAGTTTTATATTGTATTTGCATTAGTTGGCATTGGCTTGAAATTGTTATGTTGTCTTTGCATTAGGTTGGCATTGGATCGACAGTTTTATATTGTCTTTGAATTAGTTGGCTTTGGCTTGACATTTATATATTGTCTTTGCATTAGGTTGGCATTGGATCGACAGTTTTATATTGTCTTTGCATTAGGTTGGCATTGGCTTGACAGTTTTATATTGTCTTTGCATTAGGTTGGCTTTCGATTGACAGTTTTATATTGTCTTTGCATTAGTTGGCATTGGCTTGACATTTTTTATATTGTCTTTGCATTAGGTTGGGATTGGATCAACATTTTTATATTGTCTTTGCATTAGTTGGCTTTGGCTTGACATTTTTATATTGTTTTTGCATTAGGTTGGCATTGGATCGACAGTTTAATATTGTCTTTGCATTAGGTTGGCATTGGCTTGACAATTTTATATTGTCCTTGCATTAGGTTGACTTTGGCTTGACACTTTTATATTGTCTTTGTATTAGATTGAATTTAGCTTGACAGTTTTATATTGTCTTTGCATTAGGTTGACATTGGCTTGACATTTTTATATTGTCTTTGTATTAGGTTGACATTGGATCAACATTTTTATATGGTATTTGCATTAGTTGGCATTGGCTTGACATTTTTATATTGTCTTTGCATTAGGTTGACTTTGGCTTGACACTTCTATATTGTCTTTGTATTAGGTTGGCAGTGGCTTGACACTTTTATATTGTCTTTGTATTAGGTTGACTTTGGATCGACATTTTTATATTGTCTTTCCATTTGGTTGGCTTTCGATCGACAGTTTTATATTGTCTTTGCATTAGTTGGCATTGGCTTGATATTTTTATATTGTCTTTGCATTAGGTTAGCATTGGATCAACATTTTTATATTGCCTTTGCATTAGTTGGCTTTGGCTTGACATTTTTATGTTGTCTTTGCATTAGATTGGCATTGGATCGACAGTTTTATATTGTTTTTGCATTAGTTGGCATTGGCTTGACATTTTTATATTGTCTTTGCATTAGATTGGCATTGGATCAACATTTTTATATTGTCTTTGCATTAGTTGGCTTTGGCTTGACATGTTTATATTGTCTTTGCATTAGGTTGGCTTTGGCTTGACATTTTTATATTTTCTTTGCATTAGGTTGGCATTGGATCGACAGTTTTATATTGTCTTTGCATTAGGTTGGCTTTGGCTTGACATTTTTATATTGTTTTTGCATTAGGTTGGCATTGGATCGACAGTTTTATATTGTATTTGCATTAGTTGGCATTGGCTTTACAATTTTATATTGACTTTGCATTAGGTTGGCATTGGATCAACAGTTTTATATTGTCTTAGCATTAGGTTGGCATTGGCTCGACAGTTTTATATTGTCTTTGCATTAGTTGGCATTGGATCAACATTTTTATATTGTCTTTGCATTAGTTGGCATTGGCTTGACATTTTTATATTGTCTTTGCATTAGGTTGACTTTGGCTTGACACTTTTAGATTGTCGTTGTATTATGTTAAATTTAGCTTGACAGTTTTATATTGTCTTTGCATTAGGTTGGCATTGGTTTGACAGTTTTATATTGTCTTTGCATTAGGTTGACTTTGGCTTGACACTTTTATAATGTTTTTGTATTAGGTTTGCATTGGCTTGACAGTTTTATATTTTCTTTGCATTAGGTTGACTTTGGCTTGACACTTTTCTATTGTCTTTGCATTAGGTTGGCATTGGCTTGACACTTTTATATTGTCTTTGCATTACGTTGACTTTGGCTTGACACTTTTATATTGTCTTTGTATTAGGTTGACATTGGCATAACAGTTTTATATTGTCTTTGCATTAGGTTGGCATTGGCGTGACATTTTTATATTGTCTTTACATTATGTTGGCATTGGATCGACAGTTTTATATTGTCTTTGCATTAGGTTGACTTTGGCTTGACACTTTTATATTGTTTTTGTATTAGGTTTGCATTGGCTTGACAGTTTTATATTTTCTTTGCATTAGGTTGACTTTGGCTTGACACTTTAATAATGTCTTTGTATTAGGTTGAATTTAGCTTGACAGTTTTATATTGTCTTTGCATTAGGTTGGCATTGGCTTGACAGTTTTATATTGTCTTTACATTAGATTGGCATTGGATCAACATTTTTATATTGTCTTTGCATTAGTTGCCTTTGGCTTTACATTTTTATATTGTCTTTGCATTATGTTGGCATTGGATCGACAGTTTAATATTGTCTTTGCATTAGGTTGGCATTGGCTTGACATTTTTATATTGTCTTTACATTAGGTTGACTTTGGCTTGACACTTTTTTATTGTCTTTACATTAGGTTGGCATGGATCAATATTTTTATATTGTCTTTGCATTAGTTGGCATTGGCTTGACAATTTTATATTGTCTTTGCATTAGGTTGCCATTGGATCGACAGTTTAATATTGTCTTTGCATTAGGTTGGCATTGGATCGACAGTTTTATATTGTCTTTGCATTAGGTTGGCATTGGCTTGACATTTTTATATTGTCTTTGCATTAGGTTGACTTTGGCTTGACACTTTTATATTGTCTTTGTATTAGGTTGGCATTGGCTTGACATTTTTGTATTGTCTTTGCATTAGGTTGGCATTGGATCGACAGTTTAATATTGTCTTTGCATTATGTTGGCATTGGCTTGACATTTTTATATTGTCTTTGCATTAGGTTGACTTTGGCTTGACACTTTTATATTGTCTTTGTATTAGGTTGGCATTGGCTTGACATTTTTGTATTGTCTTTGCATTAGGTTGGCTTTGGCTCGATAGTTTTATATTATCTTTGTATTAGGTTGAATTTAGTTTGACAGTTTTATATTGTCTTTTCATTAGGATGACATTGGCTTAATAGTTTTATATTGTTTTTACATTAGGTTGACATTGGCTTGACACTTTTAAATTGTCATTGCTTTAGGTTGACTTTGGCTCGACAGTTTTATATTGTCTTTGCATTAGGTTGACTTTTGCTTGACAGTTTTATATTGTCTTTGCATTAGGTTGGCATTGGATCGACAGTTTAATATTGTCTTTGCATTAGGTTGGCATTGACTTGACATTTTTATATTGTCTTTGCATTAGGTTGACTTTGGCTTGACACTTTTATATTGTCTTTACATTATGTTGGCATTGGGTCAACATTTTTATATTGTCTTTGCATTAGTTGGCTTTGGCTTGTCATTTTTATATTGTCTTTGCATTAGGTTGGCATTGGATCGACAGTTTAATATTGTCTTTGCATTAGGTTGGCATTGGCTTGACATTTTTATATTGTCTTTGCATTAGGTTGACTTTGGCTTGACACTTTTATATTGTCTTTGTATTAGGTTGGCATTGGCTTGACATTTTTGTATTGTCTTTGCATTAGGTTGACTTTGGCTTGACATTTTTATATTGTCTTTGCATTAGGTTGGCATTGGCTTGACATTTTTATATTGTCTTTTCATTACGTTGACTTTGGCTTGACACTTTTATATTGTCTTTGTATTAGGTTGACATTGGCATAACAGTTTTATATTGTCTTTGCATTAGGTTGGCATTGGCGTGACATTTTTATATTGTCTTTACATTATGTTGGCATTGGATCGACAGTTTTATATTGTCTTTGCATTAGGTTGACTTTGGCTTGACACTTTTATATTGTTTTTGTATTAGGTTTGCATTGGCTTGACAGTTTTATATTTTCTTTGCATTAGGTTGACTTTGGCTTGACACTTTAATAATGTCTTTGTATTAGGTTGAATTTAGCTTGACAGTTTTATATTGTCTTTGCATTAGGTTGGCATTGGCTTGACAGTTTTATATTGTCTTTACATTAGATTGGCATTGGATCAACATTTTTATATTGTCTTTGCATTAGTTGCCTTTGGCTTTACATTTTTATATTGTCTTTGCATTATGTTGGCATTGGATCGACAGTTTAATATTGTCTTTGCATTAGGTTGGCATTGGCTTGACATTTTTATATTGTCTTTACATTAGGTTGACTTTGGCTTGACACTTTTTTATTGTCTTTACATTAGGTTGGCATGGATCAATATTTTTATATTGTCTTTGCATTAGTTGGCTTTGGCTTGACAATTTTATATTGTCTTTGCATTAGGTTGCCATTGGATCGACAGTTTAATATTGTCTTTGCATTAGGTTGGCATTGGATCGACAGTTTTATATTGTCTTTGCATTAGGTTGGCATTGGCTTGACATTTTTATATTGTCTTTGCATTAGGTTGACTTTGGCTTGACACTTTTATATTGTCTTTGTATTAGGTTGGCATTGGCTTGACATTTTTGTATTGTCTTTGCATTAGGTTGGCATTGGATCGACAGTTTAATATTGTCTTTGCATTATGTTGGCATTGGCTTGACATTTTTATATTGTCTTTGCATTAGGTTGACTTTGGCTTGACACTTTTATATTGTCTTTGTATTAGGTTGGCATTGGCTTGACATTTTTGTATTGTCTTTGCATTAGGTTGGCTTTGGCTCGATAGTTTTATATTATCTTTGTATTAGGTTGAATTTAGTTTGACAGTTTTATATTGTCTTTTCATTAGGATGACATTGGCTTAATAGTTTTATATTGTTTTTACATTAGGTTGACATTGGCTTGACACTTTTAAATTGTCATTGCTTTAGGTTGACTTTGGCTCGACAGTTTTATATTGTCTTTGCATTAGGTTGACTTTTGCTTGACAGTTTTATATTGTCTTTGCATTAGGTTGGCATTGGATCGACAGTTTAATATTGTCTTTGCATTAGGTTGGCATTGACTTGACATTTTTATATTGTCTTTGCATTAGGTTGACTTTGGCTTGACACTTTTATATTGTCTTTGTATAAGGTTGGCATTGGCTTGACATTTTTGTATTGTCTTTGCATTAGGTTGACTTTGGCTTGACATTTTTATATTGTCTTTGCATTAGGTTGGCATTGGCTTGACATTTTTATATTGTCTTTTCATTAGGTTGGCATTGGATCGACATTTGTATATTGTCTTTGCATTTGGTTGGCTTTCGATCGAAAGCCTTATATTGTCTTTGCATTAGGTTGGCATTGGCTTGACAGTTTTATATTGTCTTTACATTAGGTTGGCATTGGATCGACAGTTTTATATTGTCTTTGCATTAGGTTGGCATTGGCTTGACATTTATATATTGTCTTTGCATTAGGTTGACTTTGGCTTGACACTTTTATATTGACTTTGTGTTAGGTTGAATTTAGCTTGACAGTTTTATATTGTCTTTGCATTAGGTTGGCATTGGCTTGTGAGTTTTATATTGTCTTTACATTAGGTTGGCATTGGATCAACATTGTTATATTGTCTTTGCATTAGTTGGCTTTGGTTTGACATTTTTATATTGTCTTTGCATTAGGTTGGCATTGGATCAACATTTTTATATTGTCTTTGCATTAGTTGCCTTTGGCTTTACATTTTTATATTGTCTTTACATTAGGTTGGCATTGGATCAACATTGTTATATTGTCTTTGCATTAGTTGGCTTTGGCTTGACATTTTCATATTGTCTTTGCATTAGGTTGGCATTGGATCGACAGTTTTATATTGTCTTTGCATTAGGTTGGCATTAGCTTGACAGTTTTATATTGTCTTTGCATTAGGTTGGCTTTCGATTGACAGTTTTATATTGTCTTTGCATTAGTTGGGATTGGCTTGACATTTTTTATATTGTCTTTGCATTAGGTTGGGATTGGATCAACATTTTTATATTGTCTTTGCATTAGTTGGCTTTGGCTTGACATTTTTATATTGTTTTTGCATTAGGTTGGCATTGGATCGACAGTTTAATATTGTCTTTGCATTAGGTTGGCATTGGCTTGACAATTTTATATTGTCCTTGCATTAGGTTCACTTTGGCTTGACACTTTTATATTGTCTTTGTATTAGATTGAATTTAGCTTGACAGTTTTATATTGTCTTTGCATTAGGTTGGCATTGGCTTGACATTTTTATATTGTCTTTGTATTAGGTTGACATTGGATCAACATTTTTATATTGTCTTTGCATTAGTTGGCTTTGGCTTGACATTTTTATATTGTCTTTGCTTTAGGTTGACTTTGCCTTGACACTTTTATATTGTCTTTGTATTAGGTTGGCATTGGCTTGACACTTTTATATTGTCTTTGCATTAGGTTGACTTTGGCTTGACACTTTTATATTGTCTTTGCATTAGGTTGGCATTGGATCGACAGTTTAATATTGTCTTTGCATTAGGTTGGCATTGGCTTGACATTTTTATATTGCCTTTGCATTAGTTGGCTTTGGCTTGACATTTTTATATTGTCTTTGCATTAGGTTGACTTTGGCTTGACACTTTTATATTGTCTTTGTATTTGTTGGCATTGGCTTGAAACTTTTATATTGTCTTTGCATTAGGTTGGCATTGGCTTGACAATTTTATATTGTCTTTGCATTAGGTTGACTTTGGCTTGAGACTTTTTTATTGTCTTTGTATTAGGTTGGCATTGGCTTGACACTTTTATATTGTCTTTGCATTAGGTTGGATTTGGATCGACAGTTTTATATTGTATTTGCATTAGTTGGCATTGGCTTGAAATTTTTATGTTGTCTTTGCATTAGGTTGGCATTGGATCGACAGTTTTATATTGTCTTTGAATTAGTTGGCTTTGGCTTGACATTTATATATTGTCTTTGCATTAGGTTGGCATTGGATCGACAGTTTAATATTGTCTTTGCATTAGGTTGGCATTGGCTTGACATTTTTATATTGTCTTTGCATTAGGTGGACTTTGGCTTGACACTTTTATATTGTCTTTACATTATGTTGGCATTGGGTCAACATTTTTATATTGTCTTTGCATTAGTTGGCTTTGGCTTGTCATTTTTATATTGTCTTTGCATTAGGTTGGCATTGGATCGACAGTTTAATATTGTCTTTGCATTAGGTTGGCATTGGCTTGACATTTTTATATTGTCTTTGCATTAGGTTGACTTTGGCTTGACACTTTTATATTGTCTTTGTATTAGGTTGGCATTGGCTTGACATTTTTGTATTGTCTTTGAATTAGGTTGACTTTGGCTTGACATTTTTATATTGTCTTTGCATTAGGTTGGCATTGGCTTGACATTTTTATATTGTCTTTTCATTAGGTTGGCATTGGATCGACATTTTTATATTGTCTTTGCATTTGGTTGGCTTTCGATCGAAAGCCTTATATTGTCTTTGCATTAGGTTGGCATTGGCTTGACAGTTTTATATTGTCTTTACATTAGGTTGGCATTGGATCGACAGTTTTATATTGTCTTTGCATTAGGTTGGCATTGGCTTGACATTTATATATTGTCTTTGCATTAGGTTGACTTTGGCTTGACACTTTTATATTGACTTTGTGTTAGGTTGAATTTAGCTTGACAGTTTTATATTGTCTTTGCATTAGGTTGGCATTGGCTTGTGAGTTTTATATTGTCTTTACATTAGGTTGGCATTGGATCAACATTGTTATATTGTCTTTGCATTAGTTGGCTTTGGTTTGACATTTTTATATTGTCTTTGCATTAGGTTGGCATTGGATCAACATTTTTATATTGTCTTTGCATTAGTTGCCTTTGGCTTTACATTTTTATATTGTCTTTACATTAGGTTGGCATTGGATCAACATTTTTATATTGTCTTTGCATTAGTTGGCTTTGGCTTGACATTTTCATATTGTCTTTGCATTAGGTTGGAATTGGATCGACAGTTCTATATTGTCTTTGCATTAGGTTGGCATTGGCTTGACAGTTTTATATTGTCTTTGCATTAGGTTGGCTTTCGATTGACAGTTTTATATTGTCTTTGCATTAGTTGGCATTGGCTTGACATTTTTTATATTGTCTTTGCATTAGGTTGGGATTGGATCAACATTTTTATATTGTCTTTGCATTAGTTGGATTTGGCTTGACATGTTTATATTGTTTTTGCATTAGGTTGGCATTGGATCGACAGTTTAATATTGTCTTTGCATTAGGTTGGCATTGGCTTGACAATTTTATATTGTCCTTGCATTAGGTTGACTTTGGCTTGACACTTTTATATTGTCTTTGTATTAGATTGAATTTAGCTTGACAGTTTTATATTGTCTTTGCATTAGGTTGGCATTGGCTTGACATTTTTATATTGTCTTTGTATTAGGTTGACATTGGATCAACATTTTTATATTGTCTTTGCATTAGTTGGCTTTGGCTTGACATTTTTATATTGTCTTTGCTTTAGGTTGACTTTGCCTTGACACTTTTATATTGTCTTTGTATTAGGTTGGCATTGGCTTGACACTTTTATATTGTCTTTGCATTAGGTTGACTTTGGCTTGACACTTTTATATTGTCTTTGCATTAGGTTGGCATTGGATCGACAGTTTAATATTGTCTTTGCATTAGGTTGGCATTGGCTTGACATTTTTATATTGCCTTTGCATTACTTGGCTTTGGCTTGACATTTTTATATTGTCTTTGCATTAGGTTGACTTTGGCTTGACACTTTTATATTGTCTTTGTATTAGTTGGCATTGGCTTGAAACTTTTATATTGTCTTTGCATTAGGTTGGCATTGGCTTGAAAATTTTATATTGTCTTTGCATTAGGTTGACTTTGGCTTGAGACTTTTTTATTGTCTTTGTATTATGTTGGCATTGGCTTGACACTTTTATATTGTCTTTGCATTAGGTTGGATTTGGATCGACAGTTTTATATTGTATTTGCATTAGTTGGCATTGGCTTGAAATTTTTATGTTGTCTTTGCATTATGTTGGCATTGGATCGACAGTTTTATATTGTCTTTGAATTAGTTGGCTTTGGCTTGACATTTATATATTGTCTTTGCATTAGGTTGGCATTGGATCGACAGTTTTATATTGTCTTTGCATTAGGTTGGCATTGGCTTGACAGTTTTATATTGTCTTTGCATTAGGTTGGCTTTCGATTAACAGTTTTATATTGTCTTTGCATTAGTTGGCATTGGCTTGACATTTTTGATATTGTCTTTGCATTAGGTTGGGATTGGATCAACATTTTTATATTGTCTTTGCATTAGTTGGCTTTGGCTTGACATTTTTATATTGTTTTTGCATTAGGTTGGCATTGGATCGACAGTTTAATATTGTCTTTGCATTAGGTTGGCATTGGCTTGACAATTTTATATTGTCCTTGCATTAGGATGACTTTGGCTTGACACTTTTATATTGTCTTTGTATTAGATTGAATTTAGCTTGACAGTTTTATATTGTCTTTGCATTAGGTTGGCATTGGCTTGACATTTTTATATTGTCTTTGTATTAGGTTGACATTGGATCAACATTTTTATATTGTCTTTGCATTAGTTGGCTTTGGCTTGACATTTTTATATTGTCTTTGCTTTAGGTTGACTTTGCCTTGACACTTTTATATTGTCTTTGTATTAGGTTGGCATTGGCTTGACACTTTTATATTGTCTTTGCATTAGGTTGACTTTGGCTTGACACTTTTATATTGTCTTTGTATTAGGTTGGCATTGGATCGACATTTTTATATTGACTTTGCATTAGGTTGGCTTTGGCTTGACATTTTTATATTGTCTTTGCATTAGGTTGGCATTGGCTTGACAGTTTTATATTGTCTTTGCATTAGGTTGGTTTTCGATCGACAGTTTTATATTGTATTTGCATTAGTTGGCATTGCCTTGACATTGTTATATTGTCTTTGCATTAGGTTTGCATTGGATCAACATTTTTATATTGTCTTTGCATTAGGTTGGCATTGGATCGACAGTTTAATAATGTCTTTGCATTAGGTTGGCATTGGCTTGAAATTTTTATATTGTCTTTGCATTAGATTGAATTTAGCTTGACAGTTTTATATTGTCTTTGCATTAGATTGGCATTGGATCAACATTTTTATATTGTCTTTGCATTAGGTTGGCATTGGATCGACAGTTTAATAATGTCTTTGCATTAGGTTGACTTTGGCTTGACACTTTTATATTGTCTTTGCATTAGATTGAATTTAGCTTGACAGTTATATATTGTCTTTGCATTGGGTTGGCATTGGCTTGAAATTTTTATATTGTCTTTGCATTAGGTTGGCATTGGATCGACAGTTTAATATTGTCTTTGCATTAGGTTGGCATTGGCTTGACATTTTTATATTGTCCTTGCATTAGGTTGACTTTGGCTTGACACTTTTATATTGCCTTTGCATTAGGTTGACTTTGGCTTGACACTTTTATATTGTCTTTGCATTAGGTTTACTTTGGCTTGACACTTTTATATTGTCTTTGTATTAGGTTGGCATTGACTTGACACTTTTATATTGTCTTTGCATTAGGTTGACTTTGGCTTGACAATTTTATATTGTCTTTGCATTAGGTTTACTTTGGCTTGACACTTTTATATTGTCTTTGTATTAGGTTGGCATTGACTTGACACTTTTATATTGTCTTTGCATTAGGTTGACTTTGGCTTGACACTTTTATATTGTCTTTGTATTAGGTTGAATTTAGCTTGATAGTTTTATATTGTCTTTGCATTAGGTTGGCATTGGCTTGACAGTTTTATATTGTTATGACATTAGGTTGGCATTGGATCGACAGTTTAATATTGTCTTTGCATTATGTTGGCATTGGATCGACAGTTTTATATTGTCTTTGCATTAGGTTGACTTTGGCTTGACACTTTTATATTGTTTTTGTGTTAGGTTGACATTGGCATAACAGTTTTATATTGTCTTTGCATTAGGTTGGCATTGGATCGACAGTTTTATATTGTCTTTGCATTAGGTTGGCATTGGCTTGACATTTATATATTGTCTTTGCATTAGGTTGACTTTGGCTTGACACTTTTATATTGACTTTGTGTTAGGTTGAATTTAGCTTCACAGTTTTATATTGTATTTGCATTAGGTTGACATTGGCATAACAGTTTTATATTGTCTTTGCATTAGGTTGGCATTGGATCGACAGTTTTATATTGTCTTTGCATTAGGTTGGCATTGGCTTGACATTTATATATTGTCTTTGCATTAGGTTGACTTTGGCTTGACACTTTTATATTGACTTTGTGTTAGGTTGAATTTAGCTTCACAGTTTTATATTGTCTTTGCATTAGGTTGGCATTGGCTTGTGAGTTTTATATTGTCTTTACATTAGGTTGGCATTGGATCAACATTGTTATATTGTCTTTGCATTAGTTGGCTTTGGTTTGACATTTTTATATTGTCTTTGCATTAGGTTGGCATTGGATCAACATTTTTATATTGTCTTTGCATTAGTTGCCTTTGGCTGTACATTTTTATATTGTCTTTACATTAGGTTGGCATTGGATCAACATTTTTATATTGTCTTTGCATTAGTTGGCTTTGGCTTGACATTTTCATATTGTCTTTGCATTAGGTTGGCATTGGCTTGATATTTGTATATTGTCTTTGCATTAGGTTGACTTTAGCTTGACACTTTTATATTGTCTTTGTATTAGGTTGGCATTGGCTTGACAATTTTATATTGTATTTGCATTAGGTTGACTTTGGCTCGAGACTTTTATATTGTCTTTGTATTAGGTTGGCATTGGCTTGACACTTTTATATTGTCTTTGCATTAGGTTGGATTTGGATCGACAGTTTTATAATTGTATTTGCATTAGTTGGCATTGGCTTGAAATTTTTATGTTCTCTTTGCATTAAGTTGGCATTGGATCGACAGTTTTATATTGTCTTTGAATTAGTTGGCTTTGGCTTGACATTTAAATATTGTCTTTGCATTAGGTTGGCATTGGATCGACAGTTTTATATTGTCTTTGCATTAGGTTGGCATTGGCTTGACAGTTTTATATTGTCTTTGCATTAGGTTGGCTTTCGATCGACAGTTTTATATTGTCTTTGCATTAGTTGGCATTGGCTTGACAGTTTTATATTGTCTTTGCATTAGGTTGACTTTGGCTTGACACTTTTATATTGTCTTTGTATTAGGTTGGCATTGGCTTGACAGTTTTATATTGTTTTTGCATTAGGTTGACTTTTGTTTGACACTTTTATATTGTCTTTGTTTTAGGTTGGCATTGGCTTGACACTTTTATATTGTCTTTGCATTAGGTTGACTTTGGCTTGACACTTTTATATTGTCTTTGTATTAGGTTGGCATTGGCTTGACAGTTTTATATTTTCTTTGCATTAGGTTGACATTGGCTTGACACTTTTCTATTGTCTTTGTATTAGGTTGGCATTGGCTTGACACTTTTATATTGTCTTTGCATTAGGTTGACTTTGGCTTGAATCTTTTATATTTTCTTTGTATTAGGTTGGCATTGGCTTGACACTTTTATATTGTCTTTGCATTAGGTTGACTTTGGCTTGACACTTTTATATTGTCTTTGTGTTAGGTTGACATTGGCATAACAGTTTTATATTGTCTTTGCATTAGGTTGGCATTGGATCGACAGTTTTATATTGTCTTTGCATTAGGTTGGCATTGGCGTGACATTTATATATTGTCTTTGCATTAGGTTGACTTTGGCTTGACACTTTTATATTGACTTTGTGTTAGGTTGAATTTAGCTTCACAGTTTTATATTGTCTTTGCATTAGGTTGGCATTGGCTTGTGAGTTTTATATTGTCTTTACATTAGGTTGGCATTGGATCAACATTGTTATATTGTCTTTGCATTAGTTGGCTTTGGTTTGACATTTTTATATTGTCTTTGCATTAGGTTGGCATTGGATCAACATTTTTATATTGTCTTTGCATTAGTTGCCTTTGGCTGTACATTTTTATATTGTCTTTACATTAGGTTGGCATTGGATCAACATTTTTATATTGTCTTTGCATTAGTTGGCTTTGGCTTGACATTTTCATATTGTCTTTGCATTAGGTTGGCATTGGCTTGATATTTGTATATTGTCTTTGCATTAGGTTGACTTTAGCTTGACACTATTATATTGTCTTTGTATTAGGTTGGCATTGGCTTGACAATTTTATATTGCATTTGCATTAGGTTGACTTTGGCTCGAGACTTTTATATTGTCTTTGTATTAGGTTGGCATTGGCTTGACACTTTTATATTGTCTTTGCATTAGGTTGGATTTGGATCAACATTTTTATATTGTCTTTGCATTAGTTGTCTTTGGCTTGACATTTTTATATTGTCCTTGCATTAGGTTGACTTCGGCTTGACACTTTTATATTGTCTTTGTATTCGATTGAATTTAGCTTGACAGTTTTATATTGTCTTTGCATTAGGTTGGCATTGGCTTGACATTTTTATCTTGTCTTTGTATTAGGTTGACATTGGATCAACATTTTTATATTGTCTTTGCATTAGTTGGCTTTGGCTTGACATTTTTATATTGTCTTTGCTTTAGGTTGACTTTGGCTTGACACTTTTATATTGTCTTTGTATTAGGTTGGCATTCGCTTGACACTTTTATATTGTCTTTGCATTAGGTTGACTTTGGCTTGACACTTTTATATTGTCTTTGTATTAGGTTGGCATTGGATCGACATTTTTATATTGACTTTGCATTAGGTTGGCTTTGGCTTGACATTTTTATATTGTCTTTGCATTAGGTTGGCATTGGCTTGACATTGTTATATTGTCTTTGCATTAGGTTTGCATTGGATCAACATTTTTATATTGTCTTTGCATTAGTTGGCTTTGGCTTGACATTTTTATATTGTCTTTGCATTAGGTTGGCTTTGGATCGACAGTTTAATATTGTCTTTGCATTAGGTTGGCATTGGCTTGAAATTTTTATATTGTCCTTGCATTAGGTTGACTTTGGCTTGACACTTTTATATTGTCTTTGTATTAGGTTAAATTTAGCTTGACAGTTTTATATTGTCTTTGCATTAGGTTGGCATTGGCTTGACATTTTTATATTGTCTTTGCAGTAGGTTGACATTGGATCAACATTTTTATATTGTCTTTGTATTAGTTGGCATTGGCTTGACACTTTTATATTGTCTTTGCATTAGGTTGACTTTGGCTTGACAATTTTATATTGTCTTTGCATTAGGTTTACTTTGGCTTGACACTTTTATATTGTCTTTGTATTAGGTTGGCATTGACTTGACACTTTTACATTGCCTTTGCACTAGGTTGACTTTGGATTGACACTTTTATATTGTCTTTGTATTAGGTTGAATTTAGCTTGACAGTTTTATATTGTCTTTGCATTAGGTTGGCATTGGCTTGACTGTTTTATATTGTCTTTGCATTAGGTTGACTTTGGCTTGAATTTTTTATATTGTCTTTGTATTAGGTTGAATTTAGCTTGACAGTTTTATATTGTCTTTGCATTAGGTTGGCATTGGCTTGACAGTTTTATATTGTCTTTACATTAGGTTGGCATTGGATCGACAGTTTAATATTGTCTTTGCATTAGGTTGGCATTGGCTTGACATTTTTATATTGTCTTTGCATTAGGTTGACTTTTGCTTGACACTTTTAGATTGTCTTTGTATTAGGTTAAATTTAGCTTGACAGTTTTATATTGTATTTGCATTAGGTTGGCATTGGCTTGACAGTTTTATATTGTCTTTGCATTAGGTTGACTTTGGCGTGACACTTTTATATTGTCTTTGTATTAGGTTGGCATTGGCTTGACACTTTTATATTGTCTTTGCATTAGGTTGACTTTGGCTTGACACTTTTATATTGTCTTTGTATTAGGTTGGCATTGGCTTGAAAGTTTTATATTTTCTTTGCATTAGGTTGACATTGGCTTCACACTTTTCTATTTTCTTTGTATTAGGTTGGCATTGGCTTGACACTTTTATATTGTCTTTGTATTATGTTGGCATTGGCTTGACACTTTTATATTTTCTTTGTATTAGGTTGGCATTGGCTTGACACTTTTATATTGTCTTTGCATTAGGTTGACTTTGGTTTGACACTTTTATATTGTCTTTGTATTAGGTTGACATTGGCATAACAGTTTTATATTGTCTTTGCATTAGGTTGGCATTGGATCGACAGTTTTATATTGTCTTTGCATTAGGTTGGCATTGGCTTGAAATTTTTATATTGTCTTTGCATTAGGTTGACTTTGGCTTGACACTTTTGTTATTGTCTTTGTGTTAGGTTGAATTTAGCTTGAGAGTTTTATATTGTCTTTGCATTAGGTTGGCATTGGCTTGACAGTTTTATATTGTCTTTACATTAGGTTGGCATTGGATCAACATTGTTATATTGTCTTTGCATTAGTTGGCTTTGGCTTGACATTTTTATATTGTCTTTGCATTAGGTTGGCATTGGATCAACATTGTTATATTGTCTTTGCATTAGTTGGCTTTGGCTTGACATTTTTTTATTGTCTTTGCATTAGGTTGGCATTGGATCAACATTTTTATATTGTCTTTGCATTAGTTGGCTTTGGCTTGACATTTTTATATTATCTTTGCATTAGGTTGGCATTGGCTTGATATTTTTATATTGTCTTTGCATTAGGTTGACTTTGGCTTGACACTTTTATATTGTCTTTACATTAGGTTGGCATTGGATCAACATTTTTATATTGTCTTTGCATTAGTTGGCTTTGGCTTGACATTTTCATATTGTCTTTGCATTAGGTTGGCATTGGATCGACAGTTTAATATTGTCTTTGCATTAGGTTGACTTTGGCTTGACACTTTTATATTGTCTTTGTATTAGGTTGGCATTGGCTTGACACTTTTATATTGTCTTTGCATTAGGTTGACTTTGGCTTGACACTTTTATATTGTCTTTGTATTAGGTTGGCATTGGCTTGACAGTTTTATATTTTCTTTGCATTAGGTTGACATTGGCTTGACACTTTTCTATTGTCTTTGTATTAGGTTGGCATTGGCTTGACACTTATATATTGTCTTTGCATTAGGTTGACTTTGGCTTGACACTTTTATATTTTCTTTGTATTAGGTTGGCATTGGCTTGACACTTTTATATTGTCTTTGCATTAGGTTGACTTTGGCTTGACACTTTTATATTGTCTTTGTATTAGGTTGACATTGGCATAACAGTTTTATATTGTCTTTGCATTAGGTTGGCATTGGATCGACAGTTTTATATTGTCTTTGCATTAGGTTGGCATTGGCTTGACATTTTTATAGTGTCTTTGCATTAGGTTGACTTTCGCTTGACACTTTTATATTGTCTTTGTGTTAGGTTGAATTTAGCTTGAGTGTTTTATATTGTCTTTGCATTAGGTTGGCATTGGCTTGACAGTTTTATATTGTCTTTGCATTAGGTTGGCATTGGATCAACATTTTTATATTGTCTTTGCATTAGTTGGCTTTGGCTTGACATTTTTATATTGTCTTTGCATTAGGTTGGCATTGGCTTGATGTTTTTATATTGTCTTTACATTAGGTTGACTTTGGCTTGACACTTTTTTATTGTCTTTACATTAGGTTGGCATTGGATCAACATTTTTATATTGTCTTTGCATTAGTTGGCATAGGCTTGACACTTTTATATTGTCTTTGTATTAGGTTGACTTTGGATCGACATTTTTATATTGTCTTTGCATTTGGTTGGCTTTCGATCGACAGTTTTATATTGTCTTTGCATTAGTTGGCTTTGGCTTGACATTTTTATATTGTCTTTGCATTAGGTTGGCATTGGCTTGATATTTTTATATTGTCTTTGCATTAGGTTGATTTTGGCTTGACACTTTTATATTGTCTTTACATTAGGTTGGCATTGGATCAACATTTTTATATTGTCTTTGCATTAGTTGGCTTTGGCTTGACATTTTCATATTGTCTTTGCATTAGGTTGGCATTGGATCGACAGTTTAATATTGTCTTTGCATTAGGTTGGCATTGGCTTGACATTTTTATATTGTCTTTGCATTAGGTTGACTTTGGCTTGACACTTCTATATTGTCTTTGTATTAGGTTGGCAGTGGCTTGACACTTTTATATTGTCTTTGTATTAGGTTGACTTTGGATCGACATTTTTATATTGTCTTTCCATTTGGTTGGCTTTCGATCGACAGTTTTATATTGTCTTTGCATTAGTTGGCATTGGCTTGATATTTTTATATTGTCTTTGCATTAGGTTAGCATTGGATCAACATTTTTATATTGCCTTTGCATTAGTTGGCTTTGGCTTGACATTTTTATGTTGTCTTTGCATTAGATTGGCATTGGAACGACAGTTTTATATTGTTTTTGCATTAGTTGGCATTGGCTTGACATTTTTATATTGTCTTTGCATTAGATTGGCATTGGATCAACATTTTTATATTGTCTTTGCATTAGTTGGCTTTGGCTTGACATGTTTATATTGTCTTTGCATTAGGTTGGCTTTGGCTTGACATTTTTATATTGTCTTTGCATTAGGTTGGCATTGGATCGACAGTTTTATATTGTCTTTGCATTAGGTTGGCTTTGGCTTGACATTTTTATATTGTTTTTGCATTAGGTTGGCATTGGATCGACAGTTTTATATTGTATTTGCATTAGTTGGCATTGGCTTTACAATTTTATATTGACTTTGCATTAGGTTGGCATTGGATCAACAGTTTTATATTGTCTTTGCATTAGGTTGGCATTGGCTCGACAGTTTTATATTGTCTTTGCATTAGTTGGCATTGGATCAACATTTTTATATTGTCTTTGCATTAGTTGGCATTGGCTTGACATTTTTATATTGTCTTTGCATTAGGTTGACTTTGGCTTGACACTTTTAGATTGTCGTTGTATTATGTTAAATTTAGCTTGACAGTTTTATATTGTCTTTGCATTAGGTTGGCATTGGCTTGACACTTTTATATTGTCTTTGCATTAGGTTGACTTTGGCTTGACACTTTTATATTGTCTTTGTATTAGGTTGACATTGGCATAACAGTTTTATATTGTCTTTGCATTAGGTTGGCATTGGCGTGACATTTTTATATTGTCTTTACATTATGTTGGCATTGGATCGACAGTTTTATATTGTCTTTGCATTATGTTGACTTTGGCTTGACACTTTTATATTGTTTTTGTATTAGGCTTGCATTGGCTTGACAGTTTTATATTTTCTTTGCATTAGGTTGACTTTGGCTTGACACTTTTCTATTGTCTTTGCATTAGGTTGGCATTGGCTTGACACATTTATATTGTCTTTGCATTAGGTTGACTTTGGCTTGACACTTTTATATTGTCTTTGTATTAGGTTGACATTGGCATAACAGTTTTATATTGTCTTTGCATTAGGTTGGCATTGGCGTGACATTTTTATATTGTCTTTACATTATGTTGGCATTGGATCGACAGTTTTATATTGTCTTTGCATTAGGTTGACTTTGGCTTGACACTTTTATATTGTTTTTGTATTAGGTTTGCATTGGCTTGACAGTTTTATATTTTCTTTGCATTAGGTTGACTTTGGCTTGACACTTTAATATTGTCTTTGTATTAGGTTGAATTTAGCTTGACAGTTTTATATTGTCTTTGCATTAGGTTGGCATTGGCTTGACAGTTTTATATTGTCTTTACATTAGATTGGCATTGGATCAACATTTTTATATTGTCTTTGCATTAGTTGCCTTTGGTTTTACTTTTTTATATTGTCTTTGCATTATGTTGGCATTGGATCGACAGTTTAATATTGTCTTTGCATTAGGTTGGCATTGGCTTGACATTTTTATATTGTCTTTACATTAGGTTGACTTTGGCTTGACACTTTTTTATTGTCTTTACATTAGGTTGGCATGGATCAATATTTTTATATTGTCTTTGCATTAGTTGGCTTTGGCTTGACAATTTTATATTGTCTTTGCATTAGGTTGCCATTGGATCGACAGTTTAATATTGTCTTTGCATTAGGTTGGCATTGGCTTGACATTTTTATATTGTCTTTGCATTAGGTTGACTTTGGCTTGACACTTTTATATTGTCTTTGTATTAGGTTGGCATTGGCTTGACATTTTTGTATTGTCTTTGCATTATGTTGGCATTGGATCGACAGTTTAATATTGTCTTTGCATTATGTTGGCATTGGCTTGACATTTTTATATTGTCTTTGCATTAGGTTGACTTTGGCTTGACACTTTTATATTGTCTTTGTATTAGGTTGGCATTGGATCGACAGTTTTATATTATCTTTGTATTAGGTTGAATTTAGTTTGACAGTTTTATATTGTCTTTTCATTAGGATGACATTGGCTTAATAGTTTTATAATGTTTTTACATTAGGTTGACTTTGGCTTGACATTTTTGTATTGTCTTTGCATTAGGTTGGCTTTGGCTCGATAGTTTTATATTATCTTTGTATTAGGTTGAATTTAGTTTGACAGTTTTATATTGTCTTTTCATTAGGATGACATTGGCTTAATAGTTTTATATTGTTTTTACATTAGGTTGACATTGGCTTGACACTTTTAAATTGTCATTGCATTAGGTTGACTTTGGCTCGACAGTTTTATATTGTCTTTGCATTAGGTTGACTTTGGCTTGACAGTTTTATATTGTCTTTGCATTAGGTTGGCATTGGATCGACAGTTTAATATTGTCTTTGCATTAGGTTGGCATTGGCTTGACATTTTTATATTGTCTTTGCATTAGGTTGACTTTGGCTTGACACTTTTATATTGTCTTTACATTATGTTGGCATTGGGTCAACATTTTTATATTGTCTTTGCATTAGTTGGCTTTGGCTTGTCATTTTTATATTGTCTTTGCATTAGGTTGGCATTGGATCGACAGTTTAATATTGTCTTTGCATTAGGTTGGCATTGGCTTGACATTTTTATATTGTCTTTGCATTAGGTTGACTTTGGCTTGACATTTTTATATTGTCTTTGCATTAGGTTGGCATTGGCTTGACATTTTTATATTGTCTTTTCATTAGGTTGGCATTGGATCGACATTTTTATATTGTCTTTGCATTTGGTTGGCTTTCGATCGAAAGCCTTATATTGTCTTTGCATTAGGTTGGCATTGGCTTGACAGTTTTGTATTGTCTTTACATTAGGTTGGCATTGGATCAACATTTTTATATTGTCTTTGCATTAGTTGGCTTTGGCTTGACATTTTTATATTGTCTTTGCATTGGGTTGGCATTGGATCGACAGTTTAATATGTCTTTGCATTAGGTTTGCATTGGCTTCACATTTTTATATTGTCTTTGCATTAGGTTGACTTTGGCTTGACACTTTTATATTGTCTTAGTATTAGGTTGAATTTAGCTTGACAGTTTTATATTGTCTTTGCATTAGGTTGGCATTGGCTTGACAGTTTTATATTGTCTTTACATTAGGTTGACATTGGCTTGACACTTTTATATTGTCATTGCATTAGGTTGACTTTGGCTCGACAGTTTTATATTGTCTTTGCATTAGGTTGACTTTGGCTTGACAGTTTTATATTGTCTTTGCATTAGGTTGGCATTGGATCGACAGTTTAATGTTGTCTTTGCATTAGGTTGGCATTGGCTTGACATTTGTATATTGTCTTTGCATTAGGTTGACTTTGGCTTGACTCTTTGATATTGTCTTTGTATTAGGTTGAATTTAGCTTGACAGTTTTATATTGTCTTTGCATTAGGTTGGCTTTGGCTTGACAGTTTTATATTGTCTTTGCATTAGTTGGCATTGGCTCGACAGTTTTGTATTGTCTTTGCATTAGGTTGGCTTTGGCTCGACAGTTTTATATTTTCTTTGCATCAGGTTGGCATTGGCTTGACAATTTTTATATTGTCTTTGCATTAGGTTGGCATTGGCTTGACATTTTTCGAACTTTCATTATTTGCTACTATGTAGGAGAATGTGACAAGATTAAAGTTTTCAAAATCACAATTACTATACGTGATGAAATAATTATTACTTTTTTAAGGGATGCGGCTTTATCAAAATGCCGTCTGATCGTGTCATGGCAGAGATTTGTCTGGGGTGTTGAGAGAATGCATGTCGACGCCTCAGTGTTGCTAGAACTAATAAAGAAGGTAAAACGTGTTGTCCAGATAACTTAAGGACAATATAAAGAAAGAAAACACTCAAACAAAGCAAATATAGATGATTTTGGCACTGATCCCCATAGACCAGTGACCTACCTGTTGCACACATTGCTGCTACCTGAATTTTTGAGGTGGTGCGTTTTTCGCCGAACTCCACTCTTGGTATGAAGAACATATACACCAAACCTAGTACACAGGATATGACCATGAAGACACGTGCTGCATTAACATATGCTATGAGAAAATATAGATAGATAGAAATTATCTCAGCACATACCAAATGAGCATGCTAAATAACAATGGTACAACATGGTTTGTGAAACATCTGCCTTATCATAAATGCTAAATATTATTATACATATGTCACTGTAACGCCATAAGTTACAGCATGCCGTAATTTTGCGGTATTTTACGGGGTATTTTCATTCTACCATATTGGGAAACGCGAATTCCAAATATGGAATGATTACGCACGTAATCTAATATCAAAAAGAAGCATTGAGAATGCATAGTCCCCGTTCAGTTTTATCTGT
Organism: Saccoglossus kowalevskii; assembly: GCF_978046115.1. NCBI lineage: Eukaryota > Metazoa > Hemichordata > Enteropneusta > Harrimaniidae > Saccoglossus > Saccoglossus kowalevskii. The sequence goes on along the minus strand of NC_140645.1, from coordinate 43,737,151 downwards.
AGTCGATGTAAATGTTCAGTACAAGTGACTTGTAGAAATGAAAAATCAATGTCTTTTTAACACTAACACAGAGAGATTGTGTTTCCTACGTGTACACTTTGAACTGAATTGGACTATATCTTACGGAGGAAATAGCATGAAAGAAAAAAGCAGCCAGTCGGGTATTGTTGTTCAAGTATCTCCAAAAGAATTACGGCTTACACCATAACCTAATATGCAAGGTCGTCATACAAAGCTAGATTGAAAATGCCCTATTCAACTTTGAACTGAATCAGGCCATATCGCTCTGTTCAGCTACAAGAAAAAGTTCCGGACATGTTACAGAATGTGATTTTACGTTTCTTTGATAAAATGGCCAGCCACCATTTCGACAAATTTTATCAAACCTCAAGACAAAACATGTTGTTGTGATACCTTGCAGTTTACTACATATGTACAAACTTTGAACTAAATCATATCTTTCAGAGAAATCAGGACAAAAAAAAATGGTCGTGAGTCGGCCATTAGGGTTCAGATTTCGAAAAAAATATGACATGCACGTGTAACCCGATACACATGATCATCATAAAAAAGTTTGATTGAAATCGCCCTAAAACATGGTGTCGTGTTATCTTGAAGTATAGTACCTATGTACAAACTTTAAACTGAATCAGGACATATCTTATTGAGGAATCAGCATGAACACTAAGAAAAACAAAATGGCCGGCAGTCGGCCATCTTCGACCGAATCTCGAAAAGAAAGTGACGTGCACCTATAACCCAATATGCATGATCACCATACAAAGTATGAAATCACCCTGTTCATCTCCGAGAAACAGTTCCAAACACGTTTAAATATCAGATTTTAGCAAATTTGAGGGACAAAATGGCTGCCAGTTAACCATATTTAATTGAATCATAACATTGGCATGCATATGTAGGTCACCATACATTATCTGCATGTCAAAGGGTGTCCGAGAAATGGCTCCGGACAGACACACGAACGCACGGACACATGGACGCACGGAACCCAAATTAATATAGTTCCCGTTTTCGGACTTCGTCCTAACGGGGACATACAAACATGCACCAGAGTTTGACCGGACTCTACACGAAGAAGTTCGCTGATTTTGTTCTAAGCAATTTGAATTTCGGCATTCCCATGGTGTATCCTTGGAAGGAAAAGATGTATAATAATAAGGTTATTACGAAGATACCTCAAAGTATGCACCCAGACAGTATGCTGTCGCATCGAAACTCCCGCTGTACTGTCTCTGTGTATACTTTGAGGTATCCTCGTAATAACCTTATAATAATATGACTTAAAACATTATTATCAATTTAATTGACATAAGAAATTATTGCAGTTTATGGTATGTCGAGTAAACATGATGACCTTTGGGCCTTAGCACGATTACCTGATATAGAGGCGTGTATGTTATACACCCTTGAAAAAGTACCACAAAGTACGTGTATGTGGTGCTTAAGACTTTCATATATCATAAATGTGTCTGCACTTACCGTAGTTTTTTTGACCGTAGATGTTTTCGCATGTGTACGTACCGTCGTTCCATGACTTACAAACCCGCCATAGCCCAATGAGTGTAGAGTTGACCTCGTTGTCGGATTGTAGCCAAGATACGGATACGGTGGATACAAGATTTAAAAAAAACGCCACTAGTGTCGCCGTGAAAGCAACTATTTGAGGAGTATGTTTCATTGTTCTACCAAATTGCAGTACATGGTTAAATGCAACTGCGCAATGTGTTCTAAAACTTTGGGCTCGTCATTGTTGAATCATACACGTATCAGGTGATTTGTATCACGTGATACATGGTGAGCTTTGGTTTCAGGCAATCAGATTAACAAAAGGGAAACGAACCTTGGTTTCATAGAAACAGTCTGGCCCATTCACTGTAGTTAAATGTCACCTACGTTTCATAAGGTGATCATGTTCAATATTATTCGAGGTTAATTGAATATACATTCCCACAGTAGAAAATAACAGCGTTATTTATGTGAAAGGGTAAGTGAACTCCCAAGGTCCCGCACCGTGAATTCTTGTTTTGAAAGAACAGAGGCGGCGGCAGGAATAATTTTTTTCTTAGGGTGATCGCCCCCTTTCTCCCCCCCCCCCACCTTGTGCCGATGCCAATGAAGAACAAACACACGTTCCATTTAGTCAGTTGCATTATGCCTGTATTCCGTTGTTACAGTATATGATGAACTTAAATAAATGTTTTCCCGGAATCTTAATAGTAATGATTTAAATTGTGTCTGTAATTTTATAACAAGACGGCAATCAGTTCAAAACAGAAACTAAATTGATTCAGGTTTGCGTTACCACAAGTGATCAACTCTACAACAAAAATGAGTCGTTTTTCATGTAGCCTCAGACATCACCCTTAAACCTTATACTAAGGTAAATGTGAAATTATTTAAGAAAGCCGTGTGTTAGTATTACACAAATGTTGACCTAGGCTGAAATGTCGGGAGTCAACAGTTGTATTATCATTATACCTAATCAAACTGTAAGTAAACATAACGTAAAAAGGGCGCATCAAGTTTCCGCTAGAAAGCTTATTTAACATGCGTATTTGAGAATATCATTGATTTAACGAATACTCAGACCAGAACAGAGTTCTCAGTTAATGATAAATAACAATTTAATGTACCATCAATATACAGTATCACACTACAAAACTAAACATTCCCCGTTCTTCCAGAACCACTCACGGATTAGGAATATCTTACCACATAAAATAAAGTCTTCAGCAATCTTTTTAAATATAATTTGAACATGTCCTTACTTAAGCCTTATGTTGATGTTTAATGTTCAAACTGTTTAGTTTTTCCTATTTAATCAATATATTTATAACACGACGATAAAGACTTTTCTTTTTCGACATTCTTTCGTTTTTATGCAGAAAAATACAGTATTTTTACCAAGTAAATCATATTTATTAAAGTTAATGTTCATAAATGAGTTGTTGAACACACTATATAGTTTGTAATTTCAATCAGCTTCTATCAGTCATAGTTCAAAACAAATAAAAAGCAAAAATATAGAGAATATAGCAATTTTGTTATAATATTCTTGTGTAATCGGTAATTCTGAAAATTATTTATGGGTGCACAGGGAATATGTTTGGTTAAGAATTATTCTTAATAATTCTTAAAGAATTATTCTTAATTTCTGAACTATTTTGTCAAAATCAGCTTTTTCAAGGTTTTTTACTCTCAAAAACGAAATAATTTCACAATGCCGAAAACGGAAAGTCTTAATCGTATTGTTTTATATTTCCCTGGCCTTACTAACATACATATTTCATAGTGTGTTGCACAAAAATATAAGGCAGAAGGCGAAAGCCTGGACAACTAACTATTTAAAATTATTGACATGATAATGAAGAAAATTAATAAAATTTAAAAATACCAAATAATTGTTTTTCACGATTTGGAAATACAGATATCGTGAAATCGCCAGGTTTTGGAGTCGGTAAATTCAACACAGAGGGCGCCTTGCTGTCAAATCAGCTGTGGTCTGTTGTCAAATGAACGATCATAATACTCCCAACAGATTTATTCTGTTTTAAATAGGTGTTTTTAGTGTTTTTCAACTGGTTAAACATTTTCCATAGTTTCATCCACACCCACACTAAAGGTTCAGGGGAAATGATTCTCTGTTGTGTTTGATCATATCTTTAGTTTACAAGTATGTATATGGAACACAACTCGGGCCTAATCGGTCGGTTTGTACCTTAACAATTAACTAGTTTTTATTCGTTCGACAAGTTTTTTTCAAGTTAATAATGTTAATTGCGCAGTTGATTGAAGTACACTCGAATCATTTGGCGTGCGGTGAGTTGACGCTCTCCTTAAAACACATCCACCAATCAGTGACAGCGGAATAGATATCCAACCAAGTATAATAGAGTAACCAATGTGGTACGTCTGCCGTAATTTTTCAGACTGTATCAGATATATCGTCGTGCCGATAATCACGGGCATAGCTGAAAGAAAGCAAATCAATCCGCTGATCTTGACGCTTAATCAACGATGAACATAAAAAGATCTACTAGTATTATTAGTAAAATAAAATATATTTTGTGTTATTCCTCCTCTAAATTTCAAGACTCAGTAGTAACATTGTGCTGAACAAATAGTACATAACTGTTTCCTGCAACGGTACTCTAAGGTAAAAATAATGTAATTTTATTTATTTCTCATAAAGACATTCCAACAGTGCGTAGTGTCTTACCAGTCATATGTAACATTTCTTACCTATGGTGATAAAGAACGCGGGATTCCATGTATTAAACTCACCTATACCGCACATGCATGCGGGCACCCATTTGGTAGTTGTACCCACAATTCCAAAAGGTTCGCGGTAAATCTGGGGACTAAGAATGAAAATAATTAAACCCACCACGCAGGAAATAACCATGAAGACTCTCGTAGCGTGTGTGAAATCTGTGGACGAAACATAACAAAACTACTGAACCACAAAATAGAATCAAACATGACGCCCACTACCATTTCACTTTCTGGCACAACAACACAGTAAAATAATGAACAATGACCCCCGCAAGCTGTTACACATATATGACATAGACAGTGTATTGTAGCCGTATACTAAGGTGTAAACAGTGACATACTGTATGACTGCGGATGGAGGTCTGTACAATCGTATCCACTGTTGTTGTACGAGTCACATCGAGTCCATAGTCCGAGCAGAGTGGTATGTGTGTTCGTCGACAACTCCAGCCATGAAACTGAAACAGTTGATATTAGGTCTAGTAGAAACACCGTTAGTATCAACCCGCAGCCAATAACTGTCTCTTTATGTGCCATTGTTCTTGGTGACAGAACATCAGCTGATAACGAGCAGAATATATCACAATGCGATCAATTGGAATCTAAAAACACGCAAATTAAAACTTGTTGTTCTTGGTAACGAGCAGATTTATTGAAAGATATTTACAAGTGCTCACCGCTCAATGAATTTTAATTGCGCCTCCTTGAGCAGCAGCACTTTCCGTCAGTCTTTTAGTTTCGTGTGTTGTTTGTGTCAGAATATAAATAGCAGCTTACACGTGATACAATGTAAAACTTCCTGGTAGTGACGTTATCAGAACTTTCCCCTATTTCCGTCATGAAGCAGAATGAAGGTCAAACCGAGTCAACGAAAGAACGCATGCGTATTTTTTTTTTTTTTTTTTTTTTTGAGAATTACTAGCATAATCATCACTTATTATTATGCGATTTAATTTCTTTTGCCGTGAAATTCGGTTGCCTTTGTCTATACTAAAGTACCTGTAAATGTTTAGTGAGTGTGTGTGTGTATGTATGCATCCTTGAATCACACTAAAGAGCCGTTGAATAATGAACCTAACATTGCGGAAAAATATACCTGAGAACACATTTTGTGAAAAACTGATTGGTTTTTGGTTGCACATGTTACTTTCCAACTCTGCAGAGGTCGAATTATGTCTTTCGTTTTCATGTTCATTGTTGTTCACGGTGCTTACAGAAATATAAGCATAATGGTTCCACTGTCGAGATGTCGATGTCGAATGTGTGATTAAAAAAATGATATCACAGTATCTGTAGTTTGCGACAACAGCAAGACAAATGGGGGTAGTCTCATTTAGTCCTGATTCATTGAAGTCGGCCCAAATGTCTTTGAAATTAGGCATGGAACTCATTTTATAAGTTGTAGAATAGTTATGCTTTGTGCATCGCTTCGTATAGATGGAGAAATAAATTGAAGTGAGAAAGTATGACAGTCGTGTTGCCATGAAGCCCCCCGCCTCTCAACGACGATTGGAATCAGAAGAAGGTATCACGCGCGGCGAACTTTGAACTGAACAATGAATGACTATTAGACGCGAAGTCACATGACAAATATATTGACCTGATATGAATTGCTCATGCAATGACTTAGCGGTTTTATTTGGATAATTCAGTCTACTTCACCAAAAAATTATCCGTGATATTAATACTAGTTCTCTCACTTGTTTAAAATGGCAGATGTACGGATCGATTCATACCGCAGTTGGCGCCCGTTTTTTGGGATTCTACTTGGGCTTGTTGCATCTGGTCTTTATATGTATAGTACTGGTTCGAAATACTGGTACACTATTAAGGAGACTGACACAAATACGGGATTGTGGTACACATGTCAGACTGTAGATGGTACACAGATCTGCATTGAATATCGTTTATCGGACGTAGAAGGTGAGTACAAATGAATCCAGTCCACAAACTACAATTGCTATACTAGAAACGACATCAACGAACACATTTATACAGTAGCAAAATAAATGGCTAACTGTCCAACAAATGAGAGTGTGGTCATTTTTAGAGACATTTCCTATTGTACAATATATGTGCACATGTCTAGCAACGGCCGCTATTCTGCTGATATCTGTTTTCTGACCAGGTCAAATTTGTTTGCTCTTGTTCTTGACTGAATTTAAGTACGTGACTGCCACAACGCAGTGCGATGTGTAATAGGAAATTATTTTTACTGACAGTCCCCTCCCGTTGCTATAGTTACTCAATTAAAATAATAAATAATAATAAAATAATAAAATAAAAAACAATAGAAGGCGACATAATGCAACGACACTGATTAAGCTCACAAACACATGTCTCGATGCTTGCATGCCGTCAATTACTAATATTTCTTTTACTAGTTACTTTATAAGAATTACACGCATACGGATGTTTAAAAACTGTTGAATCGCATGTATTCTTGCTAGATATTAATATACCGCATATATGATGGAAGTTTAATTACGGATGGGTTATTTATTTATTTATTTATTTATTTATTTATTTATTTATTTATTTATTTATTTATTTATTTATTTATTTATTTATTTATTTATTTATTTATTTATTTATTTATTTATTTATTTATTTACAGTCTACGTACACGTCGCACGATCAATGATGATAATATCGTGTTTGCTATCGTTTTACGTTATATTTATGCTAGTTGTGGCATACTTGGTACAGCAGTTCAACAAGAAACTTAAATTTGCTGGTATTGTCGTTTGGATTTCAGGTAATACTCGTCAAGAGAGTTAGTCAAAAATACTCACCAATAAGTTAATTTTTAGTTTAGTAACTGTCCAGTCCTAAGAGATTTTGACACAGTCACATATGATAGTTATTCTACAGAAATACGCCATTATTTATGAAATTATATGTAACTGGCCTCTCAGAAGCTATATTCAAAGATTCGGTCGGGTGAATTAGTACTCAATAACGCAACATAATCAATATAATATACACTAGAATATATACCATTTCGTTTGGTATATTTTACACTAAAAGTAGCATAACTAAACATACACGCACCGCAGAGGTTGTGTAAAGCAATACGTGCCTGCGCATGCGCGTTAATCTGATATATATATATATACATTGTATAGACACATATTGCAATAACCAAAAATCACAGAAAGGAATACATTTAGAGTCTAGTAATTGTTGTAATTTGTCATGTTAATATCATGTTGTTATTTTTTAGTTATACCCGTAGTCATCGCAACGAGCGTCTACACGACGATGGCGAAATCCGACATTGAAGAGAGCGGTCAGGTGTATCATATCGGTAACTCCGTACTAGTTGCATGGCAAGCCATAGTCGTATCGCTGATTGCGGGCGCCATCCTGATATTGGAACACAGACGAATTAATAAGCACGACTACATCTCCATTAAATAATTTACATACTGAGTCTATAATCTAGTGATGTTAGCAATCACAGTAGCAAGTGTCGCTTCACGAAAAGTACACTGTGAGTGATATGGTTGATAATACTCATTCGCTGCGAAATGTGTGTTTCTATTTCTCGAGAAGTTTAGGTGTCACTCAGGCAAGAACAAGAACTGATCGCGCGCTAACTTATCTTAACCAGACAAGAACATATATTGCGTGTCTGTGTGATTGATATCCATCCGAATATTAAACATATATATACAACACAAATGTTTAAAATTACCGTGTACACAATGATTGCGTGATAATTGTTTCAAATAATACTAGTAGAACCATCTTTTTGAGATGCTTAAATCATGTCTTAATTCCTGTATTTCATTGATATGTCATTTATAAGATCACGAGATATAAGTATACGTCATTTTTAATCGATACATTTCAAATCGTTATATACTGTACTCTATATACATATAATATATATATACAATATATAGTCGTTATGGTTACTTAATCAATTTTGTCGACATTTTCATACGTCTTCTTTCCACCCCGCTGAATCTAGTGCATCGAAATAAATATATGAAACTCTATTATCATTTAACTGTGACCATTCTATTGCTCCAAAATATCATTGCGTTAATCTTCATTTGTTTACATCCGGTCCTACTCTTAATCTACTTTCCATCAATAAGAACCGTTGAAAACATAAGGTGGCGAGACTTCCTTAGTGATGTCACCTATGTCAACTTATTTGACATCATTTTATCAGCCAGTGATGCTACAAAAAAAATCAAAATTACTAAACCCCTTAAACACGAAGAAAATGTTACGGAAGAAAGACGTTGAGGGAGGAAAAACGGACATTAATAAGAGGGACCTCTTAAAATAAAACCGGACAATATCAAGAAGGGCCTCAGCCTTCGGGCTTGGGTCCTTAATAATTTAAATGATATTAAGGAAAAAAAGCCTGCATGCATGATGTGTATATTATGTGGACGGCTGTCTCGTTAATGCTTAACCGCGTGTCCGGTTACGACCTTGTACTGTGAGGGCGCCATACACGTTAGACGGAAAAAACCAGCAAGACGAAAAAAAGTTGTTTCAGTGCGAGCACCTGAAGTGAATTGACGTCAGTGAATCGAATGAGTTTTCCTACTTAGCCCTTGTATAAAAGTATACGGAACTTACCAGATTGGTGTATTTAGGTAATGTGTTCTCAATGTGATGTATTAATGTACATCCGGGATTCAATCATTACGCTTATGTCAACCCGTATATTCCGTCACATTATATCACTATGACGATGCCTCCACTCACGTATAGTACTTATGTAATTTCTGTGTCATTGCTATTGTTATTATTATTTTGGTAAGTCTAACATAACCAAGTGTCACATTATTTCATTTACTGTATGAGGAACTCGCCTTTAACGTTACAATTTATTGACAGTTGTGGGACTGAATGGTATTGCTGATCTATGAATGCCTACGTGTGCGTGTGGAGGTTGGAGTCTCGGTCGGATAGAGTATCTATATACATGCTACATGATCTATGACAGTCGTTTTGCTAGCTACATTTCCTGTTTTTTCTATATTTCCCCATTTATTACACATGAATCAACAAGTCCTTGTCACAAACGTATTGTCTTGTGACGTGGTTAGTTGTTTTCCGCTGTAAGGCCTATATTTGCGGCACTGTAAACAAAGGCTAGCATTTGCACGACTTTTGGCACGCATTGGCACGACTCCAGTCCACAATAGGCGTAAACTGGTGTGAAGTGTGCGTAAGCCCATCGTGACTGCGTGCCATGTCGGGACGAGAGTTTTGAAATGTTCAAAATTTTGGTCACGACAAAATTTAGCGACCGGGTCGTTAACTATGCGCAAACTGTTTGTGAACTCGTCGTGAACTATGCGTGAACTAGTCGTGAACAGTGTGGGAGCCTCCCAGTTTGTGTCCCAAAATGGCACGACTTTCCACGACAAAATCGCGGCCAAAAGTCGTGCAAGTGTCTGCAGTGTTTAATACGAGGGTTGTCCTTGGTACATATAACAAGGTTGTATTATCGAGTAACAAGGTTCATCCAGATTAAAAGCATTGTTTAGCTGATGTAATCATTTACACATGTCAACATATATCTTATGAAGATTTTATATAACCATCCCCAGAGGCGATAAATATACACGTGCGATAGACGGTATTTATATTATGCGAACTGATCAAATTATGGTGGTATACTCGGCTCTGATTGGTCATTTGTATTATATTATACACAAACAGAAACTATCTATTTTACATTATTTTTGAGAACATTGTAGTCTTCCTTTTCTCATAAAAATGTGTTGGCTAACTGTTTTCGTTTTCTAGTAGCAGTAAAAAATAGCAGAACAATGGATTTTGTTTATTTAACTGTCAAGTGACGTAATTAACGTTGATACTAGTGTTATCATAATTTTTGGATAGAGTGTTGCAAGGGCTACAATAACATGTAAAAAAAATGTTAGTCATTAATCATTATTATTTATTATTATCAAGCTTTTTCTGTTTTGCCCAACGAAAGTCTACTACATCCTTAAAAGTAATTCTGAGACAAGGAAAAAGCTTGTAAACATCAAAAACCATGTTGAAATATAATACAAAATCTTAAAAGTAATGCCCGCAACAGTGGTAAAATAAAAATAGGCCCTGGAACTAGAATTTCTCGATTATAGATACACCGAATGATGAGGCAAATTCTTACCCATATTTTGAGGGTGTGAGGTTTATTCGTCTTAATCGACATTATTTAAAAGAAAATACACGCGATGACTGGCGCCGCATACCTGATTGCAGTTTGAGGATCAGCAGGCCCGTATTTTGGGGGAGTTCGGGGGGTTCAGTCGAACCCCCTAAATTTTGGAAGTGAATATAATTATGGTCGTAAATTAGTACATATTAAAACAAACAGTAATAATTAAAATAATTATCATCGTTTAAATCACTTGACCAACATCAGACTCGGTTGAAATTGCATAGTAATAAGCATTTTGATGGCAACGAGCTTCAATCGTGAAGTTATACCGGCTTTGATTGGCTGTTGCTGAGTTTGCAGGCTAAACAGTAGTCAATCCAAAAAAGTCGTTATAAATAAGCAAGTTGTTATAAATCAGCCAAATGTAGTCAACTTATTGTATTAGTGCGTGTAGCCTGTGCTATTGGAAAATAGTGTACAGCCACGGGTTGAAAAGATCATTGAAAAAAATACCGAAGATTTATAATCAGCAAAATAGTTCGATCACGGGTTGTATAGATCTAAGAGCCAACAATTTACTCCACTGTGCTGCTTCAGCATTGAAACTATGCTATGAATTATACTTTTCAAACATATTTTATGAATAATATTTGTGACCATTTCCGTGACAAGCTGCGAGATTGAATACACATATGGGGCAAGCTCTAGCTTTGCTCCACATTCATCAACAAATCGATATTTATCGTGTTGTGGATACGTTCGCAAAGTTACATCCAATGAGGATAACTTATGTAATGTATTGTGTGATATGCCAAAGTCTGTGTTATCAGAGTAGTGTGCTACACAAACTATTGTCAGTTTTATTTTTACATAAATGACATATCATGTAAAAAAATATGTTAATGAAATAAAATAAGGAGCCACCGTAATCGCTCAATAAAATACAGTGAAGCTAGAATGTTTTGTCTGTTTTAGGACATATTGCTATTTTTTATGGCAAGCATATATCTCAATATCTTATAATTTTTTTCGGTAACATATGATGAAAAAGATGATGAAAAAAAAAACAGATTTACAGTGAACCAAAACATTTATATACTGTAAAAAACTTGGTGGTATGTCATTGGATAGAGCATTTAATTTGTTTGATGCAATCATTGTGACAGCTATTTGTTATGGTAGCGAGATATAGGGGTACGAATATTCGGAGATCATCGAGAGGGTACGAACTGATAGTTCTACGAATGTTGGGTGAATGTTGAAGACTGCCATTATTCTTTGTTTATTTCAAGTGTTGTATCTCATATTGGTTGAAATTATTTTAAGTGAAAAATAGCTAGTACCAGAAAACATGTCATATAATGTTTAAACAATTAGAGTAGACCGGAATACTTACTTGGGCAGCCCACATACAAAAATCTCCTGTTCAAATCTTGTTTCGACGTTGTCTGATTTAAATAACAAGTTGGGGATACTGCAAATTTCTTAGAGATATTTACTCAATGAATATTGTTGTCAGTAGAAATGGCATGCCTCAATTTCACAATCATCCAGGCTGTGTACTTACGGAAAAATCAAAGTAGTATTAGAACCTGGGAGATACTTAAATTCATTGGCAAGCAATTATAGGCTAAAATATATACTGGCGAGTTTTCACTGTTTTGGCCATAAACTTAATATTGATTTAGGCAGACACATGAAAATACCGATATATCAAAGAATTTGTAGTTTTTGTAATAATACGTTTGAATTCAGAGTGGTAGAAAACGAAACTCACATTGTTTTTATATGTCCATTATATAATGATCTATGGGCTGATCTTTTGCCAATAACACTATGCAATTATGCAAATAATACTGACAGTCACGAAACAGTATCACGGCTATGTGCGCTAACACATGCGAAAATCGAAAAACCTTAAAATGCATAGACAATAATGCTAAGATACGTACAATCGTGTCGTTTTTGTGTATAACAATTTACCGCCATGGATCTATGGTGTGTGTGTGTTTGGCTGTGGGTGGGGTGGAAGGGGTAGTGGTTCAGGAACGCCTTCTCTAAGAACGGTGAAATAGTTCAAAAATGTTATGTGAAATAACTTAACAACGTAACACAAAGTAAGCCAAGAATAACAAATTTCGTCAACAGACCTCTAAGATACCAACGAATTCGCTCTGTTTCCTTTTAAAAATTAAAATAACGACGTTTCACATCAAATATATTATTGTTGTTTTCGAACCCCCTATTCAAAAGTGCTGGATACGGGCCTGGATCAACAAACGTCCGGAGAACACTGAGGGCAACCATTTTGTCATTTACGGAACTCTGGTCCAAAAATCCCATGTTCGTTTTTTGAACCAAAAATCATTTTTATATCCATTCTAGCTATTGTTTGAAGAAAATATTATTTTGCCGATGTTCGATTCGTTGACAGAATCCTGTTGTGTCACGTTGGGGTCTATTTCTCCAATATAAGGACACCGTGGTATATTGTCCATTTAACTGCTTGCATAATTAAAAACATGCTGTCGATCAATCAGAACGATGTATTCATGCATCTAAAATACTGTTATATTATATTATAATATCATTTTTTCAGTAAAGTGGACTAAAACCATGTCGGGGAAAAGAATGGAAAGTGGAGCGACTAAACACAGAAAGACTTCAACGTGAGTATGATCGCTTGTCGTGGTGATAGTTTATTTGAAAATAGGTACACAGGAAGATTCGAGCATAAATTACATGTGGTCTTTAAAATCATGGTCAATATATTTTTATCATTTGCTTTCCAGTCATCGTTGTGGATCTACACGGAGTTCTTCAAGACGTTCTTCGACCGCCAAATCCCAATCACCTTCCTCTTCAACAACAGATTCGAAAGCGTCTTCCATGACACAATCATCTGCAACGGAAGAAATATCTGACGAACCGCGAGATAGTTCTGTCCCTGAGACCTGGGACTTCTTAAACATACTCTTGCAGTGTCCACAGTGCTTAAATGAGTTCGAAACACCTATAATTCTTCCATGTCATCATTCGTTTTGCAACACCTGCATGAACGATGATAGTCGTGAACTCTTCTGTCCGATTTGTCATGGGAAGACGTACAGTAACTCGGAAGTCAAGCACAATGCCCTCATTGAGGATTTACTTCTGTGGGCATAATCGCATCGGTCACCAACTCGGGGCGATACTCTGGAAAAAAATATAGTGAAGTGCAAAACATGTAAAGATGGGGAGGTTCCAACTCATATTTGCATTGAGTGTCAGAGGCCATTGTGTTCCCGCTGCTTAGATATACATGCACATGGGACACAAAGACGTTTACGATGCTATTCCATTCCAAACTGCCCACGTCACGTTGCCATGACAATATCTGGGTTTTGCAGTGATTGTGAGGTGCCGATATGCTTGAAGTGCTCTCACTGGAACCATGATACTCAGAAGAACATAGATAAGTTGTGGAAATACCAACATGAGTCACTAATGCGTCTTCTTGAAGGTATACCGAAAAAGATCTCAAATATTAAGGAGCGGGCAAGTGATATAGAGAAGATGTACCATGGTATTGCTCGAAAACTCGTCGAGTGTATGAAAACAGCGGAGAGAAAGGGGGTGTCTCATGAGTCTGCGAGGAAACGTTATGACTCAAGTCTAAGTGAATTTAATCGCATGTATGAAGAGCAGAGATCCAACCATAAAACACAAAGTACTAAAATAGCCACTGAAGAACGTAGTCTCGACACCATTGTGAAATCAGCAAAAAATGTGTGTGATCTGAAAATACCACATGTCACGTTCTTGTGCATAATAAATCAGATTATAGGGCACGTGACGATTGCATTGAATAAGATCTCGGAACTCGTTGACATGTCTGACCTTGACTTTGTTCCCGACTAAAACTCGGTGGAATCATTAGGAACATTTCGAATTACCATGAACCCAAAGAATGTAGATGCTTTGCAATTCTCGCGAATAAAGAAAACAAAAGTCCGATCTTCTGATATATATGAGGCCTCGCCTTTTATAACGATAAAATCATTGCTGCTGAACCATTGCGTAATAGAAATCGTATATTTAACTCTACGGCTGGGCACGAAGTAGGCAAGTTTGAAAATACTAAACTGAAATATCCGTTCACTCCAGTCGATATAGAGCTTGATGTCCAGGGTGACATTTTGGTAACTGATAAGAATTCTAGATGGACGTTTTGTAGAAATGTTCGGACAAGATGTTTTGGAAAACCCTCACGGGATAGCTAGAGATACCGATAACAATATCTACGTTATTGACCGTTGCAAGGATCCGAGTAAAGAAAACATCAAAGGTTTTAAACTACAATCGCAATGTCCTCCCCCGTATTGTGAACACTGGTAAAATGAAATCTAATATCTGCAACCGTCCATGAGGGTTATCAGTGAACAGTGAAAACCGATTAATAGTCGCCAACCAACGTAGCCATTGTGTTCGCATATTTAATAAAGACGGCGTCATCACTAGTTTCGGCTGCCATGGCAACGCTGCGGGCCAGTTCCAAAGTCCGATTTCTGTAGCCGTTGATCGTTTTGATAATATACTGGTTGGAAGTACAAATTGCGTACAAATATTCGCACCGGACGGGCGACTGTTAGGCCGTGTTGATAAAGAAGAAGATAATTGTGGGGCTGTATGTGGTATCGCTGTTACATCATACGTAGAGTATCGGGTTGTTTATGCAGACACTGAAAATAACAACATCAAAGTGTACAAAATGTTGTCGTCGTAGGAATGACAGTCGTAACAACAGTCGTGGTTATTGTGTAAGAAGGATTGGTCTTATAGCATAATAACATGTGTTTAATATTCTGTATTGCAACTAACATTTGCCAAACTAACAAACAGACATGAACATCATTATTACCTATTAACGATGCAGCCGACTGATAACATGCTCACAAAGATTCCACCGTGCCATCAATGCGTACTTTTAAGGTGACGGGACACAACCTGTTTTAATACTGACTCTCGTTTTTCAAGTAAATATTTGATATGTATCGTGAAATATATTGTTTAAGCTATAACGCTGATGTCAATATTTAATCAAATTTACTACACCTGCAATCATTGATCACGTACCACAAGTCACACTACGATGTTACGTTAAGCTACTTTCTACATGGAAACTAAATCCAGTCAGATCGGAAGCTCCACAGGTATTGCAGTTGATTTCATTGTTAGTGTTTTTTTCACAATTTTTGCTATTAATCTTTAAGTTTTGTAGACGAGTTGAAGATTTTCAAAACAATGCAGAGCGATAATGACTGTCTGGCTTTACAAAATGGTATGAATTGGCTGCATTAAGGGAAACTGAAAAATGTGTTGTTCTCCGCTCATGACTTAAACGGAACCCCAGAACGTATATACATAGTGTCACCACGCACAGTTTGGATTCAGATGATAGGCATATAGTGATTTTGATTCTACGTTGACTTTTACTCACCACATCAATTACCCAGTGGCAGTAAACTTTATGGTATGATAATTCGTTTGGCGAAGGGAGGCCTATGAGCGCCCTCGTAGGTGCATTGTATTTGTAATATTAGGTGTACGGCTCTATTATTAGGTATTTATATCAGAGAAGATGTTCCAATGCATTGAAAAAGTTCACCGAAAGTGTTTCAAAAACTTATGTTTAAAATTGACCGTAACGGTCAGCGTCAGAGATATCTGCTTTTAAATAGCATTGTTTTACCAGGCGGATTATGATTATATATCCAATGGCTAGGTAAGATTTGCCACATTGTCGGAATTTTGAGGTCACAGCTCAGTGTTTTGAAAGGAGTGCTAACAAGACATGCTGGTAATACTTTTACTGTGTATTTTTTTATCCTGTATATTAATATATTTTTACAATATGTCTATACTTTCCACTAACTAATGAGGATTCTTTAAACACATATATCTATGTTGAAGTTTAGAATAAATAAATAAATAAATAAATAAATAAATAAATGCTAATTAGCTTCACACATCGCTGCACTGAGCTCCTCAAAATAGCTGAAAATTCACCTCTTTGAGAGTTAAGTTTACCTTTTTGCTTATCTACGTTGTTTCATTAATACTTTGTGCATACGGTCATTACTTTTCTATTCAGTTTAGGCATAAATCTGCCGTGTTTTGGTTGATTTTATTTTTCGTTGTCTGGGGTTTTGCCGGTGAGCCTGCCAAGATGGTCGCTTTCATGGCAAACCCACGAGGTGGTAACCCGTTTTCGGGTCTCACTCGCAAGCACGGGATTAAGTGCGAATCTGTGTAGGAATTGAGGCCTATGTACAGGCAATATCCTCTATTGTTGGGGCAACAAGTATTGTAGCTGCCTCTCGTGTCAATCGTAGTGTTATTGTTTTTGTTGATTGTGTTACCTCAGTCGAACTGGTTTGCGCTAGGGTCTTTCTATTGGGTTGTCATTTATTTTTGTTGAACCTTTAGTTAAACCTTCTACTAAAGTTATACTGTTTGCTGTACCACCTTACGTTCCGAACTCTTTATTGGAAAGGGAACTATCTAATTATGGTCGAGTGGTGTCGAGTATTCGTTACGTTCCTTTGGGCTGCAGAAATCCTGAATTAAGGCATGTCAAATCGTTCCGTCGACAGGTGTACATGATATGTGCTGAGAATTCGCTTGACGGGGTTATTAATATCACACACGATCAGCGCACCGTCCGAATTTACCTGTAGACGGACGAAATCGTGTGCCATAAATGCCATAAAAAGGGGCATATCCAGCGTAATTGCCGTGAAAATGTTGAAACGGCTCAAGCAGAAAACACACTTGACACATCTACACATACCCTACAACCGACATTATGACTAGCACTGCCGT
This sequence comes from Saccoglossus kowalevskii, assembly GCF_978046115.1. Taxonomy (NCBI): domain Eukaryota; kingdom Metazoa; phylum Hemichordata; class Enteropneusta; family Harrimaniidae; genus Saccoglossus; species Saccoglossus kowalevskii. The sequence goes on along the minus strand of NC_140645.1, from coordinate 43,719,843 downwards.
TAATGACACAATAACTGAGACCACTGAAAATAATGAAAACCCAACTGAAAATGATGTTGAAACAGATAGTATTTTAATAACTGATAATGTTGATAAAAATAATATGGAAACTGACGTGACTGGCGTGTGTGATGACGACTCAACTTCGATTGAACCCAGCCCAGATGCCATTCAACTTGATGCCACGCGTACAGGTCTTTGTAATGTTAATGAGATTGTCAGCACTGAAATAACTACAATAACAGGTCGTTCACCAAATAACGATGAGGAGATGGTACGAACCCTTCCCTCAACAACTACGCCTCCCGGGGCATCCTCTTCTTCCGTCGATGCTTCGTTCATCGATCCGTTTGATTCAAAGCATCAACAACCCACTTTTCCATTTGATGATATGGAGGATCTGGAGTCAGTTGCATCGGACTTTTCGGATATATCTAGCCTACTACAGGACGAAGATTCAAGCGAAACATCAAAGTCTCTTCTGGCGGGCTTAGTCTTTTCCACGACACGAAATGAAACAAAATAAAACGAAACGAAACGAAACGAAACCCTAACCCTAACCCTAACCTTAGATTTTGAACGACCTCAAACATCGTCACGTCCGTATTTCACAGTGTGAAATTTTCTCAGATATTATTGGGCCAATGAAAACAAAAATGCGAGTTAGGGTTAGGGTTAGGATTAGGGTTTGGGTTTGGGTTTGGGTTTGGGTTTCGTTTCGTTTCGTTTCGTGGAAAAGACTAAGCCCTTCTGGCGCATGATAAAATACAAAAATTCGTGGATGACTCTTATAATTCTAAACATTTGATCGCTCTAGCCAATAGTTTTTGTCCGGACCTGCGCGTACTTGTACGCTCTCTAAGTCATTTCCGGAAAAATAACGACTTCCCTCCAAAGGAAAAAAATTCGCATAAGGCGTTTGACTTGTAGAATCGCGTCAAGTATCGGCATCTCTAGAATGCCCAGAATTACGAACAAACGCAGCGATAAATTATTAGACGCAAAACGAGGTATTTGCACTACTGCTGGTAGTAAAATACCTAAGTTGAATTAAACTACTAACCACTAATACTGATTAAAGTTATTAATACATCAAATAGTTGCGCCTATGTTTTTGTCTATGCACTTGTTCTGTTTCTTGTGTCCTTACTCATGGCGAGCTTCTCAGGAATTACTTGGAATTTACATGGTTGTCGTGATTCTTTCAAGAGATATCAAGTGTTTGAATTTATTAAACAAAACCACTTCACTGATTTTTGTTTTCTCCAGGAAACGCATGCCGTACCTTCTGATAAGGTGGCAAGTGGTATGGAAAGCACCTATGTATTTTTCACAGGAAAGTTCACGTTCTGCTGGTGTTGCCATACTTTTTAAACCAAATAAAAATGTTAACATTTTAAATCTAAATAATGTCGTTGCTGGGCGTCTTTTGCACATACATGCCGTGGTTGATAGCGTTCCGGTGCATTTAATTAATGTGTATGCTCCGACAAACGGGTTTGAACGTCTTGAATTCTTTAAAGTTTTAAAAACGTTTTTGAACAGCTTAAATAACGACCCACTTGTCATTGGGAGCGACTTCAATCGTACCCTATGCCCTGAGAATGATAGAGCTGAAAGCCATGAACCACACTTTTATCTGCAAATTTCCTCTCCAATATTTTAAGTCGGTTTAAACTTGTTGATGCATGGCGTCAATGCAACACATTAGCCAAACAGTTTACTTGGAGAAGAAATGAATGCAAATCCCGTATAGACACATTCTATGTATCCAAATGTATTGCGTCTAGAATTAAAAGTAGTTCTATCTGTCCACATTATAATTTCTCCGATCATTGCCTTGTTACACTTTGTCTTTCAATAAAGTCTATAAGAAATCATAACCCTGTATGGCGTTTTAATTCTAGTCTTCTTGACGATCAAGTTTTCTGTGAAATAATTAATGATTACTGGCTCACATGGCGTAAAAAGAAGGCGCATTTCAATAACATCCAGCTGTGGTGGGATATTGGAAAACTGAAGATTAAAGATCTAACTAAACAGTACACTTTCAAGTTAAGTAATAATTACAAACTAAAAATTTATTACAACATGACATCAATAATATTGAACAGCAAATGCAATCCAATCATGATCTCGTCAACCAGCTCAATGAAAAGAAAGCTCTACTTGAGAATTTAATACAGTCCAAAACAAGGGGGCAGCGATACGCTCCAGGCACAAAGTACTTAATGAAACTTCGTTCTTTTTTAACTTTGAAAAACAGAGGGGCAGTAAGAAAATCATGTCGCAACTACAAAGGCATGATGGTACAATCGTTGATGCATCACATGAGATGCAACGACTAACTAGAGATTTTTACTCTCACTTGTTTTCACCGGACCCTGTGTCTATGGATTGTCAACACAAATTACTTTCTAATCTTCCTCAACTTGATGTTGATTTAAAAGAGAAGTGCGACATGGATCTCAGTTTTGAAGAGCTTACTGCGTCTGTAAAATCAATTTCTTCAGGTACATCTCCAGGTATCGATGGCCTTCCTGGCGAATTTTACAAACATTGTTGGCCAACCTTGGGTTCTGACCTACATGAAGTCTTTCTAGCCTCGATCATTGATGGAGAGCTCCCGCTTTCATGCAGACGAGCTATCATCACTCTGCTACCTAAAAATGGAAATAATAATTTGTTAAAGAATTGGCGTCCAGTCAGTCTATTATGCTCTGATTATAAGATATTAAGTAAGGCTCTGTCCTTCAGACTCAAGGCAGTGCTCAGTAACATAATTCACATTGATCAGAGTTACTGTATACCTGGTCGTCAGATATTTGACAACATTAACTTGGTACGTGACGTCATCACGTATGCAAATGATAACACAGCTCTTGGTATCGTATCTTTAGATCAAGAAAAAGTGTTTGACCGTGTACATCACGATTATCTGATTAACACTCTCAAAGCATTTGAATTTGGTGATAATTTCACTAAATATATCAAACTTTTGTACTCAGGAACCCAATCTCTTGTTGAGTGAACAGCAATCTTACTGCCCCTCTGCCATTCGCCCGCGGCATACGTCAAGGCTGTTCACTCTCTGGTCAGCTGTATTCTATTTGTATTGAGCCATTGCTACACAAAGTACGAACTGAGAGGGGTATGCAGGGCATTCAAGTATGTGATTCAACGAAGGAAAAAAAACATCTCACAGCGTATGCTGATGACGTCAGTTTCTTTTTAACAAATAACACCGATTTCTATAGATTGCAAGAATGGTTGACCATATATGAACAAGCCAGCAATTCACGGATCAACTACGCAAAGTCCCAGGGATTATGGGTGGGACAATGGAAAACAAGAACTTATATGCCCTTGAATATCAACTGGAACAACGTGGGTCTTAAAGTTCTTAGCACCTTTCTTGGGAATACACCAATGTGGCTTGATAAAAATTGGACTGATGTCAGTGACAAAATACAGTCTAAGCTTGAATCGTGGACTAGGTATGCGCCCTCTATTTCTTACAGGAGACGGACATTGGTTGTTAATCAGTTGATAGTGTCCAAATTGCTACATAGGCTAGTTTGTTTACGTTCTCCCAGTACTATAATTAATCATATTCAGAAACTCTTTGTTGATTTATTTTGGCAGGGCCGCCATTGGCTCCCTGCAGAGTCTATTTATCTACCGCCTTCACAAGGTGGTCAAGGCTTAGTTCATTTACCATCAAGAATTGCCTCCTTTCGTTTGCAATACATTCAACGTTATTTTTACTCTAATTTGAAGCATCCTAGTTTTTATTTCACCAGTTACTTTCTTAAACGTTTTAATAATTTGAAATATGATAAACAGTTGTTTGTTACAAATGTACCACTTTCTTTTCATAATATTCCAGTATACTATTGTGAGCTTATGAAGGTTTGGTCCTCCATCTCAAATATTAGAAAAGGGCAACCGACCACCTATTACTCTGTTTGTCGGGAACCGCTCTTGTACAACAGTCTGATTCTGCACCCTTTGCATGGTGTGCCACTCACCCTCACACATTTTCGTGATGCGGGCATTACGACAATTGGAGATCCTGTCACTGGGACTGCGTGACTGGGACGTGACATCTTGTATAACAAAGTACCGATATGTTCTAGAAGGCTTTTCAATGGTGCACTTGATGTGGTGCACAGAGCTATCCCACGTCAATTTAAAGAAATTATTGAAAATTGCAGTGACAACACTACACAAGTCACCAACTCGAATTATTCACTCGAATTATTGTACGAGGATGAAGACAATGACGTACTTTTAAATTGTCCACTTTATAAATTTGCAAAAAGGAGTTATTTATAAATTTCTTATTTCTAAACTTTATTTTTCAAAGCACACTACATATTTTTACAACGTATGGACAGATATTCTCTCGTTGGAAAAAGAACATCAGCCTCTTTTTCGCGACTGTTACTTGAAACCAATAACAAAAAAAGATGGCGACTTACAGTGGCGGTTACTACATGGCGCCTATCCCACTGGTAGCTTTTTGCAAAATACCCGTATCCAAGAAACCAGCACTTGTCGTTTCTGTGAAGAAAAGGATGATTTGCTACATATTTTCCTTGAATGTAGCCGACTAAATCGACTCTTTGTCATTTTCAAATCTGTTATTTGTACATTACTCAATGTAGACAGTGTACCAATCTCTTACTACGTTCTGGGTCCGCCAAGACGTCAAGCAATAACACAAACGCACCGTATTCTGTGTTGCCTTTGTGTCTCGGTGAAAACTGCAATTCACATTACAAGATACAAGAAAATTAACGATGATTCGGATATCTGTGCAGCAAAATGTTTCACTACTCGCCTAAAACACAGAATTAAGAGAGAATACGATTACCACATGCTTACCAAGTCACTGGATGTCTTCGAATTCCAATGGTGCATGAATGGTGCTGTGGCAATATTGGATGGAGATATACTACGCTTCCCAGATGTACTGGATACTGGCTAAGAAAACAAGAGAGACAATCTGCTGTTAATAATATCGTTACATCATACTCGTATTTATCGTAACGTTTTTATATTATTGTGATTTTACAAATAAGCTTTTTATTGAATATAATGTAACCAATAGTTTTATAATTCGTATGTATTATATCGTCACATGTATGCATTGACTTGCATTGTGACATACACTCGTAATATTTTATAAGTGAACATTGATACATGTTTAATACTGTAATCGGAATTTGAGATTTTGTCATTGTAATTAGTCAATGTTATATTTTTCTACACTCGAGGAATAAAAATCAGAAATGAATGAATGAATGAATGAATGAATGAATGAATGAATGAATGAATGAATGAATGGATGGATGAATGGATGAATGGTCGATTTACATGGTAGGGGTTTCATCCAGACATTGAGATGTGAGGTGGGTCTGGAATATAAGATAATTGATTACCTCTTACATAATGTCACGAGGTCTACGAATTATGGGTGGTGGGCCTACGTGCTAACAACACGTTTAGGTCAATATGCAGCAATATATAACGTTTGAATCATTCCTCTGGGGAATAAAATTCAACTCAGGTATACTGCTAAACCATTGTTCTTCGATGGCGGCCGCTGAAGAGTATGCACAGGTCAATATAAACACACGCGTAAGCTACATGGTGTATTTGTATCGGTTAAAGACTAAATGTGTATAGATTTGTTCACATATCGCGTTATCGAGATTTTTTAGAAGACTCCATAGTATAATTTCGGTAAAAAAATTACAACTCACTATAGAAGGTGACATTTTATTTTATCTATGCTCTGTCAGAAAACTTTTCTCGATACAATGGAGGTGGCCTTGTGAATATAGGCGGTACAAGAACAAAATTTACATGTGTAAGACATGTCCTCTATTACAAACGTACAAATCCGTTAAAATTAATTGCGTTTTCTGTTTCTCAACTACGTAATCTCATTACATTACGACCTAGCCAACGACCAATAGAAAACGCAAATGTCAAAACAGAAAGTGTAAACGGGGACATTGTCACGAGTGTTAAATACGTGGAATTGTTGAGTCAAACAGGTAGTTTGGTTTGTGTGCCCTCAACGGCAACACAGTAACTGTAGTACATTCTTATAAACGAGTATGCATTTCGATACACCCTATGAGGGTTTCACTGGTATGGTTCGACTAAACCAGACTGGAAAAGACCAGTCAAGCAGTAAACGAGACATATGATTCTTACATACGATCAACAGACAGAATAACCCTAAGTATATTTCAACTTATACGGAACTCCTTCACCAAATATTACAAAAGGTCATTATAAATATCAATATACAATGGTAAGCAAGTGAACGAGGTAGAACGAGCACACAATACTGGACAAATCAGATATTATATATAGACATAAACGCGGGGAGAGGTATGGTAGGGGAGGAAGAGTTTGAATCTGTCCATCGACATGCCGTGATGCACGTACTTACATGGTAGTATTATTCTTCAGATCGCTGGTTATCAGCACCACCACACCTCCATGTTTGACCTCGTAAGACGTAGATTATAACACAGTCCCTCTAGGGACTGTCATTATACGCATGTGTGCCGTTTAAACTCAAACAGAACACAAGACTCACGCATGAGACATAAAACCACTAGTTACATATATAGTTACATTTACACTATCACGATTGCCTTCAGAATAAACGGCTTTGAATAAAATGTGAAGTTTTTTTTTTAAATTACGAAGTGATACCCCCTCCCCGCACATACAGGCATTTCATTCATCGCGTTCGTAGTTACGGCGATGTCAACACTATTATCGGGTATACCACGTGACACGCCCCAATGCCATATATAAATATCACGGTATTTATCAAATGGGTGCCACGTGGCCATGGTAACGAGTACTCTTATCACCAAAAGTATCATTGAATATAACAACTTGCTACGCTCTATCGTCGTAATGTTAAATCACATGTCGGGTGAGCTGTACGAAATACAGAGAACGAAAATCTTGAGCAGAAGTTGATCGCAAGATTGTTAACGTAAGTTGGTGTAAAGGTACGTTTAAACAGATCTCTCTAATTTTCGCATTTCTTTGAATGTCATTAGCGTGTTCTGTAAAAATCTGAGTACTCATCGGTTTTCTAGGTCAGCCATTTTGAATTGTAGTAAGTATAAAGTGAGGGCCATAACTATATACAGTACATCCCTGTGTACATCTTCCCTTCACACCGCATTTGAAATGAACCACGTTCAAGTTGAATATACTAAATATGTGTATTCAGGCTATTCACGCTAGCTCTCACCAACTATATACGATTAATGGTTGTATTTATTAGAATACAACTTCAACCAGGAAACATATATTTGGGGTGTTGATCAAAGATTGCAACTCTCGCGTTTTGGGCATTTTAAAGTTTTTTTTTTTACATTAAAGTCTCCAGCCGTCGCGTCAAGTGGCGATAATTATTTATATGGTACATACAACCGGTAATACGACACAGTTAAAACGTCTTTACCATGTAAACCACGTCAGCAAAGCGTGTTTATGTATCTTATATTAACTACCCGTTATCCCCGGTTATTAACATTAAAGGTTTTCACTCACTCGACCTGCGATTATTTCTTTAGTCTTGTTTAATGCGACTACTGTACCATTGTCGATGCAAAGTTAATTTGTTCCGGTGTACTCTAATCACGTTGTTTCTGTTGAACTGAATGTACTGAAAAATCAAAGGTCGATCCATATTGAACCTCTGAGCTCATTAAACGTCGTGTTGTCGATCGAGTCTTGGTTGGGGTGACGTCAAATGAACACCCGCAATACCGTAACAGCTAAGTGTTATAACGCCTGCTCCCCACGTTGAATCAGCACACTCAGGTTGCTTGAATTGGCTGCTGTTTTTGTAACTTTTTCGATTTTATTCAAAATCATAATGTAAGTATGATACTGAAAATGATTGTTATGGTACCACGAGAGTTAAGACGTGGTGTTACGTCACTTAACATGATGATTTCTTATCATGTTGTATTTCATTATGTATATTATGAATCTACAATATCATGTAATGTATCAAGTAAATCAAGCAAAGGGACATGTCTTCTTGCCCTAGTCTGATTTTATGTAATTATTACCCACATACTAATCAACTTTAGCGACTATGAAAGATTAAACTAGCTGAGTTTCTTACAGTGTTGGTGGCGACAGCTACTGCTATATGAAAAAAACACTGCATGGCAGAATCCTTGCTGTCTAGAGCGTTTCAAATGAGGTCGATTATTTATTATATCTGGTTATATCTGACTTTATTGTTCTCGTAATAATTCGACTGAGTTTACCACGGGTTAAGCCATTCTAGTATATAACACTGACAATGTGTACGTGTTACGTCAAAGGTGGGACAAGAACGATGAGTTATTAAGTGCAATGTTCCGATGACTAGGCCGACTAATCCGCATAACTAGGTATCTTCAATTTATTTACTCATTTTAAGATACAAATAAAGTATGACTCTCATAAATTTATAGAACATGCATTTAAAGACCAAAGTAACGAATATTTCTATGTTACCATGCGTGGCCAAACTGGTGAACTCGAATCAATATGTGTCGTGGATATGTGCGCATTTAGTGAACGCGTACCCGGCCACTGAAACCCCATTCCCCCGAAAAACACTAACGTTAATTATACAGGTCTATCCCATAAGACAACACCGTAACAACTTCTTGATAAAAATTCGTCCTTCCCACTCATCAGAAACATTGAGTTTGTTTCTGTGGATACAGGATTGTTTTCCCTTTATCGATTATACGACTAGCTACTGTCACGACGTGCAGGTGAGATGGTATGCGGTGCGTTATGGAGTCTCACTGGCAGTGGCTTGCGTGCAAGCAATCGTAAACATCTTCATAAATCACATGCTTAGCTAGGTCGCGAATTCCGCATATGGCGGTGGTTGTTCACAAACACAAACAACACTGCCTTTTCCGTGTAAGTCATAAACTTACAAACATTTTAACTTTATTCTCCGTGCAAATATGGCAAATTCCGTTTTCTGCTGTATTTAGTTTATTAAGCATACCTGAATGTGGCGATTCAAAAAAAAATAAAACTTGATTACGTGAGGAGAATTGAAAATACACTTACTCGGGCCCATATTGTTTGGCATTGTAGTTTTTTTCGTTACTAGTTATTTATAGATCCTTAGATTTGTTGCCTGGCATTTTTTTCATAGTATTATCAAAATTTAGGTTTATTATATATTAAATTAATTCTTGAGTAATGGTTTTACTAATGTTATTTGTATCTATTAATTCTCTGTATTTTATAAATATTGTTTTATTTTACTGTTTTATCTTATCATCTATTTATTGTGTTCGACATCCAACTTACATTATCAATAGCTCTTCAGCCAGCGTTCTGCAGCGTTTCGCGCAAAGCCCGTATACATACATTGTACAGTGGTGCGCGCTTTGCCACAGTGATCTCGCATATATAAGCTTAAAGGGGAACCGCTCATTTCCATGGATTGCACCAAAGAATAATGGACACTATTGTTTATGTTGTTTACAATGTTAATCTATCTTTTGTTATCCATTGTTATTTTAATCCAGAAAGTAAATTTGTTGTGAGATTAGGCTTAACTGGAAGTGCCCCTTTAAACAATGTAATTCATGCCGGAGTATACATATTTAATCCCACTTTATTTCTAACACACGTTTGAGCATTTTAAATATAATAATTATCCTTATTATTAAATTTCCATGTTGAAAAAATAAAACTCGTTTGCGTTCTGATATTATTGAACAGAACGTCTCATTAATGTGCAGTACAACCCTAAGACGAGACAGCCATATGCGATGAATATACTCATTACTTAGATAAACGTTTTGTTTAGATACTGTCTTTGTAAAAACACCCATTGTCCGACCATGATGAGAACGCTATCTCGGTGAAATGACGCTGTGTAGGCTGCGTGGACAGTTGATGAACATATTGTTGTACAAAAGCCAAAGCAGTACAGACACAGTATGTTCATATCACCCACGAGTAAACAAGATGTCAAATTTGTGCTAGTTTACCGAGTGCCTACGATAACCTGCATGTGTAGTCACGAATTCGGTCATGTCAAGTACTGTGCATCTGAACGTCACTCGGAAGTAGACACTAAAATCGTTTCGCGAAAAGAAAATATACTGACAGTTTATATATGTGTGTAGACAAAAGAGCGAATAATGAAGAAATGTAAAACAAGTTACAAGGCACAAATTACAAAACAAAATGTTTATCAGCCGTAGAAATCAACATGTTGTTATAAATAGTAACCGTTGCTATGCGAGAAAGGTTACGTTGTGCAGGATAGATAGGTAACTCATAGTAACACTCGTATTATTATCTATTCAACTGAAATATAAATTCAACGTACGACTTATCAGCGCCATTACTGTCCTAAACCAGAATATTTTTCTCAGTAACTATTTGCACTAAATCTACACACATTAATTCCCTACTTCCTTGTAATTCTTTCAGACTACACCGGCGTCATTTTCATTGAGTCGTCATGGGGAGTGGAAGTTCAAAGAAAGAAACTGCAACAGTCAGGTAAACACCCACTAGTAATACGCGTGGATTGAAGATAAGCGAAACAGACGTTCGAATCCTGTTTATAAACGACAAATGTATTTTCACGCGTTGTAAACATGGCATGGGACGCCTACCAAACGCGATGCAACATTACGAATATAGCGCTTTGTTATAGACAAACGACATCATGATGCGAAACATCGCGACGACAATAAAACTGCTTGCACGTTTGTGAGGTTATCTACTAAGATGACTCGATGTACCCAAATGAGCATGCGCAATGAAATTCCGATACGTTATGGTAACGCAAAGTCATGCGCTTTCCATAGCCTCATATGCGGGACATCAAAGTTAGCAGTTGATGAAAACGCACCCAAAGAATTCATTTCAACAATTCTTGGTAGTAAATACACAATGTCTTTTAAACTAATAGTTACATAATTCCGTGCTGATTTAGATGACGTTGGTGCTCTATGAGTATTGTATATCTGTTCAATATATGTTTGCAATTGTGATTATCGTATGACAATACAATTGTCTTTCTTTTCCTTTCAAATACAGCACGGAAACATCATCAATTAAGAATGAGTCGGCCCAAGATATTAATACACCCGTACCTATCCAAGAACCAGAACCAGCACGTCCTAGGTAAACCAATAGAAATAACTACAATACAACTCCTTTGTAGAAATATAAAAAAAACACTAAATCATGAACACCATTAATATCGATATATTTCGTTTCTATCTTCTAATTTAGGTCAGCCTGGCAAGTGCAGCCGGTTCCACCAACGCCAAGGGAAGTTCCGCCACCAACAGCAAGTACATTGGACAGCCGTAAAACGCGGTCTGCTAAAGAGTTCTGCGAGTTCTGCAGAAGAAATCATTCTGATGGATATTGTTTCGATTGTGGTCTTCTTATTTGCGGCACCTGCGTTGAACACCACGCTGATGCCAAGCTCCTGAAGAAGCACAAGATGATCAGCCTTGAAACGTACAAGGATAATATCGATATGGTCCACAAATATGTGAAGCCGATCAACTGTCAAGTTCATCGCGGCAATGAAATGACTTACTACTGCAATACGTGCAGCATCCCTATATGCATGCACTGTGCCGAATATAACCACAGGAAACCACAGCACCAACATAAAACGCTGATAGCTGGTCTGGAGACAAAACATCGCGAGTTAGCAGAACAGCTGAGTAGAGCAAAAGATAAAAGGAAAGAGTTGACAGACAAGAAGATTCGATTGAACAACATTCAGGCCGAAAGTGACCAACATAGTGATCTACTAACTGTACAAATTCGCGAGCACACTGACATCCTCGTGCACAGACTGAAACAATTGATCGAACAATTAGAGAATAACTGTGACAGCCTCGTGAAGCACGTGGACTTGACCAGACAGAAGAAGCAGAGAGGTATCGAAGATAAAAATGATGGATACGATAACTTCATCAGGGAGATTGACACAGAGAGAGAGGAGGCTACAAACATTCGTGAGCATAGCAACGATATTGGATTCTTGCTTGGAGTGAATAAATCTATTCACCAACTAAAGGTTCTTGCAAATACTCGAGTATCTAAGTACGAAAACAAACAGTTAGTATTCATGCCCAATGACACAATTATTGAAGCCGACGCAGTAACAACCGTAGGTTCTCTCTCAAATGAGTATATCACTCAGTCAAATAACAAAACTCCCACAAGATATGAATTTCCTTTGAATCAAAGAGAGGAAACTCCACTACCTAGGCACGAATCTCGTTTGACGGTTCGATCAACCCAATCAGAACGCCAACCAACCTCTCGCTCGAATCACAAGACCAATGCATGGCAAGTGTTGCCACAAGAGAAACAAGTTAGGTCACCGTCACCCCGATTCCAGTCAGCGCAGACTATTCACTCAGACCGTGGATCAGCGGTCGGTCACAAAATGAATGGATGGCCAGAGAAGCCAAGAGAGGACGTGGAAAGCCCTGCACCAGATATCAGTAGCCACAAAGAAGAAAATAGTGCTTTTGGAGCAAAGGAATCAGATGTCTTTCACAGACAAAACATTTCTGAGCGTTTGTCTTCCAAGTCTCAGCACCGTTCCCGATCAGAATGGTGATCCAAATTACGATTAATCGCAACGTTTATTTTCAAGTCTGGAATGTGTATTGAACATTTGCATTGGCAATATTATATTCCATCCAACTTAATCCAATACTATAGTAGTTTTAGTTCATTGAATGAACGTAGTTCCAATTGTCGTTTTATTTGTTGTTATATATCACTCACAAAACACAAGCTTACATTATATTTAAACAAGTTTATTGATGTTTGAATATACTTAAAATTATAATTACAAGTTCCACTATTTCAACGTCGTATTGAGCACAGGTACCTGGAGCGATTCAGCAATTGTGTGCAGAATTTACATATCCCAACTTGGTTAACAACTGCACTGCAACCTTTAATTCGATAAATAACTTACAGTGCATTCCCCAATTTGATAATTAATTACACTGCAGCCCTCAATTCGATAAATAACTACAGTACAGCCTTCGAAACAATAATTAACTAAACTGGAGCCCTCAATTCGATAATTAACTACATTGCAGCCCTCAACACGATAACTGAGAATACTGCAACTCTAAACTCGACGAATGACTATACCGCAACTCTCAACTTGATTATTACCCATACTTTAACGCTTAGCTCGTAACTAACTACTCTGAAAATCCTTTTTGTTTTCAACATTGAGAAATACTTTCGTTTTTATGCAGACAAATATAGTAATTTTATGCAAGTAAATTCTACATATTAAAATTATTGCTGATACAGGAGTTGTGGTGCCGACTATATGTATTACATTCAACTCTTTCAAACATAATTCAAAATAAATAATGTGTGATTCCTATGTTATATTGTTCTCTTGTAACTACTGTGCATGTCGAATATATTTCGTTATGTGTTATTAAAATCTGTTTTATTCAGTTTTTTTTCCTCAGAAAACGAATTTCAAAATGTCGAAAATGGGATGTTATTATCGTAGTGATTGCATTCCCCCAACTTAGTAGTAATAACTTTGCCAAGCCCATTACTCTGTAAATAAAACCAGCAGTGACTTACATTTTTTTTACCAAGAAATAGTTTTCTTTCTATATAAGCCAGAAACTATAATTCCCTTAAGAACGCAGAAACAGAAATTGGTCAGTCGTTTGTCATATATTTTGTATTATTTCTTTATTCTATACTTATTTATATATATTTAGTGTTTGTTCCGTATGATGAGAGCAAGGTAATAACTGAAAAGATACGATCTTGAATTGAACGTTATATTTCAGTTACAATATAATACAAGAATATGGTCATTGTTTGTTGTTTTGAGTATGTTTTCCAAAGCCTGTATTCTTTTTGGCAATAGCAACTGTGTGAGTTGCATGAAAACGATACGTATTGAAATGCGCAAGATATCCGTGTGGAATATAAACAAAGATGGCGACTTTCACTGTGAAGGAGTCACCGGCGGTAATTAGTCGCGCCCAGGTCAAACCTCATTCTTGTTGTATGTCCCTAGCCTATTATGCCTGTCTTGTAACACTGTTGTTTTTTGTCTTGGTAAATAAATAGCATGTTTCAATACTATGTGTTGTCTGGAATTTTATTTACAAAACTTTCATTTATGTAGGTGAAGTTTCAACGACAATAAACCCTGTCGCTGCACAGAGTGATATCTACCATTTAAATAGGCAGTTCGGGAGATTAACGTCTGTTGAAACGATCAAGGGAGAAAGCTATATGGAAAACCAACCTTATTATGACTACGTGAATTAAATGCATGCAGTTTGACCTGGTTTTGCATTGCCTAATCACTCCGATCACTTGAAAACGCCACGGAAATTAATTACAGAACTTCAACTGTAACTTCAACCACTGACTTTATTTTTCAAAAAATCTAAAATCTATTCTATTCTACCTTAGGCTTGCAGGATAAACCATATTGACGTATTATCCAAATCTCGTGCACGTTGTTTTGCGAAAACTGATCTTCACAAATGTAAAAGCCAACACGGTCAATATTTATCTCTCTTTGTATGATTTAGTGTTATTTTTTTACAAAGCCACGTGTGAGTAGTGTCAACCAGATTGTAATCTTGAAAGACGTGCTAAATATTAATAAAACTAGGTATAAATATGCATTTGAATAACGTGATTCATTCTACTATCCTATTGTTTATGTCAGCTGATACACGCATGATCGGATAAGAAACTGCACACAGTGTGGACACATAAGGCATAAATCAGTATTTGTTGCTTGTCGCACACAGTCGTAAATCTATAGCAACGCCAGTAAACAATCTTTACTTACTACGGTTAATTTCAGTAAGTACAGCAGAGTCCTAATATAACAGAAGAATTTAATACATCTATTTTAAACAGTCTGGGCCTATACAAACATACACATAGCTATAAATTACTTCTTATCGCGTTTGCAACTCAATAAAGAGTTCATTACATGGAAAGGGGGTTGCACTTGGATCATTGGAGGGGCTTGAATATATTAGTTAAAAAATAAATATTTCAACAAATGTATCAGCTAAACGAACATATCTAGCCTCAATGTATATAGTCAAATGTAAAAAGGAAAATTTAAACATATTAGAATGTGTGATAATAAGAGGAAACACAATACCTTACACTTCCACTCTCGGATTAACAAACGATAATATATAGTTCGAGTACTTGAGTTCCACAGGTTGTACATTCACTTCACTAAAGAGCCTGACTTCGCCAAGGTAAGACTATTTTGTTCTCTCAGCTTGTTTAACTGAGACAGACTAAATTATTAGCAGTAATCACAAGAGATGTACCAATGAGCCGTCTGATAACCAATTACTGAAATCGCATATAATTTATATGCATGCAGTACCTGTTTTGTACGACTGTTAAATCGAATTTTCAACATACACGAATACGTAGTGCCATGTTTAAGCCTTATCAGGTTCTCAATCAGTAGGTATGTGAAGTACATTAGGTAGAACATAATTTTGAGTGAAAGATGAAAGAGTGAAAGGTTTTGGCAACTAGCTATCAACAGTTTGTCCTAATATTATGTCCTTTAAAGTTAAGTTTTTTTTAGTGTTGATGATAGGGTAAAACAGATCGAATAGGCTTTAGTTACAGATACCTTGACGTCATATAGACTACAGTCGCGAAAATACGTGTGAGTGAGACACTCAATGATTACGCGATATATGGACTACAGTCGGGTAAATAAGTGTAAGTGAAACTCCCAAAGATTGGATGTTATATGGACTACAGTCGGGTAAATAAGTGTGAGTGAGACTCCCAAGGATTGGATGTTATATGGACTACAGTCGGGTAAATAAGTGTGAGTGAGACTCCCAAGGATTGGATGTTATATGGACTACAGTCGGGTAAATAAATGTAAGTGAGACTCCCAAGGATTGGATGTTATATGGACTACAGTCGGGTAAATAAGTGTAAGTGAGACTCCCAAGGATTGGATGTTATATGGACTACAGTCGGGTAAATAAATGTAAGTGAGACTCCCAAGGATTGGATGTTATATGGACTACAGTCGGGTAAATAAGTGTGAGTGAGACTCCCAAGGATTGGATGTTATATGGACTACAGTCGGGTAAATAAATGTAAGTGAGACTCCCAAGGATTGAATGTTAAATGGACTACAGTCGGGTAAATAAATGTAAGTGAGACTCCCAAGGATTGGATGTTATATGGACTACAGTCGGGTAAATAAGTGTGAGTGAGACTCCCAAGGATTGGATGTTATATGGGCTACAGTCGGGTAAATAAATGTAAGTGAGACTCCCAAGGATTGGATGTTATATGGACTACAGTCGGGTAAATAAGTGTAAGTGAGACTCCCAAGGATTGGATGTTAAATGGACTACAGTCGGGTAAATAAGTGTAAGTGAGACTCCCAAGGATTGGATGTTATATGGACTACAGTCGGGTAAATAAGTGTAAGTGAGACTCCCAAGGATTGGATGTTAAATGGACTACAGTCGGGTAAATAAGTGTAAGTGAGACTCCCAAGGATTGGTTGTTATATGGACTACAGTCGGGTAAATAAGTGTGAGTGAGACTCCCAAGGATTGGATGTTAAATGGACTACAGTCGGGTAAATAAGTGTAAGTGAGACTCCCAAGGATTGGTTGTTATATGGACTACAGTCGGGTAAATAAATGTAAGTGAGACTCCCAAGGATTGGATGTTATATGGACTACAGTCGGGTAAATAAGTGTGAGTGAGACTCCCAAGGATTGGATGTTAAATGGACTACAGTCGGGTAAATAAGTGTAAGTGAGACTCCCAAGGATTGGTTGTTATATGGACTACAGTCGGGTAAATAAGTGTAAGTGAGACTCCCAAGGATTGGTTGTTATATGGACTACAGTCGGGTAAATAAGTGTGAGTGAGACTCCCAAGGATTGGATGTTAAATGGACTACAGTCGGGTAAATAAGTGTAAGTGAGACTCCCAAGGATTGGTTGTTATATGGACTACAGTCGGGTAAATAAGTGTAAGTGAGACTCCCAAGGATTGGATGTTATATGGACTACAGTCGGGTAAATAAGTGTGAGTGAGACTCCCAAGGATTGGAAGTTAAATGGACTACAGTCGGGTAAATAAGTGTGAGTGAGACTCCCAAGGATTGGATGTTATATGGACTACAGTCGGGTAAATAAGTGTGAGTGAGACTCCCAAGGATTGGATGTTATATGGACTACAGTCGGGTAAATAAATGTAAGTGAGACTCCCAAGGATTGGTTGTTATATGGACTACAGTCGGGTAAATAAGTGTGAGTGAGACTCCCAAGGATTGGATGTTATATGGACTACAGTCGGGTAAATAAGTGTGAGTGAGACTCCCAAGGATTGGATGTTATATGGACTACAGTCGGGTAAATAAGTGTGAGTGAGACTCCCAAGGATTGGAAGTTAAATGGACTACAGTCGGGTAAATAAATGTAAGTGAGACTCCCAAGGATTGGTTGTTATATGGACTACAGTCGGGTAAATAAGTGTGAGTGAGACTCCCAAGGATTGGATGTTATATGGACTACAGTCGTGTAAATAAGTGTGAGTGAGACTCCCAAGGATTGGATGTTATATGGACTACAGTCGGGTAAATAAGTGTGTGTGAGACTCCCAGGGATTGGATGTTAAATGGACTACAGTCGGGTAAATAAGTGTAAGTGAGACTCCCAAGGATTGGATGTTAAATGGACTACAGTCGGGTAAATAAGTGTGAGTGAGACTCCCAAGGATTGGATGTTATATGGACTACAGTCGGGTAAATAAATATAAGTGAGACTCCCAAGGATTGGATGTTATATGGACTACAGTCGGGTAAATAAGTGTGAGTGAGACTCCCAAGGATTGGATGTTATATGGACTACAGTCGGGTAAATAAGTGTGAGTGAGACTCCCAAGGATTGGTTGTTATATGGACTACAGTCGGGTAAATAAGTGTAAGTGAGACTCCCAAGGATTGGATGTTATATGGACTACAGTCGGGTAAATAAGTGTGAGTGAGACTCCCAAGGATTGGAAGTTAAATGGACTACAGTCGGGTAAATAAGTGTGAGTGAGACTCCCAAGGATTGGATGTTATATGGACTACAGTCGGGTAAATAAGTGTGAGTGAGACTCCCAAGGATTGGATGTTATATGGACTACAGTCGGATAAATAAGTGTGAGTGAGACTCCCAAGGATTGGATGTTATATGGACTACAGTCGGGTAAATAAGTGTAAGTGAGACTCCCAAGGATTGAATGTTATATGGACTACAGTCGGGTAAATAAGTGTGAGTGAGACTCCCAAGGATTGGAAGTTAAATGGACTACAGTCGTGTAAATAAGTGTGAGTGAGACTCCCAAGGATTGGATGTTATATGGACTACAGTCGGGTAAATAAGTGTGAGTGAGACTCCCAAGGATTGGTTGTTATATGGACTACAGTCGGGTAAATAAGTGTAAGTGAGACTCCCAAGGATTGAATGTTATATGGACTACAGTCGGGTAAATAAGTGTGAGTGAGACTCCCAAGGATTGGATGTTATATGGACTACAGTCGGGTAAATAAGTGTAAGTGAGACTCCCAAGGATTGAATGTTATATGGACTACAGTCGGGTAAATAAGTGTAAGTGAGACTCCCAAGGATTGGATGTTATATGGACTACAGTCGGGTAAATAAGTGTGAGTGAGACTCCCAAGGATTGGAAGTTAAATGGACTACAGTCGGGTAAATAAGTGTGAGTGAGACTCCCAAGGATTGGATGTTATATGGACTACAGTCGGGTAAATAAGTGTGAGTGAGACTCCCAAGGATTGGATGTTATATGGACTACAGTCGGGTAAATAAGTGTGAGTGAGACTCCCAAGAATTGGATGTTATATGGACTACAGTCGGGTAAATAAGTGTGAGTGAGACTCCCAAGGATTGGAAGTTAAATGGACTACAGTCGGGTAAATAAGTGTGAGTGAGACTCCCAAGGATTGGATGTTATATGGACTACAGTCGGGTAAATAAGTGTGAGTGAGACTCCCAAGGATTGGAAGTTAAATGGACTACAGTCGGGTAAATAAGTGTGAGTGAGACTCCCAAGGATTGGATGTTATATGGACTACAGTCGGGTAAATAAGTGTGAGTGAGACTCCCAAGGATTGGATGTTATATGGACTACAGTCGGGTAAATAAGTGTGAGTGAGACTCCCAGGGATTGGATGTTAAATGGACTACAGTCGGGTAAATAAGTGTGAGTGAGACTCCCAAGGATTGGATGTTATATGGACTACAGTCGGGTAAATAAGTGTGAGTGAGACTCCCAGGGATTGGATGTTAAATGGACTACAGTCGGGTAAATAAGTGTGAGTGAGTCTCCCAAGGATTGGATGTTATATGGACTACAGTCGGGTAAATAAGTGTAAGTGAGACTCCCATGAATTGGATGTTAAATGGACTACAGTCGGGTAAATAAGTGTAAGTGAGACTCCCAAGGATTGGTTGTTATATGGACTACAGTCGGGTAAATAAGTGTGAGTGAGACTCCCAAGGATTGGATGTTATATGGACTACAGTCGGGTAAATAAATGTAAGTGAGACTCCCAAGGATTGGTTGTTATATGGACTACAGTCGGGTAAATAAGTGTGAGTGAGACTCCCAAGGATTGGATGTTAAATGGACTACAGTCGGGTAAATAAATGTAAGTGAGACTCCCAAGGATTGGATGTTAAATGGACTACAGTCGGGTAAATAAATGTAAGTGAGACTCCCAAGGATTGGTTGTTATATGGACTACAGTCGGGTAAATAAGTGTGAGTGAGACTCCCAAGGATTGGATGTTATATGGACTACAGTCGGGTAAATAAATGTAAGTGAGACTCCCAAGGATTGGTTGTTATATGGACTACAGTCGGGTAAATAAGTGTGAGTGAGACTCCCAAGGATTGGATGTTATATGGACTACAGTCGGGTAAATAAGTGTGAGTGAGACTCCCAAGGATTGGATGTTAAATGGACTACAGTCGGGTAAATAAGTGTAAGTGAGACTCCCAAGGATTGGATGTTAAATGGACTACAGTCGGGTAAATAAATGTAAGTGAGACTCCCAAGGATTGGATGTTATATGGACTACAGTCGGGTAAATAAGTGTGAGTGAGACTCCCAAGGATTGGATGTTATATGAACTACAGTCGGGTAAATAAGTGTAAGTTATACTCCCAAGGATTGGTTGTTATATGGACTACAGTCGGGTAAATAAGTGTGAGTGAGACTCCCAAGGATTGGATGTTATATGGACTACAGTCGGGTAAATAAATGTAAGTGAGACTCCCAAGGATTGGTTGTTATATGGACTACAGTCGGGTAAATAAGTGTGAGTGAGACTCCCAAGGATTGGATGTTATATGGACTACAGTCGGGTAAATAAGTGTGAGTGAGACTCCCAGGGATTGGATGTTAAATGGACTACAGTCGGGTAAATAAGTGTAAGTGAGACTCCCAAGGATTGGATGTTATATGGACTACAGTCGGGTAAATAAGTGTGAGTGAGACTCCCAAGGATTGGATGTTATATGGACTACAGTCGGGTAAATAAGTGTGAGTGAGACTCCCAGGGATTGGATGTTATATGGACTACAGTCGGGTAAATAAGTGTGAGTGAGACTCCCAAGGATTGGATGTTATATGGACTACAGTCGGGTAAATAAGTGTAAGTGAGACTCCCAAGGATTGGATGTTAAATGGACTACAGTCGGGTAAATAAGTGTGAGTGAGACTCCCAGGGATTGGATGTTAAATGGACTACAGTCGGGTAAATAAGTGTAAGTGAGACTCCCAAGGATTGGTTGTTATATGGACTACAGTCGGGTAAATAAGTGTGAGTGAGACTCCCAAGGATTGGATGTTATATGGACTACAGTCGGGTAAATAAGTGTGAGTGAGACTCCCAGGGATTGGATGTTATATGGACTACAGTCGGGTAAATAAGTGTAAGTGAGACTCCCAAGGATTGGATGTTATATGGACTACAGTCGGGTAAATAAATGTAAGTGAGACTCCCAAGGATTGGATGTTATATGGACTACAGTCGGGTAAATAAATGTAAGTGAGACTCCCAAGGATTGGATGTTAAATGGACTACAGTCGGGTAAATAAATGTAAGTGAGACTCCCAAGGATTGGATGTTATATGGACTACAGTCGGGTAAATAAGTGTGAGTGAGACTCCCAAGGATTGGATGTTATATGAACTACAGTCGGGTAAATAAGTGTAAGTGAGACTCCCAAGGATTGGATGTTAAATGGACTACAGTCGGGTAAATAAATGTAAGTGAGACTCCCAAGGATTGGATGTTATATGGACTACAGTCGGGTAAATAAATATAAGTGAGACTCCCAAGGATTGGATGTTAAATGGACTACAGTCGGGTAAATAAGTGTGAGTGAGACTCCCAAGGATTGGATGTTATATGGACTACAGTCGGGTAAATAAGTGTGAGTGAGACTCCCAAGGATTGGATGTTATATGGACTACAGTCGGGTAAATAAGTGTGAGTGAGACTCCCAAGAATTGGATGTTAAATGGACTACAGTCGGGTAAATAAGTGTGAGTGAGACTCCCATGGATTGGATGTTATATGAACTACAGTCGGGTAAATAAGTGTGAGTGAGACTCCCAAGGATTGGATGTTATATGGACTACAGTCGGGTAAATAAGTGTGAGTGAGACTCCCAAGGATTGGATGTTATATGGACTACAGTCGGGTAAATAAGTGTGAGTGAGACTCCCAAGGATTGGATGTTAAATGGACTACAGTCGGGTAAATAAGTGTGAGTGAGACTCCCAAGGATTGGATGTTATATGGACTACAGTCGGGTAAATAAGTGTGAGTGAGACTCCCAAGGATTGGATGTAATATGGACTACAGTCGGGTAAATAAGTGTGAGTGCGACTCCCAAGGATTGGATGTAATATGGACTACAGTCGGGTAAATAAATGTAAGTGAGACTCCCAAGGATTGGATGTTATATGGACTACAGTCGGGTAAATAAGTGTGAGTGAGACTCCCAAGGATTGGATGTAATATGGACTACAGTCGGGTAAATAAATGTAAGTGAGACTCCCAAGGATTGGATGTTATATGGACTACAGTCGGGTAAATAAGTGTGAGTGAGACTCCCAAGGATTGAATGTTATATGGACTACAGTCGGGTAAATAAGTGTAAGTGAGACTCCCAAGGATTGGATGTTAAATGGACTACAGTCGGGTAAATAAATGTAAGTGAGACTCTCTATGTCATAACTAATTTTAATAATAATTCTCCCTAAACTCTGATATCATTTATAATACTGTATTTTATAGTTGTAGATTGATAGGCAGCATGTCACAACTCTTCTTATTTTAAAAAAGTAAATTAAGTTGATTAAAACGGAAGCAAGAATATTTTTGTGAAAGAATTAGGCAACGTTGATACTATGCAGGTGGGTGTGTTGTGTACTTCACCAAACTGCCGTAAATTGTTAAGATATGACACATACTAACATTATAACTCAGTCCCCATAGTGACCTACGCACAGAATAACTGATCTCCTTACAAAGTAAACAGTGTATAGTACGACGCAAATGTTGTTTCTTGTGTGATGTGTGTTTTCTGCGCAGCGACGCAGTGAGTATAAGTGACAGCGGTGAAATGTACATTTAGAAACGCAATATATCCCGGATGTTACTATTCTAAACCATCTATGAAGTTTGCGTGAAAGTTAGTAATATCAGGAGCACTTATGTTATTTATTTATGTTATTTATTTATGTTATTTATTTATTTATTTATTTATTTATCTATTTATTTATTTATTTATTTATTTATTTATTTATTTATTTATTTATTTACTTATTTATTTATTTACTTATTTATTTATTTACAGTAACACATTGCTAATTATATTGATCTTCTGGTATATATTATACATATAAAACAACATTGTTCACGTCAATAATGGGCAGTGGTTCATCGAAAACGAAACAAAAAGAAACAGACACAAGGTTAGTAATAAAACAGTACACCATTAGGAAAACAGCTTATTTTGGCAAGACAACGAAACATATTTTTTTTATATTTTATCATATTATAGCAGTAACGTACTTTCACAGTACCTAAACAAGTAATTAACTAAACTTTTTTTATTCTGGTAATCCTCAAAAGGAATGAAAGAAAAATGTATTTACCATTGCTGCCCTGCTCTCGATTTGATGTTAAAGATAGATTCATTGGAACTGTATCGCAAATTTGATATGTTCTTGAAGTAGGAACTATATAAGGGTGAATAAATATATGCATAGATATAACTACTGAAAGTACAATAAAGTATATAATTCATTGCAGTGAGAGGTTTATTGCAAATCCACCACGAAAGACATCTATTCCGGAATCAGACGTACATGGGTCAACTCGCGATTCCACTTCTGACAGGCGTTCAAGACACATTTCAAGACACAGTCACAGACGCCTAGACAATCACTATGACATGTACCCAAAATATGACGACAAACAAGAATTTCCTCGCAACGCCAGACTGGCGGATCAATGTGGCTTCTGTAAGAGTACAACATCTCAGGGGTACTGTTTTGACTGTGGCGTGACCATCTGCGAAATCTGCACACAGCATCACGGTGACGCCAACTTGCTGCAACGTCACAAGATTATTCCAATTGAGGAATATAGACAGAACCGTCAGGTATTGGTAAAATACGTCAAACCTATCATTTGCCCCATGCATGAACGGGCCGAAATGACTTACTACTGCAGCACATGTTGTGTGCCGATGTGTATGACGTGTGCCGAGTACAGTCATCCAAGACCGCATCATCACCACATGACACTCATAGCCGGGGTACAGAAGAAACAGCAAGAACTGCAGCTGCATCTTGATGGTATAAACAACCGACAAAAAGAATTGGGTGATATTAAGGTCCAGCTAACGGCTATGCAAAACGATGGAGAAACGAATCTTAAAACAACCGCCTCACAGATCACAGAACATACAAACCAACTAATAAGATCTCTCCAGGATATGGAGGAGCAGCTAAGAATAAACGGGGAAAGCTTGGTGCATGAAATATCCCAGAGACACAACTACAGAGTTAGAAGTGCAGATGAGCAGAAGATAGTTATAGATGAACAGATAAGTAAACTGGAGTTTGAGAAAGACCAGGCGTCATCTTTGGTAAGACAAAGCAACGCTATTGGATTCCTTATGATAGTCAATCAAACCCTTCGAGAATTAAAAATTTCTATGGAAGAGAAACTGAATACTGAGTCTCCCACCAAACTAGTTTTCGTTCCCAATGTGATGGAGGAATTACCGATCGATGCTGTGGGCTCTATTGAAGAGGTTGCATTGATAAAGAGAGCTGTCGGAGGTATCAACTATCGTCGACAATTCACCTCCTCCTCTTCAAAGCGACAGAGTGCTATGTCTACGCAGTCGTTACATCGAAGAAGTGCCATTCCAAACGGATACGACAGGCCTGCGTCCAATACAGACTGGAAAATGAACAATTTTGGACTTGAAACTGAAAAACAAGTCAAAGACAAATCTATAATTGATTATGCAGATTGAACTAAACTATATACTTCGAAAAGAAAGATGTTGTATCGTCAGTATAATGTGTAGAGTAATGCACTGACGAACAATAAACAGGAAACATTCCAACATCAACACATATAAGTGTTGCCGACATAATCAAATATATATTATTCGTGCTTCGCTTGTGTGAAATACGATAGTTAAAAAGGAACAAATAATTACATCAATCCCGCGCTGGCATGTTCATGCATTTACATAACTTTAAAGTTCAGTTATTGTAGGGGTGACATGCTTGTTTTTATACATGCTATTTAAGAGCTAATATGTTGTCAGGTGACAAATGCGAAATGCTCGATTACAATGTACGATCGCACAAACAAAATTGTGCGTGAATCAACAATATCTAATTGGCGAGAGCCCTATTATGATTCGACCATATAAACAAAGTCTAGTCACTTTCATCTGCAAAACTACTTATGACCGTCTTTTTGCAAGCAATGTTCATGTGAGCGAAGTCAACTCATGATACAAAAAACAAACGGTCGTTTTTCCCCACGCGCATGTAGATTTTTTGGGGCTTTTCAAAATATTATAATTGAAATAAACTAAAACAATTGCACTGATAAATTAATTAAATTTAAAGAGGCATTCGACCTGCTTTTAGCTTGTTTTACTGAGAACAGAAAGTTACAAATAGAAATGACATAATTACATGATTGATGTATATTGATCAAAAGTGCATGAAAAGACGCATCTTATTCTAAAAATTTGCCTTCAATCGATGTATTGATTTTTGGGTACACATATGGATAGTTTGCATCGTATAGACAGTATGTTTGGGGTTCGATTTGAATGAGTGGTTTGGTAATAAGCGGGAAAAACAACTATTATACGTCAGCTCAATTTCAGCCAGTAATCTCTTTACTCAGGCTCTTTGCCATGTAATAAAAAACGAAATTTAGCTGAATTTACTTATTTATTTTCATTTGAGCGTACATTGTGCCTCGATATTATATGTAATATTATGTAATAATATATACTAATATAATATAATACAAATATCAGAAAGTCACTATATCTTTATTGTATCCAAATAATAGTAATGTGCGAGAAAGTGTTTTCGCTCTGATAAGAATAAAAAATATATATAATTTAATTTAATGAATGGAACTCACGAAACGCTGTTACTTAGTATATAGTAGACATATCTCCCAACTGCAACAACAACAAACTTGTGCATGGCAATCAGGAATCATGCTACTTTCGAGGGGATTCATTATCAAATAACATTTTTCAATTTTATTTCAATAAATATATATTTATACTGTGTCAGGTATACTATCCAGCTTATATTATTAGCATATATATTATTTTATTTATTTAATCTTTGAATAACGTGTTCATCTGCGGCTGTGAAAAGTTATCTATGTTAGTTACAATTTATAGCGTAATATAGAAACGCCTACATTATATTACATGACAAAAATACCTACGGCTATGTTACCCTGGCTATTATATATTATAATACTCCTAAAAGTGCGCGATCGCTTGCGGAAGTCATCCGGAACTAGAACTATACGAGATTTCGCAATCACCTTTCAACCAGCGCAGGACTTGTTTGGGCAATTGCCATAGCTACGTGCCACAGTATTTGTTATATTTCGAGGTCAATGATTTGACTTCTTGATTACAAGTCGGTAACTGACTTAGGTCAAATAAGTATATGCCTGTTATTTATGCTATGTTAATTTAAACGGTGCCAATACATGCCTAAATCTCCAAGTGTTTTAATGTTTACCTGGTTTTAACAGTTGAACTAGTTAATGTGGCGTCGTCTGTGCATTGCGTTTTTCTATTGTAAAATGCGATAAGAGGACCGGACCAGACTAACACATCACCTACGTGCGTGCCACTATAAAGCAAACATACGTTGCCAAGTTCTCATCAGGACAACTCGGGGCGTGTTGATTCAGAGGAATTATTTCCTAGTGTGAATCACAACGCTCTGCGTATAGGTGGAATCAGTAACAGACAAGCACAGTTGTCAACATCTAACTCCTCAAATAGAATTCTACATAGTGTGGTATCGAGACTGAACACAACGCCGACATTCTGTGAATACACTCGAAGGTTAGAATGTGTTACTCTGTTCTTTATTATTGGGAGTTATTAGCGTCTGACTGTATGACTGCCATAATATATCACACCACCTAAACATTGAGCTTTACGAACAATAGTACAATGAAGTCCACATCAGTAGCGCAGTCACTGATAGTTCACAGTTCACATGCTGTAGTGTATAAACGCATATTTCGCGGCAGCGGCAACTAACATATTCTACGTACACGAACAACTCTAAATGACGTGAATATTACTTCATTTCGAATCCACACAAACTGTCAAAACCTTGAAGACCATATTTATTCAATAAGTTTGACTGACTAATGTTTGTTTCTAAATATTGTATTTTGTCGCATACGTATATACATTACTGAGAAAAAAAAAACACAATGTAAAAAAATACATTTCACAGTTTTCGGATTTTGTTACGATCTCAATTTGAGATCAGAGAAGAACATATGGTACAAATTGACTGTATTTTGATTTCCACTACTTTTGTGTAGCAGATATGACTTATAAATTGTGAACATTGTAATTACAATCAACAGATTTTCACGCTGACTGTAACCATTCATTCCATATATAAGTGTCGGCATAGTTATTGTCGCTGGACAATTGTTTATTTGAGCTAAACACGTGTCTATTTGCTTCAAGAAACTCTTTTGAACTGACTAATTTAGAGTAAAGAGAAAAAATTGACAGGTGTCTATAATTTTCCCCGGGTTAGAGAATTTTCCAACACCTTTCCAGATATTTTCCTTTGGCATGTATATTTTCTGGCAAACCTGCTCGCGATTTTTGTAGTGTTTCCTTATTTAAATACATACCCCCACACCACTCACAATTAATGCTGTATTCACTTACAATGTTCTGGTCAATATGGGTATACGTATAGGTTCCAAAATGTATGTCACAATTTCGAAATTATGGAGTTAAATTAATACGTCTGTTCTCAAAGAGAGAGTGTTTCCTAAATATCAAAATTACTCATAATTTGCTTACTTGAAATTTGCAAAATTTTCTCAAGAAATATAAAATGTTTCCTCTCCCCTCAAAGCATTTTTTTAGTAATAGATGTTCCGATGAGCAGTACCATTCACCCCATTTCGGTGTTTGCATTCATACTTTTTTTTATTTTTGGTAGGATTCTCGTTTCCGCTGTATGACGGTTGCAAACTAGGCAAGATGGGTAGTGGAAGCTCCAAATCAAAAAATACAAATTCAAAGTAAGTAAAACTGATTATTTAAAATTCTACTGAACATAATTTGGAATGCAAATGAAAATATTTGGTTACATGATTTATTCAATTCATTGATTGTATTCTCCACAGAGCCTCTGAGCGTCCAGATACTTCTTCAACAACGCGTACATCAACAGCAAATCAACCGCCATCAACAAGACAGAAACATAGCAGAAATCCACGATTGTCTGAATGTGGCTTCTGCATGAGAAGCTCTGCATCAGGTTACTGCGTGGAGTGTGGTATGCTGATATGCAAGGTCTGTTCCGATCACCATGAAGACACCAATCTATTAAAACGTCATAATATCATCAGCCTCCGAGAGTACAGCGATAATAAGGCCATGATGTCCAAGTTTGTGAAGCCAGTCATGTGTTCTATGCATGAGGGAAATGAAATGACGTACTACTGTAACACGTGCAGCATTCCTATATGTATGGTGTGTGCCGAGTACAACCACCCAAGGCCTGCACATTCTCACGTAACCCTGATTGCCGGTGTTCATAAAAAGCATCGCGAGCTTCAGGATCGGCTAGAAAAAATAAAAAATAAGAAAAAACACTTGCACAATGCTACATCTTCTCATGATGCCGCAGAACAGGACGGCAATCAGCAGATTAAACTGACATCTTCCCTGATTCAAGAACATACTCAACAACTAGTAGCGAGGTTACAGAAGATCGAACAACAGTTGCAGAACCACGGCGAAAGCTTAGTGAATGAAGCCGAAAGACGACATCAAAAAAACCTCTGCACAGGGGCTGACTGGAAAGAAGAGGTGGAAAAACACGTGGGATACCTAGACTACGAAACTGAGAAGGCCGCTACCTTGGTAGAACAAAGTAACGACATAGGATTTCTACTAGCAGTAAACGAGACACTGAAAAGTCTCGAGACAGCAGAGAAAGAGGCGATACTATCCGAGCCACCACGCCACGTAGTGTTCGTGCCAAATGAAGTCGTTGTGGAAAATATGCCAATCGGCAGAGTCGGAGCTCTTGAAGAAATACCAGCCATCAAACCACAGGACGGAAACATGAAAGCGCGATTGTATGAATGGCAAGAGGCAAGAGACACATATAGTCAATATAAAGGTGTATCCCGTTCATCATCACGCCCAGCGACCAATTATCGAGGAAAAACTCTTTACGATGATAACTACAACGTTAACAATCTGAACAATGTCAGTAGAGCAAGTCGTCGACCTGACACTGGTGTGTCACACATTACATCTTACGATCGCACAGTTGGAAATTAATACCCAAGCAGGTACAATCTTTGCATTTGTGAAATCTGTTGTAATACTCCTAAAATGCCAATCATTTTATTGGAATATTATTGTATTGTGCATATGTTTCTGTAATTATCTTTAGCTCGAAAAAAAAAACATTTGCCTTTTCAATGCATCACTGACGTGAATGTATCCGCCGTTTAAGGACATGCCACATTATAGAGAAAATACCAGTTGAACTAATTTACAAGGACATGAGCTGAGTTTTGGCCCAATTCGTCTTTGGAAAAAGATATCATCAACATAGCTGAGAAATAGATACATTTTGTCGTACAAAAATTAATTTTCCAATTAAAAAACATTATGAAACTTTTGGCAAAATAGTTTATGGCCTTTAATTGCTTCCATCAAAATTATCCTTCTATACTACGACAACAACGACATGTCATGATTTAGTAATTTAATATGCATTTCTAACTATGGCACAATAGTGTTGGCTGCTCCGATGTGTACTCTAAATATTTTGTATAGAGGTGTTTTTTCCCAGTCATCATTGTTTTAGTGACGTCGCTAGAACTAAATATACAAGGCATATTTGATGATTGTGATCAACTATAACGCTATTGGCATAACTCAAATCACATAAAACTCTCACAAGGAAGTTGTGGGTATAACAAGTAAAACCTAGCAACGAGTCAAAAAGTTGCAGTTATCATACTAGTGTATGTTTTTACGATGTATTCCGAGGCGATCCTATTTTTCAGTCACGACGAGGCGATCAAGGCCACATTGTCTAAATATGTTGAGGTGTCCTACTTCAAATTATACATCGTTTAACATTATACCGAACATATTACTAACAGCTCAGTATCTAACATATCATTTGAGACACTGATATTGTAGTGTTAAATTATTATAATTAATAATCTAAAAGTAGCGTTGCAATTACAGCAATGTCAGCACGGTAACTGTCGCAAAAATGTACAGTATCAGTTACAATTGTTATAATAATGCATTTACAATTCTCAAATAAACCTGTTGTCTTAAAATATATTGTCTGTTTTAAGATTTTGTCGTGGAGTCGACAGAATGTCAACGGTTTCCTTCAAGTACATTGTAATTAATTGTAAGCCACCTAAGGTATTTGTAAGTTTCATGGTAACGCTGTACACACTACGCTTAGTTACCCTTTTTACATGGTATAGATGTCCGTTAATAGTTTAAACTTAGTAGATCGTTCTGTTGCTACTATTAATCAAAGCAGACAATTTGTTCCACGACCGCTTACAAAAAACATTGCAGCTACGTACGTTTGTTGTAAATTCTGACATCAAAATTATCAAGAATGTTTGAGAGAATGTAAATGTGTTATAAAGAAACAATAAAATAAATTTACGCATTCAAAAATGGACACCGAATTCTGTTAAATGCAAAAAGGTTATCATGTTAAATCGCTCTACAGGTGGTTGCGTTTCTCGTGTTTTATTCGATATTTTCTGAGGAAAAGGTGTTGCATCTTTTTAAAATTAGTTTACGGTTATCATACGAATCTACCAAAAGGGAAGTGTTTTACTATCTAAAATTGTAAAGTGCCTATCGGTTCCAAAGCTCCAGTACCTCGTCCCGTTATACATGGTTACGTCCACCACCGACTGATAGTAGAAGTTGGGTTTTGATTCACACAGATGTCAAATGAAGTTTCATCAAAGAGAGCCCAGGAACTATAATCAACTGTACGCACTCCCTATGGGTGGGGAAGGTGGTATCGCGGCTGGTATCTAGTGTAAGAAATGGACAAGGAATAAAGCCTTCAGCGAGCCCATATGTGTTAACAACCAATCATAAGACTGGTTACGAATCACACCGAGGTTACGACTCGGTTAGCCTCGCTCAACTGGTACGTAACCAGTCTTGTGATTGGTTCTTGACAAATTATGAACAGGCCACGCCCCCAGCTGTGCCGTGCGTTTATTTATTCATAAATGGTGTCAATTTGTGTAGTTTTCGTGATTTATTCTGCAGATATAGGTAAAATATAGGTAAGGCTTTGGCGAAATTTGAAAGAGCAACTAATATTCTTCAACCTGGTATTTTTTATAGAATTTATTTTTCATTCTGTTCGTCGGTTTGTTTAAAAAATATGAGCTTCTGGAGCCTTCATCATTTGTCTATTTCGTACACTAGATACCGGCCGATATATATACCCCCTCTCATAAGAGACTGCATACAGTTAATCATAGTTCCTGGGCTCCCTGTGGTTTCATTTCAATTCAATTTCAGCATTTCTTGATTATATATGTCTATAATTTGTTTTCCAGTATTCAAAGTAGATGACAATACAATAAGTCAGATCATGTATTTAACAGATGGCTTGGGTCATTTGATCATTTTCATGGGGGTCATAAAATAACTATGAATTGGTAATAAACTTCTGAATGAGCTGAAAAATATTCAAATATTTAGTAAACTGGTATCTTCAGGGCATTATAAGCGCCACCAACGCCTGAAATAAAAAAGCACCGTTTGCAATTCATCGACACGTTTTAAGTGAATTTTCTAATAACTTTGATGTCGGTGTTGTGAATTAGCTTGAAAAATAACAAAAGGTGTTATATTCCAACATTAAAAATTGCAATTTTCGAAGGAAACCGGATTAAACTGTACAAACCAACTAACGACAAAGAACTGTAAACATTTTGTCAAACGGCAGCGCCATGGTAGTAAACTGTAAATCCATACATTTGGTGATATGGTGCCGTCCGGTTAACCGCATACAACACAGCACAGACATATATTATTACTTATGACACATTCCTATGTTACCCCGGACCTTTGCATGCGATGCTATACCCGGCGTGTCGATGTATGTGGGCCAGTGTGAATTCTGATTGCATTTCGTCTCAAAATACAGGTAAGTTAAAAAAACAGCGGTAATCACACATTCGTTGATGCTTTGTTCTAGTGTGATCGATCATTGCTGATATCAGTACTGAATGCTAAGTATTCTTGACAATTTAGTTGTTGCCAGGTTGTCGGTTGCAGGACGTTGTGAATTTAAAAATGGCTACTTAGGATCTGCATACAAATGTTTTGACTTTACAATACAAAATGCTATTAATATAAGCAAGCAGTTTTCGTTACTTCTATACAGGAGACAATGTGTACAGTAACATGTCATATGTAATTGTTAGTGAAAAAAATAATAATGTTTAGTTTATCGTAGTCATGCCAAACAAACAGTAAATAAACAAACAAACACTAGGGCTTTCTATATCAACGCCTGTACTTGTCCTGTATGTACGATGTACGATACACGTAAAGTTGTATAGTCAACTCAGTTCTCGCAAACGCGACTGGGAGAGCAGTTCAATGTAAGTTACGTGACTATTCTGGATCTTACACCTTGTTATATCCATGTTTTGAATAGAATATTACTGTGATATAAGACGTAATTAATGATCTTCCCATTATTAACATGGTGTACGCGGACACAAGCGACGTATTAGCGCCCCCAATTGAAAATTGAAAAGTGTTTACTTTGTTTTTGTCGAAATTTTCGCAGCACTATAAATTCAGTATGTTATTCACTCAAAATATTATTACCATCCGATTCGCACTGACTTCTTTAAATTGCCAACTGCATTTCACTCTTGCAAAACCTATTTTGGTGATATATTCATTAAATTGTTTGTTTGTTTTTTTGTTTTTTGAAATATTGGTGAATGGTTTCTGATAACACTGCACTGTAAATCTTTGTTTTATTTTACCATTGCTTTCAGTGTCACAGTATGGGGTGTGGTAGTTCAGCAGTTGAAGATTCCAGGTAAAAATAATTCCTGATAGGCCATTGACAAAACATGGAACGACCCAAAACGAGCCCAACGAACCAAAACGAGCCAAACTAACCCAAAAGCCAAATAACTCTAAAACAAGCCAAAAACGAACGAAACGGACTAAAAACTACCAAAACGAGTCACAAACGAGCCAAAAATAGCCACAAAATCAAAAAAGGTGAACGATTAGCCATTTTGAAAGCATACTTCGCACTAGCAGTTGGGGGCGCTGTTCCCAAACGACACAATGAAAAGAAGTAAATAATAAATAAATAAAAATCTCCTGATAATATGAGCAAGTAAATATTAAATAATTATAACACAATAAACAAACTAATGCATAATAATTTTAAGTAATAAATAATTATTAACGAAATAAACACTATACTAGATAATTATTAAGAAGTAGCCAGTAAATTAACTAATTAAATACGGCATCGCAATAATTAATTAAATACATAAATAAAGTCTGAACCTACTATTTCCAAACTGTGTTGGAAATGGAAAAACAAACAAAAGGCATCTAGTAAGAATAAAAATACTGTAAAATTACATTAAAATTAAAAGGCGCTATTTATTATGTTGCTCAGTATCGCCCGGCCTGTAACTTGAAATAGAGGGATATTACAACGCGTTTTTCACAAAGGACAGCATCGCGCGTTGTAAAATTGCATTGTAACTTGTGATAAGGGTGACCAGTAAATTTTGTTGCCGCTGAATTTTTAAGCAACGGAATTTGAGGGGATTATTGATTGATTATGCCGGTTGCTCTCATTCCCAGAATTTTCTTTCTATTAATCTCGGAATGTTTCCCATTTTGTTTTGATGACGTTACTCCACAGATTGACGACAGTCGCCATCATTCAAACATCTCAACTCGAGAAAACTTCCCCAGCCTTGTCGCGTCTTTTCATGCGAGGTCAAAGTTCCTTCCCACGGAGTGCACAGGTCACGGCTTTCTCCAAGCATTCGTTTAGGGACATTAGGTCGATTATTTTCAGGACTTCAGAATCTTCTTCCATTATATTGTCATTACGGCCCACTTTTTCGTCGAGGCATATCAGGCATATCTGTTTTTTCTGTTGTACAGATATATGATCCCGTGTCTGTTTCATACTCAGAGTCGGACTCCGAGTATGCATTAAAAATCGCGTCTTCTCTTTGGTTATGATTGGAACCACGGTCTGATTCCTTCAGTAACATTCTTTTTTTCTCTAACATAGTGTCCGTCTTTCTTTTTCCGGACCTGTTCTCATGTTTACTCCTGAAACATGATTTACATACTACTGTTAAGCTCTAGCGATAAATCAACATTAATTAAGCAAGATCTATGCAAATTAAACAATTAAAGTTAGACCATGGCACATGTGTTTGTTTTTAATAATTTAAACCTAATATAAGGTGTTCTACTCACAATAGAATTTTGAAATTTTCACTCAAGAACAAGGAAGTTTTCTTCTATATAAAAAGTTGAAAAAGTGAAATTCCACCTCTAAAGGCATTTGTCCCTGCAACGCCACCTTAAATGTGTCTGTTGGTAACATATACATTGTATACGTAACTTCATCTACATTGCATTACACATACTGAACAGATACAGTCAACGTCAACCAACATATGTGTCCATTTATATATTATATTTGGGACAATATGATACAGAAAAAGTTACAACATACATATACTTTGTGCCGCAGTAAAAATGTTTTAATTATATACTATGCCCATTCACATAACGTTTACAGCTAGTGTTTATCGGAATTAAAGGAAATGACATAAAACATCTTTTACACGTGGCAGTGTATCCTCGATTTCATGATATAAATTACAGTTTTTGGAAGAATGGGCGATACTATGAGCGTTGTGACGTATCATTCATACGAGAACAATTTTTGGCTGCGTTGAATCCGTCGCATAGAAAAACAGCCTGACTGTATCCACGGGAGTTCTTTCTAAACATGAAAGTAGTTTTTTATTTTTATTTTAGCCGTTCATTTCAAAATCCTATTTTTAAAAACCAAATGTCACTACTACAGGCAAAGCTTTGAAAATTACAGCTAAACTCTAAATCTGAATTACTTACTGCTAATTAATTCATTGAAATTACGCCAAAAACCAAATACTAGTAGTTTTCGGAAAACTTAAGTTAGCCATGGACCAATGTATTATAATTGTGTATTAGTGTCTTTATCATTTTATTATTTACTTATTTGTCTACGTAC
Source organism: Saccoglossus kowalevskii (assembly GCF_978046115.1). Lineage (NCBI taxonomy): Eukaryota > Metazoa > Hemichordata > Enteropneusta > Harrimaniidae > Saccoglossus > Saccoglossus kowalevskii. The sequence continues at coordinate 43,684,491 of NC_140645.1, read as the reverse complement.
ATATATTCATTACAATTTTTGATTTATTGACTTGTGCTGACTTCTTCTGGGACATCTGCTAATTAGCGAAATGTGAACAGCGCCCCCAACTGCCAGTATAAAAGTATCCTTTCAACAATGGCTGATCGCTCACCCTTTTGTGCATAATTTTGATTCGTTTGTGACTCATTTGGCTCGTTTTAAGTTATTTGGGATAGTTTGGCTCGTTTTGGGTCGTTCCATGTTTGTCAATGGCCTTCCCGATATGCCATCATTCATCCACACAACATGTATACAAATTTTGGCAATTCCTGAAAATCTGTCCGTAAATTCATAAAACACACATTGTTGCCAATGCCCAATATTGATCTACATGTTTATGGTATTGCACATCGAAAGTTAAGTTGATATTCTTACTTTGTATTATATGCGAAACAAGCACCTCCATCTGATTATTGTGACTACTATGAGAAAATCTAAAACCATTTAGTTCGAAATATTGGGACACTTAAACTAAAGCCAAGGTCGCGGTGTCTAATCACAAAAAAATAATCGTCATTTTAATCACTCAAGGCAATTTGCAATTTGGCATGCTTTTTTTATTTTAAACATGTGCTATAATTATATCAATAACGTGGTATATAACTATCGGACTGTACTGTGTGGATGGTAGATGGAAGTCAGTCAGATTGAAGGTGGACTAATCACAATATTATTTTCGTGTATGTCAGTTAGTAAAACTGGGAATCAGTGTGTGATTATTATTAGTAGGAGGGATTAACATTTTATTCACTGTACTATGCTTATTTGAAAATAATAGTTATGAACTTGGTTAAATGTTCCATGCTCAATTGCCAGACATTGACTGCGTGGTCCCTCTGTGTACAGGTCCGTTTTCATTGTCGCCATGTCAGCTTCCCATTGCAAGTCCTAACGTAAATTCAATCTTTCATTCCAGCGATGAGTGCAAGGGCTGGCGGTGTTAACACTACGATATAATATTTCCGTTTTCGATATCGTGAAATTTCGTTTTACGCAGCACATTAGAGTATTTTTACAAAGTATCCTATATATAATAAGATTATTAAAGTTATTGTTCATACATAAATTGTACACGATACATACGATTAATTTAGCCTCTTTCAGTCATAATTCAAGACAAATAAAATGTGGAATATAGAGATTAAAATGAATTATATTTGTTCTTAAATCATTGTGAAAATTATAATTGGTGTGCATATAAAATACAAAAATAAATATGAATAAACTGAAATTTCTTTCTAACAGTGACGTGTACGGAGAAGACGGAAAAACGATCTCAGCGAGGCGGGGACATGAAATATGTGGACTTTGTAACGATGCTCAACCACCAAGTAGGTACTGCAAGGAGTGTGGCATGTTAATATGTAAGAAGTGCGTCAAACGTCATAAATCGCACAGTGTTATGAGCACTCATATGTTGATCACCGTGAAAGATTACAAGAAAAATCAGTCTCGATTAGAAACGTACAATAAACCAGTCATTTGCACCTTACACAGTGGTAGCCCCCTCACATTCTATTGCAACACGTGTAAAATACCAATCTGCATGTTGTGTGCTGAGTACGTTCATCGGAAACCACAACACTCTCACGTGACAATCATCAAAGGCGTGGAGTACAAGAAGCAAGAGCTCCGGAAACAAGTGGAGAGAACAAAGCGGAAGCGAAAGTTTCTACAAGACGCCACCTTGTGTCCCGATGACGTCAGAACCAATGGCGAAAGACATGTTCGAATGACAACAGCAGAGATTCAGGACCATACGCAGCAGTTAGTAGCTCGCCTAGAACGAATAAAAGAGCAACTAAACGTCCACGCGGACTCGTTAGTGATGGATCTTCAACGGAAACAAGAAGACAGTGTTATGGATGTGGAAGACTGGAATGAGGAAGTGCGAGTAAATTTGATCAAGCTCGAGCGAGAAACTAAGAAGGCATCAGTGTTTGTGGAACAGAGTAATGACATCGCCTTTCTATTTGCAGTTAACGAAACAATAGCTGCCCTAGAAGAGGTCGAAAACGAACATATGCAGAGTACTCCGCCCAGAAAATTCCACTTTGTTCCCCGAGACGTTGAAGTCCAAGCTAGCGTTGGGGCACTGACATGGACTCCAATTGTTGGAAAGTGGGGTGGGAAACAGGGAAATGAAAATGACGATGGAGATAAAAGGGAGACTGCTGAGCATAGCGACCAAGAACGTGAACGTAATGGACCCAGAGCGAACGAGCAAGAACACATTGTTTAATAGGTTACGTGTCTAAAATCTTTCTTTGATGATAATTTGTGAAGTGTGTGAATTTTTATTTTCAGTTACTATTTCTTCAGTATTTTTGCACATTTTGGATGCGGCGTAAATAGTCACCAGAATTTCGATATGAACGGGAGAACTGTCAAGCTATTTTTATTATTTTTTTTTTTATTTTCTGTCGTTATTGTCCACGTACTATTTCCCTGATCTATGCATCTATAGCTTATCCAGTTTTCATTTTCAGCATTCAACTTTCATTGAAATTTATAAATATTTATAAAAATGACCAAACTGTTGATAACGCAATCATAGAGCTACGAATTCAATGTCAATTCGTTAATTTGTGATTGTGTACTTATGTCTTATATTCAGATTTACCGGACCACTAAAATAGCAAGGATATTGTGTAGTTGTATCAGAAAAGCCCAAAAGTATTTGTACTGTATTCACTGTTTTAGTATTTTGGGCTCAGGCAGTGGCCAGGAAGGAAAATGAATTCCGAATGCAATTACAGTGATTTATCCATCAATATCCTATACAACGGCAGGCATCAGTAGAGAGCTATATATGTTTCGTGTTTACTATGAATGTATATTAATCATAATGATATATACGTTGTTGTTTTAAAGATAATAAACAAAAATGAGTTGATATTCATTCATAGGAAACTAGCACCGCCGTTGTCGCGAAGCGTACATTTCAATGTCGTGCACGCAATGTATTTTACACGGGTAGAATAAGTTTCATAAGACCTTATTGAATACGACGAGGTGTGAGATTATTACGTTTTGGCAAGTATCCTACATAATATACTCTAAAGACCACAAGATACGAAAATATTTATATATGCGTTGTTTACAATGTCGAATACTGAAGGTCGGTTGTCCGCGTACGTTACAAACTTCCAGATATGATGTAGCCCATCATTTTCAAAGACATATGTATACCGGACAAAAAATAACAATCACGTGCAGCTGGTATGCTGAGTGACTTTGTTTCCTTGCAATTTAGTGTATCTTCAGAATTGAAGAATACATCATCACTGAGTATCAAACTTAGTAGGCGTCACTTGTGTGATATGTGAAAAATATTTGTGAAATGAATGAGTCAATTGTTTGATGTGAAACCTGTCAGACATTTAGTTGAGCATATCATTTAAATCGAGGAATGGGAAATTTGCATAACATTTATTTATGTACATACTCATGGCCTTGCATAACAATGGACATCTTTACTTTTTGACAGTAGTTATCCTTGAACACAATAAACATTTTACATTTCAATATAATAAAAGCTGTTTGCATGGATCTGTAAAATGAAGTTCACTCTTTACTGGGTAAACTTTCTTTTTTGTCCTCAATATAAACGAAGCATCTATTGTTAGAATACATTTGTAATAGAGTGTTGTGTAGCTAATGTGAGGTTCTTAAGAAAAAAATACTAGACAATGTATAACATAACCATGTATACCATTGTAACAGTTAATAATAAACACATGCATAGTGAATAATAAACATGCATAGTCAAACTTGTTGAATATATCCTTTTTATTTCTAATAATTATACAAAATCAGATTTCTCACCTTTGTTGAGCTAAAAACCCAAAATGAACCAAGGACCTGGATTTCATCCCTAAGAATATCAAATGACCTATACCCTTAAATTGTAAATCATGCATTCAGATTGTCGTTAGTATCCAATGCGTTAGTAGCGTGTTGAACCCACTGGGCCTAGAGAAGGCTATGACCTCATCAGTTATACAGGGGCTGACTTAGTCGCTGTAGTAACACACTCTGCAAACAAAAACACTGAAAACGTCATGACCGATTAAAATGTAAATTCTCTCCAGTTAGTGCTAACCAAACAATTTTAATTGACACATACTGTAAACGCATTAATTATTGACTGAATAAAATCTACATGAACATGTCACAGTGTGAAATCACAATAAAATTCATAGGTTGTTGTGATTGGTAATGAAAGCTACCGCAATAGCAAATGACCAAAGTCACGTGACGACCGCAAGCGAAGATTTACTATTATAGTTTGTTTTTTATGTTGAGTTGACCAATATACAAACGTCATCAATCAGCGAGACACATGATCCAACCCTTTCAGTCAACGTTTTTTGAAGCTACTGTTTATGAATTAGTCCCTTGGTTTCTAGATATCTCATTCGTAGAAGTGCATTCACCTACTTGTATTGATGTTGCGGACCATGCTGTGTATTAAATGTGTTTCTTTCTCGACAATGTAGTAATATTGGAGTTGTGTTAATTCATATTACTCTACTTATATCTGTTACATCCCAGATCGCCGTGTAAGTATTGATTTTCTTGTGTTAATTTAATTAAAATTTATTGAAATATTTTTCAATGTATCCTTTATTTTGGATCGTCGACTAGTCTATACTAAATATAATATATTAAAGTGGTAGCTAGTAATCGTTGTCCTGTGTAAATATTCAAAATAACCGCATACTAGAACTATGATTCTCGGATAACACTTCGATCCGAGCAATTTTCGCCTGTTTTCAGTTTGAATGATATTTTTGAATCGCTGAAATCTTATAGTACAGTAGATCATCAAATAATTAACATTGTATACTCAACAAAAGGCAGATGTCTTAATGTAAAAGGCTGGTGGTCGTAGCGCTGCGCAGGTTCGGTATGTGACGTAATAACGTGCATGAAACGCATTTCACCTATTTCAACTTTTTCAGTTACCAACCATGGGTTGTGGATCGTCCGCCGTAGAGAGCAGACCGGTCACACCTGCCTACATTCCTCCACCTGAGCCAAGAAAAGAACCACGGTAAGCAATTGATTTATTTGTTTTATTTCAGACAAATGTATCTATATAAAATAATACTGAAACGAGTAACGAAATATAAACAGGAAACAATAGTTCCATAAACTAGACTGAGTCAATATACTGTTGTTGGACAAGCAAGTACGCTCTCTAAATTTATATGCAATATTTCTGTGACTTTCGATGAATGATTTGACTTGGTTAACAACGCACATTGATCGGGCACTGTGGTCATATGGATAGCCAAAAAGTCTACGGAATAGGCACACTAATCCAAACACCAGCGATAGAACCGCAATCATTACATTTAAATCTATTCTTGTCGATATGAATATAAAAACACAGTATAAATGAATAGTTAAAAAACGATACTGCAAACAAAACAATTATTTAAGACGAACACTTTATATCTTTTTCGGAGCGTATATGTTCATGTGTGGGTTGTTTTATCCCTAGTACTCCTAGAGGTGTGGAAGTAGTATAGTAGTCCTTTATTTCAGTGCAATGGCATATCCTTCGTTATAGTACATGAAATGTCAGATTGGAACTATTTATTATCTCTTTAAACAAGAAAACGATATTATTAACATATAGACGTCAGATATTTTTAAAAAGGAAATACGCAATAAAACATTACATTTTTTTTAAAAAACACGATCTGGCACTTTGTGTTTTTTGTGGTAAGTACAGCTCCAGGTCAGGATTTATATACAATAAGTATAAATGCAGTTGCTAAGGAACCGGTTAGTAATTATAAACATTGCTCGCATGAGACCTTTGTGTTACTTTTAGTACGAAGCAGTGTTTGTTAATCTTCCCTTTGGGCAAGATACCTGAGTATTTCAATTACGACATTCACTCAAACCAGACCGCTACTAATAAAAAGTTGATTTCTTGGCAAACTCCATTGACTTGGAGTAGTCAATTGAAAGCATCTTACAAGATTGTGTATGATTGGCTACCCATCCCCAACACATAACAGTCAGACCAATCAGAGAGCAGTCTATTTGTTGACGATTATTATTTTTTTCTCGAAATACCAAATTCTGCGTTCTCAGCTGCGTTGGTGACGTACCAGGCTTATCGCGATGGGGACTGGAATTTAGTCCAATATGTCTTTGAATTAATGCATTCATTGATATTTATTTTTTACGGACATTTCAATTGTAGATATTGTCTGGGTAGAAACTAGTATACACGAGGTTGTGGTTAACCTTTTAAAAATACGTGACGAAAATGAAATTTATAAAACAGAAGACAAAGTTATACAAGGCCGCAGATATGAACGTAAATCTGGTCCTTACAAGCATTAGGGAATCTGAATCGAAACTAGTTTGGGGCAAAAGTGAGAATACTATGACGATATTAATACTATCTTCGCAATAATTCATATTTGGTGATGCGTTTCTCCAAAGTTGTCATGCGTTGATAAGGATTCTTGGAAAATAGGTTAACACAAACATTGCAAAATATAATCAGATAAATTCAAGTGCGGGGTTCGAACACCTAACACTCAATATGCATGACTGATATGATACCCAATGCTTCAATCGATCAACAACAATGAATAGTGATCACCCAGCTGTAGTAAGCATACATTCTTGCAAGTCACATGATAAAGGATTTATAATCTACAGCTTCGCCAAGTCATTACCAGAACGCAATACACTGTTCTGGATAAAATTTCAGTTTCTTATTTATAAAAAAAAATGCTCACAATATTTGGAATTAGTGTGCGAAGTGATACATATTGATATGTCAACATTTAATATAGTATAGTATATATAATTTGTCGTATGATTCTCTTTCTATCTTTCCTCGTAGGCCAGAACCTGTCCCACAAATCATACAAAACGAATGTGGATTTTGTAAACGTCACGAAGCGAGCGGTTTTTGTAGCGACTGTGGAGTTCTAATATGCCAGTCGTGCGCGGCTCACCACAGGGACGCCAACCTCCTCAAGAAACACGCCATTCTGACGTTAGGAGAGTATAAGGACAATATCACGACTTTTTCGCGCTTTGTTAGACCCGTAATTTGTCCCATGCACAACGGCCATGAGATGACGTTTTACTGTTTGACGTGTAGCTTGCCTATATGCATGATATGCGCCGAGTACGTACACAAAAAGCCGCGACATCAGCACACCACCCTCATTGAAGGATTGTCAACAAAACAAAAAGAACTGAAGAGTCAAGTAGAAATCCTGCGAACCAGGAAGAAAGATCTGGAAGATATGAGAATGTCACTGGACGAGGAGAACCGGCAATACCTTCATGGCGACGGTCAGGTTGATCCAGCAGATGCGATAAAAGAAAATACACAGAAATTACGAGAGCTGATACAGAAGGCATTAGTCGAGCTGCAAAAGAACAGCACGAACCTGCTTCAACAGGTGGAGAAAGCTAAAAAAACGAATTCTAAAAAGTCGGAAACAAAGTGTGTAGAAATCAAGGAGCTGCTGCTACATATAGACAAACAGTTACATTATACCAATGCGCTGATGGTTAACAGCAATGATATCGGGTTTCTATTGGCCGTCAACCAAATAGTTACCGGTATACAAACTACACTCGCTAAGCAGATTGAGAAACCGACACCAGTCACTATACGATTTGTTCCGAATGAAGATGTGTTCGACGCTATCAAGAAGAATCAGGTTGGTAAAGTTCAGGTTACCGGACTTCAAGATGACAACCCACGTGTGGATGCCCAAAAATGGCGGGATTTCGCTCGTAAATACAAACAGACTGGACAGGAAACAGAGCCACAGCAGCAGAAACCGCGAGAGAGGCCACAGTCGAAAGAGTGGTGGTTTAAATATATACGTTGATTTAAACACGATTGTCTTATCTATATATGTACTATTAATATTATATTTTTCCGGAATTTTAATTTGTTTATGTATATCCCCTGCACAATCTCTTTGTCCGCCCATTATTCTCAAAACGAGTGACACTGGTTCAAGTTGTGTGTTCAAAAAGGCGCACAAAGCTCTGGGGTTCTACAAAAATGAATTCTGGGGCTTGAAATATGCCATGCTTAGGATAGGAGCAGAAACAGATTGAAGATGTCCTCGATTGTCAGATCGATATAGATAATTTAAATTTATTTGCAATCAGGAAAGGGTAAAGGTTGTATTCTATGATATCATATGTGATATTGATTATTTTGATAACAAATATATGGCCATAATTGGTTTCCTATAGTCCGCCTTAGTTTAAAATTTATAGACTTTTGAAGATGCAATTATATAAACTTCACGAGCGCGTACTGATATTGTATATTTGTACAATAAATAAAGGGGCGTTATGCGATATTTGATCTTAATTATTCTCGATCCTTATGTAATGGCCGAGATTTGTTACGGATATTTTTAATGTTATAATACCAGCTTCTGCTTTGTTCCGAGAATTTTGAAGAAGTATTATGGACGAGAACAATTTGGTTAGAAATATAGGACAACAATATTAAAGAATTACATGTTTCCGTCCATATTGCAAGCGTTCACGTTGTCGTAAGGTATCTCTGGGAATAATAAAATGCAAATTGCAAATACAATACTAGTTAATTGACTTGTTAATACATTCGATAAAAAATACACACACAGATAATATGTTTATACTTTTGATAAGGAAGTCGACAAATGTGTTGGTGATGTGGCCAGAAATGCCAGCGTCGGGTGTGAAATTGCGTGTGATATAAAAAGAATATTACAACGACTTGTGAACGACTTTATTTGTGCTCATTTGTACATGTTGTGCTTCTGTGCCAACTCCGGTGGTAAAGTACCTTACATTATACAAATGTTCACCGCAACAGAGGTGGACATACAGTTTTAGCGACCCGAATATTGAAACAGCCTCATGGCAATCTTCCAGGACACGGTAATCGAGCTGAATGCATGTATGAACACCAATATACAAGTTGAAAGAGTTCAAGAAATGTGATTAAATTTAACTGAGTTTTATCATGGATGCCTTTATTATCTTGAATTTCATAGTTGTGTTGATAAACCTAATTGAAACAGCTTCAATCTGAAGAGGAATTAAATTTTACAAACACACTCGGCGTTCCAGTTTGCAATAGAATACTGAAACGAGTCGTAAATGGAGGAGCTGCACACTGCTTGACTATAGGCTTATTTTAACACCATTCTCTTTTAAAAAATACACTGTAAATAATATGTAAATACACAAGTACGTACGAAATCAAACAATATTAATGATGCCGTCCCAGGGAAAGTCAATGACTCTCAGATTCGTAAAAGGAATCTATAATGCTTATACACAGTAGGACACGTTTCGACTCCACTGCGTTTAAGTGGCAAAACTAAGCTGTGTTACGCATACTTTACTGAGTGGGCGATGTTTACTTTCCATGTAAATACACACCTCTGTAATAATGTGTTTATAGGCAAAACGAAATTTCTCGTATTTATTTATCATGGCCTAATTTCAAAATTCTCGCACTGGGGTATCAATTACACCACTACGAAGACAATCAAATACCATCTATTCTATAACACAATGGCCGTATACACGGTTAGAGTGTATTCACTAAACATGCTGTTACAAAATAACGATAATAACCACTTTCAGTGAATCTAACCTTAAGTATAGAATAATAACACAATGGAAAATTCTAATATTAACTATCATCTTACGAAAGCATGGTTACCAGCATCGTATCGGAAAATTGGGTTGAACGATGCTGAGAATAATTATTATTGAGATAACGTGACAAATATATATTAATATCATTTATTTGTTTCGACTACAAAGTTTTGTGAAGTAAGTGATACCGAGTATATTAACTTAATTTGTATTGAGATAGAACTTTAAATAAGGCTGCATATATACACATATATAACTTCTTTACATTAAAATACCCAGTCACACTAGAATGAGCGTGACATCGTTTATCATGCAAATGTGTAATCGATAGGTTTGGCGTGTCAGTTCGATATTATTTGACTATTTTTGTATTACGGTATGGTTTCTGTGGTGACATATATTAATCGCATTTATTAGAACAGTAATGGAGGCCCTATCAAGCTATATTAGAGAAAAGAAGTTATATTGAGAGAAAACCTCACTGTGTGAAAAACAGTTTTGCTGCCACAGACTCTCAAATTTGCACAATTAAACAATGACGTGCTAAAATGTGTAAATTTATTACCAGTGGTTGATGGTGGTGCTAGTTAATTTTGGATAATGAGGATGTGTACGTTCGTTTCTCGTGCGTGAATGTGTCTATACGCATGTCCTTAATTTGATGTGTCGATATGATTTACACCCGTTTTAGGACAGAATTACACATTTCTCTACGTTAGTTCAATAATCTTTGCATTTCTTTTCGTTAACGCGATCTCTGCCACGGAAAGGGGCTGACAATAAGTAAGTGACACACGGGAAACTCACCCGGTCCGGGCACGGCAAGGATTGACATATTGATTGACATTACTCACATATAATATAATTATACTAATTGAGTTAAATATATGTCCATATGGTATAGTGATTGAATTGGTTATAGACGCTACCCTCGAAAAAATAATTGCAACGAAGATTACACTACAATATTTGAAATATATGTGAAATATTATGATAATCGTGAATTTTAATACCCCGTTGAATAACATTATAACGCGGAGTCGGACAATGTTCCACATTTCTAACTTAAGCACAACACAAACACGCTTGATCCAAGCTATATCTACAGATAAATAATATATCATCCATAATTATAAACTGTACACACGTGTAGAGTTAGAATACAATCATGTTTGTATTCGCGGTGGATTGTGTAAACGATACCCCGAGTTGAACCGTACATGACATTTCAGTTGATTGTGTCGTCACGAAATGAATAGTTTAACGGGGTATACCAACGTGTACTATGGGTTACGTATCCATAGCAGTAAATTTACACTGGCCGGGGACATAGAAAGTACTTATTCATGCAATATGCGCTTGCGTATCTTTAGACACAAAAAAAAAAGACTTAGAACGACAAAATGTATTATATTTGAAGAGTTCAGGTTTTGAATACTTTTACCAAATTGCAGAGACGGAGAACTGTTTTTCTTTATTGTTATAACAAAATATACTCTTAATTTGAACATATGGAGATTTACACTTTAAAATATTCTTGTATTGTTTTTCATTTCCAAGAATATAATACATATGGTGTGTATGTACTTTACATGTATTCGATAGGTTGGTGTATGGCCTTTAGTGGTATCAGTATCATACCATGAAACTCGACACGCAACGTGACATTCACTTTAAACGTAGAGGTGAAGAAGCAGGTAGGGTGGCTAAATCTAATGCCAGTATTTCGGAACAAAATTGGTATATGATAGTGTATCAACGTATTTCATAATTTTGTCACGGTGAATGCAATTAGCAGAAAGTGTATTTTTCCCATAGTTTCTTAGTTAACAAGTCTATTTTGTAATCATCCCTTGATATAAATAGAACATTCCATGGCTTTAATCCTGCAAGTATATATAAAGGTATGCGCAGTTCCAGTAGTGACACATCCAGGCGTCGTCAATATTTTCTACAGAATGTCGATTGGTCTGATTTTAGTGTGCGTGGTCGTGATAGCCTCAACGGCTAACGCAATGCTTCCACAGGTGAGTAATGATGATCGAGTGGTACATTCTTTTAAAATTCCATTAATTATTCGTATTCATATAAGAAAGTGTCATATTATTTACTGTTATCAATAAAATTACATTTCTAAAGAAAGAAAAAAATCATGAACGTATTTGATTTGTGACTAAATCATGATACTACAAATTCGTCGACGCGTGCGTTCCGTCTATAACATCATTCTCGTGGTAAATGTACATTTGTTATCAGTAACACGTCACACGACACCTGTGTCGACGCGTGTTTATTTATAAATTCAGCATGTCATGGGTGAGGCTTGTACCATCACATCATGCAATTAAAGTACTTTTCCTTCTGCGTATTTTAAGATATGATGATTATACTCTTTATGAAAAGTAGATAAATGTACTGGTATGTGAAACTCTTATATTCGTCATCGGACTACGTAGCACACTATTTTATTTTGAGTTTAGAATATGTAATTTTGTATTTCGGCAATACTGTAGTAACCACATCATCATACCCATGTATCTTCTACTTAAAAGCATATTGACTGATGAGTACACCACGACTTTGTTTAGTCATTTGTTATGTTATATATGATATGACCCGGTTTACCACCATCCCTGTTAACATACACTATTAAACATATGGAAACTGATGGGTAGCTCATCTTTCGTGGTTTTCAACACTAACATAATATCGGTATTAAAAGGTGAATCAAGAATAATTGGAATGAAAACTACTCACTCTCGAATATGCACATATTAGCATCTTTCATATTTATTTCTTTGTCGTGTGCTATATTTATAGACAGAGTTGTTTAATCAGTTTTAGGAGGAAATGATTCTTAATGATTTCTGTCAGAAAATGATCCTCAAGCGTATATTACTATTCGAACGACGTGACATGTGAGAAATTAGAAATTGGGTGGTGATGGCGAATAACATTTTTTTTTCAATTCCACAGCCAATATGTATGCTTTATGTTAACAATACTGGAAACACGTATGTGTAAAAGCGGGTAATGTTCACATTAAATACTCACATATATACTTTGAAAAATCAAATAAAAGAAACAAATATTTATCCGTAAGGACCTCCGTTAATAAATCCTTGACGTAGTCCAGGGCTATTTGCCAGCATGATAGCCTAAATTAGTCTTAATGGGAATACGCCCGCCCACAACACTTCAGACCATTAACAAGTCCATTGTTCTTAGATTGTTTAAAGACTGACGATAATAGACGGCATCTAGTATACCCATCGCTCGAATATGACTCTATTTAGTGAAGTGAAGCAAGTACATGTGTTGTGTATCTAAAACTATTTTGAAAAGTTACTCAGGACAACGATTTCCAACTGGTGGCTACTATATATTATACCTTATTACAATGATTGCTTGTGATTTTCATCATTGCTTGAGAGTTGAGAGACACCTGAAACCCGTTCTTTACTACTTTGTAATTTTTTATTTTTTACTGAGTGGTTGGTGTACCAAATTCCTTGTGTTTATTTTTTGATTTAATTTCAGAATATTGTGGCCTAATTGGTTATACACTATTTATTATAACTAATAATATTATAACTGATTGGTCCCATTTCACTATATTCACTTTAATTTTATTGAATTTTATTCACTTTAATTTAGTCCATGATAAAGACCCTACGTACATGTACGAGTCTAAATTATTTATTTAACGGAGAATGTACTTTACAGTGCTATTGTTGCTAATGGCTAACTTAATTTGTTATGACCGACCTAGGCGGTCTTAAGTTAGTTGTCTCTTCATGAAGTTAGTTGGCATTATAGGTCGCATCCCACTACTAGTATTTAGATTTCCATTGACGACAATGTTAACGTTTTGTTGAATTTCTCAAAAGAAAATACTACTAATAATATTTTGTTTGATCTACATTTATAGCTTGTTATCATGCTCACAATCCTACAAAATGACTGTAAACATAAAACACGGATTTTATTATTGTTTCTGTCTTTAAAATTTCTCCGCAAAACAAACAGTTTTGTGGCCTCTAATAGCTCACCAATACTTGACAATAAACAACGGTTGAGAGATACACACACTAACGGGCTCATACCACTAATTGAAACTCCACAGACGACAATGTTAACATATAATGAGATTGCTATATGAAAATAATAAACAAAGTTGGAAACATGGCTCTAAAATGAGAAATCAACATGCCTTTAATCAACCACATGAAAAAACGCACATGTCGGCCAGCTCAAACTCTTGCAAAACTCAGGTAAACAAGACACACCTACTGTATTTGGACTGCACCTAGAGAAATCACTGAAAAAACACCAAGATTAGAACATCCAAATACACACAGAATAATCCTACAGGTACGCAGCCGCTAAGTAGTAAACAAAATACCACATGTTAGTCTAACCTTTTTTTGACCCAGGTGATCGGGCCCTCGAACAGGGAACACCTGAGAAAAAAAAATATTAAAAAAATGTCATTGGTTCTTGCTAGGCATTTACTAATTGAAACCATTGGTTGATTAGTGGCATGGAACCTCAGAGTAGCCACTGATGTAATTGAAGTGCGCCCTCACACGTCGCGTTCCACAGACAAAGCGGGGATAAAGCCTATTCGCCATAGAGGTTCTTACAATCATATAATCTGATAGAAAAATTGTGGTGTAAAATGAAAGTTTGATAATTTTCTTGACAATAAACGGTTGTATATATGACATCACGGTGGGTTTTTCATTGTGTTTGTGAGAGTTTAAAAATATATAAAAGTTGGATATATGTAGTCAACATCGTTCACATTTGTTTATGTGCATCGTTGATATCCCTGTGTGTATTTCTTAATTTTCTTCATAGTATGATGGTATGTGTAAACAGCAATATGGGGATGACAAGCCTCTTGCTTGCATTGGTAGCTCACCTAATAAACTCATGTGTATTTCTGAGGACCAACGATGTAATGGATTGTTTGACTGCGGTGATGACACAGATGATAACGACTGTGGTGAGTACAATGCAATTATATACTTGACTATAGTTTTTGTCGCTCGGGTGTAATAGTAAACCTTTGAGCATGTATTATTACATTTAATTGCGATAGAATGCATGTGCAATTCTTGCCTGATAGAATGTCAGGCATCAATGATTTTCAGACATGTCATACATCAGCAAACGGGTTGTTATAAATAGCGCCACCACAGAGTATAATTTGTACAGTTTGTTAATTCTCTGTAGTTCTTAGTTCCAAGAAGAACAAAATGCCATTCACTGCACATCAGTTTTCCAGGTGGACAGTGATATTTCACATTTTTTGTAAGTTTTAAGAAATATAAGTCTACTTTAATATAGCGTAAGTCATTATATGTGATGTATTTCCAGACTATGGTACTAATACAGCAGGCCAGTCGACGAGCTGGGGCACAGCAGGCGGTAAATGCCCTGTGCCATCCCAAAAGAAAATCGGCAAGAATGGGGGTATCGACGAATTAAAGCCTCAGTTCATAGAAGCCCACAACTATTTTAGGTGTCTGCATGGAACTCCTGATCTCGTTTGGGATGACGATTTGGAAGAATTGGCATTGGATGCTGCTACTAAGAGCGCCCTCACTGGTACATTGACGCACACGTACTTGGGAGAGAATCTGGCTCTTACTACAATTGATGTTTCCAAGTCTACTGGTAATATATTGTTACTTCTTTAGTAGCACGTATGTGTATGATTGATGTTGTCGTTGTTACTCACTTAATCAAACTTGCCACAATGTTGAGATTATATAAAATAATTGGCTTTTCCAACTTTGAGTCGTTTTGAAAAGCTTTGTTTTATTGCAGGATTTGGTATTGTAAAGGCTTGGTACGATGAAAGAAAAGTTTACACATTTGGTGAAAAAACGCCCGAAGACATCGACCCCGTTGGTGAGTTTCGCTGTTATCGATCAAGTACAAACCTATTGGGGTAATTGTTGTATGGCTGTATAGCCGCGTATACGTGTTTCTCATCTTTAGAAAATATGAGACTTTTTTTTAACTATTTCCTTACGTTATTATACTTGGACTGTCAATTTCGATGTATATGGCTATTTACAAAATTCTTTATTATCGTTCCATTGCCGTGTGTTGATCCTCAACGTCTTTTGTGAATGGCAGTGTGTGGTGCTTTATGTCACTTGAACAACTTTACGTCACTTTATGTCTTACGTGGTAACGTATAGCCAATGAGTGGCTAGTTGACCCATGTATTATGCTCCTTGTGGATATAACGTCCGGTCAATATTCGGGCGTGTCGTTCCAACATAATTGAGCAAAACGTGGTTATACATGTGGAACACAAAACGTTGACTTTAATATCGCTTATTTCAAGAATAATTTAACAGGCACCAAACCATATGCATATCTCGTTCGCTGACCTATCTCGACAGCTTAGGTGCACTTCGTCATATGCCAAATTCAACGACTACTTACTCTCTGGCTATTGATTTTACAACACAGGTCACTTGACGCAAGTATTATGGAAGAGCAGTGAACGTGTTGGCTGTAATATCGCATTGGATAGCAATGGCAACTGGCAGTACGCATGTGAATACGATCCACCAGGCAATGTGGCGACTCTTTTCGCAGAAAACGTACCCGACCCCATATCCTAGAAAACCTGATAGAAGATGGCACTAGACAGAATACTCATAGCGTACTTTCTAGTCGTAGATTATTGATTGTTATGTATTAGAAATCCTATAAGATACAATGCTACCGGTATTTTGACAAAAAGCGTGAACAAATAGTAAATGACTAATGATCGTCACACATTCAACGTCGCAACGAGTAATACCCTGCTCTATAAGTAGCGCCCTCTAGTGACCAAGCTGTTGTGTAACAAAAATGCGTGTATGAGACGCCGTTCTCATCAGTCATCGCGTCCATTGTTTCGATTACTATCGTTACATACTCAAGGGGACAGTTGACACGATGTACGAGACAGAATATTACACTGCTTGAGGGTAAAAAAACGCGCCACGTGCTTTTTCGCTCTCTGCGAGATCTTAGCAGCCATATTATGAAAGACGAGTGTCTACCATACCTAACACCAATCTACATCATTTTGACGTCACAGAAGCCCCTTATTTCTAGAGGGCGATACTTGTCGGAAATGATGGTTTTGCTCCGAAGTCACATTGTGTATGTTACACTACAAAAGAACCTTATTTTATCTGAACAGAAAATTTGTAGTTTAAATTAATCCCATGCAATTCGTGAATAGCCTTGGTTTAGTTACTTACACAAATTCCCACCAATAATATACCTCACCGACACGATCGTTTAATTCACACAAGGATATCTCAAACAGCGAACTGTTTTGAGGAGATCAAATCTTATTCAATGTTTACGTGTCCAATTAGTAGTATTGACAGAAATAAAAGAATTGTGTTGAAATAGATTAAATATGTTTTCTTCAAAGTTTACACTCACTAAATGGTCGACCGAGGTTTGCTCTGCTTGAATTTGACCACGTGACTACTGGGATTACTAGTATGTTCACAGACAATAACCCAATTCAATGTCATTTGTTTTAGCCATGATGCAATGGGAGGTCAAAGGTTACTTGGTACTAACGTTAAACACTGCTAACACGCTATGTTTCTATTTTATCATGTCACACGCATGTTCTTGAAATTTGTGCAAGTTTTCATGAAAAAGGTAATGGGGTATAGTTTGGATTTATACATATAATTCTTTTTACTTAAACATTGTGTTACTAGTAAACAGTGGTCACAGTCACGGTTAATATTAAGTTAACTTTGAACTTCTCATTGCATCATGGGTAAAAACACTCTTCAAGTTACAGAGATACTGTGGTAAAAACACATTTTTACGCCACTGTAAGTTGCATAGTGTAAACAAAGTGGAGAAAATGGTGGCCTTTTGTGTGAATGTTTCATTACATGGCATGTACAAATACACCATTCAATTCAAGATAGAGAACATTGATCACATCTGCCCACCGAAGGCAACTGTACAGTCACGTGAAGTTGCTATTGAGCAAACACAACTTTCTTGAATATTTATAATTAGAACTTTTTATAATTGCGTGAAAATTACAAATAAAAATCTTTCTAACAATTCGATATAAACACATTCGTCAACTAAAAAGATTTGGGTATTTGATATGTGTTTGTGTGTTAATGGTGTACACGCAGACTGTATTTACACTAATCATAAGGTAGCGTTGCAAGACATGTCTTTAGAAGACCGTCGTGTCGAGTGTAAAAAATAAAAAAAACAAGGTCGCCAGTTAATTTACCGGGAACATACCTTGCTTATGTGTCGCGTAAATTAAAACGACCTATTCTAAAAGTGTCGCTAGAGGTCAATGTGCAAAATGTACAAAAAAGGTATAAAAAATACTCAGATAAATGGAAAAATACACATCTGAATGAAATTCATATAGAGCAATGAAGGTATCGGATCACTTTTAGTAGATAACTCGACCAAATACGCACTAATTAAAAATATCGAAAATGTTCAGCGGTCTAATGAGATTATTATCCGTTTAACACTATATAAATACACACAGGGAATTGTCAGGGGGAAATCTTTCTCCCTCGGGGTTCTCCACACTGTCAGGGGGGAACTCGTCTCGTCTCTCTATCTCGTCCCCTTGAGGTACGGGATCGGGAAAGTCACTTTAACTTTACAGTCAAATAAGGCACACATAACGAAATACGTTTCAACTCTCGTCTTAGTCGATCTTTTGGAGCACTCTATAAGACACAGCGCCCTGGGGAAAAAATCCCCAAGACTCTCGCAAGGCTGAACCAAGACTCGCCCAAGACTGGACTGCCTCAAGGCTCGCCCCTGGACTCTCTCGGACTCTCGACTCGACTCTCCAGGACTGCTCTCTCTCTCTACTGCGTCTATCGTGCTCTGTTCGTCAAGACCAACTCAAACTCTCTTTATTCATTTTCAAAACTCTAACCAATTACGAAGCAGTAAAAAGACTCTAAGGCGTAAACTTCAATCATAAAGCCAATCACACTAAGTACTAAATACGTCATATCTTTTGATTAATCGTTCACTACATTAATAACTATGGAATACCAACTGTCAGAATCGCGACGGATATCTCGTAATTAGTTCCAAATCACTGAGCCAAGTTCCGTCCAAAACTTCAAATAGACCTAAACGATGACAGACGTAACACAGCAATTCGCTAATAATCAGTTAATTAAGTCGGTTAACAGATACGCAAAAACAAATTCATGACAGAATATTCACGGCAAGAGAAAACATATATTTCGCTGCAGTATGTTACTGAAGGTGTCTTTTAACTCGATTTCAAAATAATTCTTTTTACGGCGATTTATGCGAGTACATGATATATTGGCGATCCGCTCCGTCCGCTAGGATTGCCCTTAAAATCAATTTTGTGTGTATGTGTGTGTTATTTCAAGTGTTTTCACGTATTAATTATTCTGTGATTATTTTGGGTTGGTCGATTTCGCTCAAACTTGACAGGCAGGTTACACCTTCGCCCTAGTTATTAGGTAAAATCTGATTTGGTTCAAACTTGGCAGGCTAGTCAGACCTTCACTCTAGTTAGGTTGTAAAACATGTTTCCATGGCAACAGCAAAAAACTGATTTCTTCATCACGCGTAGCGCATTCTACTCAGCTTGAGCGTGGGCAAAATATGACATTTTTTTTCTATGTCTATTTTCATTATCGAGAACTTTGAACTTTAAATGAACTGTAAATGCTGCCTTCAACTTCTGGAAATAATAAATGTAACAGTAGAAAATATCCTAGTAATAAATAAAGTCACTTCTAAAGACTGAATGTGTTTTTTTTCGCGGTTTTAGTTATAAACAGACGTTAGCTTCACGTTCATGTCCTACCATAGTAACTTTTGAAAACATGTTGCTTGTTTTTTTAGCGGTGTGGAGCACCAACCAGCCTACCAGCTTGTTTTACGATTTGTAAGTATTTGTTATGGTCTAATCGTGCTATATTTCTTCAAATCTCGTCGGGTTTTTTTTCAATATACATGTCCGGACATTCAATATAATTGATGAATGCATTGAGGTTACCGTGTATGCACGTCTCATTAGCGTGGATTCTTCAGGGGATTCTTCTGAGAACATATATCAACTGAACTACTGAAATTTAACTGAACATTACGTAAACATTTACATTGATTCTGGATTGTTTACCAATTACGAAAAAGTCGTCAACTGAAGGTGTGATTTTGGTTCGAATCGAGTTGGTCTTGAGTGACGGTCTCATCTCTGTCTGAACGCAACAACGATAACCCGTTGTTAAGCTTAAGGATTGAGTGCCCGTCTGAACGTGGCTAGAGTGTCTTGATCGTGCTGGCATATGCAGAGATCGATTTATTTATTAATTTCAGCTATATAAATTAATTTAAATCAGTTATACATATATTACAGCCATGTAATTCAATTTTATGATGAATAATATCTCTCACTGATCATATGTTTCATTTGATTTAGTTATATTTATTGTTATTATGTCATTGTTGATAAAAATAAATAATATTACATAATATTTAACAATTCATTTACACTTTACCTAGAAAACACGAATTTATCGACGGTTCACGGCTCATCTATGCACAAACACAGGGGATCGTCACTATATGCGGGACCACTGAATTAGCGTAGGCCCCGCATAAAGTAACGACCCCCTGTGTCGATCACTAGGGGAGAACCCAGATTTGCAAGAACAAACTATTCTATCCTACTCAGCTGATTCACTTGCATTTCTACGACTTGGTTTTGATTTGTACTGATTCTGAATACATGTATGTGCTAGCTGCAGGTAATGATGGCGTCAATAACGTTGGGTTCACTATTTTTCATATAAACAGAAACCTTGTACTATTTAAAAAACATCGCATGGGGCTTATAAGATAAGACACTTCACTTCGATTTATTTACTTGGTAAATAACAGTCCCGTAATGCGATTACGTGAATAATTAACATTCGGGTCATCTCGGAAATGATCGGAGCTTTACGGAGATAAATTGACATCCAAATCACAGATCGTCGTACCCGACTATCAGCAACAATTTTAATGTATTGCGAAATTACTTTTGGTTTTGTTTTTTTGTACCAATTTTGTACGCACGTTAATGTAAAAGACGTATTTAAATTGAGTAAGATAAAATATCAGCGTTCATGTTAGAATCCTGCCATCTTATCATCAGATTTCACGCGCAACTTGTTTAAGGATAAGTGCTGGGCTTTTCAAACACTTTAAGAATTTGTCAATATGTTCTTCATTCATAGTTAATTATATGCTCATTATAAAACAAATGGGTAAGAGGAGTAATTATACTATTTTCTAATTTTCGAAACTTGAACACGGTATATTTCTACCATGTGTTACCATAATAATAGATAATGCACATGTTTATGTAAACAAATTTTTTTCTTTTTCAGTTCCAGTTATTCTTCGTAGTGGAAGCGAATGCATAAGGCGATCAATCACCGTATATACAAAGTTATCCTTTTTGTACGTGTTGAAAAGCACAACAAGCAAAGTCGCCATCTTTGTTAATGTAGGACCCATATAACATGAGTGCGCGGTGCGACGACAACCACAAATTATACTGATGTTGGTGTCCGCTTGTAAAGAAAGTGCGCTTGAGCATATTTGACCTTCATCTAGTGCCGATTTTTAAAAAAAATATGTTTCAGTAGAAAGTAAAATAAAAATAAAACCATCCATTAAGTTATATTTTGATTTCACCGTTCAATCACGTTTTCTATTCTGACCGACCTGAGACAGAATAAATCAATATTTGAATTCAGATCCCGATCTTTTCTGACCCAGTATCCACTGAATTATACCAGTCGAATTATATTAGTGTCCGATAATTATTTCGACCTATATATGTCATGAGTGGCCTACCCCAATTGACAAGGCTGATTGACTGGAATCAAAGAAAAAATGCAGAAACAATGCATCGGTGTTTTCAATTGCAATTAAATCAAGTTTAATTCATAAACCCTACTTTAATGTGTATTTTAAATTTCACTGGCTCCATGAAATCACACATATAGACGAAAACGGGACAATTAAAAGCCACGGCAGGTCTTTGGCTTTGGCTTTGTATATCAGTATACACGGCAGCGTCGGTGTACATGTTTTACGCCGCGAGCAAATTGAATATACATTTCGATCAAATAAAACACTTTCAGTCGAAGATTATATGCTATTGGTGTCTCGTCAGCTACTTGAACTTTCCATATCTTCGTTTTGAAGTAGCATATGACACTATTTGATGGACGAAACGAAGTCTCTCCTCAGGCGATAGTTCCGTCATTGAATGTCAATGGTTCTCCCAGCACGAGTGTTATGTGCAAATATCTTGAGGTAATGAGAATGGTACACATATTTCATTTTTATTGTATTCCATGATTGGGAAAGTGCCCTTATTCTGGTTATTTCAACGTAAACATTCGGATCTTAACCAAAATTCCCCAAAGTCGCAATCGTTAGTGAATAATCTCGGCAATTGGCTTAAGCCTTTTCACTGAGTACGCGACATTCTCGTACAGAATAGGGGTCGACGCATTTGTTGGTGTTCAACCCTAGTCAGCATTTTAACACGGGTTCATCGTCAAAAGATGATGGCATGAGGGCATGCGGGTATGAAGAACGACAACGCTACTTTGACCGGTTTCAACAATATGCCTCAGATACTAGTTGTGACTCACCACGTGTCGCACAAAAATATGACATGCAGTTTAGTAAACCAATAACAATTGAAATGTTTACGTTATAAATGAACTTTACCAGCAATCTTAAAATACAAACACTTAATTTTACTGGTTCCCATATATATATATATATATATATATATATATATATATATATATATATATATATATATATATATATATATATATATATATATATATATATATATCAGTAATTTTAATGAAAAAAAAGTACATTTATCTTAGTAATAGTGACACCTGTTGTTTAGTGTGATGAACCCCCACGGTTGGGTACAGGAGCATAGAAGTTTTTAATTAAAATTGTTTTCCATAAGAAAAATGAAACCATCATACATGGCCTTATAAACAGCCTTTTACTTCATAGTGGGGTGGGTGGAGTAAAGCTGTGATTATTTTTATTACTTTCTGACCATCTAGTTTGCCATTTACCATGTCCATATAAACTAAAGCTCCAGCCAATATCAGATTTGACTACTTGTTTCAAGCTATGGCACTTGGAAATGAGTGTTGTGACATGTGGCAAATGTCCAACTGTCTTGGTTAATAAGATTGGCTATATTTCAACTAGAAACAGGTAAACCAGTATACCTGTATGTACGAAGCCAGTGATCGTTATTCAAGCCAAAGAAACTGCATCTATTTATATAAATACACATGGACAGAGAATATTTTCTTGGAGCACTAAATGTGACAATTGCCCTACTGTCTGTGATAAATATACCACACCAGCTACATAGTGCCCGACGAGGAGTTGGGTAGGTAGTGAAGAAAAACATTGACTGAAGCCTGGCAGAGGACTGAATTGTTGTCAACAGCAACAAACATACTGGGAAAGTCAAAGACAGTGAAAAAACAAACAAACAAAAAACACACAGGCATATAAATACTAACTTTCTAGGATCTTTATTGACTCCAAGTAATCCAGAGTAGAACGAGATGAATCAACGCTATACTCCGCCATCTTTATTTTAATATTAGATGCAACCATTATTCTGTAGGGGACAACGGGTCATAACTTGAGGGGAGTTAACACCCATGATTTTTAAAATGCCTTGATCAATAAGAGTCTAAGTTACAGGGAACATTATTTTCATTTTTCAGTGGACCAATAAATGCATTTGACAGGAAAATAGAAAAACTCTACCACAACAGCAATTAGAACAGCTTGCTGCATTATAAGTATCACTTCCCTGTCAAATTAGTGGTTCATGCTTATTTGAATCTGAACATAACAGGCCAATTCTATCACACCTTGCTAGGCTTGAACTTCCATCCAATCAGAGCATTCCAAATGAACATGATTCTCCACAAAACTAGAGGGCGCTCTGACCAAAAAATTGCCATGATCTAAATAAAAAGAACTGATATATATATATATTTATATATATATAGTGCATCTTTAGAAATCGTGCTTTTTAAGATTCCCGAAATACGAAATGTGATATATATTCATAGCCAACACGTTTGAAAATACGTTGATCTACCCTCTCTTCACTTACCTTAAACACGTCTTTGTGGGGAGGGTACTGCAATCATTGTATTATATTGTGCAAATGAGAAGATTGGCCGCTTTTGTACAACCCAAACGTTCATATAACATCCTCAAAATGTGATCGCGGTTATCTTTTCGTTAAATGATTCATATTTCAAAAATTCTTCGTATTCTTCATTTTTCGCACTGTTATCAGCAATTATTATATCAATAAAACGATAATATTTTTTTTAGTTTCGCTGATTTTTCCACTAAGCGATAAATGGACACATGTACATTATATAAACAGATTATAAGTAAGAATCATTTTCAATGTTATTTCGCATTAATAGACAAGCAAAACATCTCGACCGATTTTCAAACACCAAATGACTCTCCTTGTATTATTCGAATAACAGTATAGTCTAGCTTCGA
The DNA here is from genome assembly GCF_978046115.1 of Saccoglossus kowalevskii. NCBI lineage: Eukaryota > Metazoa > Hemichordata > Enteropneusta > Harrimaniidae > Saccoglossus > Saccoglossus kowalevskii. Next base: position 43,660,125 of record NC_140645.1, on the reverse strand, counting down.
TGTATACATTATTAACACAAAAAATATACTAAAATGGTGAAAACAAGCAACAAATATTTATCGATCACCTGGAGTTACATGTTCTGGTAACACAATAAAAAAATTGAATAGATAATGTGACAAATTATGTGATTACTAATTAATGAGAAACTAACCAATCAAGGAAGGACATTGATGACAAAAAGTTCGGATCCTATTTAACCCTAAACGATATAAAATAAGTAATTCTATGACGTAAATGTATAACTTCCTCCATCACCCCCACCGTTTTTATTTTTTAGCGAATGGAATAACCTAAGCACAATAAAAGAGCTGGCACCGCGTTGATAATTTCATTCTTTGTGACAGCGAGAAAGATTTCAACAATGTTTTCACAAGGTGTGATTGTTTCTATTGTACTGGCTCTAACATTGGTTACTGCAGCAATTGAAAAGGTATGTATACTTTGTATACACTTGTAAGTTATATTTATAAAGTGTTTGTCACATTTAAAAAAACTTAAACTAATTTCGAAACGATTAGTATATTTTACCTTTCGGATCTGTCCACGCTTTTTGCAATATATTAACGTCCATTATCAATATTGTATTCATAAATGTCGCTTGTATAATAATAACTTGAGACAAAAGTAAAATAAGTACATTGCATTGATGGTAATATTACAATAAAATGTTATTTATTTTTTTTTATTTTTTTGATGGTTCTGATATGAGACAGCTGGTAAATTTATTTATTCAAACTTTGTTCTCTCATTTGACAACAACTGTAAATAAGTTGACCAAGTTCAATAATGGTTTCCTGATGTGTACTTTTTAATAATTTGATACAATTCTGTTCTGCTGGACAGATATCAGGAACAATGTTGAATTTGTTAAAAAATGTGTTCCTTAATTCTGTGTAATGACTACATTGAAGGAGAGTGTTTCTCATCTTCAATTTCACTGTTTTGACAGATTTGGCATTTTCTGTCAGTCACATCTTTATTAGTATATCTGCCAGTTTCAATGTGGAGATTGTGGGCACTTAACCTAAGTTTAGTTAAGACTACCCTGTGATGAGGTTTTTTTTATAATTTCCAAATAGTTTTCAAATGAGACATTTTTTTTAGTTGCCTGTATGCTCTTAATTTGTATTTCTGGTTTCCCCCTTGTTATCATCAAATAATACATTATTGCTGTGTTCTTCAAATGTTTTAATTTTTCCACAAAAGTTGCAACAAAGCTATTTTCAATCCTTTTATCATTCAAAGTGTATTTGATGCCTAAGAATTTTAAAATATGTACAAGCCCTGAAACCCAGTTGTTGGTACCTTGTGTATTCAGTTGAATACCAAGGTTGTAGGCTTCCTTGACCAGTGTGTTTTCATGGTTTTTAGTGATGTTTTGCCAGAATTTTACTATCTGTGCCAGGCTTGGAATGATGAGGGAATATCTACCCAATCAATTCCAACAGACATGCAATATTAGTTGCTCTACTGTTAACATTCAGTAGATATTTACAGTATCTGCTGTGGAGTTTCTCTATTGGGCGCGCAAAATTAAATAAATTTAATGAGTTTGTTATTCCTTCATTTGACCAAATCTCACTGCAGTATAATATAATTGGTTTGATCATTGTAGCAAAGCTGAAATTAAATCTTATTAGCATGTTCTTTTTATAGTATTTGGTTGTATTAACTCGGTTGAAAGCGCTTTCAGTTTCACCGAAAAGTTATACGGCGTATTAAACAGTTTATATATTGTATTCACTACAATCAATTCCGTTACTCATTGCTGTTTGAATTCTGCTGCGGGTGCGCGCTAAACACAACTATCCTAGGTGAAATGTAATGTCTGATGTTCGAAGTTCACTCAGACATAGTACTAGCATGAGTAAAATATCCATCCTACAAATTCGATACGATTGGCTATACGGAAAACAACTATATAGTCTGTGCAGTTCAGAACACATATTACTTGGTTCACCAAAATGTTGCCTGCAATACAGCTGCAATACTCTACGGTATGTCTGATTTAAATGTGACCGTTTTGTCGTGCAATTATTAACAAGTTTTGTCAAGAAATATCTCGACCGCGGTCTCATGTAACACTTTAACTTCGTCGTCTAGTATGGGACGTTCACATCGTCAACGATGTTACACAGTTATCGAAAACGTTCCAACGTATGTTTAACTTGACTGACGTGACAATATAAAATGTAACATTTACAGTCAAAATGATTATAACATTGTATTAAGAATAGAAAAAAACAACGAAAAATGTGTTATGTTGATGACATAAAAAAAAATTGTACAGAAAACAGCGAAGTTCAATTAATTATCATTATAATCAATTATACACATTATTTGTTTCTGTCTTCGCAATTCATGCCTTGAACAATAAAAAAATCGATCGTCACACATTTCAGCGGATATATGTGATCTAACGTAATTATACACTACCGGCACTACAGCCGAAATCCAGATATATGCTGACAATATGGACTAGTACTAAATACATTATACCGATAATACACATGTCACAGGGTCGTTTAAATAAAGACATTCAATGGGAAGCTGCTTTTAACACGGTACAGCCTTACATACACTGGTACTTATTGATATTGCCCTCAGTACATGCTAACATACACTTGTCTTTGAGTTTGCACTGAGAGAATGAGCCTCAGTATAAATTGAACTTTATTAGATAGACCTGACCCGACACTGACATCCAATCATGTCACTGATAGATTATACAACTTTTTCACACATTTATGGGGCTTATACATCACTCATAGAAAGCAAAAAACAATCTTCATGATGTAGAACTACAGATCAAAACGATAATGACGCTTCGATACCGCCTTCGTGTTACCCACTTATGCTGTATAAGCGTTTTGTCACTAGATGACGCGATTTATGGGAAAGGTGTATTAAAACTGCCCATGGGCGACACAAACACACGCAAACGAATTCTTTCTCCGGAATTACAAGTGAAACAACCTGAGATTGTTAACAATTAAACGACGACAGATCTGAATTAAATATCTGACTTGGCAGTCCAGTCCTCTCATGCAATTATCTCTCAACATACGTAGTTGCCATCATGGATGCATACATGATGTGCAATTTCTACTAAGAAATACTCCCGCCTTCCAGCCATGAATCATTCGCGTATTTCCTATGATTGTTTACAGCGTCCATTATGTGAAAATAATGTTCCATCTAAACCGTATGGATGTATATCCGACACTGCGGGTGTTGCCATGTGTATTAGTGAAGACCAGATATGTGATGGCCTGACCGACTGTGGTGACGGATCAGACGAACAAGATTGTGGTAAGTACAGATTGACAGAAAAGTTTACGCCAATTATAGTAGTTGGCGTTCATGAGATGCCGTCGACAATATTGAGTAAATAGACTGTGAAATTTTATTTCCAACATAACCACGATCACACCGTAGATGAGTGTAAGGTGAGAAGGTGAGTTGTTGAGAAGGTGGAATTTAGTTTAATCAGTGAAGGCGTAAATCAGGCGCGGTTCTAGCTTCTGAGTGATCAATGTAAACTTATGGTGAATATTACAGAATGATTTGTTATGGGGAAATTATGTTGATCTTGACTGGTACTTCCAATAACATTAACGCAACCAGTGTTTAAGTACCTCACTTCACAGGACATCGACGAGTGGTTTTGGGCCACGCTCTCAACACGGCCGGCTCTGTCCCATGATGTATCCAACACTTATGTGATACTGCATACTTATAATGTAATTAATTTTTCAACGCCGAATCACTTAAGATTTATCAATGGCGCCCTCTAACATTATTCCAACATAATTTTACACAGTGATATAGTCACCTTAGCCCAAATGGAAATTCTAATACGGCGACTTGACGCCGGTTTGTGGTCAATTATTTAGTGTAATTAGTATTATTATCACATTCATTTCTTCCATATTCCCTATTCGTTTAATAATAGATTACAGTAAATGGTACGGCACTGCAGGTGGCAAGTGCCCGGCTCCAAATCAAAATGCGTCGGGTGCTGGTGGTATGGCTGTTCTTGGGCCACAATTTAACGAGGCTCACAACTATTTTCGATGTCTCCATGGCGCCCAGAATATGACGTACGACGTGTTGCTTCAAGAAGGCGATGCCAAAAATGCTGCTGACAATAGCGCCGCTTCAGGCACACTGACACACACCCACAGCGGCGAGAATTTGGCGGGTGTACAAATTAGTGTCTCCAAGACTACAGGTATATATTTTTTTTAAAAAAACATTATACACGGTTACATACAGAGATTCTTCGTACTTTTATTGTAACGTCACATTCGCCTTCGCACCCACACACTTCCATGTCCACACGAAAAATGTTAACACACACTGGAAAGATGTTTTTCACACCATATGAGTTTATACTAAGAGTCAGTAGACCCTTACTATAAATCACGCTCTCTGGTGACAATACGCTTCTATGACGTAAATGGGTGACTCAATAGCCTTAATCAATGAAAATTATGTTTGAATATCTTCTAAATGACAAACGACTTACATTCTTGGATTCACTTACTTACGTCTTGGATTCATTCATACATGTCATCACTAGACTTAATACTTTTTCATAAATTGAAGGATTTGGTATCACCAAGTTGTGGTACGACGAGGTGAATGACTATAATTATGATGACCCATCTAAAAGTACCGGTACTGTAGGTAAGTGGACGTAAGAATTCCTTCATTCTTTTCCACCTCCCCCCATCAAGCTTCAATATGCCCAATTAAAATGTCGAGTTACCTTTATTTTATTGTGATATTTTCTGGCTGTAAAGTTGTGAAGCTGGTTCATGGTCATCGTCCGAAAAAAAAAAAAACTTGAACTACTAAGACCAAGCTTGACATATAGTTTGTCTACTTTTTCAATTTACTAGTTTCATTTTACAATTCGCACAGAGCCTTGAAAACTAGTCGCCTTTTAAACATTTGTTCTTTTGTAAGTCACCCCACAAGCATACATAGCTATCAATCTACCCATCAAAACAACGATCAATGAGACAAGAGTCTCTAATACAATTTGTGTTGCTTCGCCTACGCATCGTATCATAATGTTTAATGGTTGTCAAACGATGTCTATACGTTCAACCTGTCTTGCACGGACTAATCATATTACTTGGTTGGTCACATGGAATGATGATATCAAAACATGTCACGTGATGATGGCTTTATCACATGTGCATAATAATTCATTTATTTTACAGGACACTTTACTCAAGTGGTATGGAATTCGAGCACGAGCCTCGGATGTAACTTTGCCGTAGACATTAATGGCAATACGCAGTTTGCCTGTGAATATCGCCCTCCCGGCAACGTACAGGGCCAAGTACAGGATAACGTCTTCAGACCCATTGATGAAGGAGAGAGCCGATAGTCGGTCAAAACCACGACCTACTTTGAATATAATACCGGCTAGTTTTTCAGACTACCTGTTATTCTCGCCATTTTGTTCTCTTACTTGAGAACACTAATCTACATAGCGAGGACTATTGCCTTATGCATTGGTTCTACATAGGTTCAACTCGGTACAGCATGAATACATCTCAGATTAATATGTTTAATTAAAGGGTGGTGGTCGTCGCACAGCTTACTGTAATATAAGGGACTCATAGCGACGCATACAATGCGTGTAAAGTAGCGCTGTGCGACGACAACACTACTTTTCATTTCTATATACAGTAAATCTAACATTAATGTACTAAACAACAGTGTTGTCAAACATTGCTTCGTAATGTATATTTTTGATCCACCGGTCTGCAAGGAACAAATAAAAACAGTGCAAACATACGAGAATCATGTTTATTGTCAAGGCATGTGAGCAAGTAAATTATGTGTGAACGAGTATATATCATAGTGTAATTTAAGCTATAGATGCATGTTTTATTAGCAAAATAATCTTCGCAGCATTGTGAATAGCGGAACATACTAAAAAGACTATTTTAAAATATACCAAGATGGCATAACAGAGTGTCTGATTTTTCCGCGGTGTTTAAAAAAATCAGCATCTCGTTGCCGATTTTTCTGTAATTTCCAGGGTATTCCAGCACGGTGATCGCTACAGCGAAAGGAAACATGTTTACTTCAAGTTCAATGTTGAAATGCCTTTGGAATAAACAATGCGTGGAAACATTTTTTAGTTTCGCCCACAATGCGAAAAGCTTGAAATCCATGCGCGAAAATTAAATCGCGCTATCGGGCCTTCCTCCTACATGAAAATGTTCTAAGATGTCCCGTGTACAGTATGTGTTGTGCTTGTGGGGAGACAGCGGTGACGTCATAAGCATTTTCTCCGAGCTCGTTTGAAGCACTTCTCTTCTGTGCCACGTCTACAAATATTGCATGTTTTTAAGTAAAGTCGGTAAATTTTATTTAAAGTTACAAGTCTCTGAGCGATCGTATCGTTCATTCATTAACAGTATGTGTTATGGCAATAATACCACGAACTACTTTAATTACAATCAAGTAGTTTGTTCCACCACTGTGTTGCATGATTATAATGTTGTTATACGCCTGGTAATTTAACACAGTACATTACTTTGCCCAGTCACATTACGTCCAATCTATCAATACCGCGTAAACACGTGGGAGAAAGATATTATGCTGGTAGCAGTTACTAGTGTAAACTTGTGTCAATGTCAACGCAGATGGGCGGAATATGACCCAAAATAAAACTGCATCATGGCTGTGACGAATGTTCGCAAACCGGACGTCATTCCTAATTCAGTAATCAGGTATATTTATATAACAATTCATTGTCACGAGTCATTGTTTAGGGCGGGTCATATTTTCGAAAAGTTTCAGCAATTGCGGGTGGTCCTGTCAGAACGACTGGAATTGCCAGTATGTCTTCCCAAACTCTCGCAGCAAATTATAGAACAACTTTCCCTTTATTTTTTTAACACAAGCCTTATATCAGCACAGCATGCAGTGGTCTTTCTGTCGACTAAGCTAAACTGATAGCTGGGCGGAATGCAAAGAATGATACGTAATAAATAAATAAACAATAAATAAATAAATAAATAAATAAATAAATAAATAAATAAATAAATAAATAAATAAATAAATAAATAAATAAATAAATAAATAAATAAATAAATAAATAAATAAATAAAAATAAATAAATACATAAATAAATACATAAATAAATAAATAAATAAATAAATAAATAAATAAATAAATAAATAAATAAATAAATAAATAAATAAATAAATAAATAAATAAATAAATAAAAACATATATCGGGTGTGTGTGTCGTGTACATCTGTGTCGTTTTTTTTGCGCCCATCATTCCATCAATAACTTCACAAGTATGAAATGTAGTATGCGGTGGTTGCAGTATCCATGAGCCACACATGTTTATTACAGGTATTCCCCTTACATATGTAAATATACTCGAAATAATTCATGCTAAAGCCCAATCGCGAATACATCGACCGCCAAGGAAAAACCAGATATAAAAACTAGTGGAAACCTTTACCCGACGTAATGTCAGATGTACCTAGGTTGGACGTCGGCGTCATCCATATATTAAGAACAATATATATTTATGAAAATAAAAATAAATGAATACAATAGAATACTCTTCCGACTATATTAGTCATGAACACCTGGCTACTTAGCCACTAACCAATCAGAGCAGGTGAAATCCCACCTGTTAATAATTTACAAACGAATAGATAACAATTAACTGCTAATCTACGAAACGCAGATAATTTATCAATATGTGAATAAGTATCGATTATTTCAAACAAAGGGAACAAAACACAGTGGCACTGACAGGGCACAGCGGTAGTATGTGGTGTATCATGGCCTATCATCACATCTCACTGCTGTGATTGGTTGAAACCCGGTCACATTACATTGAATAAAAATATATATTACATGGTATATTGACCGCCAAGTAGATATTACATGGGTATATCACATGAATTGCGTCACTGAAACTACTGCGCAATGATACTGCGCATAACAAATTGTCGTTCGCCGCACTGGTGCTTCCCCGGCCGTTTTTGCTTTCGGGGTTGCTTTCAAGGTTTTGAAGGAACTTTAGCATTCGAAATAAACAGCGAATGTGCCAGAATTGATATTAAGTAATATTTAATCTTCAATGAGTTGATCAATTAAAATAACGTATAGCACTCATCAGAATGCCTTACTTTATTAACATTAAAATGCATGTACATTGGTAGTTCAAAGGTCTAATTTCTCTCAATAGATCGATATTTGGATTCAATGTTGAGACCAATCGTTACGTCACAGCCTATATATGTTCAGGATACGAATGATGCGCTTAGAAAACTAGAGTTATTTTGTTGCACACCAGATAAACCCGGATATTTATTTTCTATTGATTTAAAATCATTATATACATCTATCCCGCACACTGATTGACTGTTTACTTTACAACATTTTCTAAATAAAAGGGCAGTTAAGGATCCTCCCACGTTTGTGTTGGTGAGCCTAGCGAAACTAGTTTTGAACGGGAATTGTTTTTGTTATTTAATGCTAAACATTATATACAAAAACGAGGTGTTGCAATGGGTAGTTGTTTTGGTTCGAGCTATACATGTTTATTCATGTCATATCAGGAGTAATAATTCATTTTTCGTCTTTTCAAGGCACTAAAGCAGAACTAAGGGTTGATGGTGATCTGATTTCTACTTCTATTTACACGAAACCTTCTGATTCACATTGTTATTTACAGTATGAATCATCACATTCTACTGGAATGAAGGTCTCCATACCTTATTCACAGTTACTCCGCGTACGCCGTATTTGCAGCGATGATACTGATTTCCATAACTAGGTGGGTAATTTATGTGATTACCTCAAAAAACGAGGTTATCCTCGTAATATCACTGGGAAAGCATTGGCCAAGGTTATGTCAATGTCTAGATCAGATTGTATTGGTTCTACGGTTTCCAGTGGCAATCAGAATCGTGTAATTTTGGCACTTACATCTCATCCTTTAAATGTCAGGATTAAAGGATGGTAGTCGTCGTGCCGCGTCCAGTTCGATAAGGGACTCATAGCGACGTATACAACGCGTGTAAAATACACTGTTTATTTACATGAAATTCGAACACGTGCTGCGCGACGACCACTGCGCTTTAAAAATATAATGTACAAATATTTCACATTTTACAGCCCATCGAAGAGACTACTTCCACGTTTCTACAAATGTCTACTACCGCCTGGCGCCGTGACACTAATTTAAGAGGGTTATTGGTACACACGGGGAAAAGGGGAGACCCAGAGAAATATGGTTCTGTCGACCCAGGTATAATACTTGTGTTTTTATTACCGACTGACTCCAATCGTAGGTTTGGTCACAAGGGAAATGCTGTGGTCAATAATGCTTTCAGTTGTATTACGATGAATGTTGTATATTGCAGTTCATGTTATAAATGCGGGAAACTTTATATTGGTTCCAGGGTTCGTCGATTGGGTGATTGGTTTGCCGAGCATCTACAACAATCAAGACAATGAAAAATCGTTTTTATCCGATTTCACTTCATTTTAATTCTAGTGGACATAACATTACAGATATGTCTATTTCTGGTGTATGTGTTGTCAATGGCAACGAAAATCAGCCCAGGCGTGTCGAGGGTGGAACTATATTCCGCCTTGAAACAAAAGAACCCCAATGGAATTAAAAAACAGTCACGGTTCAACTCATTTGTTGAGTTTACTACCTAAGCGCGTTGACGCTGCAGGTCGGCGTCCGAACTCCACACAGTTCGATGCGCGTTACTTATCATTGTACAAGCCGAGTTCGATTCTAACGCGGGTCATGACCCGAGTAGGTACGACCTACGTCATGCTTCGTTATTGCTCATACGCAGCATCGTAACCCGGGAAATTACAAACGAACGGCAAAATCTACACTCGCGGATATATACAATATGGCCGACAACTTCCAAGAATTTATCACTTTTCAGCAGTTACAGAAAGACTGAAGCTGGTTTTATTTTTGATATTTTATTTAATTTCATATCAATCGCTGCGTTAATTACGATATTTTTGCGTAGGAAATATGTTCCTAGAATCCGGGATTTCGCTGAAGTAATCGTACCGGAGTACTCATTATGTGATTTTTGTTTTCACTTTCGAATCAGCCGAGGTGTGTTTAATTATATGTTAGAGCGGATTGGATATTTACTTATATCAGAACATACATGCCGGTGGCAGACAGCAGGTTTCCCCAGAGAAGCAACTGATTGTATTTGGTACTTAGTAAACCAAGAGTCAATGAGAGAAGTAAGCAATACCTTCGACATTTCGAAGTCGGCAGTGCATGGTATTGTGCGAAATATTGCCAACATTTTCAACATGGGACTTAGAAATGTAAGTTTAATGTATTTAGAAATAAATTAATAGTATAATAATTGTGAAATAAATCTGCTTTGAATGATATATTGGACTCGCAGTAAAGCATACCCTAAATCTAATTTCAAAACGAATGTAAATATATGTTCGGTTTTACGTTTTTCGGTTACGTTTATGCTAATATAATAATATGCTAATATGTTTATGCTCTATATCCTCATGGTAAATTGGTCGCTTAGATACTGCAAAACCAAAAACGTTTACAAAATCATTGAATTGCCTAATTAGATAGTGTGAGAAAGTGTCCTGTTCTCTTCTACTGGCCGACATCTCCAGTTTCACTTTCTCACTGTCTTCGACTTCAATAAAACTTTAAGCGTAATGGCGGTTATAGAAAGCAAACACATCACATCTAGTCCCCGGGAAAGCGTCAATTGTTATATTTAGAGAAAATGAGAATTATATACTGATTTTCATATCATATTTTGAGTTTCGAATCTCAATAATTCGTTCAAGTAACTACAATGGGTAACAGTGTAGTATAACTTGCTTCATCTTATTTAATTTCCAAATCAAGAAATGCAATGTCACAGTGGTAGATATTAAAAACAAAGTTGAATTAATGCGCCATTATTCATGACTCAATCATTCCATCTGTTTGCTTTTTGTGAATGAAAGTTGACTTTGCTGCTTATAAGCATGAAAATCAATGAAGTACAAAGTATCATAAGTGTATTTTTTAATGTAACAGCACAGAAACCCATGAACAACCGTACAATATTTGTCCATTTACCAACTCAACATGACTATGTACTTATCATATTTTGGGAATCGTTCGACAAAGAACACTTCGACAATGAGAAAGTCTATGCTCGCAACTTTATACACAAAATAAAAACAAAAGTATTTAATTAAAAGTGGACACACAGACTCCATGTTATTCAGTATGATAAAAACAAAAGTACTAGCACGATATAACGTTACAATCGAACTCAGCCCCCGAGGCGACTATCATGATTTATATTTCAGTCAGTTTGACAGTGGTTGCCATGACATATACTGATAAAGGTTAATGACAAGACCAGATGGCGAGCTGGTCGAAATCAACCAAAAACATCTTATGACTCTGCAGTTTTTAAGATACAAGACAGTAGCTGTAATTCTAAACCAATGTTGTTTGCGATTTTAAACTAAGGTAGTATCTTGGTGGAATGTTAGTGCGAGATTATTACCCCATCAATATTAGTTAGCGTTGACAATGTATAGAAATGTTTTCTCTAGACAGCTTGACGAGTAATTAATTGATTATGATGTGTAAAACTTTCATGTGATTGGTTGTTTGTTGGAAGGCAAGGCCTTGGAGTCTCTTATACTGATTGTAATTGGTTAAGGGGTGACAAGAAATAAAGATGGATTTAATGCTGTCTCGGGTGAAAACCAGGGACCAGCAGAGAATCGTTTTGGGAACATGAACGAAGCTTGTGTGTGTCTTTTGTTAGCCTAGCGTGGAAACGACCGAATCCCGGTTACCTAAGTGAAAGGTTTTTAACCATCAAAAATACCTATCACACGTGGTGGATAACCCTTGGGCATTGTGTTCAACACAAAAATCATCCTGTGAAGAAAAGTGAAATGACGAAGAGGTGTCTTTCTTGTGAACCGAACTAACAGCTCCATGGCAGAGACGACTCAGAAACCGCGCTCGACGACTAACACCGTTACCAGTATGGCACCGATGTACAACGCTGAAGAGATGAAGATTTCAGAACCCCTTCGGAAGGACCAGTACCGGATAGGACTGTATAATTAAGAATTGAGCGACATTAAAGACAAGAAGATGACAAATAACGACCCGGACTAACGCGACGACAAGAGAAGAAGACGCTATATAGACTTTGAATTAGAACTTTAGCTATCTGTGTATTGCTTAGAGAACTGCTCGCTGGACACTGTAACTGACACTGTGTAACTCAATAAGGACGTTGAACTCTTTTCCAGAACCCTAACCCTATTGCTCAGTAATGTAATGTATTGCTTACTTTTCTATCTTTTTTTTACCGTTTTTTTTGTGGTATTGAATTGTATGTATGCCCAGAGACACAGAGATGAATAGTAAGAATAGCGGATATTTTGGTATCGAAAAGATTATTAAGGGTAGGCTAAGGAACGGTAGAAAAGAGTATCTTATTAAATGGGTGGGGTACCCAAAAGATCAAAATTCTTGGGAATGTTATGAGAATTTAAACGAACAGGCGAGATTATTTTTAGAAGACCATCCGATACCCCTTATGGGATCGACGAAAGCAAACAAAAGAAGGCGGGAAAAGTTGATTAATGGTTTAGAAGTATATTAAAAAGAGATTAGTGTGTGACAAGACGAGTGTTATTTAGGCCCTGGGACGCACATCATTCATTACTAACGACAATACTTAACGAATTCATTCATACGAGATCATTTCTCAAGGAGCGTGGAAAGAATCCATGATAAAGCCTAAGTTTAAATTACATGGAAGTGTTATGTCCGCACTATAGCTACGTCGGGTTTGGTGTTGGGGGTCACACTTTCATGAAGACGCCGGGCGGTGACACCATGGACAATTTGATGAGAACATAGGAAACGCTTTAGGTGGGTACTTAATTCTACCATTCGACCACGCAAATTGAGAATTGGCCACGAATTTTTCATTTATCATGTGTCATATCCCTTTCTTTTCATTTCATTACTAATTTATAGTGCGTCTCCCGAGAAATTGATGTCAAGATGAGAATAGCGTTGATATTTATTAGTGTATTACTGGTCGTACGATGGAAACCGTCTGTGCAGATGAGAGATTATGTTCTGCGCCCCAATTATGGAGTATTGTTTGAACGGGTAGCAAACATCGATAACAGCCTAACGTACTGGCATCATACGTTCGCAATACCTTATTTAGATATTCCTATGATGAGTGTGAATGAGTCATTATGTTCGAACGAAACAGTTCACCTCATTCCGAAGTTTTGTGAGGAATACGGGGAAACTTTGAACTTAGTCGAACAACAGAATAAGTTCTATATGTATCATATTTCGAGAGATGAACGAGCGATTCGTGTGTTATTTCCAAAGATAGAGAAAAAGAATTTGGGAAATGAACGGCAGAAAAGGGGATTATTAGACTTTGTAGGGAAGGTATCGAAATCTTTATTCGGAACGGCCACGTCGAACGACGTAAATATTTTGAGACGGCATGTAGCGGCATTGGAAAGTTCCACCGAGGTTATGACTGATCAAATTGTTGCGTACGAAGATGATTTAAACTCATATGTTTTCACGACGAATAAAAGAATAGGGAATGCTCTGAATGGGATTAAGGAAAATCATGAGGCCATTTATTCGATCGTATCTGATTTATCGCAATGGAGAAAGCGCTTGAACAGAATGGAACTAAATCAAGAGGCGTTAGAAAAAGAATTAAATTATGAACGGCGATCCACACATTTAATGTTTCGATATGCTATTCAACGCCTACAAGCGTTACAGTTACTTGAAAGGGAGACACAACGTAGGGTGGGTTCGATTGACGTGTTATTACAAGAAAGGTTACCTTTGCAGTTGGTAGGACCGAGAGTGTTAGGGGATGCTTTAAGGGCAGTGCGAAAGAAGCTACGAAAGAAATATCCTAATTTTGATATAGCATACACGAATTTGAATTATTATTACCATAATGCGAGAGTGACATTTCGGCGTACAGACAATAATGTGTACATAAAGGTTGGAATCCCCATTACTATAAAAAACGACATATTCGAAGTGTATAAAGTGATAGTCATGCCTATGCCCCTCCCTTATGATTTAGGTGATAAACCTCAGCATTTCGACAATAATACAGCAAAGAACGGGCGCACGAAGGTAACGTCAGTTGCAGAGTATTTTGGGGTTAATGAAGATGAAACTTACTACATTGAAATGAGTGCAGACCAAATTTCGTCTTGTACTGGTCTGACAGTAAAAGATTGTCCCTCTGTGATTACCATGATAAATATGCGTAAGTCGTCGTGTACGAAGGCCTTGTTCTATGATAATAAAGAGGAAATTCATAACACATGTAAAATAGATTTAATACTCAACCCAGTATACGACCCTAAGATTCTCGAAATCGGACAGGGGAATATTTTGGTAAATAGCAATGATACTAAATGGTTAATAGCATGCGGGGATAAAAGCCCTGAGCCTATTGAAGGTTGTACAATGTGTATAATTAAATTGCCCTGTGGATGCGCTATGAATTCCGACAATCTCTATATATCGCCATTGTTAACCAGTTGCACAGAAGACGAGGCCCCCACGTTTCTGCATCCGGTAAATTTGCCATTTTTAATACCCTTTTATGACCCAGATGATTTGACAGAAATTACGGGGGAATCGATGTATGAAAACCCGTGGCGAGTACAACTCCCTAACATCACCATTAACAGAGGGAATTTCGAGGAAATTGTACGTTCTGATGCACGTTTGGTGGTAGATTTAAACAGAACGGCAGATTTATTAAGGAAAAATAAACCAATTTATTATTCAAAAGTAGACAAATTATTTAGCGACATTACGGATGAAACCCCTGCCTTACCGTTTTTGGAAGTCAAAACTATTACTATAATGGAAACCATTCTGGCTATTATAAGCACAGGGTCACTGATTTTGTCAGTATATACAGTTTGTAAGGTGAGAACATTGAGCATATTGATGCATCCCTTCCCAGGGTCCGGGCTAAAACATTATATTTGCCAGTAGACGAGTTAATTACGGACCACCCCTTGCGAGATTTGAAGAGTTCCATGATCCAACTTCGAAATGAAACGTTAATTCTGATTTTAATGTGTTCAGGATTCTTATTAATATTGGCGGTTATTCGATTGTGCAAGTGTTATCGTAATCGCTCTATAATGTATCGTGCACCTAAATTGCCCCGTACTAAGTTAATTTTAGAGATATCCAATGACAAGCTGTATGTCTTGGTAAATGTTATGACCCTGTACGTGTCTCCGAGCCATTTGGCCTTTGCAAAGCGACCCGTGATCGAGAATTTAACAGTTGAACGTGGTATAATTTCGTCCGTGTTGAATATCGAATGGGGTGATTTAAAATACAAAATTTCATGGTTTAGAACGTGTAATTCCTTTGCCCAAAGCCGTTAAGATACCAAAGTGGAAAGATAGTAAGTGTGCGGCTGTGGAAGAGGTAGGGAATCATTATAGATTATTGGTGGGTCTATCTGAAGTATATACCGAGATTCCCAGGGATATTATTAGTATGCAGTAGATAGGGAACCCAATACTGAATAATTGGGATAGCAAGTGAAGTGCTGGCACCTCTCCTTGATAGAGTAGGATATTCGAAAATATAACCAATGTATTTAACCTTATAATCTTTTTATTTAAATATATATAACTATTGTATTTTAGAATCATAACAGTATAGTGTTTAAATTTATAGCTTTTTATTTGAAATTATAATTACCATATGTAATCATTGTATTTACTCATTTGAAACTATGTATTTTGTTATATTAGAGTGTATTTTACTTGCTTAACGATTGTTGATGTATTTGACGTGTGAAATATAAATGTGATGACATCCTTAGTATTGGAACGGTATGTTCGGAGAACATGCAGAATGTAAAACAGGGGGTTGTATCATGATTTATATTTCAGTCAGTTTGACAGTGGTTGCCATGACATATACTGATAAAGGTTAATGACAAGACCAGATGGCGAGCTGGTCGAAATCAACCAAAAACATCTTATGACTCTGCAGTTTTTAAGATACAAGACAGTAGCTGTAATTCTAAACCAATGTTGTTTGCGATTTTAAACTAAGGTAGTATCTTGGTGGAATGTTAGTGCGAGATTATTACCCCATCAATATTAGTTAGCGTTGACAATGTATAGAAATGTTTTCTCTAGACAGCTTGACGAGTAATTAATTGATTATGATGTGTAAAACTTTCATGTGATTGGTTGTTTGTTGGAAGGCAAGGCCTTGGAGTCTCTTATACTGATTGTAATTGGTTAAGGGGTGACAAGAAATAAAGATGGATTTAATGCTGTCTCGGGTGAAAACCAGGGACCAGCAGAGAATCGTTTTGGGAACATGAACGAAGCTTGTGTGTGTCTTTTGTTAGCCTAGCGTGGAAACGACCGAATCCCGGTTACCTAAGTGAAAGGTTTTTAACCATCAAAAATACCTATCACACGACGACGCGAACGCACGCACGCAGATCGCCGCTAACCAATCGAATAGCGCCACCTGTGTTGACAGGAAATAGTTCCGACCACTTTTTCCCACAGCTCCACGCGCGGTATGTGTCAGATCGGATGGTTTGTGGCAATCTGCGTGTCTATGGAATAGAAGGTGTAGTACGTTCGTGAGAATGTGATTTCAATCATTTCTACGGCACTCTGACATTTTTATCTGCGAGTGGTTAAATAACTTGCATTTGGAATTTCTCAATTTATTTCAAAAATATTATACTCGATAAATTGAGTGGTTCACACTGCTGAAAATAGCGTTTACGTGTGTATTTCGCAGTTTTTTTCAGCAAACAATATATGTATAATATTGAGTAATGTGAAACTTGTTATAATACATCAAATAAAATGTTGCATACTTCAAATATAAGTGTTGTTATTTTGTGGGAGTGCGGGTGTGAGTAGTGTATGGTAGATGTGACTATGCATGGTGGATGGTCTGCTCGATGTGATGTCTCGGCATCATCAATATTATGGTCATGACCACTATCCCATTGGGCAAGCAACAAATCGTGATATTACCCTCACAAACATGTGTTACTAGTATTATTTAACTACAGCCACTATTGGTCACGTGACCCATTGTTCTGGTCGTTGGTTTATTATGTGAACCTTTTGTAGTTATGCATTATGTAAACTGGTCATATTTATATTAATATGCAGAATGTAATGACTACAGTTGTATTCACACTCTGTACATAACTTGGAAACCGTCAATGTCTTAGCTACATATTTTAAACTGCTATTGCAGCCTTAGTTAATGTGTAACACATTTGACGGAGAAAGTTGACCAAGGAATAAGTTCAAAATCACAGCATCAATCAAAGCATGTAGAACATCTCTTAACGAAATAGCTATTGCGATTTATATCGAATAACCCAAAATTTAGAGAAAGTGTTTTTATTAATGATCACGGTCAGAGATGTTTCTGACTGAAATTACGTCGGCTGTTGGCCTCACGAATTATAGTCAATATTGCGGTCAATCATATAATGAAATAACACACAGGAACGCTGAAGAGTCACGTGTTATGAAACTAACTTCACTGTGGTGTAATTCTTAAAACGTAATACCGAAATTTGACACACGGACACAATTCAAACTACAATATACGCCCATTAAAAAAACAAGACGACATGACGCGTGGAGTGGCAACAACATGTATGTACGTTTTGAGCGATGAACACGAGTTTTTAAAAAAACAAAACATTTTAAGCAATATTATTGGTATTGTTGCATTTACCAGATTTATCTTTTTGAGCGGAAATACGGAAATCAGTGATATTTGGGCCAGTAAAAGTTTATTTAACTCTTGGTATAAAAATAAATGAGACGATAATGATTGGATGCACATCAACCAAAGAATAGTGATGTCAAGATAAGTCCACTGATAACAAATGTCACAGAAAGGATTTATAGTGGACAACACTACATCCTTAACGGCATCCCGAAACAAACATGACAGAAATTACTATGTGATTTATGCTACATTTTTATTCAAGTTAATGTCTCATAAAACTACTTGACCAGTAGAAGAGATAATAATAATAATTAAGAGATTGGTAGTTTAACATTGCTGGTATACTGGCCAGCGTAGTTTCCATAGGGCTCATATTCACATGCGATGTGAACCTTGTTGTTGCTATCCAGGGCATAGTCGCATCCCAGTTTAGTACTTTCAGCCCACACCACTTGTGTGAAATGACCTGAAAGAGACAGAAACCGCATATTATCATTATACACTGTACTAGCATGAAATAAATTCGATATTTCATAAGATGCCCCTTCACATGCCAAAGTGTATTTATTCTCAGAAATGTTATGTATACTATAAACACATGGGTTCATATACTCTAATAGTGGGCGTGGGAGCAGACAATCGTCTTAAAGCTGCATTCGTATTTGAAAGCATCGTATCTCCCACAAAACAAATATTTTCCACAACATTGAACTTTGTCGTGTAGAAATATATCAGGGAACATATATGCAAAGTGGAAATGCATCGTTGTGTTTATTTTGGTCCCAGCCCAGAGATTGAGATCTAGGTTTTAGCTAATGTACAGCCATGATTTATGATGAGTGAGAATACTTATTTCCTTCATAATAAAATGCACGACAGGCACGGATGGAATAACCCGGATTATGTTGTGTTTCAGAATCATGCACGCTCATGCATGCTCCACTTACCAATAACTCCAGTACTGCTATCAGGGTCATTGTAATTGTAGTCTGCAATCTCATCATACCACATTTTACTGATGCCGAATCCTGAAAATAAATTGAGTAGTTCATCACTGTTATGTTTATAATATATCAATAATATAATTCATATATATATATATATATTGATTATTGTTCATTTGCTAATTAATGTTTTAGCTATCACAGGACAACCAAATTCCGTCAATTATTCCAGATGAGCCGTTAAATGAAATATGGACTGTTTAATATTTCATGCAATATAATCAAATGTTAATGATTCATTGAGTATTTATTTAATACATACCACATGTGTACTCGTCGCTGTCATCGCTACATTGAAATATTCCATCACATATCTGACCATCTGAGATGCAAAGGACAATACCGGCCATTCCCATTGTTGCGCAGCTGTAGGGATAGTTGCTTGGGCACATGGCGTTTAGAACTGGCACTTCACTGGCTAAAAAAAGAATGTTTTATATATCTTTACTCTGAGTCGATGGAGATCCAGTAGAGCTTTTGTTCACTTAACATTATTTGAAAGCTCATGCTGTATTGTATCATGTATAATTGCTTACATTGTTAACTGTTGACACTGTGTATTTTTAACTATATACAATGTGTATTGTGTATTCAGCCCTCCTCTTAATCAGCAGTCAGTAAACACCCCCTGAAATATCTTCCTTGTACACATCAATATGCTGAACATTTACGTATTCAGAAAATTGCACAGAATTTTGAAACCTTTGGGTTTGTTCGAAAATGTATTTTGATAATAGGATATACGGCGTTATTGAATAATATTCACTTCTTTCTGTGGTCGCTTGCTTTCTTACTTACTTACACGTCCGCCCATGTTCACATTGATTACTTTTACGTATCCGATGTAACGTGGGTATCTGAACATACTATGAAATAACAACGTCAAGACTAGAGGGTGATAAGTTCCTGCTGTGGATGGTTACGTGAATTGAATTCCTCGGTTCAGCAGTAAGTCTTACTTATCGTGTTTTAGATGGATGACCGACACGGTATACCAACAGGAAGGAAGAAATTCTTACACTACTACTATAAGCATCATTTCTATTTTATTGTATTAATTTTCGATGACTCGTCCTAAAAAAAGTATTTACATTGTCTCCAGGTCATTTTATTCGGACCCACCGGCGGTAGATGGTTCAATCTCACCAACGTCGATGTGTGTACTCTGACATGCGAGTACTCATCACATACTTGCCAGATATAAATATTAGAAGTTATGGCAATATACACTGTGTTATGCTAATCCACACTAGGTGCTAGCTAGGCTCGCTTTCCCGAAACGAGTCTGAACCAACAGTATTCTTATGCGAATTAGGTAAGGGTAACTATTTGAAGACGATGAAAAGGCGTTTTGCCTTATTCACGACAAATACACACAGGAAAAACAACGATGCATTGTATCGTGATTGATTTACTTATTTATATAGCTTTTTGAATACGCACGGTGGCCGTGAATATGTAGATGTACAGATATAGGTCACACGACTTGCGTCAATACGAATACGCACGGTGGCCGTGAATATGTAGATGTACAGATATAGGTCACACAACTGGCGTCAATACGAATACGCACGGTGGCCGTGAATATGTAGATGTACAGATATAGGTCACACAACTTGTGTCAATACGAATACGCACGGTGGCCGTGAATATGTAGATGTACAGATATAGGTCACACGACTTGTGTCAATACGAATACGTTTAATTCATAAACCCTACTTTGATGCGTATTTTGAATGTCACCGGCTCCATGAAATCACACACATAGACGAAAACGGGACAATTAAAAGCCACAGCAGGTCTTGAGCTTTGGCTATGTATATGATTCACGGCAGCGTCGGTGTACAGGTTTTCGGCCAAATAAAACACTTTCAGTCGAAGATTATATGCTACTGGTGTCTCGTCAGTTACTTGAACTCGCTATATTTTCGTTTTGAAGTAGCGTGTTACACTATTTGATGGACGAAACCGTCATTGAATGTCAATGTCTCTCTCTGCACGAGTGTTATGTGCAAATATCTTGAGGTAATGAGAAGGGTACACATATTGCATTTTTATTGTATTCCATGATTGGGAAAGTACCCGTATTCTGGTTATTTCAACGTAAACAATCGGATCTCAACCAAAAGTCGCAATCGTTAGTGAATAATCTCGGCAAGTGGCTTAAGCCTTTTCACTGACATTCTCGTACAGAATAGGGGTCGACTCATCTGTTGGTGTTCAACCTTAGTCAGCATTTTAACACGGGTTCATCGTCAAAAGATGATGGTATGATGGCATGCGGGTATGAAGAACGACAACGCTACTTGTATTTGACTGGTTTTAACAATATGCTTCAGATACAAGTTGTGACTCACCACGTGTCGCACAATAATAAGACATACAGTTTAGTAAACCAATAAAAATTGAAATGTTTTCGTTATAAATGAAGTTTACCAGCAATCTTATAATAAAAACACTTAATTTTACTGGCTCTATATATATATATATATATATATATATATATATATATATATATATATATATATATATATATATATATATATATATATATATATATATATATAGTGCATCTTTAGAAATCGTGCTTTTTAAGATTCCCGAAATAAAAAATGTGATATATATTCATAGCCAACACGTTTGAAAATACGTTGATCTACCCTCTCTTCACTTACCTTAAACACGTCTTTGTGGGGAGGGTACTGCAATCATTGTATCATATTGTGCAAATGGGAAGATTGGCCGCTTTTGTACAACCCAAACGTTCGTATAACATCTACAAAATGTGATCGCGGTTATTTTTTTCGTTAAATGATTCAAATTTAAAAAATTAAAGCAAATCTTCGTATTCTTCTTTTTTCGCACTGTTATCAGCAACTATTATATCAATACAACGAATGTTTTGATGTTTTAAAGGTTGAAGTTATTTACCTAATTTATTATTATTATGAATACATAAGTATTTATTTCAGTAACATAATATGACTAAAATAAACAGTGTTACGTTATCACACACACTTTACGATGCAATGAATATGAAATGGATATGCAGGTATCTGTTATTCAGTAGTCACATGAACACTCATGTTTGCTGGTACCACGGGACACTCAACACAGTAACACATCGAATAGATGAGAATACAAATATAATTGTATATTATTCCACATGATTACAAACTATTGCCATGGTTATAATCCTTTCGTATATTAAACCGTTAGTTGAAGTGAGACCCATAATCCGTGCGTCATAAAAGTGCGTGCTAAGTAAATTGCGATCGGCCACTGAGAGAATATTGGTTGTCGCGTTAGACCGGTAGACCCAAGTTTAAATCCTATCTTAGGCGAAACATGAAAAGGGCAATCCCCTACTCTGGATGAGAGTGTGCCACAGACTCAATTGGAAGGCCAGTTTCACTGGCCGAGATTCATTCACTAACGAATGCGACTTTGGGGCAACCTTGGTTCAGATCCGTTGGTGCTTGTTTTTTACCGAGCCTGTTTGACGCCAGGATAGCGCATTAAAAATGTCATTTGATAAGGATATGGCCGCACAGCCCTGTCATGTAGTGCCAAACATCGGGCGTCGCTCCTTCAAAATCAAGCTGAAACTCTTTGTGTCAGCAAAATTTGTCCCTAAAAATGCAGGAAATAGCGTTTCATATGGTCTAGATTTCCAAATTTTCAAGGGCGAGCGTGCCCCTGTAAGATTGCACCAGTTGTGAATATATATTCGTAGTAACATGCACTATTAGTAACATACTATTCATTCTATATTACAATTGCTAGTCAACACAATAGGGTAACATAGGGTACATATGATTTAATTATAATTCTATCGGAGAACTCAAAAAATATTAATTTGAAGCGTGTATCCTACGGTTAAATACACAAATGAAAATATATATATATATAGAAGACCCCGTTAAAGTAATATTATTTATAACAAAATGTTGCTAAGTTCGACATTGTATTGTTTTCATAATAATATTACATGTAAAAAATGAAAGTGCAATATAAATTTTATCCACTAAGCGATAAATGAACACATGTGACTGTCCACATTATATAAACACAATATAAGTAAGAATCATGTAATTATCAAAATTTGTTTAATTTTTAATGTTATTTCGTTATTAATAGACAAGCGAAACATCGGCGCAATCTCGACCGATTTTCAAACACCAAATGACACTCGTTGTATTGTTTCGAATAACAGTATAGTCTAGCTTCGATGTATACTTTATTAACACAAAAAATATACTAAAATAGTGAAAACAAGCATCAAATATTTATCGATCACGTGGAGTTACATGTTCTGGTAACACATACAAACATTGAATAGATAATGTGACAAATTATGTGATTACTGATTAATGAGAAACTAACCAATCAAGGAAGGAGATTGATGACAAAAAGTTCGGATCCTATTGACCCTTGACCCTTGACCCGATATATAAGTATTGCTATAATGTAAATGAATAACCTCCTCCATCACCCCCACCGTTTTTATTTTTTTTGCGAATGGAATAACCTAAGGACAATAAAAGAGCTGGCACCGCGTTGATAATTTCATTCTCTGTGACAGCGAGAAAGATTTCAACAATGTTTTCACAAGGTGTGATTGTTTCTATTGTACTGGCTCTAACATTGGTTACTGCAGCAATTGAAAAGGTATGTATACTTTGTATACACTTGTAAGTTATATTTATAAAGTGTTTGTCACATTTAAAAAAACTTAAACTAATTTCGGACCGATTAGTATATTTTACATTTCGAATCTGTCCACACTTTTTGCAAAATATTAGCATCCATTATCAATGTTGCATGATTGATCAATATTGTATTCATAAATGTCGCTTGTAGCAAAGCTGAAATTAAATCTTATTAGCATGTTCTTTTTATAGTATTTGGTTGTATTATCGGCAACGCGGTTGAAAGCGCTTTCAGTTTCACCGTAAAGTTGTACGGCGTATTGAACGGTTGAACAAAAATCCCTTGCATACGAACACCTAATTACGCGAAGAACATAGAACGCTTTCCTGGGGTATTTGAAACCGAAATTGTCATCTGACTGTAAGACCGTCGCTGATTGGCTGCTGAGCTGGAATGCCAATTTTTGGTTTCAAATACCCCTGGAAAGTGTTCTATGTTCTTCGTGTAATTAGGTGTTCTTATTTAAGGGATTTTTCCACACAAAAACGCCGAATTCGGCCGAAATTTTGTTATCGGTTGGCTTAATATAACCCCAACGGATCGCATTTTTGTGAAAGATTTGTATTTTTGTCCAGATTTATCTCAAAAACGCGTTTCACAACTTGTCTCTTATTTAGTTTTATGCTGCATTCAAAATGGCGGCCCCCATATAGTAAATATCGTATTTATTTTATTATCACGTGTGCGCCAGCCCTGAGTACATGCTAACATACACTTGTCTTTGAGTATGCACTGAGAGAATGACCCTCAGTATAAATTGAACTTTATTAGATAGACCTGACCAGACACTGCCATCCAATCATGTCACTGATAGATTATACAATTTTTTCACACATTTATGGGGCATATACATCACTCATAGAAAGCAAAAAACAATCTTCATGATGTAGAACTACAGATCAAAACGATAATGACGCTTCGACACCGCCGTCGTGTTACCCACTTATGCTGTATAAGCGTTTTGTCACTAGAGGACGCGATTTATGGGAAAGGTGTATTAAAACTGCCCATGGGCGACACAAACACACGCAAACGAATTCTTTCTCCGGGATTATAAGTGAAACAACCTGAGATTGTTAACAAATAAACGACGACAGATCTGAATTAAATATCTGACTTGGCAGTCCAGTCCTCTCATGCAATTATCTCTCAACATACGTAGTCATCGTGGATGCATACATGATGTACAATTTCTACTAAGAAATACTCCCGCCTTCCAGCCATGAATCATTCGCGTATTTCCTATGATTGTTTACAGCGTCCATTATGTGAAAATAATGTTCCATCTAAACCGTATGGATGTATATCCGACACTGCGGGTGTTGCCATGTGTATTAGTGAAGACCAGATATGTGATGGCCTGACCGACTGTGGTGACGGATCAGACGAACAAGATTGTGGTAAGTACAGATTGAGAGAAAAGTTTACGCCAATTATAGTAGTTGGCGTTCATGAGATGCCGTCGACAATATTGAGTAAATAGACTGTGAAATTTTATTTCCAACATAACCACGATCACACCGTAGATGAGTGTAAGGTGAGAAGGTGAGTTGTTGAGAAGGTGGAATTAGTTTAATCAATGAAGGCGTAAATCAGGCGCGGTTCTAGCTTCTGAGTGATCAATGTAAACTTATGGTGAATATTACAGAATGATTTGTTATGGGGAAATTATGTTGATCTTGACTGGTACTTATAATGTAATTAATTTTTCAACGCCGAATCACTTAAGATTTATCAATGGCGCCCTCTAACATAATTCAAACATAATTTTACACAGTGATATAGTCACCTTAGCCCAAATGGAAATTTGAATACGGCGACTTGACGCCGGTTTGTGATCAATTATTTAGTGTAATTAGTATTTTATCACATTCATTTCTTCCATATTCCCTATTCGTTTAATAATAAGATTACAGTAAATGGTACGGCACTGCAGATGGCAAGTGCCCGGCTCCAAATCAAAATGCGTCGGGTGCTGGTGGTATGGCTGTTCTTGGGCCACAATTTAACGAGGCTCACAACTATTTTCGATGTCTCCATGGCGCCCAGAATATGACGTACGACGTGTTGCTTCAAGAAGGCGATGCCAAAAATGCTGCTGACAATAGCGCCGCTTCTGGCACACTGACACACACCTACAGCGGCGAGAATTTGGCGGGTGTACAAATTAGTGTCTCGAAGACTACAGGTATATAATTTTTTTTTAAATATTATACACGGTCACATACAGAGGTTCTGATTTTATTGTAACGTCACATTCGCTTTCGCACCCACACACTTCTATGTCCACACGATAAATGTTAACACACACTGGAAAGATGTTTTGTTCACACCATACGAGTTTATACTAAGAGTCAGGAGACCATTACTATAAATCACGCCCGCTAGTGACAATACGCTTCTATAACGTAAATGGGTGACTCAAAGGCCGTAATCCACCATCAACGAAAATTATGTTTGACTATCTTCTAAATGACAAACGACTTACATTCTTGGATTCACTTACTTACGTCTTGGATTCACTTATACACGTCATCACTAGACTTAATACTTTTTTCATAATTTGAAGGATTTGGTATCACCAAGTTGTGGTACGACGAGGTGAATGACTATAATTATGATGACCCATCTAAAAGTACCGGTACTGTAGGTAAGTGAACGTAAGAATTCCTTCATTATTTTCCACCTCCCCCCATCAAGCTTCAATATGCCTAATTAAAATGTCGAATTGCCTTTATTTTATTGTGATATTTTATAGCTGTAAAGTTGTGAAGCTGGTTCATGGTCATCGTCAGAAAAAAAAAACTTGAACTACTAAGACCAAGCATGACATATAGTTTGTCTACTTTTTCAATTTACTAGTTTCATTTTACAATTCGCACAGAGCCTTGAAAACTAGTCGCCTTTTAAACATTTGTTCTTTTGTAAGTCACTCCACAAGCATACATAGCTATCAATCTACCCATCAAAACAACGATCAATGAGACAAGAGTCTCTAATACAATTTGTGTTGCTTCGCCGACGCATCGTATCATAATGTTTAATGGTTGTCAAACGATGTCTATACGTTCAACCTGTCTTGCACGGACCAATCATATTACTTGGTTGATCACATGGAATGATGATATCAAAACATGTCACGTGATGATGGCTTTATCACATGTGCATCATGATAATAATCCATTTATTTTACAGGACACTTTACTCAAGTTGTATGGAATTCGAGCACGAGCCTCGGATGTAACTTTGCCGTAGACATTAATGGCAATACGCAGTTTGCCTGTGAATATCGCCCTCCCGGCAACGTACAGGGCCAAGTACAGGATAACGTCTTCAGACCCATTGATGAAGGAGAGAGCCGATAGTCGGTCAAAACCACGACCTACTTTGAATATAATACCGGCTAGTTTTTCAGACTACCTGTTATTCTCGCCATTTTGTTCTCTTACTTGAGAACACTAATCTACATAGCGGGGCATATTGCCTTATGCATTGGTTCTACATAGGTTCAACTCGGTACAGCATGAACACATCTCAGATTAATATGTCTAATTAAAGGGTGGTGGTCGTCGCACAGCTTACTGTAATATATGGGACTCATAGCGACGCATACAATGCGTGTAAAGTAGCGCTGTGCGACGACCACACTACTTTTCATTTCTATATACAGTAAATCTAACATTAATGTACTAAATAACAGTGTTGTCAAACATTGCTTCGTAATGTATATTTTTGATCCACCGATCTGCAAGGAACAAATAAAAACAGTGCAAACATACGAGAAACATGTTTATTGTCAAGGCATGTGAGCAATTAAATTACGTATGAACGAGTATATATCATAGTGTAATTTAAGGTATATATGCAGGTTTTTATTAGCAAAATAATCTTGGCTATAGACTGTTAAAATTTCGCAGCATTGTGAATAGCGGAACATACTAAAAAGACGATTTTAAAATATACCAAGCTGGCATGACAGAGTGTCTGATTTTTCCGCGGTGTTTAAAAAAACAGCATCTCGTTGCCGATTTTTCTGTAATTTCCAGGGTATTCCAGCACGGTGATCGTTACAGCGAAAGAAAACATGTTTACTTCAAGTTCAATGTTGAAATGCCTTTGGAGTAAACAATGCGTGGAAACATTTTTTAGTTTCGCCCACAATGCGAAAATACTTGAAATCCATGCGCAAAAATAAATCGCGCTATCGGGCCTTCCTCCTACATGAAAATGTTCTAAGATGTCCCGTGTACTGTATGTGTTGTACTTATGGGGAGACAGCGGTGACGTCATTAGCATTTTCTTTGAGCTCGTTTGAAGCACTTCTCTTCTGTGCCACGTCTACAAATATTGCATGTTTTTAAGTAAAGTCGGTAAATTTTATTTAAAGTTACAAGTCTCTGAGCGATCGTATCGTTCATTCATTAACAGTATGTGTTATGGCAATAATACCACGAACTACTTTAATTACAATCAAGTAGTTTGTTCCACCACTGTGTTGCATGATTATAATGTCGTTATACGCCTGGTAATTTAACAAAGTACATTACTTTGCCCAGTCACATTACGTCCAGTCTATCAATACCGCGTAAACACGTGGGAGAAAGGTATTATGCTGGTAGCAGTAACTAGTGTAAACTTGTGTCAATGTCAACGCAGATGGGCGGAATATGACCCAAAATAAAACTGCATCATGGCTGTGACGAATGTTCGCAAACCGGACGTCATTCCTAATTCAGTATTCAGGTATATTTATATAACAATTCATTGTAACGAGTCATTGTTTAGGGCGGGTCATATTTTCGAAAAGTTTCAGCAATTGCGGGTGGTCCTGTCAGAACGACTGGAATTGCCAGTATGTCTTCCCAAACTCTCGCTGCAAATTATAGAACAACTTTCCCTTTATTTTTTTAACACAAGCCTTATATCAGCACAGCATGCAGTGGTCTTTCTGTCGACTAAGCTAAACTGGTAGGTGGGCGGAATGCAAAGAATGATACGTAATAAATAAATAAATAAATAAATAAATAAATAAAATAAATAAATAAATAAATAAATAAATAAATAAATAAATAAATAAATAAATAAATAAATAAATAAATAAATAAATAAATAAATAAATAAATAAATAAATAAATAAATAAATATATCAGGTGTGTGTGTCGTGTACATCTGTGTCGTTTTTTTTTGCGCCCATCATACCATCAATAACTTCACACTATCACGTGACACGTAACGCTTTCTGGGACTAATCTATACTATACTTCAATTATTCGTACAAACTACACGACAAGTATGAAATGTAGTATGCGATGGTTGCAGTATCCAGGAGCCACACATGTTTATTACAGGTATTCCCCTTACATATGTTAACATAGACGAAATAATTCATGCTAAAGCCCAATCGCGAATACATCGACCGCCAAGGAAAAACCAGATATAAAAACTAGTGGAAACCTTTACCCGACGCAATGTCAGATGTACCTAGGTTGGACGTCAGCGTTGTGTACGACTGTGTAGAATTGAATCTTATGGTATTCGAGGTGAAAATGAAGTCATACAATATGCTAACTTTTTGTTAATGTTGATATTGTGGGGATTACCGGTAAGTTAATTTTACGAACGCGAAACACGCATTGTGACAATGGAACTCGAAGCGTTTCTTAACAGGGAACTGTGTAACGGCGGTAAGAAGCAGCGAAACAATTTTCTACCGGCTATAATAACATGGTCGACTTTCAGTGTACTTTGTGTACCTGTATCACGTGACATTTGTTTGTTGTCGACACAATCAACGAATACAAATGACTTGTTTTGTATTATTCATTCTCCTTCTAATCTGATTCCATAGTCCCATATACCATCTTGAAAACGCTCAGACTCGATTGCGCAGAATTGTCGTTGGTCGACTGTATCCCGGCTAGTTCCCCATACGTTCGAAGAAAGCTATTTTCATTCACTGACAATAGCACAGCATGACGCGACCAGATACTCATTCACACTTTATAGTAAAAAACACTCTCATACAATGACACATAATGTTTGATATCACATTTAGTATATGCCTATTCATAAACATTCTTTTTACAAAATACCGTGTATTCCCAACCCAGTTCTAAAACACCTGTTTTGTGAGGGGTTTACATATATGTTTTACATATACAAGGTTTTAAATTGTTGGTTAAATTGTGTTAATTTAATATACTTATATGTTATTCTAATCGCAAATTGCACCTCCTTACTTATGTGTTTGGGGCGCCGTTGATTATTGCCGTACATGAATGCGGCCGGTATAAAAATAAACGAACGTGAAAAAAAATTAAATGACTTATGTTGAATACATTTTAAGAAACATTTAGTCTCGGGAACCTGAGTATGATGTGCCGCGAGATTTTAATAATTCTGAATCCAAACGAATTTAACATCATCGCGAATATGCGACTCACCGTGGACAGCTTATCAGGGAGTTACACGTTTAAAATGGCGCAAAACGAGTGCGGAATACCGGAAGGAGGGGGTACATAGTGATCGTATCCATAGACAAATTCATTCAGACGTAGACAAATTTTTAGAAAGAATTGTGCTATTATTGATGTGAATATTTTACAAATCTTAAAGACGTTATGAGCAAATTAAAGCAGGAATTATTAATTCAAGAGAATACGCCACCACAGAGTTCGTTTTTTTATATTAATGCATTTATTTAAAAAACCCATCAAATGAATATTTTAAAATTATCACGCAGTTCTCAGCGCTGGCAAAGTGACCACCTGTGTACTGCAGGTATCTCCGTCTTCAAGTAAACGTTTTTCCGTTACTTTAATTACAATCAAGTAGTTTGTTCCACCACTGTGTTGAATGATTATAATGTCGTTATACGCCGGTAATTTAACACAGTACATTACTTTGCCCTTTCACACAATGAATGTAACTTGTCTTTACGTCCAGTCTATCAATACCGTGTAAACACGTGGGGGAAAGGTATTATGCTGGTAGCAGTTACTAGTGTAAACTTGTGTCAATGTCAACGCAGATGGGCGGAATATGACCCAAAATAGAACTGCATCATGGCTGTGACGAATGTTCGCAAACCGGACGTCATTCCTAATTCAATATCCAGGTATATTTATATAACAATTCATTTAGGAAAGTTAAAAGAGATAGACCATTGTCATTGTCACGAGTCATTGTTCAGGGCGGGTCATATTTTTGAAAACTTTCAGCAATTGCGGGTGGTCCTGTCAGAACGACTGGAATTGCCAGTACGTCTCCCTAAACTCTTGTTGCAAATTATAGTACAACTTTCCCTTTATTTTTTTAACACAAGCCTTATATCAGCACAGCATGCAGTGGTCTTTCTGTCGACTAAGCTAAACTGGTAGCTGGGCGGAATGCAAAGAATGATACGTAATTAATTAATAAATAAATAAAAACATATATTAGGTGTGTGTGTCGTGTACATCTGTGTCGTTTTTTTTTTGCGCCCATCATCCATTAATAACCTTTACACTATCACGTGGCACGTGACGCTTTCTGTGACTAATCTATACGATACTTCAATTATTCGTACACACTACACGACAAGTAAGAAATGTAGTATGCGATGGTTGCAGTACCCAGGAGCCACACAGGTTTATTACAGGTATTCCCCTTACATATGTTAACATAGACGAAATAATTCATGCTAAAGCCCAATCGCGAATACATCGACCGCCAAGGAAAAACCAGATATAAAAACTAGTGGAAACCTTTACCCGACGTAATGTCAGATGTACCTAGGTTGGACGTCAGCGTCATCCATATATTAAGAACAATATATATTTATGAAAATAAAAATAAATGAATACAATAGAATACTCTTCCGACTATATTAGTCATGAACACCTGGCTACTTAGCCACTAACCAATCAGAGCAGGTGAAATCCCACCTGTTAATAATTTACTTACGAATATATAACAATTAACTGCTAATCTACGAAACGCAGATAGTTTATCAATATGTGAATAAGTATCGATTATTTCAAACAAGGGGAACAAAACACAGTGGCACTGTCAGGGCACAGCGGTAGTATGTGGTGTATCATCACATCTCACTGCTGTGATTGGTTGAAACTCAGTCACATGACATTGAATAAAAATGGATATTACATGGTATATTGACCGCCAAGTAGATATTACATGGGTTTATCACATGAATTGCGTCACTGAAATTACTGCGCAATGATACTGCGCATAAAAAATTGTCGTTCGTCGGCTGCACTGGTGCTTCCCATGCCGTTTTTGCTTTCGGGGTTGCTTTCAAGGTTTTGAAGAAACTTTAGCCATCCGAAATAGACAGTGAACGTATTAATATTAAGTAAGATACTCTGTTTTGATGTTTGGGGTATTCTTTATAATAATAATAATAATAATAATAATAATAATAATAATAATAATAATAATAATAATAATAATAATCGTATCCTTATTTGAATATTGACTCAAAAAAAGAAAATTACAATAATGATGAAAAACTGTAGAAGTAACAGATTGAGAGCGCTATAATTGAAAAGAATAATATTTATTTAGGGGCAGCTGGTAGTTTTTTGAAATTATTTTCTCTGGCACTGAAACAATAATAGACGTAGCTTGCTAGTTTTGTTATTTTTTGGTTGTTATTGCTTGTTAGCATTGTAATCAATTTATTAGTATTTATGTTGTTGCAATGTAATAAATTTATTTCCTTCAATATTTCAGTTCTCTCATTTTCATACAGCTTGCATTCAATTAAGAAATGCATTTCATCTTCAATCTTATTTTGGTCGCAAACAGTGCTACAATTTCTACCAATGCAAGGAATTTTTTTGTATCGTCCTTTTTCTATTTCTAAAGTATGGGCACTAATTCTCTATTTTGTTAATGCTGCTCTATGTTTTGCATTTGTTACTGTTAGATAATTGTCATAATGGCAATTTTTCTTTAGCAGTATGTATGTACGCAGCTTATTCTCTTTTTTTTGTTTTTATTATTATTATTATTATCAGCATGCATTTGTTCTTGACTCTTGTTTTCGAATACAGTTTTGAATTTAATGCAAACTGTGTTGATTAGATTGGTGTTATAATTCGGATCATTATTTTCCCACGATTTATTCATCTCCAAATAGTGCAGAATGAAGCAAAAATATACGGCAAAGCCGCCACTGAAACGTCGCAGCCGGGATCGCTGCGGCGCGTTCTATGCTGTTAGCATTTCAAGTTCTGCTTGTTCCACGCCGATGCTAGCTGAAAACGCTCTAAGCATTGTGTCAACACAGGTGGCGCTATTCAGCACAGACCTTATGACGCATAACTAGCCCCTGAAGGCTAAATATCCATCTGCCAACATTTTACTCAGTATTTCTTCCGCGGAACTATATACAATTTATTTTCTTGTTTTGTACACATTCTTTACCGCTTTTTAGCAAGATTTAATCTTCAATGAGTTGATCAATTAAAATAACGTATAGCACTCATCAGAATGCCTTACTTTATTAACATTAAAATGCATGTACATTGGGAGTTCAAGGTCTAATTTTTCTCAATAGATCGATATTTGGATCAATGTTGAGACCAATTGTTACGTCACAGCCTATATATGTTCAGGATACGAATGATGCGCTTAGAAAACTAGAGTTATTTCGTTGCACACCAGATAAACCCAGATTTTTATTTTCTAATGATTTAAAATCATTTTATACATTTATCCCGCACACTGATGGACTGTTTACTTTACAACATTTTCTAAATAAAAGAGCAGTTAAGGATCCTCCCACGTTTGTGTTGGTGAGCCTAGCGAAACTAGTTTTGAACGGGAATTGTTTTTGTTATTTAATGCTAAACATTATATACAAAAACGAGGTGTTGCAATGGGTAGTTGTTTTGGTTCGAGCTATACATGTTTATTCATGTCATATCAGGAGTAATAATTCATTTTTCGTCTTTTCAAGGCACTAAAGCAGAACTAAGGGTTGATGGTGATCTGATTTCTACTTCTATTTACACGAAACCTTCTGATTCACATTGTTATTTACAGTATGAATCATCACATCCTACTGGAATGAAGGTCTCCATACCTTACTCACAGTTACTCCGCGTACGCCGTATTTGCAGCGATGATACTGATTTCCGTAACTAGGCGGGTAATTTATGTGATTACTTCAAAAAACGGGGTTATCCTCGTAATATCACTGGGAAAGCATTGGTCAATTAAAGAGGGTTATTGGTACACACGGGGAAAAGGGGGGACCCAGAGAAATATGGTTCTGTCGACCCAGGTATAATACTTGTGTTTTTATTACTGACTCCAATCGTAGGTTTAGTCCCAAGGGAAATGTTCTGGTCAATAATGCTTTCAGTTGTATTACGATGAATGTTGTATATTGCAGTTCATGTTATAAATGCGGGAAACTTTATATTGGATCCAGGGTTCGTCGATTGGGTGATCGGTTTGCCGAGCATCTACGACAATCAAGACAAGTTTTTATCCGATTTCACTTCATTTTAATTCTAGTGAACAAAACATTACAGTTTTGTCTATTTCTGGTGTATGTGTTGTCAATGGCAACGAAAATCAGCTCAGGCGTGTCGAGGAGGGAACTATATTCCGCCTTGAAACAAAAGAACCCCAATGGAATTATAAAACCTAGGCGCGTTGACGCTGCAGGTCGGCGTCCGAACTCCACACAGTTCGATGCGCGTTACTTCTCATTCTACAAGCCGAGTTCGATTCTAACGCGGGTCATGACCCGAGTAAGTACGACCTACGTCATGCCTTGTTATTGCTCATACGCAGCATCGTAACCCGGGAAATTACAAACGAACGGCAAAATCTACACTCGCGGATATATACAATATGACCAACAACTTTCAAGAATTTATCCCTTTTCAGCAGTTACAGAAGAGACTGAAGCTGGTTTTATTTTTTATATTTTATCTAATTTCATATCAATCGCTGCGTTAATTACGATATTTTTGCGTAGGAAATATGTTCCTAGAATCCGGGATTTCGCTGAAGTAATCGTACCGGAGTACTCATTATGTGATTTTTGTTTTCACTTTCGAATCAGCCGAGGTGTGTTTAATTATATTTTAGAGCGGATTGGATATTTACTTATATCAGAACATGCCGGTGGCAGACAGCAGGTTTCCCCAGAGAAGCAACTAATGATTTGTATTTGGTACTTAGTAAACTAAGAGTCAATGAGAGAAGTAAGCAATACCTTCGACATTTCGAAGTCGGCAGTGCATGGTATTGTGCGAAATATTGCCAACATTTTCAACACGGGACTTAGAAATGTAAGTTTAATGTATTTAGAAATAAATTAATAGTATGATAATTGTGAAATGAATCTGATTTGAATGATATATTGGACTCGCAGTAAAGCATACCCTAAATCTAATTTCAAAACGAATGTAAATATACTTTCGGTTTTACGTTTTTCGGTTACGTTTATGCTAATATAATAATATGCTAATATGTTTATGCTGTTTAACCTCATGGTAAATTGGTCGCTTAGACACTGCAAAACCAAAAACGTTTACAAAATCATTGAATTGCCTAATTAGAGAGTGTGAGAAAGTGTCCTGTTCTCTTCTACTGGCCGACATCTCCAGTTTCACTTTCTCACTGTCTTCAGCTTCAATAACACTTTAAGCGTAACGACGGTTATAGAAAGCAAACACATCACATCTAGTCCCCGGGAAAGCGTCAATTGTTATATTTAGAGAAATTGAGAATTATATACTGATTTTCATATCATATTTTGAGTTTCGAATCTCAATAATTCGTTCAAGTAACTACAATGGGTAACAGTGTAGTATAACTTGCTTCATCTTATTTAATTTCCAAATGTGGTAGATATTAAAAACAAAGTTGAATTAATGCGCCATTATTCATGACTCAATCATTCCATCTGTTTGCTTTTTGTGAATGAAAGTTGACTTTGCTGCTTAAAAGCATGAAAATCAATGAAGTACAAAGTATCATAAGTGTATTTGTTAATGTAACAGCACAGAAACCCATGAACAACCGTACAATATTTGTCCATTTACCAACTCAACATGACTATGTACTTATCATATTTTGGGAATCGTTCGACAAAGAACACTTCGACAATGAGAAAGTCTATGCTCGCAACTTTATACACAAAATAAAAACAAAAGAATTTAATTAAAAGTGGACACACAGACCCCAGGTTATTCAGTATGATAAAAACAAAAGTACTAGCACGATATAACGTTACAATCGAACTCAGCCCCCGGGGCGACGACGCGAACGCACTCACGCAGATCGCCGCAAACCAATCGAATAGCGCCACCTGTGTTGACACAATGTGAAAATAGTTCCGACCACTTTTTCCCACAGCTCCACGCGCGGTATGTGTCAGATCGGATGGTTTGCGGCAATCTGCGTGTCTATGGAATAGAAGGTGTAGTACGTTCGTGAGAATGTGATTTCAATCACTTCTACGGCATTCTGACATTTTTATCTGCGAGTGGTTAAATAACTTGCATTTGAGAATTTCTCAATGCATTTCAAAAATATTATACTCGATAAATTGAGTGGTTCACACTGCTGAAAATAGCGTTTACTGTGTGTATTTCGCAGTTTTTTTTCAGCAAACAATATATGTATAATATTGAGTAATGTGAAACTTGTTATAATACATCAAATAAAATGTTGCATACTTAAAATATAAGTGTTGTTATTTTGTGGGAGTGCGGGTGTGAGTAGTGTATGGTAGATGTGATTGTGCATGGTGGATGGTCTGCTCGATGTGATGTCTCGGCGTCAGCAATATTATGGTCATGACCACTATCCCATTGGGCAAGCAACAAATCGTGATATTACCCTCACAAACATGTGTTATTATTTAACTACAGCCACTATTGGTCACACTCTTCACACGCTGTACATAAATTGGAAACCGTCAATGTCTTAGCTACATATTTTAAACTGCTATTGCAGCCTTAGTTAATGTGTAACACATTTGACGGAGAAAGTTGACCAAGGAATAAGTTCAAAATCACAGCATCAATCAAAGCATGTAGAACATCTCTTAACGAAATAGCTATTGCGATTTATATCGAATAACCCAAAATTTAGAGAAAGTGTTTTTATTAATGATCTCGGTCAGAGATGTTTCTGACTGAAATTACGTCGGCAGTTGGCCTCAGCGAATTATAGTCAATATTGCGGTATTGTCAATCATATAATGAAATAACACACAGGGACGCTAAAGAGTCACGTGTTATGAAACTAACTTCACTGTGGTGTAATTCTTAAAACGTAATACCGAAATTTGACACACGGACACAATTCAAACTACAATATACGCCCATTAAAAAAACAAGACGACATGACGCGTGGAGTGGCAACAACATGTATGTACGTTTTGAGCGATGAACACGAGTTTTAAAAAAAAACATTTTAAGCAATATTATTAGTATTGTTGCATTTACCAGTGTCACACGCAACGTAATATTACCGTAATTGGTATAGTACAGGTGTGATGGTTCAAATACCAAAATGGCAACAGTAACAGAAAGAATTCCCTGGCGGTGATGATAAAATACGAACACGGATCCAAAAGACGAGGTTTCAACTGGTACTGGTATTATTATACTCTGCAAACATCAAGTACAATAACGCGGTAAAACTCCACTACTCCAATAACTAGATACTTAAACTCCAATACAATTCAACGAGATCTCCGATCTGATCTCAGTGCTGAACAACTCCCCTATATATACCCACACTGTCTATAAATAGACCACTACATCAGCATACATAATGAGTCTGGAACTTACTACAAATTTCTAGAATGTTCCATTACCTTCTATTGCCTCCTACAGTGTTCTGTTACCTATTCAACCAGTTTCTAAAAATTCCACCCAGACACAGTACGGTTCTAGTACATTCTCAGTCATACGGAAGTGGTAAACAAGTCGTATGCGACAACCAGGTTTATCTGTTTGAGCGGAAATACGGAAATCAGTGATATTTGGGCCAGTAAAAGTTTATTTAACTCTTGGTATAAAAATAAATGAGACGATAATGATTGGATGCACATCAACCAAAGAATAGTGATGTCAAGATAAGTCCACTGATAACAAATGTCACAGAAAGGATTTATAGTGGACAACACTACATCCTTAACGGCATCCCGAAACAAACATGACAGAAATTACTATGTGGTTTATGCTACATTTTTATTCAAGTTAATGTCTCATAAAACTACTTGACCAGTAGAAGAGATAATAATAATAATTAAGAGATTGGTAGTTTAACATTGCTGGTATACTGGCCAGCGTAGTTTCCATAGGGCTCATATTCACATGCGATGTGAACCTTGTTGTTGCTATCCAGGGCATAGTCGCATCCCAGTTTAGTACTTTCAGCCCACACCACTTGTGTGAAATGACCTGAAAGAGGCAGAAACCGCATATTATCATTATACACTGTACTAGCATGAAATAAATTCGATATTTCATAAGATGCCCCTTCACATGCCAAAGTGTACTTATTCTCAGAAATATTATGTATACTATAAACACATGGGTTCACATAATCTAATAGTGGGTGTGGGAGCAGACAATCGACTTAAAGCTGCATTCACATTTGAAAGCATCGTATTTCTCACAAAACAAATATTTTTCCACAACATTGAACTTTGTCGTGTAGAAATATATCAGGGAACATATATGCAAAGTGGAAATGCATCGTTGTGTTTATTTTGGTCCCAACCCAGAGATTGAGATCTGGGTTTTAGCTAATGTACAGCCATGATTTATGATGAGTGAGAATACTTATTTCCTTCATAATAAAATGCACGAGAGGCACGGATTGAATGACCCGGATTATGTTGTGTTTCAGAATCATGCACGCTCATGCATGCTCCACTTACCAATAACTCCAGTACTGCTATCAGGGTCATTGTAATTGTAGTCTGCAATCTCATCATACCACATTTTAGTGATGCCGAATCCTGAAAATAAATTGAGTAGTTCATCACTGTTATGTTTATAATGTATCAATAATATAATTCATATAAATTAGTTATTCAGTTATTCCAGATGAACTGTTAAATGAAACAATATTGACTATTAGCTTATTTAATATTTCATGCAATATAATCAAATTAATATATTCAATTTAATTATAGTACCTGTTGCTTCTGAGATAGAGCTTGATATCATAGCTAAGTTTTCACCGGAATATGTATGC
Source organism: Saccoglossus kowalevskii (assembly GCF_978046115.1). NCBI lineage: Eukaryota > Metazoa > Hemichordata > Enteropneusta > Harrimaniidae > Saccoglossus > Saccoglossus kowalevskii. The sequence goes on along the minus strand of NC_140645.1, from coordinate 43,621,277 downwards.
GTTAATGTACCGGCGGCGGCGCTGTTTGCAGCGGCTATGGTGGCATCAGAGACTGCATTTTGCCAAGTCGTCATAGCAGCGACACCGTGAAGACATCTGAAGTAGTTGTGCGCTTCTAGCATCTGGGCTTGCAAGACGTCAAGACCACCGGTTCCCACTTTTGGCTGATTTGGTACTTGACACTGACCAACCGCGTTTCCGTAATCTACTGAATAATCTATGGACGAATAACAGATAATAAAATGTATCATAATATAGTTTACGTGAAATGTTATTATCTAGTGTAACAATAAGAACTGAACAATTGTAAGCATAAATAAATGTTGATCATCCAAATTATACTTCCTCTGTCAGTAGTGAAATTTGATATACTTAATTATTTATCTACGTATGAGGATATATACTTTAATTCTTAAAATATATATTTCTAAAAGAATTGAAAGTAACTGTAATGAAACGATTTATGTTACCGATTAGTGGCACATAACATGACTCATTAGTGCATTCTAGTAGTACATCACAATATATTGTCACACTCGAAAATGATAATGATTCATTGAGTGTTTGTTTAATACATACCACATGTGTACTCGTCGCTGTCATCACTACATTGAAATATTCCATCACATATCTGACCATCTGAGATGCAAAGGACAATACCGGCTGTTCCCATTGTTGCGCAGCTGTAGGGATAGTTGCTTGGGCACATGGCGTTCAGAACTGGCACTTCACTGGCTAAAAAAAGAATGTTTTATATATCTTTACTCTGAGTCGATGGAGATCCAGTAGAGCTTTTGTTCACTTAACATTATTTGAAAGCTCATGCTGTATTGTATCATGTATTGCTTACATTGTCAACTGTTGACACTGTGTATTGTTAACTATATACAATGTGTATTGTGTATTCAGCCCCCCCCCCCCTCATAGCCAGCAGTTAGTAAACACCCCTTGAAATATCTTCCTTGTACACATCAGTGTTATGTTTTTGTATGGGAATTATATTCATGAATGAAGTGGAAAAACAGAATGCATAGGAAAAACTGTAAAATGTATAATCTGCTAGCCGTGTTCGGAAATGTTTTGATTTCTTCTGTCAACCATTTTTAGTACGTGTTTTTCCAAAAAACATTATTGTCTACTATCCGAAATGCACAAATACCACAGCAAAGTGAAGTACAAAGTACAACACCTTCTTGAACTTTTTTCAAATGTATTAATATGATGTTTATAGTTATGTTGGCTTTTGAGATATCTTGTCTCTTATGTTTTATCCTTTGTCTGTTCAACCTGTGTTATTTATGTTTGAACAATCTAAAGTGACAAATCAGTGGATATTCCCTTTTTGCTGTTTTCTCGTGCTCGTGATCAGCAGAGTATAACAATACTAATACAAGAAATTAAATTTGTAATGAATATTGTTAGTGAATTTGACTAATAGCAAAATCTTTTCTTTTCACGGATTACGACAGTGCCGCAATTGAATATGCTGAAAATGTACGTATTTAAAAAAATGCACAGACTTTTGAAACCCTTGAGTTTGTTCAACAGTCGAAAATGATATACGGCGTTATTGAATAATATTCGCTTCTTTCTGTGGTCGCTTGCTTTCTTACTTACTAACACGACCGCCTATTTTTACATTGATTATTTTTACGTGTCCGATGTAATGTGGGTATCTGACCTTACTATGAAATAGCAACGTCAAGACTAGAGGGTGATAAGTATCTGCTGTGGATGGTTACGTGAATTGGATTCCTCGGTTCAGCAGTAAGTCTTACTTATCGTGTTTTAGATGGATGACCGACACGGTATACCAACAGGAAGGAAGAAACTCTTACACTACTACTATAAGCATCATTTCTATTTTATTGTATTAATTTTCGATGACTCGTCCTAAAAAAGAATTACATTGTCTCCAGGTCATTTTATTCGGACCCACCGGCGGTAGATGGTTCAATCTCACCAACGTCGATGTGTGTACTCTGACATGCGAGTACTCATCACATATTTGGCAGATATAAATATTAGAAGTTATGGCAATATACACTGTGTTATGCTAATCCACACTAGGTGCTAGCTAGGCTCGCTTTCCCGAAACGAGTCTGAACCAACAGTATTCTTATGCGAATTAGGTAAGGGTAACTATTTGAAGACGATGAAAAGGCGTTTTGCCTTATTCACGACAAATACACACAGGAAAAACAACGATGCATTGTATCGTGATTGATTTACTTATTTATATAGCTTTTTGAATACGCACGGTGGCCGTGAATATGTAGATGTACAGATATAGGTCACACAACTTGTGTCAATACGAATACGCAGTACAAATTTATTGCATTTTTTGTGAGGTTGGATATCACACTCTCACAAAACGACTCATTTTGCAGTAATAAGACCCGCTATGCGTTGAACTTACGAGAAAGCAAAAACATGATGACGTACGAATACAAGTTGTAATAGGTTCGTCATTAATCATTCGACAGGTCACTTTTAGTGGTTAAAAAGTGGTCAGTTTCATCAAATTCATGTGAACTTCTCAAATATTTTCAAATGAATAGTAGTTCTAAAACTATAATATAGATATAGAAGTTGTAATTCTCACACAAGACTCAATTTAACTACTTCTTCAAAGTGGGATAGAGAATTGTCACTGGAACAGTTTGTAATTAAACAAACCAGGGTTTAGTCCAGCCTGGATTTTAACCATCAGGATTTGCAAAATTTTAGTTTTGTCTTGTAATTCATTTTGATAATCAAATTCACCTAAATTTCTCTTTAAATTAAATATCTATGAATATATCCTTTTGTTTATAGATATGCTAATTTTGTTGTGTAAGTTTGAAAGGTAAGCTGTTATAAGGGTTAAAGTGGCTGGACAACAGGAAGTGCTTGTCCACAGCCAAGCTTCATATGATGACATCTATTTAAACAATGTGTTATCAGTATGGCATAAATTTTTGAATTCAGTCTGATCTACAGGTAAGTTTAAAATAGTTTCTCATTTAATTAATCAGTTATAATTCGACACTTGGTCAGTTGGCATCAAAAGTTATCAATATATACCAATATTCTCTATTTCAATTGAATGTATGTTTCGACAATGCCAAATTGTATTGCTTTGCTGTACAACTATTTGAGTTATTTCTATGATTGAAATAATTGTATAATAATAATTTAAATTTAAAACGCTGCTTACTTTGGCACCCTTCTTCGTCCTCGCCGTCCGGGCACTCATTGCGTCCGTTGCATACTTGACACATGCCATCACCGATGCTACCACTACAGTAGAGACACATCATTTGATTGTTGCAGGCATAGGGATAATCCGAGCCGAAATAACTACTACACAAATCACTTGCTAACGACGAAGCATCGCGTCGATTTCTCGCCATGGCATTGCCATCAACGATATCTGCACGCTGTGAAAAACAGAAAACACAACATATCCATGGCGTTAAAGGGGCAGAGGATATCTATATTTGGTATTCGACTCTTCTTTTAAACACGGCCATGGAACTGCTATAGAAAAATGAGGTGAACACAGGAAACATGATGGGAAAAAATACGCATGCGTACACCAGCAATAAGCTGACTTTTCATATTGAGAATTTTTCGTCAAATTAAAATTTTAATATAATTGTTTATAGATAAATCGAGACGGGGGATAGCCATGATGTAGAAATTAGAGGTTTTATGTGATGGTATTTGTCAATTCCAGAATTGTTTCTCCATAGCTTGGAAGGGAAGATCAGCATCCCTTCTTAGTAGAGTTGAGTTAGTAAATTTCATGCCCGGTAACTAAATACAATTTATTTGCGTAGAATCATCATTCACTTTGGAGTAAATGTCTTTGTTGAAGTTCAACTTAAGGTAGCGAGAAAGATTTGATGACGTTTTTGAAAACAACATTCTCTGTCTGTTGTCAAATTGGGCAGTCGTTGTTTATATATTTCTCACGGGACAACAAAAATGACGAACAAATTCGCCGTACTCACTTAACCAACACGTAACGTAATAGAAATGGTCATTTCAAACATTTGACCCTATCTGATGAAAGCAAGAGTATGTTCACAATCCTAACATCAATCGTTGATAGATGTGATATGACAGCGTCATCATTTTTTTTCAAGCAAGGAATAACATGCTTTATATTTAAACTGTTTAAAAATAATATCTGAATAAACAAGCATTTCATTGAATTTTAACGAATACCAGATCGACTGACATATTCCTCCTAAAATTCCAAAACATATTTTGTTTTATGGCCAGACAAACTATTTTTTGTAAACCGTTTAAAATACGATCAGTCTGAATATTCTCGCTGAAATGTGCGTTTTAGTTTCAAATTGCATTTGAGGATTTCGCTACTATTGCTTGCAGATTTACTGTTAGGATACGTGATAAAACTAGTCCATAGTTTAGTTAAAATGTTGCAAATATGTTTATAAAACCGTAAGTAAATTGACTGAATATTTATGTGTATAATGGCAGCCAATAAAATAAAACCGAAACGCCGGTTCTGAAAACGGCGTTCCTTTATGCAAATAAATAGAACGCGCCAAGATGTTTTTGCTGATGAGACAGATGGAAATGCATACTTGTGGTAAATAGTATCAACATTTGTGACCGTGTAATATCGTTTTATGAAACTCATTCAGTAATTTTCCTACGTTTTTCGCCAAATATGTTAGTAAATAATTCGGAAAATGTGATTTACCTTCAGAGTTAAAGCAGCGTTGACAATCCCAAATACAGTTACAGCGATGACAATTATCAACTTCATAATTTCGATGAACACCAACAGGTCTATGGCTTTTACTTGACACCTTGTCCTTATTTTATGCATATTTGGTGGACTACGCCACTAATACAAGGGCAACATTCTTATTTGTAAAGCTGCACTTTTCGCACTTCGTATTATATTGTAATTGTCATAGTAATATCATAACATACATATTCTACTACTTAGATACGATCACTCAATATCGAGCAGTCTAAGAACTCCGTATACTGTTCGTATTATTTTCCATCATGCACAAATCCCTTAAGTTTAATAGAATGATCTAACAGTTTGTCAGTTTTTGCCGGTACTACCTGTAACGATAAGTAAATTGTTATTTTAAACTTAATATAATCGTGGTGTTGTTTCATAAATTAAAAAATAATACGCATATAATATTGACAATTTCACGTTATAATGAGTTTCGATCTCATAAATAGAACAAACATTGTTCAGGCTATTGATAACTAAAATACACGCACCTACATACACGTACACTTTTGTTTATGGAGCTATAATTTACATTTTTGCACTTTATCAAATCAACACAATAGTTATTTTGATATTTTCCCAATTACAAAAGCTAGCAAAGCATAGATCTCGTAAAAAGCTTTGGGGTATGCTGTTCGCTTGACAAAAGTATTTGATCAACACACTAACGTTATATAGATTGAAGTATTCTGCTTGAAGTGAAAGAACGCAGTTTTCGGTTAGCATCAATCTTTTGAAATATATCCCTTTTCGATCTTAAATTTACCATAGTTAGCCGAGCTGAGCACTCCAAACTAATTCTAATCCGGGAGCACTATCATGTACAGACTGCATAAGACAATACTACATTTTCGTTGACAGTGTCTGCATTGTAGTATTATTATCATACCACCAATTTGAATGGGCTGTGACATACGTACTTCAAAGAAGATAAGTATAGTATTGTTTCGACAAGAAGATAATTACATTCAGTAGCTAAACTGCCTACATTTCTTTTGTTTTTGTTAATTATAGGTAAAGTTAATAACGAACGTAATAAATGCATGATTGTCTGTAAATGCATATCAACAATATATAACAGTGTCCGTTCCCGACGACTAGTTTCTATGACATGAGGTGTCTCAAGTTTATCACTAACGTTGTCGATAGAGCAGGACATCGTGACATCGTGCCTTACTCTTTGCCCATGGAGAGTGTACCGCTATCTGATTTGTTTTAACCTTGGAAATACAAACCATATTATAACCAAGATATGTCGTCAAGATAACGTAGCATTAGCAATGGTGAACAAGATGATTCACGTATTGTTGTTATTTTGTCATGTCATATGTGGAGAGAGTCGACAAGCGTAGGCCACACTTTATATCACATTCCGTCAATTATGTTTATGCACACATATATACGATTCCACTGTCATGATTTGTTAGTCCCCGTTTCAGGCGCAGCCTGAAAGGCGGATTATTAATTCTTATCTCCAGTTTCCATCTGTGATGAAACTTGGCAGGTTGATGAACAAATCTCTGCCAAATATGCACGTAATTTTTTTTTCTTTTTCATGATTTTCATTCAATACTACCCCTCTCAACACAACTGAGAGAACAACTGAGCATGCTCAGAATAAATAATTAGCTTAGATTGTAATTCTTGAGTTTTAAGTGATTTCATGACCTGTTCATGACCTTGATCTAAGTCAGTGACAGATGGGTCGTACTATTACCAATCTCAGTGGAAAATGTTGAGGTGTGTCAGGGCTACATTTTGATGGGAATTATAGTGGTGATACTGAAACAAACCCAGGTCCTGGTAATATACAAAGACCTGAATTAACAAAGAGGTCAAGTTGTTATTAAAGATACATCAAGCTCTACTCAGATTTATGAATGCCGTTTCTTGAGCATGTAAGACACATAGTTTGATTGCACTTGTGTACTCTGAGATTTTGGACCCAGGTGAATGAAAGTTTCCAGTTATCCGATTAAGGAAAATCAATTTATGATGAGTTGTACCCACATAGAGTATATATTAATTCAACTGTTTGCAAATGTATTATTTTAACATAAGTATTTTATAATTAAATAACGGGGACTGTGACATTCATGTCTTGTTTTTTTTTTTTTTTTTTTTTTTTTTTTGAAATTATCATTCAACATAGACGCTTTAAAATTAAACGTAACATAGAGACAAATCAATTCGAATATTCTGTCGTCACCTTTTTTCGCCGTCGTCGAGCCTTGATGCGATATGGCCTCAAGACAACATATCACGTCAACGTTCGGACTAAGCGGAAAAGCCTATGCTGTCAGTGAGGTCTAGATGAATGAACAAACATTGAAATGGCAGACAAATGTTTCAGTGATGAACCACGTCAACCCAGTAAAAGACACAACTCTTATTTGAAAAAAATAAAACCGAGAAAAGCTTTAAATCTAAATATTATAGACAGTGCGTTTTGGTACACCAGTGAACTCATAATGGTAATCGAAACAAAGTACGTTTCAATGTCATACTCTACACCTATGTTCGCGGTTGGGTTCTATTTCTAGAATAATTACAGAAATTTACACACAATGCAACATTGTAATCTAGTGTTATTTTATGTAAATTAATAACGCTTTCCTTTTCGAAATGCAAGAATATATAATTAAAACACTAAGAACATCATTCAATACACACGTTGTTTACAATCAATTTTATTCTCGGTCAATGTTTGTCGGCGGCATTGAACTTAACAATGTAGTGTTAGGAGATTGAACTGTTTGGTGTATATCGAATTTCCTGGATTTAAATTGTTATTTTTCAGTTTGAAAAGAAAAGTGGTAAAAGAGAAAACTATTAGCGTATATCGATTTTTCTGGGTTTAGAATATGTAAGGATGCATGTTCACATCTCTTTTATTTCAAATAATTGTTTTGTCAATTCTGATTTATACATTTTTCGAAATGCAAGAATATATACTTAAAACACTAAGAACATCATTCAATACACACGTTGTTTACAATCAATTTTATTCTCGGTCAATGTTTGTCTGCGGCATAACGCCATAACGCCATAAGTTACAACGTTTGAGGTATAAGGAGTATTTTCATCCTACCATATTAGGAAATGCGAATTCCAAATATTGAATTATTACGCGCGTAAACGTCCTCTAATAATTAAAACAAACATGGCTGTCACCAAGGTTTGACCGGACTCCACACAAAGAAGTTCGTTGATTCTGTTCTAAACATTTCGCATTCCGGTATTCGCGTGATGTATCCTTGGAAAGAAAAGATGTATAATAATAAGGTTATTACGAGAATACCTCAAAGTATGCACGAAGACAGTACAATGACCTCATATTATATGAAAATTCATTATAAGATTTTCTAATACAACTAGGTGTGCGTTCTGCTAGGTGTGCGTTTTACTGTACGGTTTGACATATTCAACCTAGAGAATCCAACACTTTGCAACACATGACAGCAAAAAATATGAACCTATAGGATATATCCCAAGCTGAGTAAATGGTATAAATTAAAATGAATGAATGGTAAAATTTTCAAAATGTTATATTATTTCAAATTTCCGCTACTGGTTAGACTTGCATGCAATCTTGTGTTTGTTTTAGTTTATTGGTGTTTTTTTCAATAAAATAATAATATATGGGAGTGTATAAATGGCGAAAGCCAAGACGTAGACGTAATGCTATGCTGTCGAGTATCAATTGTATTTTTGCGTGATTTCTGGAGCACTCTGTCGTTTGACGAATATTTTACTGTTGCTTGGTGACGATGTGTTTACTGAATAATGACACTTTCTATAATTTTGAATAACTGCCCTATGTATATTATTACTCCAATAACCTATCTGATTCCTTAGTTCCATATACAATCTTGAATATGCTCAGATACGATAACGCAGAATTGTCTTTACAACAAATCATTTTAATTTGCGACAAGAGATCATGTACATCAAGAGAATTCAGAACAAACTAAAGCGATTTATGTTTATTAAAAAGTTTATTCTTGAGTTCGTCGACACCACATATGGATTCCTGAATCACCCGATACGTGTATGCAAGTCTATGATTGGATAATTGAACCCACGTCATGATTTCATGTGAATAGTCGAAGCACACACAGTTTCGTGATTTTGAATTTTGAATTTCTGATTATTTTAACGATGAACTTGTCTCATAATTTTGCTAGGGAACAGTAATACGTATTTTTTGAATGTCCGTTTTTGGCGTAAATTAGTTGTCACATCGGGGGAGTGGATTGTAAAGCCGGTCACTGTCACTGTGCTGTGTGCATGAAGTTTCTCGCCCAAACATTGGGCCGGATAAACTTGCTTTTGAGTCCTAATATCGATTTTGACATTATGATTGAAACCTACCATTGGTGGGCTGATTTTTTTTTGTCACACCGCATTTTATTAATGTGAAATTGGGTGATTTTTATGGTGCTCGATCGTAAATGCAAATGGCGACGATTTGCAATGACAATGTAGGATATTCAGTGCTAAAAAGTTCATCTATACAAAAAATTGAAGAATTGTTTTATACTGGTGTATCGAATAAAGTCATTAGTTGTTGTATAGTTGACTTGAATTGTTATGAACCCCAAGAATAAAAAATATCATAGTTTTATATAAAAAAGGGCACAGATTTTTCGATCGAACACGTTAACATGAATGACGCCATTTAGACAAGATTTATTTAGCAATGTCAGCATGTTGGTACGCGCTATTTCTTCCCTATTAAACTAGAAGATAAACATTATTCCCAATATTAATCTTTACATGGCAGGAACTGATTGTTTCTAAGTTGGTAGGCTGGTTTTGATACATATCAGGATACAAAAACGTAAACTTTCATCGTGCTAGTTTTGTTTACATGTTTTGTTTACGCTGTAGATGCTTTTAACTTGAGGTAAAAGTGAAGTCATACAATGAGGTAATGCTTTGCATGACGGTAAATTTGCTGATCTTAATGAATATTCTGATGGTATCATAATCTGTTTGTGGTCTTACGTTTACTTTGAGATATTAACGCCCTCCAGCGTCAGAAATCGGCTGGAGTGTATTTAAAACACTTGTACATATATATGATTTATTTTTACTTTTAGAAAAAAAACTGTGTGTTGCCCTCTTTGTTTTACCAATTGAAATGTGGAGCATTTGTCACATTTGAATTCAAATTTTGAGGGCATGTACAAATGTAGTTATATATATGTATTCGGTCTATTTACCTGCGAAACAGAAGTTAAATGTTCCGGGCAAACAAATGTTCAATAACACAAGATCATACAATGGAACCACAATTACACATTAAGGAGACGGGGTAGTGATTTTGAAAAAGTAAAATTGTATAGAAAAATTGTTTTAAAAGCTATCAAACTATACATTTTATAGAAACGGATAGTACACATTAACTAAAAATCGATGTTACGATAGACGCAACCTTCACGTGACCATTTGACTGCTTAGTAAATCAATCGATTGAAAATTCAAATGACTAATGTAAAAACAATTTGTTCCTGACATAAGTATTATAAAACATACGGCAAATTTTTATATATTTTTTTTCTAAAGTCGTACATATTATACACTATATTTGCGTTATTGACTCACTGTTTCACAATTTTTTGTTTGAAATATTCTTTGATAACATTCAATCATTTAAATACTCGATATTTACAGTACATACGACAATAATTAGATGCACAAAAACAAAATATTACGATACTCCACGGAAAACAAATACAATTACATAAATATATGTATTACTCGGTGTAATACATATAAATTTAACTAAATACAATCGGAGATGGAAATACCTACTATTAGTAAGTGTAAACTTACACACATGTTTACAATATATACTTTGGTTAATGACTCACCATCATCCCTGCTTTATAAAGTCTTTGAACTCTGGAAACAAATTAAATAATGAAGTACTATAACACGTAACCAAATTTGCCTTACAATGCAAACAATTATTAATTACATTACAACATTTATATACTACAGATTTATGATGGAATTATAAGTTTGTTATTTGCATGAGTCATAACGCTTATTCTAAAAGTAATCGTCCATTAAACAGTAAAAAGCAAATTTGAAATTGTAATGTACGTTAAATCAGCAGTTGACAACAGGTGTCGGGGTGAAGACGCCCATAATTCGTACCAATACGTCGATCAACAGTGATTACCTTTCATTTCAGTGAAAATACTGATGAGCATCTTTGATATTCGTCCGCACTGCAGCTGCGATAATATTCGCGATATTCGATCCATACAACGAGATATATTTTGATATCCTGTTATTTTTATTAATAACAACGACACACAAATCGCATCTCTGAATTATGAGATAGCATCAGTTTTCTGTAACCTTGACTGCGTTGATCACTATGCAGTATCTCACTTAATCATAATCGTGAATGGCAACGAACTTTGATTCAGGATGGTTTACTATTTTTTGAGCAAATAAACAACGCTAAAAGTGGAATTAGTGTTGCTTTGTTTAGAACGATATGTGGCAAAAATTGTATTAAATAATGCGAACATTCTGGTTATACCTGCATACAAATTTCAATATGTATATTCAAATACACTATGTACATTACCAGAAATAGGAAAATATTTAACATTTGATAGTTTAAGATTTATTTTAGTCATTGACAGTAAACCCCTTAGCAATTTCACGCTATGTTTTTCGTCGCTGTCACTCTTTCACATTCACGCAGTCAATTACAACATTTTTTTATTAGCTGCAGTCGCAAATATGATGAAGAGGACATTCGCAGATAAAATCGGAGATAATAGATATTACTTGGAATAATTGAGGATCTGGAATGATATTTTTGTTTCAGGTGGGTGAGCGCTGAAGTGCGAAATCTCATTCAAAACGTTGGCGTGCGGGATTCCCTTTCACACTTAATACGCTGCACACCAAGCTTGAGTAGATTCAAATGGGTTCTAATTCGTGGATATATTATTCTACATCACAAACGTTCTCTCCATCATCCACAAAGAATATCATGTAATTATATATGGCAAAATCGAAGCCGATGATGATAAACGTGCATGGGTAGTGATAATGCATATGATGCCGTTGTCATGAATTTGTTTTCGCGTATCTGTTGACCGACTTAATTAGCTGATTATTAGCGAATTGCTGTGTTATGTCTGTCATCGTTTAGGCCTATTTGAAGTTTTGGACGGAACTTGGCTCAGTGATTTGGAACTAATTACCAGATAACCGTCGCCATTCTGACAGTTTATATTTATAGTTAATAATGTAGTGATCGATTAATCAAAAGATATGACGTATTCAGTACTTAGTGTGATTGGCTTTATGATTGAAGGTTACGCCCTAGAGTCTTTTTACTGCATTGTAATTGGTTAGAGTTTTGAAAATGAATAAAGAGAGTTTTGAGTTGGTCTTGGGGAGCACAGCACGATAGACGCAGTCCTGGAGAGCCTTGGGGCGAGTGTTGACGCAGTCTAAGAGAGTCTTGGGTCAGCCTTGTGATTGTCTTGGGGATTTTTTCCCCAGGGCGCTGTGTCTTATAGTGTGCTCGATTGACCGACTAAGACGAGAGCTGAAACGTATTTCGTTGTGTGTGTCTTATTTGACTGTAAAGCATAAGTGACTTTCCCGATCCCATACCTCAAGGGGACAAGATATAGAGACGAGACGAGATTCCCCCCTGACAAGTGTGGAGAACCCGAGAGAAAGAATTTCCCTCTGATACCGTCACAGACTCAATGTTAACTTTCACTGCCCAACGTACATGTCTTTTCAGGCGAAATATACATCAGTAATGATGCTAATAATTGTTCGTCTCGTCTGTCATTTCCAGAGATGCCGCATTTCCTATTTCTGAAGCTATGTTTATAATAACTGCGTTGACAAATATTCCCACTTTGTAGCTATGATTCGCATGTTACACATCGCGTTACATACTATGTGCCTCTCTGTTGATGTAAATAAACAACACTCAACTTACCTCATATTTCTAAGTTGAGTATCATCAATGAGGAAATCTGAAAAAATATATATACCGTTAACGACAGGACTATCATTCAGATTTATGTGGGGTGATAATAATCGAACCACGTGTCACAAAACAAAATAAGCTATAACGAACTATCAGTAGAATTAGCACCGATATTTTAAATACCTAGCGTACTTACATTTGGCTCATATTCTTCACTTCTGACAGGAACGACCATTACAAATAATGTCCCCACGTCCTCCACTTTCTGAAGGGCGGGGGACACATTATCAACTGTCCCTCCCACTTTCCAGACTTACCTAAGTATCAATGACAGGCTTATATCATAGCCTGCGTTTGTGTAAGGCTTTTGGTTCAGTGTACAGGTACTGTATTCTTAATGATCAAGAATGAAAATCCCCAGGTGAAAATCCTTTGATTAACAATAGGCCTATTAAAGTCTTCCTTTACGACAATGGTGGTTTCTTCCCAACATCGCACGATGGTTTGCAAAACTTTTCTGCACTTCATCAAATAAATATAACCCGCATCCCGCAACATTACTGAGTCTTTCATTAGTCTTTAAGGAGTGTAATGCGGGAGTCGCAAGACCAAGTAGCCAAATTATAGCAAATTATGGATACGAGCTTTCTACGTTAACCCCCGCGAAAGGTAAATTCAGTCCCCCGTTCAATCTGAATTTACCCGGGGAATTTACACAAACCTTTAATTATATCTACCCACGTTGACAAATCACAGTAAGTATATAATTTCAATTCAGTACTTTTTTGTGTGGAAAAATCACTTGCATACGAACACCTAATTACACGAAGAACATAGAACACTTTCATGGGGTATTTGAAACCAACAATTTGTATTTCAACTCAGCGGCCAATCAGCAACCGCCTTACAGTTGGATGAAATTTCGGTTTCAAATACCCCGGGAAATTGTTCTATGTTTTACGAATTTTGTTAGCGGCTGGCTTAATATAACCCCAACGAATCGTTTGGCTGTGAAAAAATTGTATTTTTCCCCATATTTGTAGCAATCTGAAAAACGCGTTTAACAACTTGTCTCTTATTTAGTTTTATGTAGCATTAAAAAATGGCGGCTCCATATAGTAAATATCATATTTATTTTATACTTACGTGTGCGCCAGCTGACTGTGACTATACATAGGGCCTAAATTGAGTTAGTGCTGAAGTAAATACTTTATATTAGTGTGAGCTGAAAAAAGCTATAGGTCTAAACTCTAACTAGCTCCATTTGGGGTGGAAGGGTACTCTTCATATAATAGGACTGATGCTTTGCTGCAAATGCTGTTTATAGTTTCAATAGGCTTGTGAATATTTTGATATAATAGCATACAGTATTACTAGTATTTCTAGCTATGACACTTGTTTCACAAAATTGTCACGAAATCCATGTTAATTGGGGGTAAATGATAAGAAATTAACTTTCTTTTTTGCAGATGCTTAATTCAAGGAAACGTCAGGGGCAAGTGGGTTGTCCAATGAGAAGCGACCAAAGACAGAGAGACAAAAATTAGAAGTTAATGCTGATGCGCTGGGAATGAAGATTATGTGCGATGTTCCCGGCGATGGCTCGTGCTTTTCCACTGTTTAATAGCACAGTTTGATAAATCAGCAATTGAGCAGGCAGCTCTTCTCAGAAGCGATTCAGTGAAGTTTTTTTACGATTTGGTAAGTCTTTAACATGCTAAAAAGTAATAGAAGAAACGGATGTCATTTATCCATCGGAACATACTGTTTCTAGACATGCCCGTGAAGCCACAAAGTTTTAAGATATCGTCTTAAAACCGTTTAGTCTGAGTTCTGTGGATAACAGTCAAAAACCTAAAATAGACGTATATATATATACAAATAATTGTTAATCTATTCCTTTGAGGTTTTCAGGTTTTTATTTTGAAAATGCAATAATAATTTCATTGAATGCGATGACATGTGCATTAACTTTTACAAAATAGTAGATACCGTGTTGACAGGCGAGATGTTGGTTCTCCAAGTACAAAAATGGCTCGCAAACCAGTGCACACTGGGAGTGAATTTGGTGGAGTAGTTTCCTTAAAATAGTATCCTTCCCTTTTTCCGTTTGGGATTGTCTGTTCATAAGCCCTAAAAATGTGATTTTTTATTAGAAGACCAAGTTATCCAACAAGTTTAATCAAAATCTTGTTTCTTTCGTTTTATATATAAGGATGATGCTCCCGAACTGATGACACAACTGAATGAGACTGGTCAGTTGCCCGGTAATGCTGAGTTGAAGAAGATGAAGTCGCATGGTGATTTCGTAGAGCAATGGGTAATTCAATCAGCTGCCTACTTCCTTGAGAGGGATACAATAGTTGTCAGTGGCAAGGAACCATCAGGGTGTCGCGAAGCTGCTTCTGTTGTCCTTCAAATCGATTGTAAAATGAGTTAAATTGACTATAATGCATGTGCTCAAAGTCAGTAATTTTGAGTAGTATTTAGACATATGCTAACATTCAGCGCAAGTTCATTATAAAGCCTAATTTCTCAAGCCACATGTGCCCCTAAATAATTATTTTATTTGATTATGTATAATCATTTCATAATTTAAAGCAGTTAACTGGATAAATATGATAATATAATAAAAATGATAAACAATGACCAATCTCTTGTGTGAAGGCCTGGTTATGTGTGGAATTACCTAGAACAATGCGAAAGCCAAAAGGAAAAAACAGAGCATTCAGGACTATTATATTGAACATGTTGTTGTAAACGACTCCTAATATGGAAATCCCCAAAATGGATGGATAAACCATGTGATTGGTCAATGTGGAATCAAATCCCTCGAAAGTTATCTGAAAAGTATGCACCAAATGACTTCATTTTGGTTGCATTTTTCAAATATTTCTACTTTCTGAGGGGTCACATCACAAATATTAATTCGCACTGTTAGAACTAACAAGAATAATAGGATAAATCACATAAATCTTAATGAACAGTGTCACAAGAAAATACATAACAAATGTTTAATCTTTATGTACCTCATATCTCGTCATCTGCTTGTATTTATTTGGCATTCACCCCCCCCCCCATGCATTTACGTGCTTCAATACATGCAAGAATTTCCGTAGATCATTGGCAATTCCTCTTACAAGATGACTTTATACATGCACATGATACCAGCTGTAATAGGGCTCGTGGTGCTGCATCCATGGTCATATACACAGGCACTAAACCACTCCAAACTTTTTCCAACCATGATTCAATGGTGATGGAATATCTGGCTTTCCATCTAATGAATGCTTCCAAACGAAGGTCTGGTAGTTCGTTCTCAATATGTGTTGTTGTAAACTATCATTTGTAGGTGGTAATGCTTCATTCCTGGATCTTTTCTGACAAAACATTCATTCTTACTTTAGCTATGTATAGCTGTTGCTGGGATAAGAACGCTGTTAAGTTGCTCTTGTTTAAAGAGTTGCCGATATTTTTCCTCCACTGTCTTGGTATTGGTGTCTGTGGGCTCTGAATTCGCATTTCTGGTAAGCAAGTAGAAGTCTGACATGATCCGCGCAAGTCTCTTGTCATGGATTTTATCGAATGTGTCTAATCATACCTGTCAAATGCGACATCAATCCTTGTGCATGATTATCAAATGGTCGAATGATGTGACCATATAGCTGCGGTGCATAGTCTCCAAAGCATGTGACATTCCTAGGGCTGATCAGTGCAATGCCATCAAAAATATAAGCTGTCAAGTTGTCTGACTGTGGTTTGTTGAACTCAGGTTGAACTTTGTAGACTAGTACGTGCATTAGTTTGCTTCGATCCGACTTTCGCATGGTACCACCAGAATGGGCTAATGAAAGAGGAACTGCTGACAGTTCATATTGAATAACCTTTTGCAAATCAATGGCTCTAGTTTTTGCTAACACCAGAAGCCTACTGATGAGTTCCCGACCTGTTTTCAGGTTGACTATTTTCTCCTTAGATGTGGTAACAATCTTAGATGATTTGTTTATTGAAGTAAATGTCTCGAGATTCATTTTTTTTATTGGTTGGAAAAAACTGTTCATTGTGTGTATTGAGTCGATTCTCAACAAATGTCTCCATAGATTCAAACCCATGTGAATGTGCCAATAACAAGCTTTTAGAAACTTCATTTGTTGCCACAATTTCTGTTGCCATGTTAACAAGTTTCTCCTCCTGTGCAGCCTCAATTTGAAATGGGTTTGACATAATTTCCTTCACGGTAGTGATAATATTGTGTGCATCACTTTCATCACGCTTGATTCTGCCTGGTTTGGCTTCTTTATGAAGATTTGATGCATCGTCCATGGAACACATCATATTCATTGATGTGGTGATGGCAGCACGTGTAAGTGCAGTAGTATGCCAACGATCTAATGCAGCTGTATTCTTAGTCATTCCAATAACGCCTCCCTTGGATTTACTATCACAGTCCAAACTTGGTTGAATGTGGCATTTCTTGAACAGTTAACAGGGAAGTACCCTTCTACAAAGTTATAATGTACCTCTGGAGCTGTTTGTCGCATATCTGCCATATAAACAGTAGACCACCTTGCATAATTCAACCGATCAAAAAAGTATGGTATCATTTCAGTAAGTGCAGAGAGATAAAGGTTCCAGTTTCCCGTCGTTCTGCATAGATATAGCGGAGCATTATTTTGACCATCATTATGTATTCATTCCAAAACCTGTATGTAGCTGACTGCTGACATTTATTCTCACAATATCCCTTGTATTTAGACACTGCTGGTTTGTCGTTCACAGTTAGGTCATGAATAGCTTCTATAAGCTGCTCTTTACCATGCTCGTTTGCTGTTGAATAACATTTCTCCATACAATCTAGAACATGCTGCTCTTCATCAGCATCAATTGGACCATCAACTGATTGACTGCTTCATTAGACTTTCCATAACTAATTCATGGGCACATATCCCACGTTTATATGCCTTTCCCTTGAGAAGTTGCATAACACTATTGCTAGCATACACACCACTTTCGATCAATATATCTTCTATTCCACTATCTCCATATCTTTTACCAATCACTCCAAGGAAATTCATAATGGTGTGTGTGGAATCTACCAAGGCGCAACAAAGTGTTCTTGAATTCATCTGGTTTGCGCCACCCCTTCGCTTTAAAATATATCCCTTCATCAATATTTACCACTGAATACGTTTGATAAAGACTGTTCATCATTTTCTGTATAGTTTTAGTGCAGTATATACTGTATTATACTCAGTTGCTGGCTTCGGAATCATTGGACAGTAACCAATTGCAGTAACAAATGATTTCTTGCTTGACAATAAGGAATGAAAACCACTCCTACTTGGTATCACTTGACTGGTTATCTCAACGTCCACATCAGAGTCAAGATCAATCTGAAATAATTTGTAGTTGCAAGTCTTAACATCATCCAAGCATGATCCAGACTATATGCCTCATCTGTGAGGTCTTGTCATGATACCACTTCTTCTGAATCAAACCTTTGAGCAAAGAATTTGGACGTCTACAATGTGCTTGATATTCTGACATGCTATATATGGCACGTTGTTGGGCTATTGATTTGTTTCTGGATTTAGCCAATGATTGAGTAACGGGTCCGTATTTTCCATGAAGGAAGACATCTTCAGGTTGGTTTTGGTATAACACAACTGTTGTTGAGTGGGTTGTCTCCTTCCAATCATGTGTCTCTTCATTGAAGACCAGGTTATCAGCAGCTGCATATATATATATATATGTTTGTTGGTAAGACAACACCTTGTTAGTTTAACTTTGATAAGTGGTTTTCAGCTAGTCCAGTGTCTAATTGTTCAATCTCATCATAACTACCAGTGTGCCCCTGGCGATTTAACATTGTAATAACATCCTTTGATCCAGTAATATGACGCATGGCCATGCCTAGTCCTATATACTTTGGTGTTTTTGTCCTGCCGGGGAACTGTGCATGAATGAGATCCTGTCCAATAGCTAGTATCTGTCTGTGTAAAGCAGGATCATTAACATCTAATCTATCTAAAGTGATTTGTTCAATTTTATCGTGTAAATTTTGTCTGGAACTATTTTTGAAGCCATGCCCCTTGTGTCTAATGGATTGGTTTGTGTACCAGTGCATCCTGCTAATTCAGATCGTAATATCTGTGCAGCATGATATAGGGTTTATGTTGTATTCTGAGCCCCATTGTCGTCACCTGATTGACTGAATGTGGTTGGCTGGTAGCATTGCTTTGCTTTTTTGATGGCATCTATCAGATCCTCTTTTGATATTTGACGACTATATAACAGATTAGATCTTGTCTTATCAGCCTGGTTTTGTATTTAAATTCTGTTACCATAGTAAGTAAGAAGACGCTTATTCATTTTTTTAGATCTGTAGCTTGATATATCTGGTACATAATCTTCGATTAGTGTTTTGTATCTGTATAGCAGAGTTGACACGTCAAAGGCTTTGAATTTGACAAACACATCTTCCTCTATTTCACTCACTAATTTCACAAATGCTGTATCATACTCACTCCTCCAAGAAGACTGTTTGATACTGCTGGAAGTAGTAAGCTTTATATTTCTAGCACTTGTATAGCCTGGATGATAAACAGTGTCAGCAGCAATCAGATCTACACCTTCTACTCTGCGAAGTATTTTTAGCACTTGATTTCAACCTCTGGTCAGCATTCTTAGTTAGCCATTTTGACAGTTTTTGTTTTTCCCTTGTATTTGTACTACCACTCATTACTCTATTTTGCAATGGCATTTCTTCAGATTTATTGGAGTTGAAGGCATCTTTCCATGGGCATGGCGCAAGTTGTGTTTACTGCAGTAGCTGGAATAGCACTGTCTATGCCACATCACACATATGCCATCTGGCAAAATTCCTGCAGTGCTGTCCACGTCTATCAGCACTCCTGAATCTACTTTGTCTTGCCTGTGCTGCTCTTATGAATTAAATTTGACCATGTGCTGATGCTTTACTCTATATTTCTGGGTTATCTCTCTGACACTTGAGACATTTATTCCAGTTTGTTTGCACCATGGCAGGTTTCAGTTTTAAAGGACTTTCGACATCTATATTAAGTGAGAGTAGTACGTACCTGTAAAGAAGTATAATGAGAAAATGTACAATCAAGTGTAGGTGTTTATGTATATGGTACTGACAAGGATTTTGAGAACTGTTGATTTCATTGATCAGCAGAATAAACACCCTGTAGTGTAGATAACCTAAGTTATCTACACTATTAGATATTACTTACCCTGTACATAAAAAGCTGAAGAAAGAATTGCAGTATTGTTTAGATGTCACAATTTACAGAATAATACTTTTCACTATGGATACTACATGAATGTCAATTTAAATAATAAACTCTCAAAACTGGTTTGTTCGTTTAGCCTGCAGGATGAAACATAACAGCAGTTAAAAATGTATGAAATCAGCAGTTTTGACCAAAATTTTTACTTTTTGTCACCAAAATCGGACTTTGTTACCCTAATTAATCTATCATTTGGGAAATATGTTGTCACTAGAGAAATTACGTAGAACGATCAAGGGATTAATTATAGATTGTATTGTCCTTGCACAGTTGGAAATGTTAAAATATATATGTTTTAACGTTATCGATTTTCTTATTTTTGAACCAAAATAGTGTTTTTTAAATCAAAAAACAGTCATTACAACAGGTCTCATTTTGCTCCTCATATATTGGTTATTCTAACTAAAGTTGTCTAGGGGTGCTACAGACTCCTGGTCCTGGACTTGGCTCCTGGTCTATTAGGTATTCTACTTATGTAGGCGTTATGTGTAAAAATTTATATCTAACTGTGTAAACAGTAATATAAGTTATTTTAGTATAACAGCTGTTCTATAATGTAGTATCCCATAACACAATGATAAAGACATTAATTGTCGACATTGTGAACTTTTTTTCGTTGTTATAAAGAAAAATAATCAAGTCAAATTATATGTATTGACGTTATTGTTCATGCATATACTTTGCAATTTTATTAACCTTTTTGCAGTCATAATGAAATGCACAAATATAGAGAAAACAGCAAATTCTGATTTTAATATTATATTTTAAATTATATGTGTGATTGTGACAATTATTATTAGTGTGCATATCGAATATATTTTGATATAAATCATTTTTAATATATTTCATAAATTTATTTTTTGTCAAAGGATTTTTTTCAACACAACACAACAATCAACACATATGTCTGCGATATGTAATGTATGCTTAATGGTTGCCAGCATTCTTTATTTTATGTTTTTGTCATATTACCTCAAACGCTGCAAATTGAAGTGTGCATGGAATCATAGGAAGAAACGGTGTGCATTACTGTCATGAAAAAGATTGACAGGTCATACTTGTTTTCAACTTTGGAAGGAGAATTGAAATCTACCAGGTGTGCTGTTAATTGAATAACAAAGAATGTTTATGATCTACTGAATTGCTGCGCTAGGAACATCACATTCTGATTGGCTTGTGTGAAAACCCAGGTGGTGTCACTGAATCAAGCCTATTTGGACAGACTGAGGACAGTTTGGGTCCATCATTTCAACTTGGTATGTGTGTGCTGCAGGCTACAACCATCATTTTGTTAGACTTGTATAAACTGCTCTGCGATCTCCTGCTTCCAGTGGTGCCCTCCAGAATACCAGCGTTTCTCTAAAAGCAAGACTTATATATTACAGCTAGGAGCTTTAATTCGATATTTTGGTGTATGAGTATTTCATTTCCACTACTATTGTATTGTCTACCCCATTCTAGCAGTAAAAGAACCCCTTGTTCAGTGTGAGTTATGTGGTGGCCCTCTCATTAGCGATAAGCAGGCCTTACACTGTGACAATGGTAGAACGTCAAAATATGCATACATATACATACGAATTGTATATGATGTGTGTACAAATCGCTAAATAGTAAAATGGTTGATCCATCACCATTCATGTTTTCTCTTTAGATCCACATATTTGTTATCGGTACATAAGTAGTATGCAGACATGTCTAACATTACAACTTTTGTTTGCATAATATACTCATGGTAATCATGAATACAACTTGCTATCATTCAAAGTCATCAGTGAGGTATATTAAAATTTGTAGTATTGTTGTCCTTGAGAAACAGGGAAAAACTGTTTTATTAAGCACAGCATCCTAGTTTGTAAACAAAGTTCATGCATAAATGTCATCAATGACACCAGTCTATTTTATTCCGTAAAAGACCGTTCTGTAAACCTTCACTCACTCAATATAGAGTTAAATATAGTTGCTACTTGGTGTAAATCAAATGAATTAAGTAAACTATAAACATTGACAAAACAAAATTCATGATTTCATGATTGTTAACACAATCAGTAAAACAATTGGGATAATATCATACTTGAGGCATTATTTACCAAAATCCGTTATGATATTACTTTACAACTCGTTGATTCTCCCACACATTGCTTATTGTATAGAAAATATGGGGACACTCTTTTAGCACATATATTGATCCAATGTTTAAATTACAAAGAAAAGATTAATTTCTTTTTCTCATTTGGCATTCTTGATATGTATCAATTATGTAAGTACAATACATGTTTATTTGCATACGATTTGAAAAATGGCCGCCATGCACACTCTCTGGATCATTATGCCTCTTCAATATCACATCCATACCATACACGATCAGTAACCTCTGAGAAACTTGTCACACCACAAATTAATTCAAGTTCAACTAAGAAAAGTCTGACATTTACTCTTGTAAAACATTGGAATGAGCTCCCAACTTCGTTAAAAACATTAACTTTATGAAACACGTTCAAAACGGCATTAAAAAAATATCTTTTAACCAATGTATAAATACTTGCATTATTGCAATATATGAATTATTGTCTATTTTTGTTGTCGTCATTATTATTATTTGTTTGTGTATCACTATTCACAACAACGTACATTCTGCAGCTGAGTAGGGTTTTGGGGCCAGGAACTAGATTAGTTCTGCTTCACTACCTCCCTGGTCCCCACCAGAAAAAATATATATATTTAATATTTATTCAGATAAAGTTCCTGTACAAGTGTCCTTTTTTTCTGGTGAAATAAATCTATTCTATTCTATTCGTATCCCGTGTTGAGCGTCCATGCTCATTTCTTAACACGGTATCTGCCCCATAAACCTTTGCTTCCAAAATACTGACAAAAAGATCCCCTGAATGAAAGTAATATTGCATAAAATGCCGTAGACATTCAATATATGGGGAAATGTCAATGATGTGAAATATGTCATTTTAATATAACGGTTGGAGTAAATTAAGTATTTTGTTATTATAGAGAAAGTAAACTTTAAATAAATTGTTACTAGTATTGTTTTTATCATAGCAGTATTTCTCTTATTTTTCAAGCATGGCATTTTTTGTGTTGAACTCAGGTAACACTGAATGATATCTTACTACGAGTTGATCCCTGAACGTGCAATTAAAACGTGTGATTTCAATCCACGGAGTCGTGATTAAAATAACAACATTGAACGATTTACTGAATTATGCCACAAATTGGACGTTGGTATCGCGGGGGATTTAATAAGATAAGATTCGTGTAACCATTTGAGAGTCTGTATTTGTTCTTAATCTTACAATTCGTGTAAGTATGTTGATACTACTAGTATATAATGTGAGGTACTAGTGTATTGATGAGATTGGCTGAAAACATAAATTATTAACCGTGGTTAGAAAAAACAGCTGCGAAAATAAGAGCACACTAACCGCATACCAAGTCATGTATGTAAGTTCATTTGCATGTTTGACTGAACACAGCATTGCCGTTGAGAAGAGTTTCCAAAAAACATAAAATTGCAGCCTTGACAACAACTTTATACTACCTCCGAAAAATGAACCGCACTGTAAATTGCAAATATTTAATAATTCAACTAATATCATTTTGGGTCGTTTGATCCAATCGACTACAGCCTGTTCACTTAATATTAATTATAGGAAGTACGTAGGTCACTGATTAGGGTACATAATGTATAATAGCTCATTACGTTACTGGTACGTACTAGAAATCATGTACTGTCTACTGATGATTGGTCTTAATTATTTTCATAACACAATATAACTTCCAGACATTAGAAACGTTGGCCACTTACTGAATGCGCTCAGTAAGGGTGAGATCATATGGGAACACATCAGATTGGAACGTATGACCTGTGAAGCCCAACACAAGTATCGGGCGTTGTGTGGCTTTGTCATCCATACCTGTAAATTTAACATACCAATAAATCACAGTTAAGATGTTGTAAACATGGCCATACAGCTGTATTGGTCAATCGTACAACGACAATATGAAAGATTTTCAATATTTCGGGCAACAATATACTTTGCATTATATTTGGCGGGTGTTCTTTGTTGTTTATAAATTTAAGTGCGTGCTCTTTCGTGTGTTAGCTTCTTATCTGGATGTTTGATCGTGATTACGATTAAAGATAATATTCAGCGTGTCGTTTCCATTCAAAGACGTGATGAAATTAAACAGACATGCATGCATGTTTTACGGCTAGTGTGTTCTGTTTCATTACATATGTTTAACCAAGAAGTCTATTTCATGTTTTCAGTTTAGTCACAAAACACTCAATGCGGTATTTTTACGTTTGGGGAATAATGAAATGATCTCTAGTGATAATAGTCGAATTAAATTCTGCCGAAATAAAGAAAATAATTAATATTTGTGCACGTTATTTGTTAGAGGGGATTATGACGTAGGATGGAATGGCACTACATAATCAACTACTTGTTAGCTGTGTGTCTTGTTTATGTTAGGCGGTACTACACTGTATGCAGCTTTATATACTCTGTGTTGGCGAATAACGTATTTGGTATAATTATTATTATTATTATTGTTAATTATGATTCCGATAGTAAACTCATACAATTAAAACTAAAACAAGTACAATAAGTAAGTAAACACATAAGAACAGATACTACGCTGATTAAAAAAGCTCAATGTATTATAGGTTATTAGAAGTTAGCCATCGCCTTCCCTCCCCGCCCCAAGCTGGTAAATGTGATTATAAAAATAAATCCGAGTCATACTGGTATCGTGGCCAAAATTAATCAAGATTCTGAGTGCATTAATGTTTGCCATACGCACACGATTAACATTACAGAACAGTAACTCTGAATAAGGTTCAGTTTCATAGATGATACAAAGTGGCCAAATATGTGAATAACACTGTTTGCCCTGTAATTAAATTATTTCATCTGTCGAGTAATATCACCAGAGTCTCCACTACGATTGTTCATTAGTTTGAGTGCCTATCCACAAATTCTACTACTATTATTTTCATTACAATGACGTCATCCAGGACGACCCACGTACAGTCATTGTACTATATGAACTCATTATTTTTGGACGTTTACCTTGCACCAATAATGCGGATTACGCTAATAACACGATTAAACACCTCATTTGCTGTGTTATGCTTTATCCAATATAATGAAACAAACATCCACATGAATACATGTATGTACTCATTTACTTCCCGAATATAAAAACGGGAGGTTTAGAGTGTTAAAAAAAGGTATTCTTATTACATTATCCCTATGACCTTGGGGTTTCTCATATTGATTGTTTATATTGTTAATTAAATGCGTTCGAGGGATGGCGCTAACGGCGTGCCAATGTAAATTTATTTATTTTGCCGGAAGTGCCGTATTAGAATAATAGTTTGATACAATTCAAAGTTGACAATAATCACTTCATTATTGAATTTTATTGATCAGTATGAATCACTGCCAATTTAAATGCACGTATATTGTGTGATCAGTGGATTAGGCGCAGATGATTGATTTAGTAAACAGTGTACAAGAACTGATATCATGTAATTATCCTCTGTTTGAACATTGTTATGGTATCAGGTCAGCATAACGCTAGAGAACGGTTGTTGACATTTATTCAAAAATATCAAGTGGAAATGTGATATTATAGATAGTTTTACTAAAAACAAGACACACAAGCATAATTTCTTTTAACTTCTTAAATATTTAATGCATGTGACGTGGCGGTCTGATTTGATTATGTGACTGATGCTATCAAGGACAGTCTTGAGTTCGCGTTAATAAGATTGTGCTAATTACTACATTGCTAATAGGTGTGGCAGGTGGTGCGTGTTTTTATTATGTACGTACGCAGCTTGAACTCTGGTCAAAAAGGAACATATACTCATTACATAATAAACGGAAACAGCAATAATATCGACCAAAACCGTTAAAGGGCAACAGTCGTCGAGATCACGTGCATTTTCCTACGGCGTAGAGCAACTCATACGCATGCGTGTCAAATACACAGAACACAATGCACGCAGCCGCGTTACCACAAATCTTGATATGTGTATGACTGACGATAACTATGATTTAAGTTGAGTATTAGCAATCCCACGCAAGTTTGACGTTGCAGCTGTACTTGAGATGCCACTCTCTGTCAACTCGCTTATCAACGTGTTTTTACCGTGTTGACATACATATTGTACATATTGTATTCAGTCCATGACGACACTAACGTCACCATAGCGAGCACGTTCTAAAAGTTATTATTCATCAATGCACACATTCAGTCGTAGAATGGATTATTAGTGATTTTAGAGGAAATCTTATATAAGCTTTAGTTGGTGATTGGGTATCAGCAATCACCGTGCTCTTACTAATTTGTGTAGCTATGGTACAATAAATGCACTTATTCTTTTAAAAATAATCTTCCAACTTAGAGTTTCACAAAATGTCCCGATCTACAAATTAAATATCCAGTATACACCCTGGTGGAAATACACGTAAATTATCGTCAACTGCATGTCGACCTGCTCAGTAAAAGTGCACATTACTTAATGCGACGTTATGTTATGAAAATTCAATATATGTACTGCTATGTCGTGCTCACGCTACGTATCCGAAAGGAACGGTATTCAGGGGTGGGATTAATGGTATTATTGTACTATATCAAACCGTTTTCCCGGAAACACTGTGCGCATGCGCGTGTTTATCTTTCCCTCTACTTAAATATAAATGTCTCGATGTGTTTGCTTCATTCAGGCACAGCTCGAGGAAAGGATATCACGATAACGCGCTGACACGGCCAACACTGGTTCTAAATTGTGAGGTAAGCTTGATTTTACGTTGAATTTAAATTTAACACTACGAGTGTGGGAATTATTTTTTTTCAAATCAGTCATTAATTATTGCAATGTAGTATATTATTACTGAAATATTGATTTGTCCGCGAAATATTTTCATAATCTGACATCATTCACGTGTTCTGTGTATGTACAACAAACATTTCAGCAATACAAAGACAAAATCGATATATTTGATCTAATTTTATTCTCATTTCATTTTTACGTA
The DNA here is from genome assembly GCF_978046115.1 of Saccoglossus kowalevskii. Classification (NCBI taxonomy): domain Eukaryota; kingdom Metazoa; phylum Hemichordata; class Enteropneusta; family Harrimaniidae; genus Saccoglossus; species Saccoglossus kowalevskii. The sequence goes on along the minus strand of NC_140645.1, from coordinate 43,594,139 downwards.
AAATTAAACAAAAATGTTAATGCTACGAGACCTATTATCGAATATTTCAATTTTATTGAAAATGAATAGCGAATTCACATAACAATGCCTGTGGTTTGCGAGTTATATTTGTAACCTTTGAATGAGAATGCGTACGTTGAACACTTTGTGCTGCTCAACCCCAATACAATTTTATGCACACGTCAACACAACATTATTATCACCATTCTGTTAAAAGTTGGTTCGTGCCTGCGTCCGGTTTTGAGCCGAATGCCAAACGATGACTTGTTTAACATATCTACTCTAAATAATTAGTCTATTATATACAAACAATACACAGGATATTGTAGATATAAAAATATGTAGATTCATTATATTTACAATATAGGTAGTTAACTAGATTAACGATCTTTCTGATAATTGCTAGTTACCGAAATACATTATATGTCAGTTTAGGCGAGACATTCTGCATTCTATGTGAATTTTAAAATAATTAATCGTTGCTACGCGTTTTGTTCGGTTCTGGCTATATGTGGCGTATACAGCGCGTGTGAAATACGTTGTGTTTTCGCACAAGCGGTGGCAATGATAACAGCTAAGTAAAGATATCAGTATATTGGGCGGTGATAAGAAACTACACTTATTATGTCAATAATTCTCTACAGTCGGAACGGCCCACTGTAGCTTTTATATTCGCTGGACATTTTGCACATCACAAAAAGATAATCTTAGACTAATTTCCTGGGGATGTATCCTTGAAATAAAGACTACAACTCCTAATTATGTTGTTTAGTGTTAGATGCATAACACATTTGACGGGTGAATCTGAATTGGTGAGATACAATTCCTAAAAGGGTCCAAGCTTTGTTTCGAAAATCTAACTAAATTTTTGTCAAATCTACATTACATATCATATCTTATACGTCATATGACTGTAGGAAAATGTGTCTCTTTATTTTGCAAACGCGATTTAATGAGTACTTGTGAAAGGGCCAGATAGCATCTGGTGGATTAAATAGCATTATATATCTTTGTAAATCATAAAGAAATAACGATTACACTATACTCGATAGAAAGCGTTGTATTTTGGTAATGTTATCGGTATATCTACCTTGAATGTGACGAAGGCCAAGGCAACAAGATTTGCGCTGATGTGATCTGTTGTAGATTAGCCCACGAACGTCATCAGTTTTCCTATAAAAATATGGTTTAAGATGTAGCTTTTTTTATATTCTCTTGCAGGAAATCTTAAAAATTAGCATTTGGCTTGGTATCTTGAACAAATAATTTGAAAAACAAACGGTAAATGTGTTTATGTCTGGTAGACCACAATGGCAACTGGACTGACTAACCACAATTCTTGTCTAAGTCACATCCCATTCTAAAATTCCACACCAATGCAGATTTCACAGACCGCAGAGAGCAGTAAAAATATGGCAGATTCGAGCATGAACCCAAACATACATTAATATCATGATAGTTATTAACATGTCTATAAATTGATGTTTTGGGAGTTACATGCATGGAAGCAAACATTTTTTGCTGTACAACATTCTTAATATCCTCACGATTTTGTCGTTTCACAATAAGTTTCGGAAAGCGACACTAAACGATTAGGTGCTACAAATGAGTTTATTACGTAATCACTTTATCCTTACTATACAACACATTCGTGGAATGGTCCAAAATGATAATTTGCATTATTCACATAATGTTGGTTACGAAACAAATCCGAATGACGTATCTATATTTTAATATATGCAGGTATATGTGCATTTCATGACATGTACGACCTTCCCTCCAAAAGTAGAAAAATATGCAATCAAATTTATCCACAAATATTTGCTTTCATTATTCTCTTACAGTATATAAATCTATTAATGCATGTATACGCTCCAATAAACATACAACTGAATTAGGTTATCGTGCATAATCGAAATGAACCACTTCGTTGAGACGATGACAATACAAATATATTCAAAGAAAGAATTATCAAATTAAAAATATGTATTGCAATCTTAGTTTTCAATCTTGAGCTTCAATTAAACGCGAGTTGAAATATGTACTTGAAAATCTGTAGCTATAATCCCTAGTTTGAAGTTACTACTCGTGGACTATATTGACTATATCTGTATGTACTCACACACAGTGTTATTAGCTACAGACAACAATGCATGTATCATGAATGTTCACATTAGTCCGGGTTTTAACCGTTGAGGAAAACAAACGTGCCTATTATTGTGACAATGCGGCCTTCAGCTAACCTTGTGTGGTTTAACCATGATTTAATCAGGCAATCAGTTTATATGTCGATGGACAAGAGATCGCAATTAACGGCTGATAAAGATTTACGAGTGATTATCTAGAAATACATAATACAGAGAGCGAAAACAAACATGGCACATTGTTGGGTAGATTTCGTTAGCAAAACAATATACATTGACATTTTAATTCACAAATCATGTTATTGTAGACAATTTCAAACGATTCGGACTGCTTTCTCACGATTTTAACTTTGATGACCATACTAATTATATCAATAACCATGAATTGTCTTCGAGCGTTTATGATAAATGCACATATTGTCACGTGTTATTGGTCTTGGGTAATAGTGACACAATGGCTAATATGTTGATCTAGGTATTGTCACTGTCACAATCAATATCTTAGACGGTGCATATACTATAGTAGTAGTGAGCAAGGACCCATCCAATCGTTATAATGACTTCTTAACCATTCCTTGTTATTGAACACTAATGGACATCCCGTCCCACCAAACGATAAAGACGACAACATAGGTTTACATTTCGTTGCTATCGACCATGAATTCCGGAAAATTACACCACGACAACTATACACATTTTGATCCATTAACGACTTTAATTTGCGGTGCGATGTTCAGTATGACACACGAAGTTGCAAAACGAACGCCGACAGCTTCACGATCATCGTACACTGTGTGGTTTAATTATTATCATGGCACGGTTGCCCCTGATTTATTAGATACACTCGCCGCGTGCATACAATGTTACACCACTTACTACCAAAAGCAGGAAAATTTATTTCTCTAAAATTATTTTGCCTTTCAATTTAATGGTTAGCCTTATTTTATTAATCTTGTTTCTCGGGAATACATACCGATGCACGGCAGATTGATCGGACGCTGCAAAGCGTACACAAGTTGGAAAACTCATAATTGACGGTTTATCTGATCCGAATTTCTTGTCGAACACTGTTCTTAATTGTGCTCTTGAGTGCGCTGCCATTTATTTGTTATTCTTATCGTTGTGCCTATTACTGCACTATCAAAATGTATTATGGCGAATAATCTGCGACGATCATACAATTTATTTACGATAAAATAAGACTGCTTTATATTTCAAAAAAATACATATATATACATATTTGAAATTCATGAAAAAGTTATTTCTAAAATCTTGAAATACAATTTTCCCACGAAACTACACTCATACGTTTATCATCTTGTAAAGTGTAAACTGTAGTAAACAACTATAATAGACTAATAATAACTTATATTAAACCAGCACTTCAATCGCCTGACTACATCGTTCTGATTACCACGTTTATCGTTTTTCTAAATCGACCCCAAACGTGACATAAGAGGTAAACCCTGCTGTCAGCTGGAATAAATATTATTTTGTCACCTTCCACTTGAGATATATGTAGCTGCGAAGCTTTTGAAACGTTCACGTGTTACACAGGTTGGTATACAGTTGTGTATGTGGTTAAAATGCCAATAAACTTTAGGTAAATCTGTTAAATCCAATTATAAAGTAAGCATTTGCATATTAATTCATGAATTTTCGTATTCGACGACACGAATTGGAGCATTTTTCTTACTGTGTGACCTGAACTATTTATCTTCATCACTACGCACTTTACAATCTATGTAACAATGTGTTGTAAAGTGGTTCATACACCACTCACCGATAACTGTATGTTGCGTATACCTACTCATTTGCACGAGAAATCAAACGTACATTCCAACAATTCGTGGAGGTAGAAAACGTAACAGAGCTAATTATTACATAACACTTAGAAAGTCAGTTGATAGCTTTGTATTCACACTCACACGAGCCCTCTATTGTGTTACTTTTATTTGAAGACCAATGTAATCATTTCCAAGTATCTAAATTTTCTTACAGTTAAATCAGTAGCAGAAATTTATTTCTTGCTTTAAAAATAAACGTGAACAATACCACGTACATTCGACTAAGGACGCGCTAGTCCGGCAGAAGGGAGGGCTTTTTTGGCAAAACCTTGTAATAGGGTCCATAGTTTTTTTTTATTGTCCAAAACTATTGTCCATGTTATTAGCTTCACCAAACCACCTGCTGGCTTGCTGTCTGCATTGGGCAACTTGTAGTACAAGGGCATATGTATGTATATATGAATACAATTAGTTTTAGTACAGGCGCTTTGTGTTATTAATGGTCAGAGTACCTAATATGTACTATCATATTTTCTCTGTTACCCTTTCATGGCCTTTATTTTATCCCACATGAAGAGCGTGTATAATTCAGAGCAGTGTTTGAGTTCTATTGGGGTATATCCTTCAATATGTGTATAGAATCGGCCCTGAATAGCGTGAAATCACTGTCCAAAAACATGTTGGTCCTGTATATATGAAACCTCATAGAATAAACAGATGCATAAACTATCTCTGTTATCTTGTCATGTTTTAAAATTGTTATTATAATACATACTCATTCCGTAATCTTAATGCGACTTTCTCATTGGTTATTTGGCATCACGTGATTCCATATTATCAGACGAGATAAGGTAACCAGACGAGCCCCAGAACTAGCATTGAATCACACAATCACCTAGTCACATATATGAGCTCACAAAGAAATTTTTCGATCACTTTCAGACAACCAATACGAGACAGCACTCGCGAAGATATGATGGATTATGTGCGTTCTCTCAACGCAACATGTTTTTGGTTGTGGTTGATGTAAATTTGCGCGCGGGTCTCTGCATTGAAACCTTGTCTATGACCAGGCGTGCGCGTTTTCCATGCTGATTCGGGTGAATTTAGTTAGAACTCGTCCTTGTATAGACAAGAAACGGTGAGTTTTTCGTGGAATAGCGGTATTATTATGGGAATTAAGTGCTCGGCACTGACCTTTATTGCGTGATAACAGGGAATGTTCGAACGTAAATAATAATTATTTACCCTCATTCTTGCATGTTATCACGCAATAATGGTCAGTGCCGAGCCCTGTATTCCCTAAATAAAAGTATAATATAGTTATATACTGCCTAAAAGGCATTCATCTCGAGCAGTTCTTGTCAGATTGAAACAAAATCACAATGTGGAAAATCACCCCACCAGTATATTTCCATTTCTAGGTAGTAGCCAATATTTGAAACCACACAGTATGGGAAACAGATGTCTGTTTGAGAAACTGTACTCCTGCTTTGAGAAAGATCCGTTGTCACAAGCTTCTGTGGAAAGGATAATCAGAGCAAGCAAACAGTATGGATATGGACTTCATATTGAGCTGAAGCAGCAGCAGCAGGAGAACAGTAATATCCAAAGTGTTGCTGTTCATCATAAGTGTGTTGATAGGTACTGCCACATAAAGACAATTCAAAAGGCTGTGCGCAACAAAAGCAAATTGTCACCAAATTCAGGTGTTGAAGATCTTACAAGAAAACCAAAAATAGCAAGACGATCAGAGCATGCGAAATTTATATTTCTTCAACATTGTCTCTTCTGTGGTGAAACATGCGCTGTTGTAAAAGATTCCAAACACTCAGACAGATGGCGTCCTGCATATGTCTGCAGGCAAGGAGAAACCTTAAGTTTGGAAACACAGGACTAACAGAGGCAATCATTGAAGTTTGTGGAAAAAGGAAGGATAGTCAATCTGAAGAGGTAATGGTGAGAATGGGAGGAGTTCTCTCTGATTTACATGCAGCAGATGTGAGATATCACGCAGACTGTAAAGCAACATTCATGTCTCCAAAGTCAATACAGGCAGCAGCTCAAAAGCTTACCAACCCTACCAGCTCTGATACAGATACTGCTTTTGAATATGTTGTCAAATATTTGGCTGAAAGTAAAACTGACATATTTAACTCTATCGACATATTTACTAGATATGTGGAAGAAGGTGGAAATATCCTTTCAAAGAGACAGCTAATACCAAAAGTAGTAGAGCAGTTTGGAGGAGATCTAATTACCCTGTCATCACCAGGAATTGCATCTATACTAGCATTCAAATCAAATGCAGCCAAAATCCTCCATGTGATACCTGATGATACAGATGACACTGACAGAGCAATTGATAAGGTGGCCAAACAGATCAAAGCTGAGATAAGCAACATTGAAATTGATAGGAACAGTTATTACAGCCACATTAACAAAGATATATGCTCCATGTTTCAAAGTGTCACCCTCACTGATATATTGTCGAAGGTTAGCCAGAAACTAAATATGTCACTGCCTGCTTTTCTGATAGGAAATATTATCACCTCAGTAGTGAAGAACCTAGCCACCCCTCTACAGATAGCTTTAGCTGTGTTGCTGAGAGATTCCAAAGAACAAGTCAAGGCCTTCTATGATTTTGGAATAACATGTTCTTATGATGAATTACTGCGATTCAAGAAATTTGTTGCCTCTGTGGCAAATGCTAACATTGACTTCACTGGATTGAAGGGACAAGAAGATGGCCTGACACAAGGAGTGGGTGACAATTTTGATCAACAAATCCATTCACAAAATGGAAAAGTCCAAACACATTCAATGGCTTTACTTATGACCCAGATAGACAATAAAAAAACCACGATGATACTGAAGAATTAATACCGCGACTTACAAAGTTACAAATGGCGCAAGAGATTCCATATGATTGCGAGGTTGGTCGTTACGCAGGTCCAAAGAAGGCAACACCACCTGAAAACACTATGAAAATAAAAGTTCCAACTCTAACCACTATAGCACGTACGACACTTGCCTTGACTAGGGCCAGGGAAAGGGATCTTGAATTCTTCAAAGACATGTACAATGGCGGTCCAGAATATAATGGGTACAACACAAAACGAACAAGGGAAGAGGGACAGGCCTTGCAGCCAAGGACTAGGGCAGTTTACCTTCCTCTGATTGATATGCCTCCTGCAGAATATGATACAATACTGACATCAATGCTTCAAATAAAGAGACTCTCTGGGGCAACAGGACAGCCATTCACATTATTCACTTTAGACCAGCAGCTCTACAGATATGCTGTAGAAATTCAATGGGCAATTCCAGAGCTTTTTCCATCTTCCTCGTTCATATTAAGGCTTGGTGGAATGCATATGCTCATGAGCTACATTGGTGCCATTGGGAACCTAATGACCGAAACTGGATTAACAGATATCATGTCTTCTGTGTTTGCTGGGGTTCCGAAAATGCTAGTAGGCAAGAAATTTCCCATGTGCATGAGGGCACTCAGAATGGTGGCAGAAGTGATTCTTGAACCAATCATCAACAATCTTACTGAACAATGCTATGGTACCTTCATGGATAATTTAGAAGATAGAGCAGAGAAAAGCAGGACGTGTAAGCTTTGGCTTGATTGTCTGATCAAACCTGTCTTAATAATGATGGCTTATGTCAGAGCTGAACGGGAGGGAGATTGGTTACTACATGTCTACTGCTCTAAGGCCATGATACCATACTTTTTGCTGGTGGTCATCAAAACTATGCCAGGTTAGGTCTGGTGTACCTGAGAACAATTGAGAATTTGCCAGAGCACATCCTGCCATACTTTCTCAATGGAAAACATGTAATGCGACACAAGGAAGGTCTTTGGAATGGCTTATGGAGCGATCTTTTTATAGAATCAACGTTTATGAGGCATGGGCATGGACGAGCAGGAATTGTTGGAATCACACTAAAACCAGAAACTCTCAAAACTTGGGCACTCAGCTGTCACATCTGTTCTCAATTAATGGAAGATCTTGCAGAATTGAGAGGTGTCTCAGATGATGACAGGTTCCAGGACAGACACAAAGAGGAAGCAACTGCTCGAATGGACAGTGACAAGAAAGACAGGGAAGGCCTTAAGAAAAAGCTGCAGATGTGTATACATCCACTTAAACCAGAGACACATCCCGAACAGTTAGTCAATGTAGCAAGTGGTTCTCTTGCACCTTCTCAGGTAAATGTAGACCAGGCAATCAGCATTGGCCTTAACCAAATGATTGAGTTTGAAAAGGCTTTGCCACCTGGTTTTTGGGAAAGTATACAAAAGAAGGTTACAACTATGGCAGTGACAAAGAAGGGAATTGCCATTGGACCCAAGGTTCTCTATGACACTCAATTGATATTCTCACGAGTGATTGGACTTCAGGCCAGTTCAAGAGAGGTAGACTTCAAGGAAGTTCTGTCATATGAGCTTGCACCAATTCCAACTGCCTTATTTGATGAATCAGGTGAGACTCACACTATACAATTCCTATCAATCAATAATTACATACGAACATATGTAAATGGCTTTATTACCATTATTTTATTACAACTGTATGGTTTTGGCTCAGATTCATATTACCAATTCTATTTTAGGAGAAATGCGGATCTGTAAGTCCAAAGCACACTTGAAGAACAGTACCAGAGTAGAGGTCTCAAGGAGAAATGCAGATAGAATGGACTGCACTGTTCTGGATGGTTGTGCAATCCTCTGGTGTATTCCATGGCCAGCATCTAGCCCAACAAACCAAGCTCTAGTTCAAGACTATGTGGAATCCTTCAAACAGTATTTACAACAGCGACTCAGATGTGGTGATGTTTATCTTGTATTTGATAGGTATATTGACTTTAGTACCAAATATTCAACTCGCAAGGCAAGGGGTCCTGGTGGCTGCAGGACATTTCAGCTGTCATCCAACTCTTCACTTCCTCCTCAGAACCAAGTTCTCAATGTCTCGGATAACAAGCGACAATTGATTCAAATCATTGTTGAAACACTGGTATCAGAAGCTGTTGTGCCTGGAGGCTATCAAAGTAGACTTATCATTACTGGCCAGGAGGATACCCTAGTCGAGATAGCTCCAGGTGGGGTGAACATAAGACGACAGGATCTCAGGACAACTCATGAGGAAGCCGATACTATTACAGTAGCACAGGCTATATATGCAGCCACAGAGGAGGGAAAACATGTGGTTATAGTGGCAGATGACACAGATATTTATATCCTGCTGTTATAACATTATTACAATGAATCACTAGATATTCCCATGTAACTACAGTCTACACAGATAACAAGAGCTTTTATTGATGTACACGCTACAGTCAAGAAGCTAAGAGACATAATTCCGGAACTCTTACCATCGCATGCTTTAAGCGGATGTGACACTGTGTCAATGTGCCATGGAATTGGGAAAGGCAAGATGTTGAAAGCTGTCAAAACTAGCCAGTGTAGCCTCAGCTTGCTCGGTGATGTAACTGCAGATATAGAAGATGTTATCATCCAAGCGAGAACTTTCATGTGTAGATGTTATAATGTGGTGAATGCAACAACAATGACTGATGCAAGGATAAAAGTCTGGGCAATAAGAGCTGGGAGAAAAACCACATCAAAAATTCCAAAACTATGTTCTCTACCACCTACAACAGAAGCCTTTAGGGAAAATGTAAAAAGAGCTCATTATCAGTGTGCCATTTGGAGACGAGCCCTTCAAGATCCCCCAAACATAGATCCCACTGAGTATGGATGGGTTAAGGACGAGGAAACAAAATCTCTTCAACCAGTGACACTTCCACTTTCAAGACAAGCTGCCCCAGATTATATTCTGAAACTTGTGTGTTGCTCTTGTTCATCAGAGACTCCATGTCGTTCCAAAGTGTGTGGATGTGTGGCAGCCAATTTAGCTTGTACTCTATTCTGTCACTGCCAGGGAAGTTCTATTTGTAACAATGAACAAACTATACCAACACAGGAATCAGATGATGAAGAAGAATCTCAAGAGTAATCTCCTTCCACAAAGGAATTCCACATAACATTTCTATAGTCCACCCAAAACCAACCACTTGGTTTATAGTAGTATATAGTTTGTTCATAATGTGGTGAACAAACCAATAAAGAACAAGTCTGCATGAATTGACCTAGTTGCTAGGCAACCATTTTAAATTCCGTTGATATAAAGGTGTGTAGTTACCAAAAATGCTGTATGTGTCTCATATACACATTTGTAGGGATATGTGCAATAAACTGCATGGTTGTTGCTCCAAAGTTGGGATTTTCTTGGTATTACTCAGTTGCTAGGCAGCCATGTTGCATTTTGTTGCTAGGGAGAATTTGCCCAATGCTGACACAGGGCCAGCAGGTTGAAATCCGTTATATAGGTAGAGGTCAATCTAAAACCACCTTAAAAAAAACTATGGACTCTGTTGCGAACCTAAACACAAGTTCTGCCGGACTACGCGTGTCTGAGTGTTGCTCAAAATACGTCTTCAGTGTAAGCATCTAGTTCAGAGAGAACACACGAAAAAAGTCAATAATTCGACAATCTCGTGATGTCGCATTCAAGTAATCTTGACATATTGACGAGTTTCGACGAAACGACGAGTCAAAACATCACAATCATGAGTATTTAGAGCATGAAATATCACGAATGATACACATATTAGCTAAAGATACAAGAATTATGAGTGGAAATTTTCATTGTCGAATCACAGATCTTTGTTGAGCGAATTTAGCGAAAGTCACGAGTTTCGCGGAGAAGTGTTTAACCGTATATTCAACGTAATCAAACATGTATTTTTGTTCATATTTATGGATTTTAAGTTTTTATATTGACAATACTAAAAAAACGTTATCTATTATTATAATTGTCAGTAATACATCACTGCGAACCGACTGTTTCATAGTGTAAACTTGTCAATTTTATAGAAGGTTGATGAATTGACTTCTGTTGTGAAAGTCATGGTTGTGGGCGTTTGCTCTGCATAAATCACTGTGCACAATTTCTAGCCATCTTTTTCCAGGATAATTCCTGAAAAACTATACATTGTCCGCAACAACAGGCAATTTTCCTTTCACTGCGAGATCCCCAGTGAAAGCGAATCAAAATACTAGCAAAAGTGACTCAACGCTGACGTTTCTGGGTATGTCAACGTGTTCACATGCTATACACATTTGCTGGTATGCAAATTGTTATGAAGTAAGCAAAATTGCATTAAGGTAGAAGTGAGGTTTGTACATATACTCGTAGCACAGAGACAATACATCTTAGACGCCATGATTGGCCGCCAAGTTCTCGTCGACAAAAAGAGATTACCACGACATTTATGCATGCTTTTTAGTCATCTCCAAAAAGCATGGTTTCATAGACCAGACACCCCATTTGAGAAGTCTCGTTATTTCTCAATCTCAACGAGATCTCGAGGATCAATTGCATAAACTATAGTTTGTTCAGAAACGATGTTGATCGTGTTATTTATAATATAAAATATAGAACACAGTAAAATCTATAAAACTACATTCATGTTAAAAGCTACTTAATGGTCAGAAAGACAGCTTTGATTAGATGAACAAATATCTTCAATGTTCGTTCAGACGTTTTATTACATTTTTTTATGAGTTTATTTTTTAAATTTCCCGCAGGGCAACGTAACGTGTCAGAATCAATGTATATTCCGAGTTATCATGATTATTATTTGTTAACAAAAGTAAATAATACGTGCTAAATAGTATTACCAATTTTGATTCTTCAAAGCATTGAACCACACGACTAAAGAAAATGTCAATGTTTCATTAACGCTTCGTTTCGTGTTGTTATATATCTAAGCATAAGTTACATTTTATTTATATATACTCGCATACGTCAGAAGTGAATACCTCACTTTTAGTGTCAATCCAAGCGTAGTGTGAGACGATGCTACTCTACTTGCGAAAATCAGGAGTGTCTGCTGACGTCACACTAAGAGTCAGTATAGCTGGATTATACATTTAGCACATGCACAATTCCTCGGTTCGCAAACATTTTGAATAATCGAACTATTGAATGATTACTAAGGTATGTATGAATGATCTGTACGGTATAGATACTTGGAAGTTTAATTATATCCGCATATTATATACCGGGGTACTATTGCAATATCATGGAAGTTATTACTTCAAAAGCCAATAATAATGAGTAATCGGCTAAGACGATTTACAGGCCAATATCAACACCCCGGTCATAATTAATATCAATCAACGATAATGTCTTGATCAAATTAAAACAAAGATTCTATCGTCCATGAACAAGTATCGGACATTAACATCGACAGTGTTATTGAAGGAACATACTCATTAATACTGTGTCACGCAAGATAGTCTCATGCTGTTTACAACATAACTTTCGCATCATTCATCATTATTTATGTTTCAATGGTCAACTAAACAACACAATGCTACAAATCGCGATTTACGTACGAGAGAAATATCTACTATATACATTACAATATTAAGGTATTGTGCTTCATCTCCTTTTTTACTAATCCCGACATTGAAGCGAACTGGAACAGTTCCATAAAATGGAATATTCATGAGGATGATAGTATTTAGACTGATATGTTTCTAATTTCTATTTCATGCTCAAACGTAACGATATAATGACAGATAAGCATTATCTCTGTGTGATTAAACATTACGCGCAGAAAAGCAAATTGTTGTGATATGCGAATATCAGATTGAAAACAACAATTATTTAGATAGTACAATGACAATAACTCATACAATAGCGATTGGAAGTTTATTTTGAACAAAATATCGCTAACTAACTATCACATCTTGCCGATCTCGAAAACCACCGACGGCAAATGCAAATGCGCGACCATCAACGCGCTTAGAAGTCACGCTTTATTAACAAAAAACTAGTACACAATTATAAGTGTAGTTCCGTAAAATCACGATTGCTCTGTCGATCTGATACTTAGAGCTGGTTGGTAATACAAAGATTATAACCTGATATTACTTATTCGTAAAGCTGGTTGCTATTTGGTCGTGGGCTGTGTTATTAAATAACCTTCGGTTCGTAGATAGTGTAGCGAATGACGTCACTCATATCATCCAGATCTAAATAAACGTTGATATTGACTGAAGTCAAGGACAATGCGCAGTGTCATCGACTCTTTCATTGTTTGTAACAGGTCATGTGTCCCGGATTTTATGACATTCGAATCCAGTGATACACAAAATGACGTTGGAGGCCAAAAAGACGCTGTTAATTATCAAACGATCATTCGACCACGTTTGACCAATGAAATTTGTGTATGGGGGTGGAGCAGCGTTAATAACAAGATGGTTCGGTGATAAACTCCTAATAAAATGTTCACTGAATATGGGTATATTGTATATTTGTAATGGTATACATAAGTATATATAAATGTCGTAAATTTAAAATGCGAATAATCAGTAATCATCAGATAGTTTCCAAAAATATCAAACCAATGTGCATGTGCTTCAATAATTTATCACCACCTTGCACACGTCAATGTATATAAATTTGACCCAATGACAAGTATTTAGTCTTTTATTTTTTGTATTCCCTCAATATTTAAAATTTAATAAACTGGTTCCGAGGCATGTGTTTAGTTGTGATGGAATATAACTATCACATGACGTCACTTTAAATAGGGAACTACTGACATATAGTAATATGAACACTGATGGACACAGATGCTGAAATATAATATTTTTTGATTAGGTTCTGAGAGGTTCTCGTCTTCCATTTTATGAACATTGTTCTCATCATTGGGCTCGAATAAGTTGCGATTATACATTATGTGAATTATTGCCTGGTAATGTTATAAATGTGAACTCATAAACCGACTAAACTATATTATTTGTTATTTTCTTAATTCCCTCATACATTTGATTATTCTGCAATGTTCTAAAAAAGACGTTTAATTCAGATAGGGGATGTCGATCATTTTACAAAACGTGGGTTCATCTTACTTTTTTGATTTGATATACACTAACGCCAATTAAGGTAGAGATGCAGTTTACCTGACAGGTATTTTAATTAGTTAAATAGAAATCCAAGATGACCTCCCTTGTCCACAAAACTATATTTATTTTCAGAAATTTTATTGTATGAATTTTAAAAATCTGTTAGTATTTTTTGTTTTTTATGGACACTATAGTTTGAAATATGTACAAAAATGTGCTTTTTTGGTCAAAACTGATTAAAAAAAATAGCTTCTAAACTATGCGTCTGTTTCCTGTGAAAATTGGTTTACGGGTACATCTAATTACTATGAAGAAAGTGCCGTCTTGAAAACTGTCTACCGGTTGTCAATTTTGCAGGGTAGCAGCTCAAATTTCACTACTTCAAGTTTATGCATAATTTAAAACCCAGGCTAGTTGTCTGTACGATTGTTGTAACACTGTTCAACAAAAAAAAAAAGCCCCGACGGCGTTTTGAAGATAAACACATTGTCAATTATTTGTGAACATTTCAAAACAATAGGTCAAAGCGTCTAGGAGCTTTTTTTTTTAAGTTATGGGATGGGCACTAAAAAGAAGCTAAGATAATTGCTAATTTGCATAACAATTCACTCAGTAAGAAGTTTGCTAATGCTCATAATTAAAATGGCTGTAACAGTTTCAAATTTAAATGTATTATCATTATCTAAAATGTTAAATATTGTGCATAATTTGGAGATCCCGTCATTACTTTTTTCACCGTGTTTCTTTTTTAATATTTATGTACAGCCTTGTTCAATCTTGCTAAGCATTCAAAAGAGAGAATGTTTGCACCTGTTATCTATACTTTAAAATCGTCTTTTGAGTATGTTCCACTATTCACAATTCTACAAAATGTTAACAGTCTATAGCCAAGACTGTTTGAATATTAAATTCAAAAATTCACTCCCAAGTGCCCACAAACCTGCATCTCTACCTTAAATTGGTTACAATGACAGTAATATTAAACGTTACACTTATTTGGAACACGTGTATGCATTTTTCGATGTATATAAATAACTAGGTGGATTATCAGACAGTTGGCGTATTTGAAGTTAAAACACGGATTCGTCTTATATATTTCTATGCACGACTATGTTGCATGCCTGTAATCGGTTCTACTGGAACTGAATGTGTATAACATTTGTTAGTCTGAACTTGCATGAAATGTGTCAGTTAAGATCGTGAATTAGTGTCCATCCCGTTCAACAAAATATAGACATTACAAAAAATACACTGTACTCCTACAATTAATTAAGTCATACTTCATGCTTATTCCGTTTTTTTTTTATAATCTCACAAACTAGCGTAAGCGGGGAAGGAAAGAAGAGACAAGGAACGACTTGAGGAAAGCATGATATTATTGTGCGAATAGCGGTTCATATTATTCCAGTTATCGAAACAATGTAGAAAGCATCTTCTACATCTATGAATCGTTTAAATGGCTGACATTCTATCTAATTTCTACGTACGATAGTTCATCCAAATTTCATCGTGGTGTACGTGCAGATCACGTTAATTCATAGTTGTCGCTGGGGATCTCAGAAACAGGCTTAGTAGTTTTGTCAAATAAGGCCGTGTTATCAAAAGTTTATGTTGCGTCATACATTGAGGTATGTACAACATACTCAATCCAAATTATTAATATGTGAAAAAATGTCAGAGAACAATTACCAAGTATTTATTGTTGTCGCGTATTTGATGGAAATTTTCAGCCATACATCAAAATGTTTAATACTTTTAAAA
Organism: Saccoglossus kowalevskii; assembly: GCF_978046115.1. Lineage (NCBI taxonomy): Eukaryota > Metazoa > Hemichordata > Enteropneusta > Harrimaniidae > Saccoglossus > Saccoglossus kowalevskii. The sequence continues at coordinate 43,578,450 of NC_140645.1, read as the reverse complement.
ATATCTTTCCTCAATACATATTAATGTGTTTGTCAAAGCATCACATATGTCACGCCGTGTCGTAATCGATAAAGGTCCCACGTGACGTATACATCGCGTGTGAAGAACATTGTTTGCTTAGACGAAATTTGATCAATGTCTGCATTGCGACTGTGTTTTAACATTGTTAACATACCTAATTATTCATTGTTATAAGTGTTCTTTACTTGTATAAGCTTATGGTATTGTTACTTATATTTTGCTTCAGGTGATATCAAGTAAAAACTTCATAATGGCGAACAGTACGATGATTTATAACAGTAACATCACTACTACTGAACCACCCGTAAACGTTACCAGCCTATTTGGATGGGTAGAGTTATGTAAGGTTATCCTGTCTATTCTTGGAGTCGTCGGGAATCTTTTGGTCATTGCAGTTTTTACCAGTGTAAAGAGGCTTAGAACAACGACAAATTATTTTATAATCAGTTTGGCCTGCGCCGATTTTATCTCCTCATTGACAATTCTACCCCTTCCAATCCCGAGTTACATTCCATCAAATCTAGCCGGGGAGCTCTACTGCCGTGTCATCTACTCCACCGCCTTCTTGTGGATCAGCTTCAAGGCTTCGGTTTTCAATCTTGTTGCTGTTACCATTGAGCGCTATTTTGCTATTGTGATGTCGACCAAGCACAAGAAGATATTTACTAAACGTAATTGTCATATATTCATTCTCATCGTTTGGCTGTGCGCCGCAACTGTAGAAAGCCTGGCTTTTTACATATTTCCATACGATTACACTCTCCGGTCATGTATAATCTGGTGGCCAAATGAGAATTACCGACTGGCTGTTGGCGTCCTACTCTACCTTGCATCGTTTCTCATTCCCGTAATCATTCTGTTGATTGTTTACACAAGGATCCTCGTGTTTTTGAAGCAGCATGCCAAAGCTATGCTGTCTCGCAACGAAAACAACAGCCCGGCATATTCCCTCTTGAAGGCGCGGGAAAAAGTGGTAAAAATGTTATTTATAGTGGTGATAACATTCACAGTTTGTTGGGCACCAAATCAGACGTTATTTTTAGCGTTCAACTATGGCGCACCGCTGGATCACTATGCCACGTACTATCAATTTTTCATAATCCTTGCATTCTGCAACTCTTGCCTCAATCCAATGATTTATTCATTTAAAAACAAGCAATTCAGAGATGGGTTGCAAATTGTGTTCTGCAAGAAAACAACAAAAATACTACCTGGAAGTTCAGAACAGACACAAGCCCAAACAGTGCACACCGTCGACCACAGTGTTTGAGGAGACGCGTTAAATCTGTGATAATATTGAAAACTGTCATGAAATGAACTATTGCAATGTTTGATATTTGTGTTTATAAAATGAGTTACATGAGCGTTTTCACCCAGGTAGATTATAGCGGTTACAATTTTTGTACAAACTGAACTACATTATAACGGCAGAATTAAAGTCACTCCGGGTCTCGTTACTATGCGATCTTGTGTCGTAGGCGCCTTTGGAATCACATATCCATATACAGTATGTAGTAACTTTTCATAGCATGTAGTCTCGTGTGTATATCTATTTTAATAAGGATAGTTGTTGCGTATAATGTAGTTTTACGTATATTGAGTATTATGACATAGTAAGATTACCAGCAATGTTATCATCCAAACCACTTGGGGGACACAGTAGATAATACATAGTATAATGAAGTCGTATATTTCACTAACTAACATTTAGAATATATGTCTTATTAAGGTAGAACGCTACACAAAAGTAAAATTATTGTCATTTTCTTTACTTTTATCTATTTGATATGTCAATTGGTACAGATTAGGAAAACGAAATGAAAATATGTGGTCACCATAAATAGTCCGTTTTGTCTGTTTTAGGGCACTTCAACTATGGCCAGAAAATATCTCAATATCTCTGTTTTTTCTTGGTGACATGTGGTGAAAAATATATAGTGTCTCACAAGGTACCTTTTTGCTGTCTAGAAGTATTTAAAATTGACAATATTTTAGTAGTTTTTTTTTTAAACTTGGAAATGTATTTTCATCGGCGTCTATGGAAATTACTAGTAAAATAGCATTTTATTCGTTCGATTTTAACTTTTTTCTCAAAAATCAGACTAACAGTGAACCAAAAAACTTCACATACTGTTGACCGATACTAATACCATTAGTTGTAGACAGATTTTGACACAGAAATTGCTACTGCTATACGCGCTAAAATATGCGCACAACAAAAACTAACGAGTAGCATTCTACCTTAAGTGGTAGAACGTTAAACTACAATGATCATGCGAAATATACGTATCTCGGGAATGTAGATGTAGATTATAAACACAACACAGTTTACTGGGATTGAATTATTTAGATATTGAGTGTAATTGAGAAAAGTGTACGTGACACTGTCAATTAGACTACGCTAGCTACAATGTACAAGATGTATTATGTTTAATATTGTCAAAAATAAGCACGCTCTATAGTGAATATAGCACTAATACAGATGTTCATGAGCTTGAGCTTAGTTCATTTTAAAATGAGCGTTAATAATAATCGCAAGTTATATTATACATTCTGTCGACACAAGAAGCATTTTCTGTAGATGCTTCCAATGCAGTTCAGGGAAAATATAGTTACAGTAAAAGTGTTTTTTTTAGCACTACAGTGACAACTGAAAATTGCAAACAAATGATGAACAAGAGAAGATATTTTGGTCATTTCGTGTTTTGAGTATTTAATTTTTATATTTAATAATGTAATTGTACTTTGACAAACTAATGTTGCAAAATAACGTAATTAGAATAGCAGCACTAGCACAAGAAATAACACTCGGCCTGCCATTAAATATAAATGTGATATGTTATTATTATAAATATTAATACTGTTATACAGAAATATTTCAGCTAGTGATAGTATATTCTTTATCTGTTTTAAACATTTAATTAGCTCACATAGTGGTTCTGTTTCGTTTCACTCGTATACTGGAGTAACTGATTTTGCTTCTCCTCATCACTTTTAATGAATTGATAAATGTGAAATGAATAGTGATGTGGTCTTTAAAAATAGAGGATGAATAGCACTATGATTTTATTGACCCTGAAATTAGGGCTTGTCTTTTTATTACGTTTATTGAACAATATATATCATAAGTGTAGTCGTTAATTGTGTTGTCTTAACGATGTGGATATAACACAGGGTATATAACAATTTAAATTGAATTAAATGCTTTAAATGAGATATACCTTATCTGCTTGATTGGTTTATGTTGTTAATTTTGAATAATCAGCTATGTTAATTGAGTGGGTTTAAACATAATCGTGAAGCCATAGCTACATGTAGATCTTACTGCTTCGTTTGTTTATACACTATTCTTATTGATAACAAAATAGAATAATATTACAAATTACGACTCAAATTCAACTATTTATACAGCGATATTCAATGACAGCAAGTAATCTAAAAAGTCACGTGCAGGGTGGCGATAGTAGTATCATTATTGAATAACGTTTTGTAGTAAAGTATCGACACTTTTCAAACTGTACTCAAGATACATTGCCTAAATGCCAATTTCAAGTGCAGTAATGTCCGCTTTTTGTTGTATTGTTGTGGTGCTCCGTATTCTCTTCCTGCTATGATTTGAACGTTTCATACAACAATTATACATGTGGAAAAATTGCACCGTAGTAATGTGGTGAATCACGTTTGATTATGTCGTGGGGGGTGTTTGTACTCCATCTCTTGTGCCTGAACACAAACATGTGGTCGGTGGACTAAAACATACCGATTAACATAGTCCCATCAAAATAGACATTGCTAATATAAGATCATGAACAATCTTTATTAATATGTTTTGATACAATAATTAAATAATAATTCTGGTACAATAATGTAACATCTGATATATTAACAACTATAATTAAATATTTATTATATAAATTTTACTATTCATAAAAGACAAACACAGATATTTGAAAACATGAATTGTGCAAACATTTTGTAGATCAGTTTAATGGGCGGGTAATACTTAGTCAACTGTTTTGTTGCGTGCATGTTTTTGTGAATGCTTGCGTATATTTTCCTATGCAAAACGTTCGACAAACATTGATATCTATCTCAAATAGTATTGATTCAACGTTGTTGCAGATATCGTGAGTGTGTTGGCTGATATAAATGTCGTTTTACGCTTACGATGTTTATATTAAGAAAACTATTGATTGTAATCATGAATATACGAATAAAGTGTACACCATGTTTATGAATTTACACTCCTCTCATCAGTTGTGTATTTCTGTCGGATAGGTATTTTAAGTGTTGTGTGTACCGGAACAAGTAATTAAGTATCACAAGAATAGTAATGTTGCATGTTTACTGTTTAAATAGTATTACATACCTGTACATTACCTTGATGTATCCAATTCTAATATATGCTCTCTGTGTTAACTGGTAATCTTGCTCAGGTACATGGTGGCATGACAAATGTGTATCCCTTTACTTTCAATAATGTTGATCTATTCTTACTTACTGGTTAGTGGTCGCCATGGCAACCATCGTAGTTACGCATCAGTCCAAAAGTTAATCAAAAAGAGACAATAACAATAATCTGAAATAACATACAGTATAATCTTGAGTTTATTAACTAGTCATTGCGCATGCGTGTTACCTTTGTTATATTCATAGTATGAACACACATTGGTATGTGTTTTGAATAGGAATTCTTTTCACTTTAATATTATCTGACATAGATTTAATTTTCGTAATGCTTAGTTAGTATAAGGTTCTTACGAGAATATCACAAACTATACATGGAGTCAGTACGATGATCGTATTGACCGACATGTAGCGGGGTCCTTGTGGGTACATGCTTCGCAGTATTTTCTTTGGTAAGCGTATTATTGTTAAGCATATTTTCCTATTGTACCGATAATTTGGTGCGTTGTAACAAACTGAAATGACGGAGAATATGATGTAATTCCGCACGATCATTTATGCTCGGTGATTTGATTTGATTCGATTATATTCCAGTCATACGGGGACATTGTTACTGCGTCCGATGTAAACAAAGACATAAGTTTGAATGTGACGTAAATGTAGCAAACATTTCCCAAATTATAAAATTACGCCATGCTCTAGAACTGATGAGTGTTTGGTATGAAAGTTATTTTCACGAGTGATACAGTGCACATATAAACCGGATCATGAGTCAAAATTAGATTCATACTCCACGCACGTACGTTATTAAGGCGAATGGAGCGTCCATCAGTGTAATTATTCGGACCAGTGAGTCAATCCTAATCATGACCAGTGTACACAGAAGACAATACTCTTTAAAAGCAAGCATTCCCGGTATGACATCAACGAAATACGCAAGGGATACATCGATAAAGTAAATGCGACACTGATTGTAAAGAGTTATCTGCACGCACTGTTTTTTTATCGAAGGCGACTTGTAAAAGAAAACGGTGATATATGGAAATTACATGAACGAGTCGTCGTTTATCTATGTGAAATGGATTTGGTTCACCATCCCATTAGGAACGAAGCGTGTTGTGCAAAAGGGTAACGTTTTACTGAACTGAAAATAATGGCGTATGGATTCTCATTTTCGATACAATTATTTCATGTGTCATCAATGAACCATTTATTCTATTATCACCTGAATACATGTAAAGGCAAGCATGAAAGCACAACTGAATATTTCTAACATGTTGTTTATCGTTATTGCCAACTGATCCATGCACACGTTTGAATGATCGTTGATAATATAACACATTTTGTCTTTGTTTCGTTTTGTATTAGCGAAATATTATATGTAAACTATCTTGACTTTCCATATTCATATTTTTATAGGCGGGTGTATTCTCTTACTGGACGCGTACGCTGTGAAATTTGTACTAAATTACCACACTTTGGAAATGGTATCATTCTCTCATGATTTCATCATGAAAGTTTATACCTTTAATGGAAAGTCTTTTTTGTCGTAATTGAAATGTATACATTGTCTTAAAAGTACACAGACCTACATAACAACAAAATATAATTACCTAAGCGTTGATTATTGGAATATCAGTGCATAGGTATTTTAACAGTATAGCGTCAATTGTGCTGTTAAATGTGTAATGACTGTATAGAAACTCAACCCACCAAGTTCCTCACTTGTATAGTAATGTATTACGGTTAAATTCACTGTCTACCTATGCTTGTATTTGTAGTATCTGCTTCTGTTTTCGTTGACTTGTTATGATGTAATAAATTTTACACTTGGACCTACAATTGGGTGTGGTGTAATGCATATAAACTCGACATGCACTGTCCGTATTGTAATTCTCAAATAGTTTACTCCGTCAAAGTCGTATCTGTGTACGTGCCCACAGACAGCAATACATTACATTAATGGCGCCGTGAACACCACGCAAAATGTGTGAACAAAGGTAGGACGACCCAACTGAGCCTCATCTGTTGCCGATCCGCTCCGCTAAGATTGTCCTTAAAATCACTTTTGTGTTTGTCTGTGTTTTCCGGTGTTTCACGCATTAATTCTTCTGTGATTTTTGACTTGGCTCAAACTTGGCAGGTGGGTCACACCTTCACCCTAGTTATTAGGAAAAATCTGAAAGAAAATTGGCCAACCGTTGCCATAGACATGTATTTAGTGGTAGTTCATATTGACACATAACACGTTACTGAAATGCGTGAAATAGTAGTTATTGGGTGTATTCAAACTAAAATAATATGTTGCTTATGAAATATCATGTATAGTGAGTAAGCAGCTGAAATATATAACATTGTATAATATATATATATAATATCGCCCAACCCTTTAACGGCTGTTTCTGTGGGCGTTCTACACATACAAGTACTACTCTGTATGTGTTGTGTACACCAAATAATATCCCTTGGATGTGTACAATCGGTAAAGCATCCTTTCATCGTCGAGATTTACTATTCCGAAAGGTGGATAAATTCGGTTATTTGTCAGAAATAATCAACCGTAAACGGAATACTGAATGGTGTAGAGACAATAGACGATAAATTGTATCCGGAACACATATTGTCCTTAAATTGTAATGGTCGCTATTAGTTAATGTATGCTTGATGAACTGCCTTTTAGGCATATTAGTTTATACAATGTATGAAATGTGTGACAGGGGCTGAGTAGTTAATGAAAAGAATTGACAGATTATGTCGGAGAGTGCACAAAATACAGTCAATAATAGTGAATCGTTCACTGCTCTTTTGCATATATTATTCGATATATTAAGTTTCCTTTAGGAGCGAGAAAAAAAAAACGTTGAGTTAACAAGTAAATAGAGTCTCAGTAAATGCAGTATCACAGCCATTTTCGTTTTTAAATTGTTGTGACTGTATTGTAGACAAAATACTAAATGGCATATTGCCGAACATAACGCTACACTACACTACACTACACTACTAATACACTACATGGGATTAGTAGATGTTTTCAGGAAGTTAAATTGATAGCATTAATTTTCAGACGATATTAAACCATATATCTTAAGAAATCATAAATTCCAGACTCACTACATATATCTTGATTGCATTTGATTGAAACATTCCTCGTAAATTACCTATTATTGAATAGTTAAATCGCTTTATGTAAGTTAACCTATTATTTAATAGTTAAATTTCTATATGTAAATTAACCTATTATTTAATAGTTAAATTTCTATATGTAAATTAACATATTATTGAATAGTTACATTGCTAATATGCTAATATTATTGAATAATTACTTTTCTATATGTAAATTAACCTATTTTTGAATAATTAAATCGCTTTATGTAAATTAACATATTGAATAATTAAATCGCTTAATGTAAATTAACCTATTATTGAATAGTTAAATTTCGATATGTAAAATAACCTATTATTGAATAATTAAATCGCTTTTATTTACATTTTGAAGATCAAGAAATCGAGTCTGCTAAACGAGTACTATACTCCTTGTGTGAAAACACTATTCGTTCTAGTCGCTATATTGAACGTCAAGGACAGCACAAGAAACAAAATAATTTGCAAGATATATTAACGATGCTTCATAAAGCTGACGGGAATGATTTACCCTGCTTTGTTGCAAAAAATCTGGCAAACCTGCCTCCTATTGACTTTACACACGTTGATGTATAAGTAATTATGCAGGACATTAAGTTATTACGTGCAGAGTTAAAACAACTAAAAGATGCGATTCCATTGAGTCTGGCGTGTGATGACAGCGTTGTAAAGTTAGAAAAAGAAGTTGGTGCACTCCGTGACGAGAAAGCCCTTTTAAAACTAAATTGTCGCTGTGACAACGAAAAGCCGTTAAGAGATTGCATCACGACGCTTGAGCTTTCTAAGATGAATGTGGTTACAACTCCCGTCGATAATGGATACGATTCTCTATTACGTAACAGTTTAAGTGACTCTATTGATGCAGTAACTGGGGCTAATCCTTGTGATCAACAGGCAAGTACACCTGCTCGTACCAGTATTCAAACCAAGAAGAAATCGATATCTTATGCTAATGCTAATAATAAAGCTTACACGGTAGATGGGACAAATGAAGTATCAAAACCAAGTTTTGAAGTACGTGGACAAGGTATACGAGTCACCCCACGAATGAACTCTGTCGACAGTATGAACGGTTTTACCACTGTGGAAAGACGAAGCCGGAAACGCTCCCAGGCAACAATCGAAAAATGCCAGAGACTGCTCCCAATTGAAAGTTCGAATCTTACGCATCCTTTGTGATTACCGTACCACATAACTCTATTCACAAAGTCTTTACGCCCTCTTCATGGCCTGCTTAATTAAGATGATGAATAACAACTTAACTATCACTTCATATATATATCTGTGGCGGTGCCAAACCATTTGTTGAAAACGTCAAAGATCTATGTTCTAACTGTGATATATGTCTACTACAGGAGCACTGGCTCACACAATCTGAGCTTGAATATTTAACTAAAATTAGTGAAGATGTCTACGCTGTTGGAGAATCTGTCATAGATGAGGAATCGGGAATACATGTTGGGCGCCCGTACAGAGGTGTGGCAGTACTGTGAAGGAAAACACTTGGACTCACAGAAATTAAACGTTACAATGATTCTCGGTTACTAGGATTAGAAATAGAGAATATGGATAGTATGTTGACTATTATTATTGTGTATATGCCTACTGACAGTGGGGACAATTACCATGGATACATTGAATATCTACACAGGTGGTTGTATTGATGACACAGTTTCTAACTGTGTACTCGTCGTTGGGGATTGGAATGCTAAAGTTAATTTAAAGTTCGGTAAAGAATGTTATTTTTTCTGCACAGAAAACAGTCTCAAATGTTCATGAAACGACGTTGTCTTTTGGCGCACTAAAAATAACTTCACGTATTACAGTGAGGCTCACCATACCACGTCTTCTGCTCATGAATCTATTAGTAACGTAAAAATACTGCACGATTACATTGGATCGGATCATTTCCCACCGAGTATTACATGCAACTGTGATTATCTACCAAATTATGAATATTTAATTGATACACCGTTAAAGCCTCGTATAGACTGGTCTAGTGCAAGTAAGTCTGCTATTCACAAATATGTACAACAGACGGAAGTTATGCTGTCCTGCATTTCTATACCTCATGATGTGTTATCCTGTCGTGATTCTGCTTGCCTTGATGCAAACATCGATTGGCAATTGATAAATTATATGATGAAATTGTTAATGTTTTGAAACAGGCGGCTATTAATTGAATACAATCAAAGGCACCAATTAAATCCAAGTGTGTACCAGGATGGAATGATTATGTAAAAGATCATCACACAATTGCTTGCGATGCTTTTCTGTTATGGAGTAACAATGGAGGACCTAGGCAAGGTCCATTGTCTGATTTAATGCGTAAAACACGAGCTAAATTTAAATATGTTTTGCGATTCTGTAAAGATAACGAAAGCAATATGAGAGCTGATGCTCTTGCTAGTAGTCATCTTGATAAAATGTTTTGGGAAAACGTGGGTAAGCAAAATAAGTCTTCACAATATTCACTATCAATTAATAGGTTGTAATGGCCACAAGAATAATGCTAATATGTGGGGAAAACATTATGCAAATCTACTATCATGTGTATCGGACAACAAGGACGAACAATATGTAAGAAGCAAACTTCGGAATGTCAATTCATCACAGGACATGGTTGTACGTCCAACGGAGATCCTATGTAGCATACAAGAACTTGCTGTTGGAATATCGACTGGTCCCGATTGCATTTCTGCCGAGCATATTAACATGCACATGGCAGTGTTCTCATATTGTTTTCATTATTATTCATCGCGGCGCATTTTCACGGCTATTTACCGCCTAATATATTAGAAACTAAGTTGGTGCCGATTGTGAAAATACAAATTGTGATATTACTGGCGCTGAAAATTATCGTCCCATTGCTACTGATACTGCTATCTCGAAGCTGTATGAGAATCTAATTTCGTACGAGTGACCTTCATAACCGTAATGATAGTCCTGTATTTTTTATGTTTTTTATATGCTTAAAAAGCTTTCGACCGTGTTAACCACTGGTGTTTATTTCCCAAGTTATTGCATAGAGGCGTTCCAATGTTTATTATGAGAATTATTATGTATTGGTATCGTAATCAACAGTTTAAAGTACGATGGGGATCTACTTTCTCAAAAAGTGTTCATACTTTAAATGGTGTTATGCAAAGCGGTATTCTATCACCACACCTGTTTACTGTTAAATAACGCGTCAAATGAAGTCTTTTTATGCAAGAGCCATCTATTTGGTACGTAATTTTGATAAGTGTTTTGTTCCATTTAAGTTGACTCTATTTAAAACTTTCTGTACAACGGTGTATTGTTCGTATTTATTGACTGCATTTTCCAAAGCTAATCTAAATCTTGTGCGGGTTGCTTATAACAACGCTTTCTGCGTTGTATTTTATGTCAGTCGTAACTTGAGTATTTCTGATTTTAAATGGCGTCCCCTACTTTTTTAAGTATTCTGCCCAAGCTGGCTTTTACACAAGATTGTCTGTTAATGAGAATTGTTTAATTGTGGCAGCCATGTCTATTGGCATGTTGAGGGAGAGCAACTATTGGAAAAGATTTTTTTCTGATATTTATAAGGCACCCTATTCTAATTTCTGTTTTGCTGTTGTGTTTTTTGTAAATTCCAACTTTTTGTTATGAGCTGGTTCTCGAAATAAAAGCTATTATTATGATTATTATTATTATTATTATTATTATTATTATTATTATTATTATTATTATTATAGAATGGGTAAATTTCTATATGTAAATTAACCTATTATTTAATAGTAAAATTCCTATATGTATATTAACCATTTTATTGAATAATTACATACCTATAAATATATAGTTATAGGCAGTCACAATTTCAATTTATTTACAGGGGTACCTTTCTGTTTGATTTCATAGTATTAAATATTATTTAATATGCTCGCTCCTCACTGCTTACATCCCCTTTTCTGCGTGTTCTTTTTTATTTGTTATCCGGCGAACGTGTCAGTGTGTGTCAGGAGAAACACGAGAAATTTGCACCATCCCATGCAATGTCTGTTAGAAGCCTAATTATCCATCCATCCATTAATTGCAGTCTTCAGAATAACTTCGTTAGAGACGTACTTATCACGTTCCAATTTTAGAATGTCAGAAATTAAATAATAGTTTTATTTAGATAAAAATTCAAAGTGTGCATTAACAGTCGTGGGGAACTTTACGAAATACTTCACAAGAGTAAGCGAGAGTGTATGTCATTCACAACAATACTCTTTCAGTGAGCTGTTGGTTTGCAAAAAAGAAATCTGCTTCTACAACATCGTTGTTAATTGTTCCACTACAACAACTAAATCAATGTAACAACGTATGATATATGGAATATTAATCGGTAAATTTGTGATATCGTGTTAATTCACTAGTGACCTTGGTATTTCGACAATCTTTTAAATGAAAACATAATTTCTCGTAATATAACTAAGAAACCAATACACGAACTTTAATTGGTAATTTATACTGTATGTCTATCCTTATATTTGATAATAAAAAAAGACAAATTTAAAAATATTTTGTTGTAGACTACTCGTCATGTATACAAAGAACTTAGATTGGACTGGGCTGGTTATAATATCTTTTTCGAAGGACGAAGTTTGACACACAAACAGACGAGTTTCTGATTGACGTGATGCAGAATGAATACTTCCGTACTAGTATTAATAAAGAGAAATATTCAAATTGACTGAATGTCGAATATTACTTGAACAATCTTTTATTGAATAACTAACTAAGTGTTATGAAATCGACTGAAATGTGATTGCAGCGTGACCTTCAGAGAACTGTTAATGGTTCAATGGGAAAACACTAATTGGATAACACGGTTTTGTTAGTTTGGATGATTTGCTAGCAGCATGAGATACAAGTACGTAATCTGCTTGCAAGTCGAGTTGTGCCACATAATTGTCGTTTGAAGTATGTGACTCGCATAAACAGTTTTCAGGTTGAAAAACGACAATCAAGTTCATCAATTTACTACATAATAGTTTATTGGATTATATTATTCCTGTAATTTACATAGTAATAAATAAATACTATAGTAGTCTACTCACCTTTAATAAAAAAAACATTGGTTTGACTAACGTATGTGGAAACACAAAAAATCTAATCATCTAATCGCACATTTTACTACCTCTGAAAATAAAACCACCAAAAGGAATGATTGATTTAATAATGAATAACCTTGGGACTTCTAGTAATACTGATTAAAAATGTCTTCCTGTTGAAGTCAAGCATGCCCACTGACAGTAAATGAAACTGGCAGTACATGACACCGAGAACTAGGTCCGTTGTTTATCTTACCCTAACGTCAATAACATGGTACATGTAGTATTAATTAAATGAATATTTCTTGCAATAATGTGTTGTTTACAAAATTATTAATTAATTCAAATTAAAAAGAAATTTCAACGGAAAAACCCATTAACACAACTGGAAAAAATAAACAATGCATAAAAAAACATACAAATACAAGAATAAGCAGATATACATCAAAATACCAAAGTAACAATAAAATTGAAAATGAAAGAAGAAAAAAATATCAATATTACATATAAATGAAATGTCATTAAATGTCATACACCTTAAAAGTGACGAAAAATGGTTTGCGTCTCCAATATCTATTTGGAACATAAAAGACAGACAAGATACAAAGAAATAATTATATGCCAAACTCTGGTTTTCTTGGTATTGAATCTGTATTAATATGTCTATCACATGACAATTTGTTAAATTCAATTATGTATGTGCATGTTAAGGTGCGCTTTTTCAAAGAATCATGACACGTACAAACATTGACACACGCCATGAGCATCACTAATTACTCAGTCTTCAGCAAGGAATCTACATTACAAAATAAATATTTCTTTTTGTTTTTGGTTTAGTCAAGACACGTGAATACGTCAATACCGCTAATACTTAATAAATAGCCTAGGTGAGATACGATTCACGACTTTTACCACGACAAAAATGAGAAAGATTTGCCATGGACATGATAGTTTTAATATTCATGTTTTCAATCAAATAGATCAGTTAGAAGCTATACCTGCTGTGGTTGACTGACATGTAAATTCGCACATTACTTTTACAATGTACAGTGTACTCCAGAATCCAAATAAGCTGGTTGGCGGTATAGTTTGAATTCATTTGCATAGACATATAGCATTTATATTTAAAAAAATGTTTCACGTCACAATTTATTTACACACTTTCTGTCTACAAATAACCATCTTTTGAAACAAAGAAATGAATATTATAATTTGCAGTCATTGAATTCAGCATCAATATTTTACGCAATGTTCTGTTCGATTTATAAAGCAAGCACAACAAATGCTGGCTGATAATGTACAAAATAAAACAACCCGCAAATTTGTTTTTATTTTTTGCATCATTAGGTACCCGTGCCGACAGACGGTACGATTGATGTACACATATACGAACAGCGAAGTTCTGTTTTGCACGCAGTTGCTTTGAAATGGAAGAAAAAATACTAACAACTTTTTCGGCAGCCATGTTGGATGTTTTACCGTTTTCCGAATTCAGTACATACACATAAATAAGGCACTGTTCACCTGTGCAACGTGGATGATGAATCGATACAGCGCCAACAACGACGGGTGGCCGCCGGCGTCCGACCAAGGTGGGGCAAGCGGTCAACAGAGTTTTCATGCTGCAAATTCACCGAACGTTGTAAATACTGCTAGAATTTCAATTTCTAGTTCGAGTTTACATGCAATCAGCTAATATTTGTGTCTATTGTCAGTATATAGATATCTTTAGCTCGTATTTACTTTCTACTTTTATGATCCGAAGACGATTATTAAAAACACAGCTGCTATTAAAACTACAGAATTCTAGTAGTGTATGTTACGCCATCATTGCCGACAATGAATAAAAAACAATTGACACATAAAAATCGTCTCGTTGCTTACTCGTTCACGATTGCCAAGATAAACTTGATAACTACTTGATCAATATCGAATAAAAGGTTGGGTGACTAGTCTACAATGGTAGCCGCTCAGCTGACGAATGTACACGTTGGTGGGTTGAAGACTACAGTCACGGTACTGCCCATCTCACCGAAAAAACTGGTTACATAATATAATTGTATTCTTGATTCTTCATAAAAATGCACACAAATTTATTAATAACATTCCATTACGCCAGAAAAAGTGCATATAATGAATATTAATTTGAACACCTGCAAATCAATTAAAGATTGTCACAAATAATAACCACTTAATTGGATAAAATGTCAATATACTGAAAAACAAATATTTTACGTAATTGTGATGCATTTTCACACATAATTGATATGTCTACTCCCAATGAAGTTGATTCATGGGTGTATATGGAGCAACAACTAAAGCAACGTTTTCCAAAGAATTACGGGATCAGATGGCTACAATAGCACAATGCATTCTGGCGAATATAGTATATTGTAACTCTCTCGTCGTAATAATAATTTTGACTGTTTTGTATAAAGTGTATTTCCACTGATATTAAAATGTAAAATATATAATTATTCATCCCTTCAGCGAAAATAAATTCAAGTCAAAATAATGGACTCTATAGTGAGAAATTTAAGCAATTTTATAGTTGTTAATAGTTATTTTGCTGTTGAGAGACAGCATCATTCCTATAGCTAAAAAAACATTTAGGTTTTTCAGTGCCGAGGACAGGTCTGGTGGTAGCTGTGACTAATGTCGTAAACACAGCTCAAATATGCTTCGTTTTCAAAGAATAATGTAGTTAAAGGCATGATATTCGAAACTGGGAGTAGATAGAAGTAACGTCCGTGACGCGCTATTTCTTTATTGAGAATAAATTATCTCACGAATAACTGCTTCAAACAATCCATAAATGAATGACGCTTATTGTAGTATAGTGCATATCAGGCCATTTCAGCCGATCTCAAAACATAATGCGACAACTACAGCTATAATGATGTAGATCATTCTTTATGTTTGCTACTTTGCAGCATAACTTCCTCACATAAGTGCAGTAAGAAAACTACGATGTAAATTATTAATATAACGTTATAAATTCCAATGCATTCACCATGTTCGGTGTCATAAAAGCGAAAAAATAAATTTTGAATACTTTCAGCCGACGGTTACCTCAACAACATATCGCCATCTATCGACGATAGGGACCATGCCACAAGCCCCGCAAGAAGATATAAATACACAAATATAATAAAAATATGCAAGACAGTATGTGTACATATAACTTTGCTGTTTTTATTAGTATTATCAATTGTGCATGCCATAGTCTGATTTGGTAATCTCAACCGACGCAGTCCATGGTCTACAACAAATGCAATGCCTAACAAAACCTATCATTGTTCGTGTCCAAACAAAAGAGATTGCGGATGTACTGGTGCAGATATAAAAAATTCTGAAGACGTTAGCTTCATTGTAACGTATGTACATCAGAATCAGCTAGAAAGAATCTGTGAATCGTTTTTATGTATATGATAGTTCATAATTCACACTAGTTCAAAATCGATGTAACGTTACATACAACTTTCATGTGGTCACGTGACTGCTATTTATTAGATTTAAATGAGTAGTGTGAAGAAAGTGACAATTTGTTTATTGTAAAATGTCAGCTCTATTTTGGATATTTTTTTCTTTTCTTTTAAATTTATTGTTTTTGCCTTTTCACCAGAAAATGTTGTTCGTTTTTACATTCAGATAATGAAATCTTTAGAATGCGTGAACAAAATCGCCATGACTGTTATTGTTATAGATATTTCCTTTACCAATACAAAGATATACACTAATTTGCATATTAAAAGATAAATGGTGAAGTTGCTGCATTATTGTTTTATATGAAATCGTCTGTACCAATATTTTGACACCCAGTGAATGTTCGATGATATGTAAGCATACTTGACTGTGTGATTTATTGATTAATTAAAATATACGGAAAAATGTAATTTAATCATCATAACAATGCGAGATGTTAATTTCGATAACTGTTTTAAGCATGTTCCATTTATAAAATTCCATTGTATACAAGGTACTCTCTAAAAATGTTGATTGAAATATGTCAAAAATCTCTACTAGATCCTTAAACGAAAAGTTTTCCAAATCTTCTTAATGTGAATATATTTCCAAATAAAGTGTTAACCAATTTAAAATTTTTAAATTTTACCGCACATACTTTCTCGCTTGTTTTTTTGAAAGTGTACAAGGATTACCAAACTTTGCCAGAAATATTCCGTGTTTCATGTCAAGCGCTCAAGCTAATGAAACAATACCTGTAGCTTCTGAAATCTCACTCGACATCGAAGAGAGATTCTCTCCTGGATATGAGTGAATCAATGTTCCAGCGGAGGTACAGTTTACAGCAGTTATTATAGCATCGTCAATTGCAGTATGTGATGTTGTCATAGCAACAGCACCATGAAGACATCTGAAGTAGTTGTGCGCTTCAAGCATCTGAGACTGTAAGACCGCCATACCTCCGGTTCTTATTTTAGATTGGTTTGGTACTTGACATTGACCGCCAGCGAGCCATAATCTTCCGAATAATCAATGAACGAAGAAAATTATCATTATACATCTGTCACCACAACGCCATAAGCTACAACGTGCCGTAATTTTTCGATATTTTACGGGGTATTTGCGAATTCCAAATATGGATTGCTTACGCGCGTAAGCGTCCCCTAATAATAAAAACAAACATTGCCGGACT
This sequence comes from Saccoglossus kowalevskii, assembly GCF_978046115.1. Classification (NCBI taxonomy): domain Eukaryota; kingdom Metazoa; phylum Hemichordata; class Enteropneusta; family Harrimaniidae; genus Saccoglossus; species Saccoglossus kowalevskii. The sequence continues at coordinate 43,561,164 of NC_140645.1, read as the reverse complement.
CCACAGTTCTTGTATCTGTTCTAAACATTTTGGATTTAGGCACTCCCATGGTGTATCAATAGAAGGAAACGATGTATAATAATAAGGTTATTACGAGAATAGCTAACTCCCGACATGAGGATGAGACTATTGTTATTTTCAGTTATTGATACCGAGTTCAAAAATAATATACATTTCACATATTTACAAATAAAATAATAAAGTAGAAAGATAAATAATCAGTTAATGATTCAAGCCTGTTAACACAATTCAAACTCTGTATTCAGGTTAAGTTAAAAAGTAATGCAAAAGGATCCGATCGAGCTACTAGTGTTTCATTTATTTCGGTTTCATCAATGTGTTCACAGTGTGGAAAAATATATTTGTGCTTCACACCATGTGCCACAAAGTCAACAAGACGCGCAACCGTTCCGTAACAATCCATAATGCTTTAATATTTCGTACCAGAATCTTGATCATAATAAACAATATCTTTAATGTGATTAAACATGTTAGATCACAATCATAACATCACGTATTTGTCGGTAATGTGATCAATGTTTTATAATAGCAAGTCTAACCATATATCGGCCAAATTCTGACTGCTTTTGATGATTACGACAAATTCGCTAAGGATTTCAGGTGCGGTGCATCGCAATGTGTTGCTAGGAAACAATCAATTAATAATATGTTTAAATATGGTCAAACAAAGCTGGTTTATCATAGCGTTACAAGACTAGGCGAAACGAGGTAAATGAGAACAAGGAATTTACCAAGTTTACAACGGATAAGTGTGTTTTCCGTGAGCACTCGTTATAGAATGTGAAGCACCGCTCCACTAGAAATTACACATGTTTGTGTAATCTGTACGAAATCAGACAGGTGTAAAATACATACCACACGTAAACTCGTCACTGTCGTCGCTACATTGGAATATCCCATCACAAATCTGCTCTTCTGAGATGCACAGGATAACACCGGCCGCAGGCCCGTAGTTTGGGGGGAGTTCGGGGGGGGGTCGGTCGAACCCCCCTAAATTTTGGAAGTGAATAGATGTATGATCGTAAATTAGAACATAATAAAACAAACAGTATTAATTAAAATAGTTATCATCGTTTAAATCACTTGACTCAGTGAGGTAACTATCAGACTCGGTCGAAATTGCATAGTAATGAGCATTTAGGTGACAACGAGCTTTAAATGCCAATCGTGAAGTTACGCCGTCACAGTTCAACAGCTGCCAATCAAAACTGGTTGTTATACATGGCCAAGCTTTTATTCGGTGATTCCGCGATAGTGTAATGTAGATCGCGTTCAAGCAGATGATGTTAAATATTAAAGCAACATTGAAACAATAGTGTAATGGTAGTCACTCTCTGAAGGATGTGGTGGTCCTGAATAGGTCCGTTTGTCTTGTGCTAGTGTTCGCTCAGTTTGTAAAGTGTGGGTTCGAACGGGATTGACACGACAACACGACACTGTACTTTCATATTGGTTCATTAGTTTTGTATTCTTCAAGTTAATGATGGCATATATACTGTTTTGTTCTAAGTGTATCAGTCAAATGAAGTCAACTTATTGTATTAGTACGTGTAGCCTGTGTTAATTGACATAGTGTACAGCTATGGGCTAAAAACATCATTAAAAAAATGACGAATATTTATCATCACGAGTAATGTTGTATAGGTTGAAGAGCTTCTTGCAGCCAAAAATTTATCCCAGAGTGTTGCTTCAGCACTGAAACTGTGCGATAAATCATATTTTTCAAACATATTTTTTACACGTTTTTTTTTTGATGTCTTAGAAAATTTTCTATATTTTTAGTGGGTTCATAAAAAGGAGATGTAGTCATTGAAGTTTATTGAGACCGCTGCTAAACTGCTACTATATGCATATTTTTTACCGCCCTCTAAAAACAGATTTACAGTAAACCAACAAATTTACGTACTGCAAGAAACTTGGTAGTATGCTATTGGTTAGTGAATTTAATTTGTTTGATGCAATCATTGTGCCAGCTATTTCTTATGGTAGCGATATGGGGGTACCAAAATTCGGAAATCGAGAGGGTACAGACAACATTTTGCAGATATCTACTTAGCATTAATAGTTGTACAAACAATGTAGCGATGTTGGACGAATGTGGAAGGCTGCCATTATGCTGTGGTTATTTCAAGCGTTGCATCTTATATTGGTTAAAATTAAATAATAAATAGCTGGAACCCCAAAACATGTTATATCATGCTTAAACGATTAGACAAGACCGGCAGACTTACTTAAAAATCTTCTGTTCAAATATGGTTTCGGCATTGCCTGGTTTGAAAAACAAGTTGCAGATACTGCAAATTTCTTAGGGATATTTACTCAAAGAATAAAAAAAATGTTGTCAGTAAGAATGGCATGCCTCAATTTCACAATCATCCAGGCTGTATACTTTCGAAAAAAAATTATTGGCAAGCAATTATAGACTAAAATTTATACCGACGAGTTTTCGCTGTTTTGGCTATAAACATAATGTTGAATTAGGCAGACACACAAAAATACAGTTAGATCAATACATTTTTAGTTTTTGCAGTGATACGTTTGAATTTAGCATGATAGAAAATGAAATTCACTTTGTTTGTATATGTGCATTTTATAATGATCTAAGGGCTGATCTTTTGTCAATAATTTTATGCAATTATGCTATACTGACAGTCTGGGCTTACTTCGTCGCTACACAAACTGCCACACCATATATCAACTAGCTCTGTATCTTTTAAAAGTTTTCAAGCGACGAGATAAATATGAATCCAGCTTAACTTAGTACCACATGTTTACATGGATGTTTTATTGTTTTTAAAACGTGATATGCACTTTTCTACCCATTACATGTTGTACGATGTGGTGAGGCCCTGTACAGAAATAAAATTACATAATTGACTAATACTAAAATGAATAATTGTAGACAGATTTCGACATGAAATTGTGTCACTTTTATGTGCGCTAACATCTGTGAAGAGCGAAAAAGCTCGTGAGTAGCATTCTACCTTTAAATGCTTGGACAATAATGCTAAGATACGAACAGTCTTGTATTTTTTATGTACAACATTTTGCCGTAATGGTTCATGGGTGTGGGTGTGTTTGTCTGTGGGTGGGGAATGGCCTAGGACCCCTTCTCTAAAATGGTAAAATAGTTAAAAAAATGTTATGTGGAATAACTTACCAACGTAACACAAAGTAAACCAATTGAATTTAAAACCGAGAATATAAAACAGAGCTATGTAACAGAGCTCAAACACACTTTTTGAATATTATAAAATTCACACGTTTCACATATATAATTTATTGTTGTTTTCTAACCCCCTATTCAAAAGTGCTGGCTACGGGCCTGGGTCGATCCCATTGTGGCACAGCTATAGGGATAGTTGCTTGGGCATATGGCATAATTCAAGGAACATCACTGACTGTAAAAGAAAAATGGAATTGTTATTTTCGTGTTAACTGTCGATATTTACAGACTCTAGGTTGTGTCCTGATGCCAAGTCATATTTGTATACCGAACCATGATATGTTCCTTGAATATCACATGACCAGAATATATTGCATTTGTTGTGTATATTTTACTAGTTACTAAAACATACAATCAGTATCCACGCACATGTATGATGATAATTGTTTCCTTTAGTTATTAAAAACATAAAAATATGTTTGCTGAAGTATTTAGTTATTTTATCAAGTAACAATACAACGATTGCTTGTTTGCTAACTGTAGTCAAATAATTCAATACAATGAATTTAACGGATAAAATTACCCAATTCACTCTGTCACCAGTCGAATACAAAACTGTTCCTTTGTTCTGAAAATATTGTGTAATTGGCTCATGGGTAATGTAGCCTTATGTTGGCGTAAAACATTGTCTTATGTTAGAATACTACTCACCTTCACACCCCTCTTCGTCTTCGCCATTTGGACACTGACTGTTTCCATTGCATACTTGACATACACCATCACCGATGTCGCCAGGGCAATAGAGACATATCGCTGCACTGGAACACTTATAAGGATAGTCTGTCCCAAAAACATCAATGCACAGTTGGGAAGCCAATGGATGTTCTTCACGGCGGGCCCTTGTAATGCTTTTGACGTATATGTGCTGTGTAAATAAAAGTGTAATTTTGAGAGCAATTGATTTTTTCTAAACCATGCCTTGCATGACTTTATATGTGTGTAGACATATTTGCATATTGAGCTATATTTTAGAGTAGCGCGGCTGGTAGACTGGCGCAGTCGGGACGATTAATTTGTTTTTGTATTTTAAATAAAATTAAAAAAAATCGCGAAATGAAGGTGTTAGCGCGAAATCACCCCGTCACTTGTCACACTGAGATTGCAAAAAACAATGCTTCATGGAATAATGTTTTATTGTATGTATATTTAGCCTATTTTGTTAGACATTTTTATTTACTGTCAATTCAATCTGACAGTTACAATATGCCACGCGGCTGCCCATATTTTTTCCAGTTATAGGACAGGGACGAGTTTAAGCTTGAACAAATATTAGGTAACAAAAAGACGTACGTTTTCTAAACAAGTAACTATAAATATAACTAAATTTTCAAGGTTGTCTGAATGTTTTTTTGACTGATTGACAACTGTATGTTAGGTTATTATTTTCACGTCACTATACCAGACATACCGCGACCGACTGAACGCGAACAATTGGTTTTGAAAATTTCCAACGATTGACCCGTTCACCTCAAAAGACGCATTTCTTAGTTTTGTCACTCTAAGCTTTGTAACTTCAAAATGAAATTCCGATTTACTCGCTGAATGGTTTAAACACTTTGAGCGTGTCATTGAGTTTGACGCTGCATGTTTATTCCACAATTTAATTTTAGGTTATTCTTTAATGTTTTCAAACGCACATTTTCGATAGTCTAACGTGATTAACTCCTGAGAAAAATATTTAAATCGCAGACACATTCCTTTGCGTAAGGTTCATTTGAACTATATGTTACAATTTCAAATTAATCGGCTCACCCATTCTTTATTTGCCATGGTTCAAATTTAGCCGAATTGGAGAAGACATCTATTTATAACGAACGCTTTTCACGCGTCACAAATTTAAAATTTACTGAAAATTATGAGTTTTACCAAAGTCATTGATATTATTCCCAATCTACTATTACAGTTCTTTTTGTAAGAATAAATTATAAAAAGTTCAATCAGGGGGGGGCAAAATTTGAAACAACGCTGTTGTTGTAGGGTAATTGTAGAACATGTAGGGTGTGTGATTTAATGCAAGGACTTCGCGCTTGCTTGTTTTGAATTCCAGCCGAAGACACCGTGATCGCTTGTTTTGGTGTACTATAAACTCGTCGGTCACTTAACCTTGGCACTAACCAATACGGTAGTTGTCAAAGGTTGTGAAATCTGGTATTCTAAATGTAGTGATACATAAACTGCATGAAGTTTCTTTTTTATATATCTCGCCGACCGGGCAATTTTACGTCAGGGAAGTCAGCGTGGCCCAACTTGAGTCAGTTTAATGACCTGTTCTTCTGTCCGACGCGACGGTAACATATTATCATTTTCTTTGACCTAGGCCAACTTGAACCTGGTCGCCTGGCAAAACTAAAGAATCGATTATGCAGTTACTAAAGTTTGAGTCATTCACAGATAGGCATCTCAGTCAAGAAACTGCAATGAGGCGACCAGTAATCGGAACATACAGCAATGTCAGGACTGCTTCATTTGGCTGAGTGTGCCACAGACTCAATGGGAAGGCCCGCATTTCCACTGGCCGTGATTCGTTCACTAATGAATGCGACTTTGGGGGAACCTTGGTTAAAGAGCGGTAGTCGTCGTGCCGCGTCCTGTTCGATATGGGACTCATAGCGACGTATACAATGCGTGTAAAATACATTGTTTATTTACATGAAATTCGAACACGCGCTGCGCGACGACTACCTCGCTTTAAGGTCCGTAGGTGTTTGACCGAGCCTGGTTGACGCCAGGATAGCGCATTAAATTGCCATTTGATAGAGAGATGACCGCACAGCCCTTTCATGGAGTCCAAAACATCAATATGACTTCTGTGGCAAAAATGCACTATGTTTCAGCACTAGCCCTTGCAACTTGCATATACAAAAACGTCAGGAGAAACAACAGTGACATTCAATGTCCAAAACTTCCGAAGGGCACAAAAACATTAAAAAAACTTAACCTTAAATATAATATAAAATGAGCTGGCATTCATCAGATTTGTTACCTTTTATCAGAGATTTTTGATGAATTCATGCATTCTAAAAATTTGAAAAATCTGAAATTACAAATGGACAAAATATTCTGGAAAAAAAATTAAAAGAAAAAGAAATTTATCCACAATCGCTGTGACTATTACTGCCATGTTTCTCGTGCTTTATTCACCTGTCAATAACAAACTTGGTATCTCTTTCAATTTCTTTGCAGTAATCATTTGAATTATCATTATTAAAGTATTTATTTACTTAAAAGTCACATGACCACATGATTTATATATTATCACGTAGATTATATCTAATCTCATGTATTTTTAATTAGTGTTAATTATGTTCTTTCATGAAGTATATAGTATGATATGGTTAAAAACAATTTATCTATAAAAGTAATTAGTGTGAATTGTACTTCCTGAAAAAACTACTACATCTTTAAATGTTATTGATTAAAATTGATTTGCATACAATATAGGTTGTTTTGATACTTTAGCGACGCCCCCAGAGTTCGTGTCGCTGAAGTAGGACAGGGCGACAACGTATCTAGTTACAACGCAGACTTCTGTCGGACTGGCACGTGTGAATATCTGTCTCGTATTAGCCATGGTAGAATATTTATAAACGTCTAGATTGTGTATTATTTGAATACAAGAAAATATACCCATATAGTAATAGTAATGAGCCAAATACCTAAAATGTATTGTCAGCAGACTATGTTATTCATTTAAAGTTTCAATAATGGTGGCTATAGTAATCGGGAATGTCGTACCTGCATTGCAATTATTTTACATCCATTAATTTATTTGCGTATTTTCACAATACTAAAACAAATATTGAAGCGTCTCGATATTATACACAAACATATTCACACAATTGGCCGCGTAATGAAAGGGTTGTGGCCCTGAAAAGAGCCATTTTTGTCTCTAACAGTAGCTACATATTCATCAAATTTTATTGATGTACTATAAACAATAAATTAAATCGAAGTACAATAATACACGATTTGTGTATATCAATGTCATGACGCAACCCGACAATACTTTGAACACGAGATGCATAGCGGCACCCAATGTTCAATACAGCATTTTATACTTACCGACATATTTGGAAAATATGAACATCATGAGCGTTATACACCGGCCAAGTAATTGACAGAACGAGTAGCTTATCAGTGACGGTTGTGATATCTTGCAGTAGTGATAGAAAGACCATGGTGTTACCGGCCATACTTCCTCCTCACAGTCTTTAAAACGGTTTGCCCATAGGTTTCAATGTGTTGTTCAGAAGAAGGAGTTATTTTAAGAAGTCGCAAAGTCCGTGCGGCCTTTTTTGATATGTATACATTGTATAAATAGCTATCACCACGATTACATCCTCACAATCCCTCTTTGTATTGTGTTGTTTTTTACAATAACAGCGCAGTGGTCGTGTATGAGATAAATGTTGGTTAAACGAGTTTTCTCTCAATCCGAGGTACTCTCCGAAGCACAAATAAAAGTTTTTGACATGGGCGTGATGTGCACTAAGTAAGGATTTTTATTATATACGATATCAACGGGGTGAGCAGTTGATCGCTCACTTAGTTTGCCATAGAGGGCGCCGATTTTATAATAATTTTAGTCGGTTCAAAATTTTCTCCCATAAATATTAATACATCACCATATAATTTTTAAAAAACGAATTTTTACAAATTATCTGGTGGGTTGAGTATTCTTTCTAATTTCAACCAAAATTAAAAATTAATAATAAAAAAGTAGCAAGAAGAAGGAATCCAACAATTACCGTGGTATATCTTTATTGACAACTATCACAAATGTATTTACTAATGTTATTTGATATACTAGAATCAATATGTGGGCATAATAGAATTTTCCAATTGTTTGCAAGCTCGTTTTTATCAAGGTTATTCCACTGTTGACTATTTATTTATTTTGCAAACAATCATTGAACGTTATCGTTATCGGTCGTTGGGAGAATATATTGCGTATATGTGAATTAAGCTTTTGATCGCGTTGACCACCATCTATTGTTTTATAAGTTAGTCAGAGTTGGTATTATGGGTAAAGCTTTTAATGTAATCAAATTAATGTACCAGAATGTAAAAGCATGTGTTCGCGCCCCCATTTGTTTGACATATTGTTTTCAATGTATTTATTGGGTCCTGCAAGGCTCAATTCTTTCACCTTTGCTTTTTTTTCGTATATTAACGGTTTGATCGGAAGTTTCACAGTCAAATTTGTGGGTGTTCATATTGGCGATCCGAGGTTGTTCTACCTACATTTTGCCGATGACATTTGAAGATGTTTAAAAATGTTGCGTGTTTACAGCGCCGTTTCACACCATTTATCGAATAAGTGAGAATGATCAATCAACAAACATAATATTATTCCCTTTATCATAGTTTGTTTCAATATGATTATGCATTGTCATAATTAATTTTGAATACAAACAAGTTTTGGGATTGAAAAAACAGTGGGAAAGCAGTCTACCGAATGTCCTTGATTGATGAAAATATCTTACAAAAACATTGGTGCCTAATTTGTTTAATTATTCTAAGGGACATACTTTCCAGATATTTTAGTATAAAAACAAACGCCTCATCTCAGAAAAATGTACTGCATTTAGACGTGAATAGATTCATAAAACATGCAAGATAAAAGAAAATCTTATATGGCTTTTGCTCATGTATTTTGTACAGGTGTCTGTCAAAAATTAATAATTTAATAACTGAGACAAATATGAACTGCCGTATATATTCATTGTGACTACTGTATTATTTGAAAGAAAAAACGCCCTCTATGAATAACTATCATGTTGTAAGCTCTGCTTTGTATGCACATTAACTCAACTAGTTAGACGATGTCCAGTGGAGAGATGAGTCAACAGTATTGTTGCCTTCTGAGAATCTACATCTCCAAACACTGCAATCTTTGTTTTTTTAGTGTGTTTTTAAATCAGTATTATAAAAGCTCTGTGATTCTCTTCTAACAGCTGAAACAAATTTCTGTGAATTTTTATTTTCAAAATGTATATACTTATTTATTATATTTATAAAAATGTTTTGTCGAATGAACTGTTTGTCAACAACAGAATACATAATTTGGAGTACAATTTTCTTTTCAAAATGTGGATGCAACATTTTGCTTTTTCTGTATTTTTGCATTGTTTTTCTTTTGATAACATTACACTAAACAGATTTTCTTGATCAAACATTTGGCACCCAATTCATATGAGTGCTTACATTGATTTTCTGACATTTTAATTTCTGTACAGATTTTATTGGTAGCTTTGCAAATGTATATCAGACTGTGCAACAACTCTCTCCATGATATTTTCATACAGGACATCTGTCATTCATACTGAGGGATAAATTTATATTGATGAATAAGTTTGATAAAGTTTTTAATAGAATTAGTAAAGTTATTGTGCACAAAATAACAATTATTAACGACAACGACAACAGAAATATTTTCTCTTAATATACTTTTTTTCATACGTCAAGGTAAAAATAGGACGAAAGTTATGGTTTTCAGGCAATGGTTACATTCGTGCAAAAGAAAGTTGGTTTTCTAAAGGTTTACCACTTAAGCGTCACTACAATTATCTCAGAAATATCTTTTCAAATACTGGCAAATAAAACTGGATACTGAAATACCTGTGCGAGCAAACTCTCATTGTAATATGTATGCATACTAATCTTGTGGATTGGCACACCAGACAAATTGCAAGAAATATGAGTTTAAAAACCATGTTGTGATGGTCGGACAGCACAAAGGGTTCATCCACAAATTGTTAATTTGTTTTAACTGATTTTAAAATTGTATTCTCGTCGTCTCAATTTGTGCCACAGTAATATGCGGGACTCATCTCACACCCTCCAGTATACTGGAGTAACATGCGAATCGAACCACTACATTTCTCGTCATATTATAATTCATAAGTAAAACATTATTTTCATAATAATTTTAGTTACTATAGATACCACAACCAACAAAATACTACACACACAAACACACAAGCACGCGCATCTTAAAAGTAAATAAAGTGACAACAAACTACTACGTATTCCTCCGTACTTTTATTGGCTACGACTGCGTCATGTGATACAATTAAGCCAATGCAACTCGACGTTATCGCATAGAGGATGTTTTCATATGACTAATTGTATTAGATAGGTGTGTTAACATTACTGGTGTACTGGCCAATGTAGTTACCATATGGTTCATATTCGCAGGCGACGTAGACCCTATCGTTTACGGTATCCACGTTGTAGGCGCATCCAAGATTAGTACTTGCTGCCCACACTACTTGAGTGAAGTGACCTAAAAAGTTAGAAATAACAAACTGAGTAGTCACAAACTGTCATGTTGGATAATTTGATTATTCTCCCACAAGTACATGCAGTGTAATAAGTCATTGCACAACTAGACCACTGAATGGCAAGTATATTATAATTCTCGCAAATTGCACACTGTATAGTATAGTATCATGATTTATATTTCAGTCAGTTTGACAGTGGTTGCCATGACATATACTGATAAAGGTTAATGACAAGACCAGATGGCGAGCTGGTCGAAATCAACCAAAAACATCTTATGACTCTGCAGTTTTTAAGATACAATACAGTAGCTGTAATCCTAAACCAATTTTGTTTGCGATTCTAACTAAGGCGGTATCTTTGTGGAATGTTAGTGCAAGACCCCCATCAATATTAGTTAGTGTTGACAATATATAGTAGTGTTTTTTCTAGATAGTTTGACGAGTAATTAATTGATTATGATGTGTAAAACTTTCATGTGATTGGTTGTTTGTTTGAAGGCAAGGCCTTGGAGTCTCTTATACTGATTGTAATTGGTTAAGGAGTGACAAGAAATAAAGAGTGATTTAATGCTGTCTCGGGTGAAAACCAGGGACTTGGCAGAGAATCGTTTGGGAACATGAACGAAGCTTGTGTGTGTTTTTGTCAGCCTAGCGTGGAAACGACCGAATCCCGGTTACCTAAGTGAAAGGTTTTTAACCATCAAATATACCTATCACAATAGTGTAATTAATAATTAGGTTATACCAGATAAAACCAATTAAACAACACAAGACACGAGTTATAAAATTAGATTTAACGACGTTCTACACAATTGAGTATAGTCGTATAACATTCATCTGTATAGATCACTTCATGTGTTACCTTCCAACATTTTAAAATAAATACAATTTACTTACCAATAACTCCAGTACTGCTATCAGGGTCATTGTAATTGTAGTCTGCAATCTCATCATACCACAGTTTAGTTAGACCATACCCTAAAATTGAGTCACGTGATCATTTGTTAACATTAATTTTGTAAATATTACTTTCACAAAGTATTCGAACATATATATCATGCGACAAAAACAACATATCTATTTGCCCAATGCGGAAATATTCCGTGTTAAATGTCAAGAGCTCAAGTTAATAAAAAAATACCTGTAGCTTCTGAAATCTCACTCGACATCGAAGCGAGATTCTCTCCTGGATATGAGTGAATCAATGTTCCAGCGGCGGTGCAGTTTGCAGCAGCTATTATAGCATCGTCAATTGCAGTTTGTGATGTTGTCATAGCAACAGCACCATGAAGACATCTGAAGTAATTGTGCGCTTCAAGCATCTGAGACTGTAAGACCGCCATACCTCCGGTTCCTATTTTAGATTGGTTTGGTACTTGACATTGACCGCCAGCGTCGCCATAATCTTCCGAATAATCTGCGAACGAACGAAATGACAAGATACTACTTATAATACTCTAGCAATGAGATCATAGCTCCTTTTTGTGTCCATTTTCATCATCGGTTTTGCACGATTTTACGAAAAAATCATAAAATCGTGGGGAAAAGAGCAATGAAAAGTCGCTAAACTAAAAGTACCACAAATGCAAAGGTAAATAAATGAACCCAAATCTAATAATCCTCCCTTTATGCATATAGACAGAACTAATAATATTTCAGTTTATTGGTAGAGAGTTTAAATTTAATATAAATTTAATTATTGACAAAAAAGAGAATTTAAATTTAATTAAAGCGAAAAAAATAATCAGTGTACAATTCATGGCAACAGTATTAACATTCCGTATACAGGTTCTATCAAATGTTTCGATCTACTGATGTTTCATTTATTTCGGCTTTTAGTTAATTTCTGTCATTTATCCAAACTTTTACAGTGCGAATCGATATGTTTTTGTTTCACATCATGTACCACAACGTCAACAATACGCGCGACCGTTCTAACATTCCCTAACGCTACAATATTTCATTATATATATATATATATATATATATATATATATATATATATATATATATATATATATATATATATATATATATATATATATATATATATATATATATATATATATATATATATATATATATATGATGACAATTTAGCACATACACAACGGACAATTTGTGTAAAAAATGTGAACCAGCGCTCCACTAGAACCTAACCTGTCGTTTCCAAAAATTACACATGTTTGTGTAATCTGTACGAAATCGGACACGTGTAAAATACATACCACACGTAAACTCGTCACTGTCGTCGCTACATTGGAATATCCCATCACAAATCTGCTCTTCTGAGATGCACAGGATAACACCGGCCGATCCCATTGTGGCACAGCTATAGGGATAGTTGCTTGGGCATATGGCATTCAAGAAAGGAACATCACTGACTATAAAAGAAAAATGTAACTGTTATTTTCATGTTGCCATCGATATTTACAGACGCTAGGTTGTATACTGGTGTCCTGGTAATATTTAAGTATGTAGTACATTAACAGAAGCCATGATATCTTCTTTGAATGTCACATGACCATTAATTAAACATAATTCATTGTATTTACTGTATTTAACGCATGGAAATCATTCGATTCGCACCGAGACCAGTCGAATACAAATTGCACTGAAAATATTTCATTATGTATGGCCTTTTGTTTTGTAACATAAACTAATGAATATAATTAATAGCAAGTCACTATCCACTATTGTAGCATTGCATTCACTATTTCAATGGCAAATGTCTAAACATATTTGCGTCAACAATTAAAACATTGTCTCATGTTAGAATACTACTTACCTTCACACCCCTCTTCGTCTTCGCCATTTGGACACTGACTGTTCCCATTGCATACTTGACATACACCATCACCGATGTCGCCAGGGCAATAGAGACATATCGCTGCACTGGAACACTTATAAGGGTAGTTTGCCCCAAAAAAATCAATGCACAGTTGGGAAGCCAATGGATGTTCTTCACGACGGGCCCTTGTAATGCTTTTGACGTATTTGTTCTGTGTAAAATGAACATATATCAACAGTTTAATTTGGAATGCAATTGTAAGATTTATTCTAAACCATGACTTGCATGGCTTTATATGTGTGTAGACATATTCACATATTGATTTATTGTACAAGATTCGATATTTGCATGTCCATAACTGATAACCGTGAGTTGTGTTGTATTGTAACTGTTTGTGGTGATGAGGAGTTCAAATAAGGTGTTACATGTTGTAATTTATATCATGTGTTTCGAAAAATAGAATACCTCAGTATCTGAAACGCATAAAATGAGTGTGCTACACCAGAAATAAATTCAGTTGCTCGACAATATTGGATGATATTTAAACCTACACATAGGCACATATTACTCAGTGTGATATCAGCAACATTCAACAACACAGCATTTTTTTCAGATTCTATAATATATATACGGTAAATATATAATCTCATGATATTTTCTCAAAGTAAAACGTCAACAGAAATTCGTACTTACTATGGTTTCTGGACCTGAAATAAAATATAACATACCTTGATAATACCAGCAGCACTGACCATTCCACTGGCAGCGACAGCAAAGAGGATAATAAACTTCATGTTTGTTGTAATTTCACCGAATCACCAATACATTTTGCGTCAATTTTGCAGTCATATTTATACAGGTTGTTGGAGTGTTTTACTTAACTCCAAGGGGTGTGCATATTTGGTCAATATAGAAAGCGCTCACGTTCATATGATCATATTATCATATTTATTTTCAAACAACAATGCAACGATGCTGGCATGCAGGTTTGTCCAACGATGTCAATTGTGGACATTTTATATTTGCACTTTATGTACCATCTACTTCCGCTTATCAGTGAAGTGTCCTAACGACATTCTATAGGTACGAATTGTCAACATTTGCATCACAATTAAACATAAAAATGTGCAACAATGAAGTATATTTATTTATTACGTTTAAAATAACTTAGCTTTAATTAATATATATTAAGTTGCATTGATATTAACAATGACATTTATATTACCAACTGTAGGTGACCGTATTTGGAGTCCTGTTTCAGTCTTTCGTTTATATAAACGATTCAAAATTAAAATATGGAACGACTTTAAAATTAAACAAAGGCTTCACTATATTGTTTGTTTTTCAATATTGTAAACAATGTGTATATGGTACATATCGAAAAAAGCTCATAAAGACTACTTTATAATTAACAGGTCACAAAGCATTGCAACTACTCGTAGTAGACGGACAATCATTTGTTCGACCCATTCAGGTGGACATCACAAAGTAAACTGTGGGAGCATTATTTCTGCTAAATGTTTTGCTTGGCGACTAATCATATTACTCGCAGTTATCACATATGTGTATGCATTTGTCACTTTGGTCTGATTACATCATCACTGCTGGGATTTGTTGGTTGAGCGTAGATCAGATGCGCTTGTTAACCAGATAATTCAAATGCCAAGCAGAGATATCGTGCGATACATACATTTAGTATATTTATGTGCATATGAAAGGTTGAAAGGACGTTTGATTTCGACATACCCTGAAATTTATTAAAACTGTTGTACTGTTAAAATTGTTTTGCAAAGGGTTTAGTGTTGACAAAATATTTATCTAGCTCAGACGAATTTCGTTTCATTTTTGTTGAAGAGTTTAGATCAATGACATGTCAATAAGTTGAACAATTGTGGGTGTGAGACATAAAAACACATAGACAAGAATATCACAGCATGCAATTTTATAGTGCTTCCAAAGTGCACCTATTATCTCAGCTTGACCGTTAAATACTGTAATGACGTTCAAAACATGTATTGAAATGAAGAATTCTGGAAATGCCTGTTATTATGACATTTTATAATTCTAAGCTGTAAAATAACTCCTAATGCACGGAACTTGAACTCCACCAAACAGAGACTCGTATGGCGTGGGGGACCCCTTCGTCGGTTTAACGTTCCCTGGTACTTTTGATTTGATAGCATACTCTAACAGAGACGTGTTTTGTTGAAGGCGTTCTGATAAACATTACTGAAATTAAGTTATTTTAATACAATGAGTCTTGTTCTTAAACGACGCTCATTATTTTGAAATACACCAAAAGAAATTTGATGTGAAGATTATGTCTGATAATTTGCAGGTACCGGAACCTGCTAGCCATTGTAAGACAATAAATACACTCCTCTGAACTTTGTACGAGTATTAATAATCATGAAAAGTCGTGCTATAGTTTTTCAGTGGAACGTGGACATAAATATAATAACCAAAAATTTCACCCCTACCATTTCAGTAGAGAGCTCCAAGTACTTTATAAATATGGCAGCGAAATAAACAAAAAAAGTTAAATCATATTTCTCTATAAAAATGTTCCACCTCTACTTGAATGTCTCAATAATAAAAATAAATACGTTAGCCGTATACATACGACATACGAACTTTAGTCTATTATAACCAAATTGAAGTCAACCCGATTTTGCATATTTTACTATGTCACGACAAATATATATACATATTGTTCGTGTGGGGAAATCAAGTTCACGATTTTCATTTATGCTATCATATGCAGGTGTGATACTTATTTTGAAAAATGTGTTCAATTTCCAAGTTTGGAGCGGTTATTGAAAATTTTTGCACTTTGGTTGCCAAATTATGAATTTTCTACCCTATATATACATGGTTTGTAGCATTCACAGTCGCACACTCTGGGTTTCATTCTAATAAGGAATTGCTTAAGCGAACAATATCAAATATAAATTATTTCTCTCTTGTTGGAGGTTCAAATGTTTTTATTCACAAAATCTAAGAGCTTAAAGTTTAAGATAACAATAAGTACAATGACGGTACCATGCTACAGCTTACAAATAATGGAAAACTGTACATAGACACATCTCGAACTAATGGTACAAACCTCCGAAAAAGAAAATAGTTGAATTAATTTTGCTTCGGTAGGAGAAACATGGTACCCGAGACGCGGAACATATACAACGTTTTCAAAAAACAAGAAAAATAATATCAAATTTATGAAATATAAACATTTTGATTTGCTTCACTCTGAATAGGTATTGGGATTGTCGTCGTTTTCAGACAATGAGTCGCATAACATAAATCTCCTCCTATAAAATCAGTTACTTGAGACTAATTGATTCTCAGGGGTGTATCATTTCAACACTGTGCGTCCATGCATGCGTCCTTCAATCTCGACATGTATCATTTCAACGCTGTGCGTCCGTGCATGCGTCCTTCAATCTCGACATGTATCGTGTTCAACACTGTGCGTCCGTGCATGCGTCCTTCAATCTCGACATGTATCATTTCAACACTGTGCGTCCGTGCATGCGTCCTTCAATCTCGACATGTATCGTGTTCAACACTGTGCGTCCGTGCATGCGTCCTTCAATCTCGACATGTATCGTGTTCAACACTGTGCGTCAATGCATGCGTCCTTCAATCTCGACATGTATCATTTCAACACTGTGCGTCCGTGCATGCGTCCTTCAATCTCGACATGTATCGTGTTCAACACTGTGCGTCCGTGCATGCGTCCTTCAATCTCGACATGTATCATTTCAACACTGTGCCTCCGTGCATGCGTCCTTCAATCTCGACATGTATCGTGTTCAACACTGTGCGTCCGTGCATGCGTCCTTCAATCTCGACATGTATCGTGTTCAACACTGTGCGTCCGTGCATGCGTCCTTCAATCTCGACATGTATCGTTTCAACACTGTGCGTCCATGCATGCGTCCTTCAATCTCGACATGTATCGTGTTCAACACTGTGCGTCCATGCATGCGTCCTTCAATCTCGACATGTATCATTTCAACACTGTGCGTCCGTGCATGCGTCCTTCAATCTCGACATGTATCGTGTTCAACACTGTGCGTCCGTGCATGCGTCCTTCAATCTCGACATGTATCATTTCAACACTGTGCGTCCGTGCATGCGTCCTTCAATCTCGACATGTATCATTTCAACACTGTGCGTCCGTGCATGCGTCCTTCAATCTCGACATGTATCGTGTTCAACACTGTGCGTCCGTGCATGCGTCCTTCAATCTCGACATGTATCATTTCAACACTGTGCGTCCGTGCATGCGTCCTTCAATCTCGACATGTATCGTGTTCAACACTGTGCGTCCGTGCATGCGTCCTTCAATCTCGACATGTATCATTTCAACACTGTGCGTCCGTGCATGCGTCCTTCAATCTCGACATGTATCATTTCAACACTGTGCGTCCGTGCATGCGTCCTTCAATCTCGACATGTATCGTGTTCAACACTGTGCGTCCGTGCATGCTTCCTTCCATCTCGACATGTATCGTGTTCAACACTATGCGTCCGTGCATGCGTCCTTCCATCTCGACATGTATCGTGTTCAACACTGTGCGTCCGTGCATGCGTCCTTCAATCTCGACATGTATCGTTTCAACAATGTGCGTCCGTGCATGCGTCCTTCAATCTCGACATGTGTCGTGTTCAACACTGTGCGTCCGTGCATGCGTCCTTCCATCTCGACATGTATCGTGTTCAACACTGTGCGTCCGTGCATGCGTCCTTCCATCTCGACATGTATCGTGGACGTACATTGATCGATCTCCTAACAGCTACATACATGTTTGGATACACACGTGACATTTTTTGTGATCTTATTTATGTGCTAAAATTTCTCAAAATCAATCATTTCTGTCATTCCTGGAACCAGTTCACGGTCAAGTATGGGCAGATTTCAGTCAATCTTATGACATACATTGCCAATTATAAGAAAAAACGTTACACGTCACTTTGTTTGCAGATGTGACTAAAATTGTATGACTTGCTTCCATTTTTCTTATAAGAAAAGCTGTCACACTTTAACCTGTATTGACCAATAACATTAAAACCTCAAATTGTGCATCTTAAAATACACATGTACGAATATATTTTCTGTCAAAATGTAGCGTTGCTCTCATTCCAGAACCAGACCACAGACTGTTGATTAACGTATGGATTCACAACAAATCACTAGAAATCCATATCGATATTACACGTTCGGTGTTGACAAGTATTTATCTATTTCAGAATAAATTCGTTTCATTTTTGTTGAAGAGTTTAGATCAATAATATGTCAATAAGTTGAACAATTGTGGGTGTGAGACATAAAAACACATAGACAAGAATATCACAGCATGCAATTTTATAGTGCTTCCGAAGTGCACCTATTATCTCAGCTTGACCGTTAAATTTTGTAATGACGTTTAAAACATGTATTGAAATAAAGAATTTTGCAATGTCTGTTACTATGACATTTTATAATTCTAAGCTGTAAAATAACTCCTAATGCACGGAGCTTGAACTCCACCAAACAGAGACTCGTATGGCGTTAGGGACCCCTTCGCGTTCTGTTAAAATCGTTCTTATAAACATTACCGAAATTAAAACTAAGTTATTTAATTACAATGAGTCTTCTACTCTATTAGTAAACATTGTTCTTAAACGACTGTCATTATTTTCAAATACACCAAAAGAAATTTGATGTAGAGATGGTGTCTGAAAATTCAGGAACCCGCTAGCCATTTTAATACAATAAATACAGTACTCTGAATTTTGTACGAGTATCAGTAATTCACGAAAAGTCGTGCTATAGTGTTTCAGTGGAGCGTGTACATAACTATAATAACCAAACATTTCACCCCTACCATTGTAGTGAAGCGCTTCATGTACTGTATAAATATTGCAGCGAAATAAACAAAAAAATTTAACTTGTTGGTGAAACTACAGCCTACACATCCAAGGCGAAATTCAATATTCTCCTCGGTCTCAAATGCTGCAGCTATTATCACTTGATGAAACGAAAATTAGATTTCTCCATATAAACTGTTCCACCTCTATAAAATAAAGTTAACCGTATATACATACGATTTTTAGTAAGTTCTAACCTAATTGAAGTCATCCCAGTTTTGCATCTTTTACTTACTATGTCACGACAAAATATATATATTTTAAAATATATATATTTATATATATATATAAATATATATAGCCACGCTATAACGTTATTTGTTTTGACGTTGTGGAATTCTACCCATCCATAAGCGAGGATCTATTAAGCAAAGCGTTTTGTGATCTTATTTATGTGCTAAAATTTCTCAAAATTAAGCATTTCTGTCATTCCTGGAACAAGTATGGGCAGATTTCAGTCAATCTTATGACATACATTGCCAATTATAAAAAAACGTTACACGTCACTTTGTTTTGCAGATGTGACTAAAATTGTATGACTGGCTTCTATTTTTCATATAAGAAAAGCTGTCACACTTTGACCTGTATTGACCAATAACATTAAAACCTCAAATTGTGCATCTTAAAATACACATGTACAAGTATACGTTCTGTCAAGATCGAGCTTTGGATGCTCTGCGCATGTCTGGCTGAGAAGCGGACGTGTCTTATGGCAGCTCCGTAAATATTACAAAACTTCGGTAGTGTGGAGAAGAAGATTGATTTAAATCATAACTAAAGCAGTGCGAAATACTATTATATTCAATACGGTGAACCAATAAATGGGAAAGAAGCGCGGTCGGCAAAATAGGACACCAGTGTCTACAAGCAGTGAGTGCAGTCCAAACGAGAAACGTGCCAAGATGGCGGATACCAGTGTGGACAAAGACAATACAAAGGCAAGTTCGATGACACTAGAGTCGCTTTTCACGAAGCTTTCGGAAAAAATCGATGTGGTCTCATCTGAATTAAAGCAAGAAATAAATGATATATCTAAAAGTATTACAAGCATTGATGAAATAGTCACGGGTCAAGGCGACAGAATAGAAAGATTAGAGACCGAGGCAGTTAATCTTAGAGAAGAGAATGATACGTTGAAAATGGAAATAAATTACTTGGAACAATATTCCAGAAAGTATTGTTTGGAATTCCACGGTGTTTATTTAGAAGATAGCAGTAATCTTTATATTATGAAAAAGATAATAAGTATTTGTGAATCGATTGGCGTAGAAGTTTTAGAATGCGATATTGACACCTGCCATCCGATTTCACGCAAAAGCCAAGGGATTCCAGTTGTTATTGTGAAATTTGAATCGTGTTACCTAGCCAGCTGTGTGTATGCAAAGAGAACCCACGTGGGGTGAAAATCAACGGAAGATTTGGGGATTAGTTCTCAATCAAAGTTCATCTATATTAATGAAAGCTTAACTAAGTATAACGCCAGTATCTTTCGCAATGCCAGAGAATTTGTTAAATCAAGAAAATGGTACACCGCTTGGACAAATCTCGGAACAACCTACGTAAAGAAGACGCGAGACAGTCGTGCTCAAAAATTCTCAATGTTGAACACTGCAGAATAATAGTTTTCTCCAGTTTAGCTACTGTTAAATGTTCTGTCTTTATACATATTTGTTGGTTCTGAAAACTATGGCGCAGATTTGTTGTATTTTATTAGTGTACGTGTTTATTTTTGTCCCGTTTATTAACACCGAATATTTTTCAGAGTATCCATTGTTTATGTTATGTCATTACTTTTGAATACTTAATTAGGGTCCAACGAAAAGGACGTGCTATTGTCAAAATACTTGTAGTTAAGATCATTCAGTATTAAAATACGGTATATCATCAGGTAATTCCCAAACTGGAAATATATTATGGCTAGTTATAAAATATGTAGCATGAATGTACGAGGTCTCATGGATACTAAAAAAAGAAAAGATGTATTTAATTGGTTATGTGATAAGAACTGTGATATTTATTGTTTCAAGAAACCCATTGCTCAGAAGGAGTAGTAAACAGATAGCAATGTGAGTGGTCGGGGATGTCTTTCTTTACTGCATACTCCAGTAACAGTGTAGGCGTGGCAGTTTTATTCAGGAAAAATTTTGAATATAATGTGAATAAAACAATAACAGATCCACGTGGTCGTTACATCATTATTGATTTGACCATTCAAGAAAAGCGTATATGCCTAGTAAATCTGTATGCACCCAATGATGACACACCCGACTTTTTTGACAATGTGACCTCGTGGAAAAAAGACAGTATGTAAATAAAACTATTGGAAAACTATTGGAAAACTGGTTAAAGAAGATGGTTCTGAAATTTTAGATCAAGGAAAAATTTTGAAAGAAATGAAACAATTTTACAAAAACTTGTATAAATCTGCCAATCAAACGGTCGGGGATATTTCTGATCAAAATTGTTCATTTCTAAAAACAAATATACCAAAATTATCAACGGAGGAAAGAAATTCGTTAGAGGGAAAGCTTACAATACAAGAATGTGCCAATGCTTTAAAAAATATGGTCAATGGAAAAACACCTGGTTTAGACGGTTTCCCCAGTGAATTTTACAAATTCTTTTGGAGAGATATTTCACCTTACCTTTTAATGAGTCTAATTGAATCTTATGAAAAGGGAGAATTAAGTACAACACAGAAACAGGCCATTATAACTTGTCTGCCTAAACCAAACAAGAACAGATTCTTTTTGAAAAACTGGTGTCTGATATCTTTACTGAACACTGATTATAAGATTGGCTCAGCGTGTTTGGCAAATAGAATAAAATTAATATTACCATCAATTATTAATGAGAACCAAAAGGGATTTATGAAGGGCAGAAGCATCAGTGATAATACCAGACTAATTTATGATGTGCTGTTTCTTGCAAACCAACAAAACATTCCCGGCATGTTACTTCTCTTTGACTTTGAAAAGGCTTTTGATAGTCTAGAATGGGATTTTATTCAAAAAGCAATGATCAGTTTTAATTTCGGGCCAACTTTCCGTAAATGGGTATCCACTATATATGCTAATGTTACCAGCTGTGTAATTAATAATGGACATTTTACTGACTTTTTTCAAGTTCATAGGGGAGTCAGACAAGGTGACCCATTGTCACCATACCTATTTATTCTTGCCATTGAAACTTTAGCAATCTACCTTAGAAATAACGAAAAAGTAAAAGGGATTACCCTGTTAAAAAATGAATATTTGCTTGGGCAATATGCAGATGATGCCTTTTTATTTTTAGATGGAACTGAATGGTTCCTGAGGGAAGTGCTCAATACCTTAGATAAGTTCTCTATCTGTTCAGGACTTTGCCCTAATTATGAAAAAACTAGTGTTATTTGGATAGGGAGTAAACGACATTGCCTCGATAAGTTTTTAACAGACAGAGGTTTAAATTGGACAGACAATCCATTTCAAGTACTGGGGGTTACATTTGATGTGAATCTAAATCTACTGTGTGACCTTAATTATATTCCCGCTACCAATGATATTAAAAGGTTGTTTAAGTCATGGGAAAAGAGGCACTTGACACTCATAGGAAAAGTTACAGTGGTAAAAACATTAGCAATTTCAAAACTGGTTCATTTGTTGACAGCTCTTCCAAACATGCCGGCTAATATCATCAAAGACCTGGAAAAAATTATTTACAATTTTATTTGGAACTCTAGTTATGATAAAATTAATAGAAAAAGAATGTGCCTAGAATACAAAGAGGGTGGCTTGAAATTGACCCATTTATTATCATTTATGAAATCTATGAAATCATCCTGGATTTATAAACTACTCAGTGATGACTTTTATACATCGAAACAACTTTTTAATAGTCAACTAAAATTTAAACATCACTTGCTCAAGCGTATGGGGGAAGAACAAATACGTTATATTAGACATACAGTATTGAGTAATAATCCATTTTGGAAAGATGTATTTACTGTATGGGAAGAAATTTGTATTACCAAAACAGAAGCAAATTATATTGTAAATCAACCACTTTGGTATAACCCAGCAATATTGGTAGGAAATAACACTGTAATGTATAAGAATTGGCATCACAAAGGAATTGATGTAATTGGGGATTTATTGGATGAAAGTAAAAATATTATGTCATTGAATGTATTTGGCCAAAAATGGAATATTACACCAAAGTTTCTTCAATATCAATCTTTAATTGCTGCAGTCCCGAAAAATTGGAAAACAAAACTAAAAAAAATAAACAGACAACATGCAAGACGAATGTCTGTTATATTCCCAGTGGCAATAAGAAAATATCTAAAACTATTTATAGTTACTACATTCGTCAATTTGGACTAAAAACAAAACCACTTACTGCTGTAAAAAAGTGGAGCGAGTTCTTTTCTTTGCAAACTGAAGAATTTCAAGATATTTTCATTCTGCCATATAAAACTACGGACGATATATCAATTAGAAATGTTCAATTTCGATTATTACATAGAATTACACCAACTAACAGATACTTGCATTTAAGAAATTTGGTAGAGGATGAAAGATGTTCTTTTTGTGGTTTGTTTGTAGAAAGATGTCATCATTTGTTTTTTGAATGCCCCCATGTGCTTGAGCTTTGGACACAGGTAGACAATTATTTAGAGGTAAACGACAATATTTACATAAAATTTTCTCAGAAAGATATAATTTTGGGCATACCTTTAAATTCAAACAGAAATCACCTCTGCCTTTTAAATTTTCTGATACTTTTTACGAAATTGTATATTATGCGGTGTAAATGGAAACAGGTGCAGCCAAGTATACGGGCATGGAAAAATACTTTGATTTTAACCTTTAATATTGAATATTGCAAGTTCATACAGAAAGATTCTCTACATGGATTCAAAAGTACATGGGGCTCACTGTTTGATTCAATGGAGTTACTCTAAATTGTTTTGTTTTTTCATTTTAATTTTTACGTTGTTATGTTATTTTGTATTTGTACTGTTTTAATATCATATAAAAACAATAATAAAAAAAAAAGATCGAGCTTTGTAGTCATTCCAGAACCAGACCACAGATTTGTGTGGGTTAATTTAGTTCAAGCTTTGTACATATATTAGAAAATAGTTGACCGTTGTGCCGTTACTTTGAAAGGCTTTAATGGAAGCTGGTATATTGCCATTTCTTTGACATATCTTGGTCGATCATATTCAAACAACACGCATACATCATACACCCTGGAATGAATTATGTAGACTAGTTTAAAACAAACCCATCGAAGCCAATCTGTTGATAATGTCTATGTCAATGTAGCACTCCCGACTAAAAAGTGAGAATTGTATTTGAGGTTCAGGAGAATTTAACTATATCGTTATGTATGTATCTATTTATGCATATATGTATCTTACACAGCGTGGCGATGACAATGCTATCTCAAGTACCCGTAACACCAGGTTGCAGTCAAATGACGTGTCCCTACTCTCCTTAAACCATCGGTGATGGCTAATCAAAGGATGTGTCCCTACTCTCCTGAAACCATCGGTGATGGAAAATCAAATGATGTGTCCTACTCTCCTGAAACCATCGGTGATGGCAAATCGAATGATGTGTCCCTACTCTCCTGAAACCATCGGTGATGGCAAATCAAATGATGTGTCCCCTACTCTCCTGAAACCATCGGTGATGGCAAATCAAATGATGTGTCCCCTACTCTCCTGAAACCATCGGTGATAGCAAATTTGCAAAGAACAAAATTAATGTCCAGGTGGCGAGGACAAAGAGAGATGTGAAAGTGGGTTTAGTAGTATTTATTATATTTATTTACTATATTTTGAAAACAAATCTCTAATTCTGGTATTGCATACGTGTAATCGGAACATTATTTTATTGGTTAGGTTAACGGCCACTAATGTAATAATGACAGTGGATTTGGTATTTCCCATGAATGAAATCATTTACCTGATTATATTATCAGTTATTTTCCCATTTAAACTAAGATAACAAATTATTGATGATACATTCATATATCTATGTTCTGTTTTATCTCGTTTCAGCCAAATATATGAATCACAACTTTCATCCAAAAAGATTATAATGCTACTAAAAAAATTAATATGAATGGTACCTAGTACATAATATCATAGCTAACAATATAAACGCAAGACTGCAAAGCATGTGTGATGGAAATACTAAATTGGTATTTATACACAATAGAAATATTTCTATCAGACATCTATCTGATGAAGTTCATCTTAATGATAGAGGTACAGCTCTATTAGTCAGAAATATTAAAGATGTTATTGGTCCAAAACTGGGAATAAATAGAATACGCCGCTCTGTAAATAACAAATATCCTCAATACTACAGTGAAGAAAGAGCAAAGATATCAGGAACATATCACTCTACCCAGTACAATAATTTGTTTTAAATAAATAGTAACTAAATTAACAAATTCATGATCCCACGCAAATGTAAACAAAAATCCATTTCTATTTCCTACTGGAATGTCCAGGGTATTATAAATAAACTTCAGGATACAGATTTCCTCAAAAATATCAATCATCATGACATCATAGGTCTCGGAGAAACATGGCTTACTACTGGGAACAAGAATATGTTAAATTTATCTGGTTACTATGATTACTCAGTTGTACGAAAAAATAATAAGAGAGGCGGGGTTTCCATTGACATCAACAAATCAATAAAAAAAAGTATAAAAATTATTAATTCTAACAGTGCTGATATGATTTGGTGTAAATTAGAAAAACAGTTCTTTAATATTGACAAAGATTTGTATATTTGTTTTATATATAATCCACCAGAAAATTCAATTAATCAGTCAAAGTCTTTTTTGATCAATTGGAAAAATGATAACTGGCTATAGTTCTAATGGTTCAGTTCTAATTATGGGTGATATTAATTCCCGAACTGGTCTTCTTCCTGATTATGTCAAAAATGATACTTCCATTCATATCCCAGTTTCTTCAAACTATTTTGTAGATTCTGATACAAATAGATGTAATATGGATAACAAGGAAAATAATTTTGGAAAACATTTGATTGATATTTGTAAAAGTTGCAATATTCGTATCTTAAATGGCAGATTACCTGGTGATTTATGTGGAAAATGTTCTTGGTATCACTAGAATGGGAATAGTACAGTAGATTATGCTATTGCCACCAATGATATTATTTCAGAATTTGAATACTTTCATGTTGATAATTTTACTATATACTCTGATCATTGTCAAATATCCACATTACTCAAAGTTGGTTATTTGGAGCAAAAGAGTGACAGAAATAACAATTTAAACCTGCCTCCTTCAAAATGGAAATGGAATAAGTTATCTGTTTTCAACTATCACATGAAACTTAAATCGACTGATACCCAATTTCCAATTAATAACTTTAATAAGACTAGTTACAGTAAAACACAGGAGAACATTAACAAGCCACTTCTTCATTTAATGATATTATCAACCATGCTGCCACTGGAATCTTTAAGAAGCAAACATTTAGAAATACAGACAAAACTAGAAATAAAAATCATAAATGGTTTGATAATGATTGTAAATTAACAAAAAAACGATCTTGTAGCTACTGCAAAATTGATTAATAGATTTCCTTTTGACAATAATCTTAGGGCAACTTATTATGCAAAAAAGAAACAATATAAAAAACAAATTAAACTTTAAAA
Source organism: Saccoglossus kowalevskii (assembly GCF_978046115.1). Taxonomy (NCBI): domain Eukaryota; kingdom Metazoa; phylum Hemichordata; class Enteropneusta; family Harrimaniidae; genus Saccoglossus; species Saccoglossus kowalevskii. The sequence continues at coordinate 43,534,229 of NC_140645.1, read as the reverse complement.
AAATATTAATCCAAAAACATGTTAATACTTTAAACAATCTCCATGCGATTAAATCTAATGAGATGTGGAATATTCTAAATCTTATGAAGGAGTCTAATCAAGATAAGACAAATATTAACCATGTCTCTGGCACTGAATGGCTTGATTACTATAATAATATGAATTCAGATAACATGAACTTAAATACGTTTCATGATAGTGTTAAAAATGAATTATTAAGATTTGAAAACAGTGTACCACACAATGATATATTAGATACAGAAATTACGCAAAAAGACATTGTTAATGCATTGAAAATACAAAAAAACTAAAAAAGCAGCAGGCTTGGATGGTTTATGTATTGAACTTTTGAAATACAGTTGTAATTTCTTAATTGAACCTCTAGTTAAGGTAGCGGGACTATTATTAGCATACTTGTTTTCATCTTCTAATTGTGACCAAATGACTACAAATAGACCCAGGAAAGTATATATTTTTAGAATCGCCAGACTTCAAGCTTTACAAAGGTGTGTTTGCCATGCCCGTAACTGCATTCTATAACCCGTTACTCAATCAAAGGTGAAAAATTACTTTTTCTGTAAAAAAAATAATTACGCATTTATGCTGGCGATAAGAAGTATTTTTTTCACTTTTTCTAGTTGTTCAATAGTCTGGTTAATTGAATGTGTCTGGTCAGTTTTATGCAAGCAACGCGTTTTAAAAAAACAGTGTGCTGAATTTCAATTACTGTTTCAGTCGCATTGCCCCCAACTCAAACCACAACTCGTTGGTAAATAATCGATGAAATAGTTTGTCTGGACACATTCAAGTTCCTCTCACTGTCACCTCAAAGCCGTGACAATTTGGTGTTAATCCGACGACAATAAGTATGCGTTATTTTTTGTTAAAGACCTTGTATTTTGAAAAACATAAACTCCTAGAAAACGTCCATGAAGTAGCAGCAAATATTTTCAAGCTTGTTTATCGGCACAATCAATTTGTTTTCCCATCAAGGTCTGCTTTAACATGTGTAGGGACATCCAAATGTGTAAGGCTATTGGAAACCAAAAAAATATGGGAATTGGATAAATTCGGCATATGAAAACACCAAAATCAATGATTTTTTTTCAGTGGCTGTGTGACCTTGTGTCTGAAACATTCATATGCAAATGACTAATCTGTGAAACAAACAGGGGCGGAGACAAACCACTCAAATGTTTGGAAACACTCATTGTGTGTCAGATAGCTACTGATAACACATCCTAACATTGCTTTGTCTTGAGTTTATCTTTGAAACTTATAGGCACACAGATTAAACCTGTGTTGTTGATTTTGGAAAACACTTCTGAGGCTGCCTTGCTTCCCTTCAGAAAATCTACATTTTAACCAACTTACATGACATTCTATGTTATGTTGATTTATCACATGAAAGTTTATAGTGCATTTCATCAATTAATAAATAAATGTGAAAATCGGAATTTTCAACACAAATAATAGTCTCGCTACCTTAAATTATTTAATTTAATTCATGAATCTTCAATATTTCTGGATATTTGGAATACCAGTATAATTACACATTTATATAAAAAAGGTGACAAACATGATCCCCAAAACTACAGAGGAATATCTGTGTCTAGTTGTATTGGTAAACTGTTTTGTAGCATAATAAATTCTCGTCTTAATAACTATATTGAAGAGAACAAACTAATCTATAATAACCAAGCTGGTTTTAGAAAGAACCATCATACTATTGATCATATTTTTGTCTTAAAAACTCTAATTTCAAAACAATTATGTAAGAAAAAGAAACTTTTTGTATGTTTTGTTGATTTTGCAAAAGCTTTTGATTCAATTTGGAGAATAGGACTTTTTTACAAACTTCTTAAACATAATATCAATGGAAGGGTTTACCGTCTCATTAAAAATATGTACTCTAATACTAAAGCACATATAAAAATATCAAATTTAATTACCCAGAGTTTTGATGTTACAAAGGGGGTGTAACAAGGCTGTGTAATTAGTCCAACATTATTTAATATTTTCATTAATGATTTTAAAGACCGCCTTGACAAACAAACACAGAACCACCAACATTGAATAATACACCAGTAAATTCATTAATATATGCAGATGACATGGCTCCCATTTCCACTACATCAGATGGACTTCAACACGCTTTGAATGAACGTGAACAATATTGCTCAAATTGGCAACTTAAAATAAACATATCTAAAACCGAAATTGTTATTTTCAATAAATCACCACTGCAAAAAAGATACTTTTTTACTATTGACAACCATTGCATTAAATGTAATAAACAGTATATTTATTTAGGGATTATTTTCAGTTTAAATGGTAATTTCAATGAGGCAACAGCCAATATAGCAGAGAAAGCTGGAAAAGCACTTTTTGCTATGAACAAAATACTATGGGATAATAAAAATATTAAACTTTCTTTACATTTATTTAAAGTTTTTATAAAACTCATTCTTCTATATGGATCAGAGGTATGGGGACAAAGTTTCATCAACAACAACAAATGGGAAAAAAACACGATAGAAAAAATTCATTTGAAGTTTTGTAAACAAATCTTGCAGATTAACAGGACCTCATGTAATCTAGCAGCAAGAGCAGAATTGGGGCAATATCCTCTTTTAATTGACATCAAAAAACAAATAATAAAATATTGGCTGCATATCGTAGAATTACCAGATGATAATCTAACTAAACAAGCATTCTCTGAACAGAAAAAGTCATCTATATCAAATAGTTGGTTCATTAATCTTAAAACCATATTACAGGAAGCATCATTAGATTTTCTTCTGAAAAGAAAAATCCACAAAACACAAACAGCAACAATTTGTAAAATTTTACAATCAAATTTACAAAGCAGGTATGTGGACAAGTGGAGAACTGCTATATTAAATGAAAATTCTAAACTCAGAACATATTCAAAATTTAAAACAAAGTATAATTTGTAGCCTTATTTACTTAATTTGAACGGTGAAAATAGAAAAATGTTCACTAAATTCAGGGTTAGCGATCATAGTTTAGCTATTGAAAAAGGCAGACATTCTATCCCAAAAGTACCAACAAATAACAGACTTTGTCAATTTGTTAATAACTGCATTGAAGATGAGATCCATTTTCTTTTAAATTGTCAAAAATATCAGAGATCTCAACTGTTACATAACATTAAAGTCCCGGCTGACAATAATATTTCTTGTTTCACATATTACTTTCACATCAAGATAAATTAGTTCAACAAGAGATATCAAACTTTATTTTAGCTGCGACCAAAATTAGAGATTAGATTTCTTTAATAATTTATTTGTGTATTTTTTTTTATTTTTTTTTATACATATATATTTATTTGTGACTTTTAAGTACATTCATTCAAGTTATTTTCAAAATATTGTCTTGTTAACAAAAACTCTTGTTGCAAACACCCTATGTAACCTACTCTTTTTTACAAGGGAACAATAACGTTCATTCATATATGAATGGTACCTAGTACACAAAAATACTACTATTCCGGGTTGAGTTTCCCGTTTACCGCAAGTAAGCAATTAGTGATAAACGACATGTCCGACATGTCATTAAAAGTATCAATATTGTGAAAGGCGCTCGCCGGCGAGTCAAAATAAAAAACATTTCTACTCACTGTAAACGTGACAAGACATTGAAATACGCCGTACGGGAACTGGGAACACAACACGCTACACTACGATTCAATCATTTCAATTTTTACTTTTTCCTTGTAATTGCATGCTCGGTGAATGCAGATACTATCTCAATAGCGAAGGCATATAGTGAAGTATGTTCACATATTTGTATTATAGGTTTACCTAAATTTAAACTTCATAGAGACAAAATTTCAGTTCACCAGTCTACCTAGCACAGACTCCCAATGCGATGTAAAATTTGGTACAATCATTGCTTTGTGTGACATAACATAGTGTTATCGTGTTAAGTTCACATCTGAAAAAGTCCAACGTGATTATAAAAACCGTAGCATTCGGCATTGCCAATGGTCATCAGTGCATGGATTACAGCAAAGTCTAAATTGCGTCGGAGCATGTCTCTGTAATGTGGGGCCTTTAGTCGAGTTTTCAAATCATTGAACAGGTACTCTACTGGGTTTAAATCCGGGGAATATGTCGGAGTAAACAGATATTCGGCTCCCATATTATCTAGAAACACTGACAATGCACGTCCTCCTTCATGATGATGAATGGGACAATTGTCTACGATAATAATATCACCAGGTTGAATAGCGGGTAGCCCGTTTGAATCAGTTGCATGCACGGCTTCGTCGAAAAACTTTAAAAATGTAGTGGTATTTGACGTACCGTGGACTGTGTTGGCATAACATACCCCATTTATTCCAACTAATACATTTAAAGTTATGTTTGGTGACTTTGCGTAACGTTGGATTCCATATATCTTTCACCTTTCTTCGAGTGACCATATGTTTTATGTCCTACTGCCGGCATTTGGGATCCAGATTCGTCCATGAATTTTACAGTATAGGGATCACATTCTGACAAAAAATCTAAATACGCCTGGGTGTACATCATGTTTCTGTCCGTAAACCGCTCTATTGCCAATTTTGGCAACTTCTTACGCGACCAGTCTTTATCTCCTAGTCTGTGTTTCACGTAATACGATATCTGTGATATTGAAATGCGGACGTTGACATTTTCTAAAAGACGACGTTGTATTTCTCGCAATGTGATAGAGGGAGTTTCCGGTATCATCATTTCCATGGACCTAACTCTTGCTCAGTAAGCTTCCGTGGCATACCACCTGAGTGGTTCTAATTTACCATCATTGCAAAACTGCACCCACAATTTCATAACTGTTTTTCTTGAAACTTTGGTCTTGTTGGCAACTTCAGTAAGTTTACCGCGAGGTATTTCTCCAGTCGTAGAGTTCGCACCGGCATCCTCCAAAGATCGCACGACTAATTTTCTGTAGTCTGCACTGATAGAAGTTCCTAAAACATATGACCTTCCTCTGATCTATTCACGGTTCATTGTCTAGTATTGCAAATCAGAATAATCAGTGTGACGTGATTTTGTTTTATTTATATTTCGGCCGGACACGAGCATTGAGACCAAACCATTATGCAAAATTAAAGTTATGCAAGTTTGATGTATACATCATACACATCATTACATTCATAAATCCCATCTAATTATCGATGTAAACTTGGAAAAGATCACACATGTATCAACCAATATAAAAATGTGGAATCATGATATATCGATAGTTTATGTGGGAAACAGAATAATGCGAACACCCCTGTGATATAATGGAAATATGCAAATAAGGACCGGAAAAGAACTTTGATAAGAAAAACTTTCTCATTGCCTGCACGTGTAGTGGAAGTAACTTTCGTAGTTTAGAAATATGGCGCTGTCAAAAGCAGCTTGTGATGACGAACTTGAACTCATCATTCATTACTCTTACTATGGTGAGGAGAGATGTACACCAATCGACGTGAATGCCGTGGACTTGATACGGATGGGTTGCTGTGGCCTTGAGGCGCGGCTACGACAGGTAATAAGGTACATTGGTCGCATGCAATGTATTCGATTCTGTTATCGCAATGCCGAGTAACTGTGGATTGATGTTACCGAATTGTCGTTTCCCCGAATAATGAGGGCTGCTCGCCGTACATCTACGTCTGATGTGGCAACGATTCATATCCGTGTAGTAGATGGAACGTCACCGTTTACAAAGAAAATGGAGCAGTCCCATACTAGTAATAGTGATCAAACGTCTACACGACGTGGCTTGTTTCCTGGAAGTGAAAGTCAATTATTAACGTCGAAATATTCATCTATTGCCAGTCCTTGCAAAAAGAAATCTAGAGATCAGTACCAGGACTATGGAACGCTACCCAAAGATCAGTACCAGGACTATGGAACGCTACCCAAAGATCAGTACCGGGACTATGGAACGCTACCCAAAGATCAGTACCAGGACTATGGAACGCTACCCAAAGATCAGTACCAGGATTATGGAACGCTACCCAAAGATCAGTACCAGGACTATGCAACGCTACCCAAAGATCAGTACCAGGACTATGCAACGCTACCCAAAGACGTAGGACAAAAGTATGTCTACCGATCGCCAATGGAAATAGACATAGATATGAAAAAGACAGTTAGAGGTGAAAAGGTGTGAATATGAGGAGTATAAGGAAATTTATGATAGTCTACAGGGTAGATTCAAACCTTCGGTTTATATTGACAAACGTAAAAAACGCTGTCTGAACTGTCATCTTCGCGGAACTGGTCATAACAAATCGAACTGTCCAAATTTCGAATGCGAGTCAGCAGCACAGTCAGCAGCACAGTCAGCAGCACAGTGCGGTGAAGTCGAGAATCACAAAGATGAACAAAGTGAGCTAAATTAGGTATATGAAGAAATGCAGAAAATTGATAAAGATTTAAAGCGACTGGAGGTGGAATTTGATGTAAAAATGAAATCATACGAAAGAGTGAACAACAGTTTCAGCAAGAAGATAGATTTTACATGGTCGATGCAACCGGCAGACGACTTTATAATTTACAATTGCAGACTGACATCGGAATTCTGAATAAATACTACAAAGGGAAACTACCAGCTAATTTAGAAATTGCGTACAAGTCGTTCAAGACCATAATTTACAATGAAACTTGCCGTTTAACTGAAGTAGCCGATGGAGTAGCGTTGACTAAACGTAGAAAAAGTACACCCGTTGAAACGTTAATAGCAAAAAATCCACCAAATACAGACTGCAGTCGCCGTACCCTACTGGTGTAAATACAGATCAGCGAAGTGCGTCGATGTCTCCCGATGTTTCCTTGTCGTCGCCACCAGACATGCAATAATATCCACAATCGATCATGTACCCATACTACCCCTATCAATATGGATGGAACTCGCCTGCACCATTACATCAACCGAGAATGCAAGCTCCTACTAGTACAGCCGTACAACCACTTTCTACCGATGACCAAGCTCCGCCATTGCCACTGAAACCACCTCCAGAGAAACCACCACCACCATCACCACCGGTACGCCACTATAAACAACACCCTATACTTGGGTTCAGTTCTTTGTTACCTCTTCTCGTGTTACATGTAATACAACATTTAAATTATTTTCTGGAGTTTTAAATTGTGTTCATCGTTATAATTCGTATCAGGTGTTACTAGTAACACTATTTGAACTGATTCGAAATAATGAACAGATATAGTTAAACATTGTGTTTTCGTGGAGTGGACAATAATATCCAAGTTCTCGTTTAAAATTTTGGGCTTTACAAATATTTCATGTACTTTCAAAGTTCATTGTTCTAAAATATTAAAAAATGACTCGCTGGCGTGCGGCTTTCTTTGTTGCCCTGATTATTGATACATTTGGCGTCTTGTTTATACACAGCTGGGTTCTGTGCGTTGTTTATCACCAAGTGGGTACTTGTAGTAAACGGGACACTCAAACCGGAATAGTAGTACCTGCAAAGATGATTATATCGCCAAAAAGGAAAAAAGAAATGTGTATTCCTACAGTTAGTTATTTTAGCGTCTTAGCATTGCAGCGACTATAGAATTACATGTGATGTATATGCTTTGATTTTGAATTGTAGAAGACTACGTCTGGTGATTACACAAGCATATATGAAATGAATAATTACGCAGTATTCCATAAATAACCACATTTATACATTATAGGGTATGATCGCGACTGCTGTAAAGTGTGGGAAGCATTTCTGGTTCACTAGTCACAATTATAACACATCACTCGTTAATACTGTACTGTAATTGGTCAAAACAGGATCCCTAGGGAGACTAGTATATCAACTAGTGCCCGGGGATGACGTCAGTCGTCACCTGATGTCGTCTGCTAGTTCGGTCGCTGATATCGGTGGTCCGCCTCGAAAGACTGGACGATTTAGCTTCAGTTCAGAAGAAGAACTTGACACACTAGTAGAAAATAAAGATGCACCGTAGACGAAAGACGCAATCTGGTTTCTAGAAGCGTATTTACATGTTTTGTGAAGAAATCGGGACACCGCTAGCAGACATCGAGAAGAAGACGGCAGACGATCTATCCACGTTCCTAGTATGAACGTGTAATGTGTTATAAAACACATATTACATGGCCTAATTCGGGCACTAGTATACGTCTATTTTCCCCTCGGGTTTGTTGGGTACCAACAACAATAGACGTATACTAGTGCCCTCATGGCCATGCAATGTGTGCTTAACATTGAATCACTCTATTTAAAAAAGCCAAAATATGCATTGTATAAACGTATTGCTATAACTATTACCCAAAACATAAGAAAATAACTGGTTATTCGGCAGATTATGGCGACGTGGGTGGTCAATTTCAAGTACCAAATCAGTCCAAAGTGGGAAACTGAGGTATGAAGGTTTTACAGGCTCAGATTCTAAAACCTCATAAATTATTCAGATGTCTTCATGTTTCCATTATAGCTGCTGCAAAAAGCGCCACCATCGGTACATTGAACACACACTTCTGGGGGAATCTACTTTTGATATCAAGTGACATTACAGAAACAGGTAAACACTAATATCACCTGCAGATGTTATACATCCGGGTAATTTCTGATATGCATAACGTGCCATCAATCATTGTACTTTACACTCGTAGTATATGGCACGTGGGTCCAATATTTAACATAACGTGATGTACCGATTCAAACAAATGATTCAGTATTTTGTTTTTCAGCATATAAACTATAACTAACCATACTACAGCATTATAGTAGTAATGAAATTAAATATTATCACAGCTGAATTAAGTTGATACACACTAATATGTAGTAGTGTGTTCACTTCGTATTAGTATATTTAAAAGTAATATATCATTTCAAATGCACAGCAGCGATTGCAAAACATAATTCCTTACCTGAATTGCTATACACTTGAGTTCACGTTATGTCTCAAAAAAATATGGTATGATGAGATTACAGACTACAATTACAATGACTCTGATAGCATCACTAGAGCTACTGGTAAATACATTCTTCGCTTTTTCACAATAATAGTATTATTACTGTACATGGGCTGTCTTGACTGGGACTAGAACACACATGCTCTTGGAACGGGTTACGTTACTGTAATTGCGAAGGAACATTTTATCTTCTATATACATATATGGGCCTATCAAGTTAAGGCTACGACCCTAAGAACACGCGCCATCCCGGTGATGCTGTAAGGCTAAAGAGTAATTGAAATTAAACTCGCTCCATCCAGTGAAAATACTTCTCGTTGCATGGTTTTATCATAGCTGATTATGCTCACCAGTGTCAGTTGCTATGGTAGCATACGAAACATTGTGTAACAAAAATAATGTTGTTTTTGCAAAGGATAATTCATTTTAAACCATAATCAGACATTATCAAACACTTTACTGAAATGAATAAGTACAGCATCTACCTGTGATTTGTTATCAGCCTTAATTGTTTGTATAGTCACTAAACCGTGGTGGGAATATTTCTGTACAATGGTTTTTTATTTTATTTTATTGATATTAATTATTCAGTGGGACGTTATTAAGTTATTATTTTCAATAGAAAACTAATTAAACGATAAATAAATTAAATTAAGTCATTCATTATTGATTATTTAATTACATTACAATTACTTTAATTGCATCTGCAATCAACCGCTAAGGAGTCTATTTTTCATCAACTCTGTCTTTTTTCACAGCATGCAAGTGCTTGTCTGGACCGTGCCGTTCTTGTTATGCGCTGTTTTACTGATATGTGTCGCACAATACGAATTTACAGCAGACGATGCGAATAGCTTGGAAGGTTTTTCACTCACAAAAATGGTCCACACTCCAAGTTATATCATGTGTATGTCTAATTGTGTTGACCTTGGATCAATGTGCGCTGCGGTCAGATACAGTGACATTAGTGACGTATGTAAAATAACTGCTGAAAATATTACCCGTGAAAACAGCGCTATTTTGGGACTTTTTAAAGATAAGTTACAAAAAGCGTTCACAGATGAAATTATGGTACGTATTTAATGTTGCATTCTACAAAACAATGCATACAAGAATTGTTAAGTTTTGTGTTGCTGATGAATTTATCTTATAACTCTATAAATAGTCACACACTGAAAAAGCTATTGTATTTATTGCAGAGAACAATTATTTATATAAAGCGCACACGTCTGCTTATAGTAACGAGACACATTTGTCGTAGTTGGGAGTTCTAATTCCGTGTTTTATGTTTATTTGTGTGTATATTTGCCTGTTACTTATTTCAAATGTTTGTCACTTCGGCCAAGGTTGTTCCCGTGAGCAATCCTAACTGAGTAGGTCGTTCGGGCCATGCTACACTAGGCTTCATTTGTGGGCTAATGTATATTCTGCACTGTGTTTGTGAGGTCAGGGAATTGATCAAATTAGTACAAGAATAGTATAAAGAACATAACATTGTACTTATTCAACTAGAAAATCACCTCATTTACTTATTTGATGCTTCATACTATTTTTACGAGTTGTTATGTATTTTTCAATTTTATACATATTTAACACTAAATGTTTTGATACTATGAAACTGGGTTAGGTATCTTGGCATCTAGTAGTGTATATAGCCCGTTTAACAAGCAATACAACCTGTAATAGTGCTACAATTTCCATGGCGAAGTAGTAATTGATGTTAATCTGAAAGACTGTCTAGATTTAAACGTTTGCCCCAGTTATGAAATACTTTACTCGAAAGCTACTTTGAATATTGACAGTCTACAAATAAATTGCTGTGCCTTCCAAACGATTAGACAATAGATCCCAGGACAGACACGTCTTTACCTATGTCTTTACCGATGTCTTTACCGATGTCTTTACCTATGTTTTTACCTATGTCTTTACCTATGTATTTACCTATGTCTTTACCGATGTCTTTACCGATGTCTTTACCTATGTCTTTACCTATGTCTTCACCTATGTCTTCACCTATGTCTTCACCTATGTCTTTAACTATGTCTTCACCTATGTCTTCACCTATGTCTTTACCTATGTCTTCACCTATGTCTTTACCTATGTCTTCACCTATGTCTTCACCTATGTCTTTACCTATGTCTTCACCTATGTCTTCACCTATGTCTTTACCTATGTCTTTACCTATGTATTTACCTATGTCTTTACCTATGTCTTTACCTATGTCTTCACCTATGTCTTCACCTATGTCTTTACCTATGTCTTTACCGATGTCTTTACCGATGTCTTTACCGATGTCTTTACCGATGCCTTCACCTATGTCTTTACCTATGTCTTTACCTATGTCTTTACCTATGTCTTCACCTATGTCTTCACCTATGTCTTCACCTATGTCTTCACCTATGTCTTTACCTATGTCTTCACCTATGTCTTTACCTATGTCTTCACCTATGTCTTCACCTATGTCTTTACCTATGTCTTCACCTATGTCTTCACCTATGTCTTTACCTATGTCTTTACCTATGTATTTACCTATGTCTTTACCTATGTCTTTACCTATGTCTTCACCTATGTCTTCACCTATGTCTTTACCTATGTCTTTACCTATGTCTTTACCGATGTCTTTACCGATGTCTTTACCGATGTCTTTACCGATGCCTTCACCTATGTCTTTACCTATGTCTTTACCTATGTCTTTACCTATGTCTCTACCTATGTCTTTACCTATGTCTTTACCTATGTCTCTACCTATGTCTTTATCTATGTCTCTACCTACGTCTTTACCTACGTCTTTACATATGTCTCTACCTATGTCTTTATTATGTCTTTACCTATGTCTCTACCTATGTCTTTACCTATGTCTTTACCTATGTCTTTACCTATGTCTTTACCTATGTCTCTACCTATGTCTTTACCTATGTCTTTACCTATGTCTTTACCTATGTCTCTACATATGTCTCTACCTATGTCTTTACCTATGTCTTTACCTATGTCTTTACCTATGTCTCTATCTATGTCTCTACCTATGTCTTTACCTATGCCTTCACCTATGACTTTACCTATGTCTTTACCTATGTCTTTACCTATGTCTTTACCTATGTCTCTACCTATGTCTTTACCTAAACTATCGCTATGTCTTTACCTAAACTATAGCTATGTCATAAAATTCTTTAAAGGAAATAGATTTTCCTTAAATAATAATATTTTGATTGTTCCAAATAATCACGTATACGATTTTATAATGATTTTGGTGGGTTTATGTGGATTTACGATCATGCATGAAGGTCAGACTCGTAAAAGTGTGGCACGTTTATCGGTAACATTAACCTAATCAAATTACACTGGAACAACAAAATTAAGATACCAATCAATAACTTGTCTCCATGGATTTTTTTTTCAACCCAATTTACTTTTGCTCCCAACATACATGCTCAGTAAATCCGGCATAGACAACCCCCCTTGTTTTAAACATATTACCAGTCACAGTAATAACACCACTTGCTGAAGTTAGGAGTTAGAATCTCGTGTTTCGTAATTGTTTCTTTATATGCCTGTAACTTTGATCGAATATTTGTTCTAGATTCACAGAAATCCATGTGCCAGTAACCCTTGTAATAACAATGGTTGGTGCGTTACAGTGAATGAAGACCAGTACAAATGTATTTGCAAAGTTGGAAGTGGATACACTGGAAGGAATTGTGATGTTTCAGATCCAGGTACGTATGAGTAAATGATGAGTAAATTGGAATATTTGAAATGACGGAATGACCATACACTGAATGGTATGAGGTAAATATACCAATGGCCATTCACTCATTAATATCTGGGATGACGTAATGACTATTCACCCATTTGTAAGTGGGGTGCCGTAATGACAATGTATTCTTTTGTGTTTCGGATGCCGTAGTAAATCTGTACTATCGTTTTGTTTTCAATATTCTAACGTCTATCAATCAAACACGCTTGTTTTGACACTTTAGTGTCAAAAGTATTCATCTCTTCATACAGATTGAATAATCAAATTATCGGGTGGACACCGAAAGGTTAATTGTGATAGCTACGAAAACTAAATGCTGTGATCACTGAATAAACGAACATTCATATTTTATTCAGTTACCACAGATGTGTGGGCGGATTGGTCATCATGGTCCGACTGTGGCACTACCTCGGGGACTGGTTATCGAGAAAGACGTAGATATTGTATTCATGAACCGAACAATACAACTTTTAAGCAGCGATATTGTATTGGCCAGGCAGTACAATTTATTAGATGCCATGTAGTTATTGAAGGTAGACATTTTCATTCATATAATTCTCTTAGTAATAAAGGGTACATATTAAATTTTTATTACTTGTATTTGAAATTTTCCAACTGAAGTTATAGCCCACAGTTAATGAATATAATAATATATGATAATATATATATATATATATATATATATATATATATATATATATATGTATATATATATATATATGTATGTATATATATATATATATATATGTATGTATATATATATATATATATATATATATATATATATATATATATATATATATATATATATATATATATATGTATGTATATATATATATTTCAATTTCCGTGCATTCATTTAAATAATTGTGAACATGCAATACAATAATTGCAATAAATGATTTCGGTGTTATCAGATATAACAAATTACAAAACATTACACTGTTTATTTGGGATGGATTTCATGCTTAGCAATATGGTAAACAGTAAAATATTATGATATGATAATATGATATGATATGATATTTTTTCATCTGAACATGCCATCGTACAATTTCTTCAAAACTCTTTTCCAGACACGCATAGGTTATTTTGGGGCGATTATGAGAGAATAATCACTAGGTTATTAATTTCATGTTTTGGGGAGAAGAAAAATACATTCTATAGTCAACTTTACAAACTTTTTTTTTTAATTTAGCTATATATCTACATACCATCGAAATATGCGTAAATATAACTAGAAATATAAGCTAATAATATGAGCGCTTGATAGTAGTCAATTAGATTCTGTCATGTAAAGGTCCACAACCCATTCAACACTAACCAAATGTTGTTTTATTACAAAGGTGGTAATTTATATTGCTGTATCTATCTAAACTGCTTAAAACGATGAGTCATTTAAAAATAATACTTCTTGCATACTGTAATGTTCATTTTCCGATACCAAACTGTACAGTTACGTAATATAGTAGTTTATGCAAGTCGCCACTAAGTAGTACGTACGTTTGATTTGCTCATAACATGACTTCATAAATACACAATTTAAAATGTCCGAAAACAAATTTATTATAATTGTTGCTGTGTTTAATTGTTCTGCAAACAGGTAGTTAACTTTGAGATTCACAACAAATGTATTTATGTCTTGCGTTTGGCCTGTGTATAATGCAACAACGGTTTATAGTGATTTTTTTCATAGGGCATTCACAACCAACTTTTTGTTATTTCAATTTCGTTTTACATCATCGTATTTTAACTGAGTATGTAAAAATACGACAATACTTTCTTACTGCAGTAGTGAATGCAGAAAGGTTGTATGGATCAGACAGTATTGGTAACGGTACTCTTCGCGTATTCATAGAATGGCTTGGACAATGGATTGATGTTATCGGCATGGAAGGCTGGGGTTTTCAAGTCGCTGTGGTTGCTTGCAGACATCTTGGATTTACAAGTGCAAATTCCAGTATGTGATATGTATTTAGTGATATATATATATTCACTGATTATATTTTATGTTAATTTAATCAAATGTATACATGTGTGGATTGTTGGTACAATAATTGCAATAAATGATTTCGGTGTTATCAGATATAACAAATTACAAAACATTACACTGTTTATTTGGGATGGATTTCATGCTTAGCAATATGGTAAACAGTAAAATATTATGATATGATAATATGATATGATATGATATTTTTTCATCTGAACATGCCTAAAGTTCAGGTTATTTGATTAAACGACTTCAGATTTATCTGAAAGGATAATATGTGTATGCACAACCAGATTTATCTGATGATATTGAACATTTAAAAGAAATCGTATTAGACTTCAGAGTTTGCATGACCAAATACATACGGCATTATTTTTTTATTATTTTCAGCATGGTCAGGCAAGATACTGTCATTGGGAATGGAAGTTGGATGTGTGTTAAAGTGTTCGGGCAATGAGCTGTCTCTATACGAATGTGAATCCACTTTAATACGTGATGAGATCAATACATTTACCGGGATAACGTGCACCAGTGAGCATTGACCTACATTCAAACAGCTTTGATTTTTTTTAAAAACAAGCATAGTTTATCTTAATTATTTTATTTGTAATTTTATAATATCATACGTGTCAAATGACATTATTTAACTTGTTATAGATCTGACTCCAAAAATAATGGATTTTACAGTTCCGTAAAAATAATAATTTTCGATATTGTTGTCACATTTCCGTTCGTACACATTCTTTTGATTATATTGTATGCAGAACCAATGTAGCATTTGACGGAAATAGGAAACGTGATAGCACGCCTCGCATGAAATCTGTTTGGTGACATTTCGGGTTGTTATCTATCGCTAAATTGAAAAATATAAACATGCAGTACGGGATCGCTTCCTCTTTCACTGCGTGTTAGTTACTAAATAATCACACTGCCTAATCCATGGATAGTTTGAGTTGTTCCCGATATAATCTCTAACTTCTATACTTCTATGTTTGAATAAATTCCAATTGAAAATTGTCTGACCAATCGTAGCAATACTGAATTTAACAACACCCAAAATTAATCCGAAATGAGTGCACCTAACTATTAACTATAATTACAGATGACGAGTGGGATTCGTGGTCTCCATGGAGTCAGTGTACATGTGGATTTCGTAACCGTACACGATCATGTGTTGGTGCAACGTGTGAGGGATCATCATACCAACAGTTACATTGTCTTAAATATGGTATTACATCTATATCATTGACTACTTGACACTCATGGAATGTTATGACATATAATATAATATAAACGTGGCATAATATAACATTTAAACTATCCGTGCGCGCTGAGCGTGCATCGTTGGCCGATCAAGTACATGCTTGACATAGCGCAGTGTTACAAAAGCTTCAATAATGCATCACATAATAAAGTACCGCTGTTCTTCAAATATTCCTAGGGCTGACTCAGTGCATTGATCTTGTCCATGTTAAATCACACAATGAAAGCAGAATACATTTCAATGAGTGGGTGATAGTTTATCGTGAATATCGAATTTTATGGTTTCACTGTGAACCCGTGCGGATTTAATCGGAGAACACAATTTTCGTGAGGCATAATTAATGATGCGTTTTACCAATAGCGTTTTCCATTTTCGTTTTTGAGAATCTGATCTTTATAACAAGAAGGTGACAATTGTTTATAAATGTATGGTTTATAATGTTCCAGATTCATGAACAGTATTATTAATATTATAATCTAATTATTGTTTCTAATGTTGAGTTTTTCAACCACATCTAGAAAGTCAGAATAGGTGACACACAGGCAAATATTTGTATATTTTATTTAATATATTATATCAAAAAATTTCATAAATGGCATATTTCAATAGCTTCACAAACCAATATATTTTAGAACAAATGCGTGAAGAAAACATAACATTGTAATTACACAAAGTATTAAAGTCTGGAAGCCAATCTCAAAAAGCAAATAGACTGCAAGTTCGATGTATTTCTATATTTTCAGTCGATGCAACAGATTTGACACATGGTGATGGTGTAGTTGCGAGTCAGATCAGCAACTATTACGGGTACCTTGCTTTACTCGCACTTGACGGCAATAGCAATCCAGACTTTTCAGGAACCCCTCACTGCAGTCACACCCTGGAAAGTCAAGACGCCTGGTGGAAGGTGGAATTAGCTCGAATTTATACCATCACAAATGTTATAATAACCAACAGACTCGACTTCAGTAAGTGTAATAACAGTGTTGTAATGTGTTATGCTTGTCTGACATTAACATTTTATCCCTTATTACTTATTACCGTAAATATAATTAATTATTTATGACCTCTATTTCAGATGTATCTCCAACACACCTCCTGCATGTTCTCGCATACATTAGTGGTTTCAATAATTCAACTGTTGTTTTTGCATCCCTTTCTAAGTACACTCTTATTTAGAAACAGTTATAGTGATTGTAAATAATCCACCGATAGTTACGACCTATTGTAGATACATTACTAGAGTTCTACTATAAGTACGTGTGTTTGCTTTGTGTACGTAACATACACTACATCCGGGTAACGCAAAGTCCGTTTATTATAAATCTACACCTAACTGACCATTATGTTCATTGTCTAAACGCTACATGTCATTTCTTAACTCTGCCCATAGGAGAACGTATTGATGGCGCTGTGGTGTTGATCAGTGACCAGGCAGAGGTATTCGGCGAGCAGTGTGGGGACCAAATCAACTTTGCAGCTAATTCGTACTCGGTAACTATACCATTCGACTGCTGCTTATCTGGCCAATATGTCTCCATAGTATTGAAAGGGCGTAAAAACTTCCTTACTCTCTGTGAGGTGAAAGTTTACGGTCACTAATTATTTTCAAAAACGTCTCGCACTGGTTCGCATGTTCTTATAATTTAATATGAAAACTGTATAAGCCGTTAATTTTATGAGTGAGAATGTTAATTGAGTGATACTGGGTACATTGATGACAATGTAATAATTAGTCTACGTGACGTAATTAGGATTGTGAAATGTTCATAGCAAAATTGTATTAGATTGAGATATAATATACCTCAAAGAGATGGGGACGGTTGGTATAAAATATTGTATAAAGCTATCGGTGGTGATTCTTAGGTACTTTTTAAACAAATGCTTGTACAAATATGTTATGTATTGTATTGTTATTCGTTGTTATAAAGTGGTAGAGAACAATTATAAAAAAATCGGCACTATTGATGGCGCACTAAGAGAACTACTTCCTATTCTGTTGATTCATTACGGTGTTTGAATGAGCTGTACAGTATTGCATACGATCTCTAGATAGTCCCTCACTCCGAGGAACTGAAGGCATCCATATGATGTATTATGTCGTGATATGAAACAACTTAGAGCATTAACAATTAATGTCATTGTAAAATCAATATGATACAATCAGTTTTAAATTACGAAAATTTGCTAAAACAATTACAGTTTTCTTAATATATTTGCACGTGGGTTTCATGCTGTGAACAGCTCGTGTGCCCCATGCTGGAACACATCCTTATTTTATGAATAATACACCAGTAGTGCAATTAATACTCAAGTTATTAGTAGATAATGATCTAGAGAATTACCTAACTAAACTACAAAACGTTGGATTATGTGAAGGATTAAACGGATTTCGATTAGACAGCCACTGTATGAAAATGAAAAAAAATAGACACACAAAACGGATAAATCCCATTTAAAATCAACAAAGATGATTGCTATATAAAAAAAAAGCGTCGAATTCATTGCTTATTTTGTTAATCATGATGAGAAAATGAAGTTGTTGTTTTTTGTTTGTTTTTAAATTACCACTATCAGGATTATAGGTTTTTATGACGTCATGGCTTTGCGTTATCACACAATAATTTTAACGTTTATTCACAAGTAAATTAATTTCAACAAACATCTCCAAAATATCGAGCTACATTTGTTTAATTTTTATGGTGGTGATTTACACATGTAGTAAGAATAATCAATCCCTCACATCTTCATATTGGATTCGGAGAATGGTACAAACGCAATAATGGGATCTCCGAATTATTTTGCCATGGACCATTCTCTACATCTGTGAGTGATTCAATATTATTATTATAATATTATTACTAAAAAATGTATAAAGTAAAAAGTTTTCTTCAAGGCAATAACATCAAACACTGTATTGTGAATATTGTGCGTATAATTGTGTACATGTGTACGAATCGATGGTTGTTTCAGCTAGCTAACATGGAAATGAATTAATTGAATCAGATTTTAGTGGCATTAACAAAATATTACATTTCAAATAATCTTTGAGTCTATTATCGCTTTTGTCATTATCCTATTATAGTGTATTATTGTGATCTATATTGCTGATATTAAATTGTCAAAATTGCATAATAAATTCACATGTGCCAATTATGTCAATAACTAAGAACCCCTCATATTCAACATGTGGTGGCGCTATGCATACTATGCTCAAAACGAAGCCGATGTGGTTGTTAGCACCCTTTTTGCATAGCACATTGGATAGTAACTGTTATTCTAACACCATCGTTATGGGGTCACAATATGGGGTTACTGATCTGAAAGTATGAAATGTAACCAGTGCTTTCAGTTGTTTGTATAGCCGTCATCCGGTCCTGTACACAGGTAAGCCACAATTCACAAGCTACTGCAGTGAAATCAGTTGCATACAACATGAATTTAAAATTATTTAGATCCATGTGCGAGTGAAAAAACACGAAAACTACTATTACACAATCAAATGTGTTAATGGCGACCACAATATCACAAAAGCACGGCTGCAAACAACTCTAATTTGGGAAGAACATGACGTTGTTGGTTTAACCAATTAAGGAGTATGTTGTTGACATTAATAAGTGAGTCCTTCATTTATTGGTAATTCATAGCAAGGTTGTTCTCAGAGTGGGTAACTGTTTTTGTATCTTTCAAGTCGACATAAGAGAAAAATATGTGAACACATTAACAGTTTTGTCTAAATTCAACCTTGGTCCTGTTTTGAGTTTATCAAATAAGTTGTTTAATGTATCCCGAGAATATTGCGGTCAACCAGATTAACTACTGTTTTTTGTCTTGCAGAGAGACTTTTTTTGTTTTTAATCAACTTTATATTTGGTACTTAGTATAGTTGTCTTACAATAAAGTTTTCTCAGATATAGCAGTATAGTGCTTCACTTTTTAAGGTGCAATACATTCTTACTTGTTTTACCTTCTTATGCAATGTAATTTTCATATTTGTAAATTCGTTTACAATAAGATACAAAGGGCTCAAAATTTGGCTTTTTCGATTTCATTTTACAGAAATATATGTGTTTTCTCACAAGCAAACAAATACAATTCACCAGTAATGTTTCATTTGAATCAGAGCTTATCATGCACAATCATCCCACCAGAAACAATATCTCTCCAGAGGGACTTAGTGTTATGACAATCATATTTTACTGTCCGTTGACATTTTAATCATAAGTTTGTAACTTTTGCCCTATTCAATAGCATTTCAGTTTAACTCCACATTTTTTTTCACTTACCGGTGAGACAAACGAACTGTCACAAAGCTCTTTTGTTTGTTTTTTGTTTTTGTTTTCAGATTTCTATTTCCAGAAGCATTCCAATAAGTTTAAAGTATATCAAATCTAGATCCTCGTTTTTATTTTTCAACTCTTCTGGAATAGCAGATACAAGACACAACAATTTCGATTTTAAGTATTAAGGACCATTCTTCCCGCGCTATACCCTGCCATGGATTCACTACCCTTTCATTAATTAGGTGTGATACTTTTCTAATTCCATTTTGAACAATTTTTTTCATATACACTGATTTATCCCCAATAATTATTTCCTCGTTATTCTAAATAATTAGATTTTTTTACTTTCTTTCAGGTAATCTTTCAGTTTGATATAATTACATTTAAAAATCAACTTTCCCCCAAATGCTTCAGGTACATATCTACAAAAATCTTCCATGACTGTTCACAATCCGGATCAATGTACCTTTTGTCTATAACATTCTTTGCTGTGTTTTCATTATATAAATATTTGGCATAGCCAAAGCGCTTTGGCCCATGCTGAGCGACTTTTGATTAATTGCTTTTTGTGAGTCCTTCAATTTATAGTTTCTGTAAGGCGATATTAGTATGTTCATCGTTAAATCTATACAACTAAAGTTCAAGCCCAAGGAGTTTGGCGTTTCCCGTTGCCGTTTTAATTTCTGAATTATTTGCCGACTATGCGTAGTGTAGAGATACCATCATTCAAACTGGCTTTTCAGAGTTTAAGTAGCCCAGAATGACAGTAATACTGCTAAAAATCAAGACTAGAAACCTCGGGACAGAAGTTTCCCTCAGACGTTAGTACACTTTCCACTTAAGTGTGGATATTAACTCTGCAAAAAGTAAATATATGGCAACAGCAAAGTCTGTGGTTAATGATCTTGTAGTATCAGTGCTGAGAGATTAAGGATAGTAGGCTAGTAATCAGGGACGATTTGGTTTCCCATTAAATGGTACATTGTTCATCAACAACGGATAAACGTTACTATACAAGTGGAGGCAGTATGTATGCAGGAACCACTATATTATGATATGATTTCACAAGAGACTAATGTATTACAATGTTAATATTACCACAGTATCTAACAAATGTTATTTGATTATATGTGTATATAGGGTTCTAATCCAAATCATATTATGATAAGGGCCTCGTGAGCGACAATGTCAACTTTACTTCTGTCTACCCGAACAAAACACCCAACCCCAGCACAGAGGATATGTTAAACTGAATTCATATTACTGTATCATCAGAACCATCATCTGATGTCTTGAAAAGTATGGATGGAGGGGTGTTTTAATTAGAGCATACATAGTTTGAGATTTGCGTTATCAACTTGGATCAAATATTGTATGACTAAACATTATGTAGGTTTACATTGGAAGCTGGTTTCTAGCATGTTGTATGTTGGCGATACATTTTGCAAGTTAACTAGGATTCCCCAACGTCATCAAGCGGTTAGTTTCGGCCAAGTGGTCGGGGCCACTAGCTTCAACTCTTTCATTTCTTTTTATTGAGTAAATGGAACATTCAGGTTAATATCCAAACGTGTATTTTCATGTGGAGAAAGTGGTGTCAAATAGTTTTATACTGTCGCTAGTATTTAACCACATTTCTTAAAACAACAGAAAATATTTTGAAGCCATATCTTTTGATGCTTTTTGATTTTTGATTCTGGAAAATTCCCGACCGGTTGGTCAATTGGGGTTATCGTACATATACACAAAAGTGGAGACACCCACAATGTGAATAATTATCGAGGTATCACATTATTGGATAACTTCAGTAAAGTGTTCAGTGTTGTAATAAATGAACGACTTGTCTATTGGGCAGAAGTGGATAATAAATCGTCGGAATGTCAAGCTGGGTTCAGGAAAGGATTTTCCACCATGAATAATGTTTTCTCGCTGTACGCGATCATTCAAAAATATTCGGGGAAAAAAGGTAGCAGATTTTATTGTGTTTTTGTGGACTTCGCAAAAGCGTTTGACACCGTCAACCGCCCCTTGTTGTTTATGTCGTTGCTAGAAAATGGTATACGAGGTAACATGCTTACAATGATTAAGAGTATATACGAAGATGTTAAAACATGTGTTAGAGTGGGAATATATGACACAGAACAGTTCAGGTGTCCATTAGGGGTCAGGCAAGGCTGTGTATTAAGCCCCTTTCTTTTTGCTATGTTTATAAATGAATTGCAAGTAATGCTTGAAACGCTGGTCACATGGGTATTCAAATTACACAGGAATTGAAAGACCTGTTTATTCTGCTTTATGCAGATGATATTGTGTTATTTGCTGATACTGTAATAGATCTACAGAGACTCCTAAACGTTCTTAGTCTATTTAATGAAAAATGGGAAATGGAGGTTAATCTATCAAAAACTAAAATCATTGTCTTCAGAAATGTGGGTAAGAAATGATCATATAATGGCCTAAACTTAGAAGTGGTTCCTTATTATAAGTATTTAGGTATTGTTTTCTCTAGTAGGAACGTTTGGCACAAAGCTACAGAAACATTATCAGACCAAGCAAGTAAAGCTCTCTATATTGTTAACAGATATATGAAAACATTTGGGGAATTGCCGAATAATTTATATTTTATAATTTTTGATCTCATGATATATCCAATTCTGACTTATGGATCTGAAGTTTGGGGTTTCAAAAAGTATGAATGTATTGAGTGGGTCCATTATAAATACTGTAAAAGATTCCCTGGAGTTAAAGGGGGTACCCAAAATTTAGCTGTATTAGGTGAACTAGAACGTTACCCAGTTTTTACTACTACATATATTAAATGTATCAAATGGTGGTTAAAATTATTCTGTATGGAAGAAAGTAAGATTGCTAAGCAATCGTATCTTCTTTTAGTACGGGAAGACGAACGTGGTAAAATTAACTGGGTAACGCATATTCGAAATATTTTGAATATGTATGGATTTGGGATAGTGTGGATCAATCAAGAGGTGGGAAATGAAATTGCATTCCTCGCAAATTTTGCACATAAAATTAGGGACATTTGGCAACAGGAATGGCGGGAAGAATGCTCAACTATGAGCCGCCTAAATTTGTTCTGCCAGGTAAAACGACACTATACTGTAGAAAAATATATTATCAGTGTAAGTGTGAACAAACATAGGAAATCTTTATCAAGGCTTCGTTGCTCGAGTCACCAATTAGTAATAGAATCTGGCCGTATGCATAATATAGATCGTTTTGAAATGAAATGTGTATTATGCAATAGCGGAATAATTGAAGATGAATTACACCTAATTTTCGAATGTCCCATATACCAGGCCTACAGAGACGAGCTATTACCACGTTAGTCATTACATGACCAGGGACACCACACTTTCATACAATTAATAACAAGTGAGTTACCCATTACACTTTGTAATTTGTCAAAATTCCTGTATCAAGCTTTTAAGTTAAGGTCAGAGGCACTAAAATTGTCCTCTTGATGGACAGTATTTTATATTACAGTTCATTTATGTATTTATGTATTATTATTGTTTTCAAGAAATGTAAACTTGAGATTATGATGGGCCGGTGGTCTAGTATGACAATAAAGTTTATTATTATTATTAACCACATTACCGATCAGTTGGTACAACTGGCTGATACAAGTTTGGTCGCTGCGTTTCAACACAAAATTGAGTGATTGTCCCAAACAATAGCAGGTGGAATTCGACCAACCAGATCAGTTGTTAGAAATATCACAATTTTAAATATGGCGATTTTTGTGGGTATGATAAACAATGTATTTATTCTGTTGAATTTTCAGCCTAAACTTACACCATGTTAAGTGTTTCGTTTAAATGGCGGCGGACGCTGCGCACCGCGTGTTCGAATTTCATGTAAACAAACAATGTATTTTACACGCGTTTTATGTTGCTTTATTTACATCGAACACGACAGGCTGCGATGACTACCACCCTTTAAGGAAATTTTAAACGTCAATATATAACTGCTCCCCGGCCATGGCACGAGGCGATTGCTGTGATTACGAGTGATTATAAGTTGTTACAAACTTTGTTTGGATGTATGTATAATTAATAAAATAACTCGGTATTTGTCTCTGCTGGTGCTACCCGATTACGGTCATAACTGAGTTACAGTAGTGTCGTGAATGCAAAGCCTTAAATGTTCATTTTGATGTTTGGGGTTCAGCTTGTGCATTACCATCCAGTTATTGAGATGTGCAATTTACTGCATGACATTTTTAGCGTCGTTTTTGGAACATACTGAGGGTGGTGTGATATGTATGGCAACTGCCTGTCATGGCAAGGGATTGTAATTATTTGATTCCGAGTTTGAATTACATGTTTTTATGGTATAATGTTTGCACATGCACTGTTATTTTATTATACAAATTGTTCATTCCTATATAGTCAGTGTTTACCATTCCATTGCATTAACGGTTGTATACTGTATTGTTCTATTTATAGAACACATGACGTTCAAGAACCACAAATTTATTATCCGTGGATAATTACACGTAACCAAAGTAACATTGTATGTTGTTCTTCTGTACACGGCGCTTGTGCAGATGAGTTTTAGTTATTCAAAAACTTGCGGAATTTCAACCTAGGGACACATTTGAACTCATATGCTTACCACTGCACCAAACAGTCGACTTCATTGTCTATAAGCAAACTGGGGTACGTGGGCCGACTATAATTTCCTCGTCGAGCCATTATCAGTCTGTGCACGTCGTCGGAACAACGTTTTCAGTGTGAAAAACTAATTTAGGCACCAAAGCAGCCACAATAAACAAATAAAGATACTATTTTGACACACACATTCAAATGGTAAATAAAGTGACAAACAAACAAATACATATTACTCTGTACTTTTATTGGCTATGAATATGTCATGTGACACAAATCAATAAGTGTCACGTGACGTCATGTGAATACCACGTGGAGTAATGTGATTTTTTTTATTAGATAGGTGTGTTAACATTACTGGTGTACTGGCCATTGTAGTTACCATATGGTTCATATTCGCATGCGACGTAGACTCTATCGTTTACGGTATCCACGTTGTAGGCGCATCCAAGATTAGTACTTGCTGCCCACACTACTTGAGTGAAGTGACCTAAAAAGTTAGAAATAACAAACTGAGTAGTCACAAACTGTCATGTGGGATAATTGGATTATGTATTGGACAAGTAGGTGTAGAATAATAGGTCATTTCACTATTGTAATTATACTCTAAAACCATGTAGTTGATGTATGTCACTGACCACCATATTGTTTTTGACAAATTATGTTTCATCCATACATATATATCTCCATAAATTCACTTTAAAATTTATATCTACAATATTGTCATTTAATCAAAGTTGGTCGTCTGCTGACTATTTAGTGTTAACAAACATTTAAAATAACTCAGTATTTTGATATATCCAAAACCAAATCTTAGGCATATGCTATTTGATTTTTTTCAAATTTCTGCAACCAAATCTCTAACATGTGTCATACTGATGTTCTGAAATGTTAACCGCAGGCCTTTGTTGTCCATGTGAGATTTCAGAAGACTCGCAGACTCAATTAATAACACGAAATGAGAAGGTTTAACGACTTTCTTTAACGTATTAGGTAAAGTAATATTCCAATCATCTATAGATACGTATTAATATTAAACAAAAAGAAAAACAATTTACTTACCGATAATTCCAGTGCTGCTATCAGGGTCATTGTAATTGTAGTCTGCAATCTCATCATACCACAGTTTAGTCAGACCATAACCTAAAATTAAGAACATGGAGGTTACAGAAAGAAATTTTTCAAAATTGGCAGTATATATATATTTTATATAAAATGTATATGTCTTTATATATGTTTTATAACAACTACCTACAAAACAAGAACTATAACTGTGGACAATTATGACGCATTGAACATGAAGACAGAGAAACAAACTAAAACTTCTAATTGCTACAACGCAGAAATATTCCGTGTTTCATGTCAAGCGCTCACGTTAACAAAACAATACCTGTAGCTTCT
Organism: Saccoglossus kowalevskii; assembly: GCF_978046115.1. Classification (NCBI taxonomy): domain Eukaryota; kingdom Metazoa; phylum Hemichordata; class Enteropneusta; family Harrimaniidae; genus Saccoglossus; species Saccoglossus kowalevskii. The sequence goes on along the minus strand of NC_140645.1, from coordinate 43,507,951 downwards.
GAAATCTCACTCGATATCGAAGCGATATTCTCTCCTGGATATGAATGAATCATCGTTCCAGCGGCGGTGCAGTTTGCAGCAGCTATTATGGCATCGTCAATTGCAGTCTGTGATGTTGTCATAGCAACAGAACCATGAAGACATCTGAAGTAGTTGTGCGCTTCAAGCATCTGAGACTGTAAGACCGCCATACCTCCGGTTCCTATTTTAGATTGGTTTGGTACTTGACATTGACCGCCAGCGTCCCCATAAGCTTCCGAATAATCTAAGAACGAACGAAATGAAAGGATGTTAATAATAATTCTGTGTGGGCCATTTGTGGCACTTTTCCACGAGATTAGACAATTTGCTGATTTTATCGGAACAGTATTTGTGTTATATGTACGAAATCAGACAGGTGTGAAATACATACCACACGTAAACTCGTCACTGTCGTCGCTACATTGGAATATCCCATCACAAATCTGCTCTTCTGAGATGCACAAGACAGTATTGGCCGATCCCATTGTGGCACAGCTATAGGGATAGTTGCTTGGGCATATGGCATTCAAGAAAGGAACATCACTGACTGTAAAAGAAAAATGGAATTGTTATTTTCGTGTTAACAGTCGATATTTACAGATGCTACGTGGTGTTCTGATGCCAAGTCATGTTTATATCAGTAGTAGATTAAGCAAAAACATGATGTTTTATTTGAATGTCGTATTTGAGTGTCGTTTGAGCATTTATATCGCAATATCACGATGCGTTATGCCAACCTACTCCTTATCACGGCAACACGATATAGCACTCCACACGCAGCATGCCATTAAATGCAACGATATGCAATGTCACAAGGCATCATGTCATTCCCCTGTTCGCTCTGTCATTCCAGTGTGCGTTCCACATTTCTTTGCATTTTGGAGTTGATCATAATCAAACCGGCGGTTTCCGGCCTGGTATCCTGGGTCCCCGGGGAGCTTTGGAGAGTTTCGTGCTACATGAAAATTGATGCAAGAATGTTCATGGCTTAAATTTCGGTACGGTCCCTAGTTTTCGCAAGCAGACTAAAAAAAACCGTGGTTTTATTCCAAGATAATTAGCGATGAACATTTTAAACTTCAAATGCGTATATAAATGGTTAGCATTTCATCAAAACGTCGATTTCAAAACATTGGGTCGTAATATTTGTGTTTTTGTTTTGTTAAATAAAATGACGGACGACTTATACTAATAGATAATCATTGGTTACTATCTGAATAAAAACATTCCCCAATAAAATATTCCTCAATAAAGTACCTGTAGTGGATCTCACTAAAAAGTACAAAAATAGATAGCTTGCAGAACGGAACGACGCGTCCCAGTAAAATATTTGTCAGAAGTTCAAATACCTGTCAAGTATATTTTCCAAATCTCGTAATAATAATAATAATAATACTGTCTCCATTAACACTTTTGTGTGGATTTCGCGAAATTACGAGCCGGAAATGATTGCTGTGAAATGTTTCCTTGTTGACGTAAAACATTAGACGGCATACATTATATCTTGCACTGATTTATATAGAAACAATTAATCGCACTGAAATAAAAACTTTTGACGACAAAATGAACCTATGCGTTCATGTTAAACTGCGGGAATATAAGTGTAGTTACAATACGCGTTTTGGGGCGTGAACGCACATGCATTAAAACAAATGCGAAATCCCCGACAAGACGTGGCTCCATGAACTTTGAACCAATTTCTCTTATTTTTTTGTTTTCAAACACATACGTCTGGTAGTTGCTCCTACTATGAATTAACTAGTTGAACCTGTTCGTATGCTAACTGATCAAATGAGGTTTTCCGAGTGACAACATTAAAAGCTTTTCCGATTCACGCCGATACTAGTCGATTACAAATTTGCATCTAACAATAATTCATTATATCTGCACTTCTGTTCTGTAAATATTGTGTAATGGGCATATGGAAAATGTAGCCTTACACGCTGCGACAATTAAAACATTGTCTCATGTTAGAATACTACTTACCTTCACACCCCTCTTCGTCTTCGCCATTTGGACACTGACTGTTTCCATTGCATACTTGACATACACCATCACCGATGTCGCCAGGGCAATAGAGACACAACGCTGCACTGGAACACTTATAAGGGTAGTTTTCCCCAAAAGCACTAATGCACCCTGGGAAACCCAATGGGTGTTCTTCACGACGGGCCCTCGTAGTGCTCTTGTCATGCTGTGTAAAATAAAAAATATAACGATTATTCTAAACCATGATTTGCATGGCTTTATATGTGTGTGAACATATAATATATTGTTTGTATTGTCCAGAACTCACATGTCCAACTGATCAATTCGTGGCCGCGTTTAATTACACATTACCTTGAGCTGAATTTTAGGGTATTGTTAGAGTACAGAGGAAAGTAGCGCATTTGTCTGCGGTAGCAGGGCGCTTTTAGTGATTTATGTATGTTTGTGTCATTATTTTTTTTTTTTTTAAATACATATAAGCCTTGAGTGTTTTACACTGCAATGTTGATAACCACGATCTATATTCAACAAGAATAGGGTTTATTTCCAGTCGCTCAAAAACATTTTGTTGTATTTTAAATTTACGCGTAAAGGACTAATGATACTTGAAATAAAATACGACATACCTTGATAATACCAGCAGCACTGACCATTCCAATGGCAGCGACAGAAAAGAAGATAATAAACTTCATCTTGGTTGTTATTGCGCCCGAAAGGTTTAGTACTGCGTTTATTTCGCAGTCATATTTATACAAAGTTGTTGGAGTGTTCCACTAAACTCATGGGGGTGTGCATATTTGGTCATTGCAGACAGCGGTCATGTTCAGCAGATCACAACATCGTACGCATTTACACAAATTAACGTAACAATCGTCGCATGCAGCTTTTTCCAATGATGACAATTATGTGAAAACTGAATATTAGAATAATAAAGTGTTACTGCGTGTTGTACAACATCCATCCCTCTATTTCAGTGATGTGGCCTAACGACTTTCTAAACACAAGAACTGTCAGTCATTTTGGGGGGAACAATTACACATAAGAACGTGCAATAATAGAGTGTGTTTGTTTATTACGTTTGAAATAACTTAGATTTAATTAATATATTGTTAATTAATATATTAGTAGCGTTTGGTTTAACAATGGCATTTCTATTATCAACTATAATTGTCAGCAACAGGAATCCTGTTTCAGTCTTTGTTTATACAAAACAATCAAAAAAAGAACATAGAATAACCTTACAATTAAACAAAGGGAAAATAACTGTATGACGTTGTGGTACACCGAGGAAATTATTTTCGCTTTGTTGATAAAATTAGATTTCTAGTTTGTTCCCCAGTTTGATCTCAGGCATGTCCACAATTCAATGGAAGAAACGATTAACAAGCACACGCCAATTATTCTCTAAATGTAACTTAACAGTACATCAACTCCAAATCGCTCTGTTTTCTTCGCTTTCTCTCTCCCATTTTTTCCCTCATACAATGGCGATGACACAGATTTTCGAATGAGAGAATATGGGGCTCAGATACGACTTGGCACGATTCTTTCAATAATGGTATTGTACAATTTCATATAGGATTTGACTCTTTCCTCAGCACGACGACCTTGTTTCACAGCAACTCAACGAAAAATAATTAGTTGTTTTGGACTGATGGGGAGTCGGGATGCAAGACAAATATTAGACCCTGCGGTTTGTTGTTTTGAAATTAATTTGTATTACGCCTTTATTTGCATCGCCCTTGGAATCGTTATGAATACATTCACCCTCATAAACCCACAAATTGTAGGATTATTAGAAACTCGCCACCAGTCGCATTGATATCCAGTCGTCAGTGGAGTGCATGCCGAAATTCCATAATGACCACACAGAGACCGTTCGTTTCTGTGTGGACCTTTTGATCAACTACTGAACAAAACAATAATTAATAAATTCACTTGCCACAGTGCATGTTTTAATATCGACCTTTAATTCCACTTTTCGACTACCGTATGTACATGTTGAGGTCTTGATCACATCGAACCCGGCGCACCGCAATCGACCGAGCGTCGTATTTGGAACGTTACGTGTATCCAGATTTATACAGACATGTCATTCATTACAAATATATAGGTTAATCTTATATAAAACACTATCTTCAAGAGATTGGTGTGTCATCCTTCTACGATTTAAAATACGTTATTAGACATAGTATGAGTTCGTTTATTGCTAAATAAATGTAAGTGTTTTTGTAGTTATATTGACAGTTGACAAATACGCTATACCTTCACTTTAACGCGACATGATTCTATTTTTATTTTGAAAAGCTTACCACTTGTCACGTTCGCATTAAAAATGTGATTTCGGAAACATTCCTTTGTTGTATAAATATTTGCATATATAAACGTCAAACCCGTCCGCACGTTATATGTCAAATAACTATTGCGTTTATTCAAACTGAATTGACAGTCTGTAATACGTCACGCGACCGGTCCTATGCTTTCCAGTCTAACGTAGTCTAATGTGTACAGCAATTAGGTTACAGCAAAATCAAAAAAATGTAACACAGTTTTTAAAGCATTTGTGTGAGTTTATTACTTAGTTACTTATGTTCGCATGATTAAAATTATTGTAATAATACATTATTTGCGATCACTAAATAAAGTAATGCGATGACCAACCACACCACACATACGTCTTAAATAAGGTCTGACCAGTGGTTATAAAGGTGGTGCATGGTACACCGAAGCATACATGGACTTCCTACAAAATATCTATATATGGCGACAACAGTTTATGAGTAAAAAAAGATTTTCGCTTCGACCCCAATCGTAATATGGCATCAGTGGATTATGGAAAGGAGCCTTCGTTAACAGTTTCATACAGAGTGTCAAATTAAATGTACTTTGCATTTTATACGACAGTGCCTCGATAGAGTTGATGAGTGTGTTATGTCAGAACTGCATCATATCCATCACAGCTTACTCGCCCGCATTCAGCCCAGTTGAATTTTGCTTCAATAAAGTCAACATAACGCTCAGTATTCACACTTGTATGCCACGTCGGAAACACATTCACTTCAACATATTTTCTAGCTATTGAGTTTGTGCAATATGCTCAAATATTTAAAACATAATTGAAGATGTGTGAGGATATATCTAATTCGAATTATTTTTTGTGAAATCCTCGCCTGTCACATTATGATTGCAAACATCAATTCCTCAGTGAACTGACGTTTATCGTATACATATTTGCACACATAATATTATATATAGCGTATTTTGTAACCATTTCTTTACTGTCAATTTACCATGACAGTTTGACCTGACCGTTCGTTCGCTTTCCTGGGATACATGACCTCGTGCATGTATGCAACTAATTTTGTCAATGACAGTCATGTCGCCAAGTTAAAAGGAAATAAAATTCTGTATTTTCAGTTCATAAAAACAACTGAACGTATTGAAATGTCTATTCGAAATTTAAATTCTTCTTTTATTGGTGTTCGAGTGAATCATAAACAGACTGATAAATTTCAAAACCATTATTTTGCAATTTTTTGAAAAAAATCCCAAATAACTTCAGATGAATCATTTATATATTGAATGATTCTGAATACTGTTTCCGTGGCAACTCTTAAATATGATAATATATTTTTGCAAACAAATATTGACGTACATTTTTTATTTCTTTCGTGTATGTATCATTGATAAAACTGACTTTATTACTAATACCACACATATATGCGTAATATTTAATTATTCTATTCAGTAAATAAGAGTGCTACAGTGTGTTTTCATTTTAATTTGTTTATTTTGATATTGGGATATTTTAGTGTCTACCATGACAGTGTTTACTTACTGTGAATAGTCGGTTGACTTTCAGAATCCGATATCAGGGAAAGGTTCGTCAACGTGAGCTATGCACTGAGGCACTGAGACACTGTGGGAACGCATCGACATACGTTGTAATATTCATAAAACTGTACTGATTAACGTTAATATGTATCATACGGTTTTCAAATCTGGAACGACTTTGCATCAATAACATATAATAATTAAACCATGCATGGCACAGTTCCCGTTAGTTATCAGATTTAAGATATATAGTTTCGTTTATAGTAATATAGTTGGAACATAAACATGTCAGAGATATGGATCCAGAAGATGATGCTTGATTAGGATAATTTAACATTAAGATGGTTGACATTCAGTCATCTTGTATCTGATCATTAAACGAGTACTTGTCCATATTGTGAGATATTGCTCTGGAACAGCATTAATTAAAACAAAATGGCCACATATGTATATATATGAACTGATGTATAATGAATATATAAAATTTAATCATATAGCATGTTAGAGATATTGCTTTAGAACTGCATTCATTAAAACAAAATGGCCGCCAGTCAGCCTTCATTAATCTGAATACACAAAATGACGTGCATCAAGGTCCCATAATGTCTATTGTATATCTGTAAACGGCCGAGATGCCAGAAATGCTTGATTGTGATGATTTTTCAGTACAACCATTTGCATATGTATAATATTATGTATGAAGTATGTGTGAAGTTTGAATGTGATTGGTGTAGGCATACCTAAGATATGGGTCAGAACGCACACACGCAGGCACGGATGCTCAGACACAAGTCCGTTTTCGGACTGCGTCGGAACGGGGACTAACAATGCCAATGTTGGATGGCATATTTGGAGTCAATCATTTATAGATGAAAACAAAGAATAAAGGTCCTAGCATTGAACAGGGGTGCCCCGAAAATCACATGAATGCAAGAGCCATGTTCAAGAAATAACTCTCGCGGCATTTTACAAGTTCTCCGCACACAAAAACAATATTGAACGATTTACCAACGTCAATATATATAGCATTCACCTGTAATTTGTTATTAAGACATTCAAATGAAATATTTGCGTGTTTAACAAAACTTGTTTGTGTAATCCGCTGTTTTACAAAGATGGGAAACACTAGGCTAAATACATTGTTTGACACCATATCAGCTGTACGTGGACTAGTATTTCATTGCAATGAAACATTTGCGTTTTATGTTTCAGCGAGATGTTATTAACTTATTATCTTCGAAAGAAAATTAATTATGATAATCAATTGAATTGGATCTGCAACCAACAACTGCGAAAAACGATTTTTCATGAACGATGTTTTTTTCTCCGTTTGCCTTAAACATGACGTTCTTGTTGTATTTTATTACTCTGGTAAGTGTCATTCTGTATGAATGTACATCAGAAGATGATAAGAAATTTTTCGCTTACAAAAAAATATTCATACTGTGGACGTGTGAATGAAAGAAACACCTAATTACCAACATCGTCAGCAAACTTGCTAACGAATCCCCTGTGCTGATTCATACTGGCCGTCTGGAAATCGTTATCAGATTAGGCCATCCCATATTCAATAGGAGGCCAAGATACTTTTAGAGATGCGCATAATCGGTGAATGAATTTTCCATAATAATTTCATCGTTGTTGTAATTATACTTTATAATTTATTATATTTAAAATAGCGCAAAATTAGCATAAAGTAACGACTTGAGAGTGTGTAAATACATTGCATACTTTTGAGGATGAGGTGGTCCAATGTGTTTCAAATTGATAACAATCTCCAGACATCAACACAGACGATTCGTTAGCAAGTTTGCTGACGATGTTGGTAATTAGGTGTTTTTTTTTTCATTCACACGTCCACACTAAGTTATATCATGTGTATGCCTAAGTGTGTTGATATTTGAATAATGTGCTTGGTGACCAGATTCAGTCCATTCAGTCTACTTGCTCGGACTTCTTATTTGAGAGGACGATCTGGCATTTCTTGCTATTTTTATAGTGTTACAAAAGAAGCAGTTTTATATTCACGCAACTTTTGAGAGCCCTGCTTTATATACAGAATGCCTACGAGGGTAAGGGATGACGTATAGTAACTGACAGCAACCTTTATTCTATGTTTTTGTCATATTACCTCAAACCCTTCAAATAGAAGTGTGCATGGAATCATGGGAAGAAACGGTGTGTATTGCCGTGTGATAACTCTCATAAAGGTGATTGACAGGTCATACTTGTTTAGATTAATGGTTTAGGTGTTATCAAAGACACAAATCATCACTGTTTATTTGAGATGGATTTTATGCTAGGCGATTTCCTAAACAATATAAAGATATGATATTGTAATGGAATTTATTCGGGGCTCCACTACAAAAATAACGTTACCCGGCCTAGTAATTTAGGGGCGATAAACGACGACACTTTCTACCGCGATACCGTGTCGCACGGTGTTTTGGCGGACACACAGCACGCACTTTCTTCTCAGGGGGATCCTGGTACCGCCTCGGTTCAACCACTTCACGATGTTATCTAAATAAAACAATTCACACACGGATTGTGGATGAAAATAGAGTAGTTATATTCTCCATGAACCATCACATCAACGCCATGCTGCTCGAACAGAATTACAGAGTGTGTACATGTCAATCAAAAATAGTCATGTGATATTATATACTCAACCCGATAGGCTAATATCTGTAATGGGCGTACATCTAATACATATATGGAGTGGAATATTCCACCACTACCTGGCGACCCGAAAGGTCTACCTAGGTTAACAAATATCGTAGTTTAATATTAAATGTAATAAAGCACAGGTTTCCATTACACTCCTCCTCCCTAGACCAAACTACATCCTGTGTTTGAGTTGTAATCTCGACAGTAGTTACAACAAGTCTAGATTCACATAGGTTACCTACAATAAACATTGTCAATCCTAACTGTATATACCTGTAAAAGAAATAGTTAACAATAAATCACAAACACATAACACTAAATAGACTTGCATGCATGCAGGCTGCTGGTCTATATAACATCAATATTTTCACACACAAAGAGTTCATGCATCTAAAACAAAAGTAGTTTTCTACAGATCACTGTTCACATAAAATGTCCAAATACATTCTCAAACTTGATGAACATCTTCATCATCCAGGTTTACACGTCTAATCCTTCCGAACCCATAATAATGTGTTGGTTTCCGATCTCGTCTTGGGTACTTAGACTGTCTGTCACTCTGGTTGTTCTTCTCACAATTATTATCTTCACAAGGCACAGTCATGGTCTCAGTTTCAGTGTTCGCTGACTCTTCTGGCCCTCCAGGTGGGTCTAAAGTTGGAGTTTCAACAGCTTCTTGCTCTGTGCTACCAGTCACATCCAGTTGGTGATCACAGGTAGCGTCTGTGTTCACATTGGGCTTCAATAAAGTTGTTGAACAATCTTCCACTGGTGCATCCGGCAACATGACAGGACTTAATGATTGGTCAGCAGAAATCTGGTCCGTCACCTTCGTAGTTTGGAGTTCATCTGGGTGACCATCTTGTATTCTCTGTTCCAAGACTGCTAATGGTACATGGTCTAGCCAAGGGGGATTGGTTTTCCTTGGTATCTTTTCAGTTTCTCATAATGAACTACTTTAAACTTGCTGCGGAGACTACGCTGAATGCAGTAAACCACATCAGATATTCTACTGACAACCATATATGGACCTTCAAAGTTCATTTGTAGTTTGGGGCTGAGACCTTTCCTCCTCCGTTCTTCCTTTAGCCACACAAACTCTTCGACTAGATACCCTTTCTTATCGAGGTAACGGTCATAATGTCTCTTTTGATGACGAGCACTTGCACCTAATCATTCTCGTGCCAATGCATGTGCACTCTGCATTTTGGCCTTTAGATCCAAAATACAGTCAGATTAACCACTGTCACACTCATCGTTGTTGACTTCAAACATTAAATCTACTGGTAATGTTACTTCTCGTCCCAACATCAAAAAGTTTGGGCTTTCCCCTGTAGATGCATGTACGGATGAGCGATAGGCCATGGACACATATGGCAAGTACTGATCCCAATCACACTGGTGGGCCAATGGGTCTAGATAAGACTTAATTACTCCCACTACGACCTTCATATGCCTTTCTACCATTCCATCACTTTGAGGGTGTCGTGGAGTGGTGTAAAGTTTTGGAAATTCCCAACAATGAACACACTTCCCGGAAGGTAGATGAGATAAAATCTCGTCCTCTGTCTGAATGAATTTCACCTGGCATACCAAAACGACAACACTAACCAAAGCTTTGGCAACTGTTGTTGCTTTCTCATCTTTCAAGGGTATACATTCTAGCCACTTAGTAAAATAGTCAGCAAAAACCAAGACCTTTTTGTTTCCCTCAGAACTTTCAGTAAAAGGCCCCAATATGTCAATTGCCACTCGCTCCATTGGATTTCCTACCAAGTATGTTTGTAGTGGTGCCTTTCTTGGTTTTCGTGCAGATTGACGTTGAGCACAAACATTGCAAGACCTCACATATGCCCGCACATCTGAAGCCATGCCATACCAGAAATATCTCATTTTCAGTCTAGAAAGGGATTTTTCCATTCCTAAGTGACCTCCAGATTTAGCAGTATGTAATTCTTGCAGTACACGTTCTCGACAATCAAATGGAAGGAACATTTGCCACCTCACCCTGAGACCATCAGGTGTTTCAAACAGGCGATACAAAACTCCATTATTTACTCTTTGTCAGGTCATGTAATGGGCGAGACAACTCTGCAAAGCCTACAACAAAACGCCGATAATAAGACGCTAAACCTATGAATGCACGTACCTCGGATACAGATTGAGGAGTGGGCCAATTTTGCAGAACCTCTACTTTACTAGGATCGGTTTTCAACCCCCTTTGCTGAAATCCTGTGACCAAGAAATTCTACAACCTTACCAAACAGAATGCATTTGTTAGGCTTGAGCTTCAACCCCGTTTGCCTTAATCGAGTAAAAACCGTCTCCAGCCGAAGCAATGCATCACCAAAAGTCCTGGCAAAGACTATTATGTCATGTAGATATAAGAGTAGTATCTTCCATGACAGACCACTGAAGCAACGTTCCATTATTCGTTCGAATGTGCTTGGAGCATTAGCAAGCCCAAAAGGACAAACATTCCACTGATACAATCCTGTTTTAGTACAAAATGCAGTGTAAGGCTTGGACTTCGGTTCCACCTCCACTTGCCAATAACCTGATTGCAAATCCAGCGTGAAAAACCACTGTGAACCATGAAGAGACTCTAGAATGTCATCAATTCGTGGGAGGGGAAAACTGTCTCTGACTGTTACAGCATTCAATCTTCTGTAGTCAACGCACAGTCGTTGAGATCCATCTCTTTTTTTACCAAACACCACAGGAGAAGACCATGGACTGACAGAGTCCTCATTAAACCTCTTTTCAACAAATCGCTTGTTTGCCTGTCTATCTCCTCTTGCTTCCATCTAGGTGTACGATAAGGCACCTGTCTCACAGGATTTCCCTGTACTATGATTTTATGTTTTATTAAATCTGTCCTATCTGTCTCTATCATCACAACTGAATATGTCACCGGCTTTTCTCAACAATTCAGCAAACTCATGTTTCTGCTGAAGGTTCAGTTCTGTGCTACCCTTATTAAACAACTCAAGAAGATGACTAGGAACTATTGACTCATAAGATTCCGAAATATTGTTAACAGAGGGTTCACAACTAGCAGTGTTTATCTCTTCACAATCACCACTATTATTAACATTGCCCTCAGGCAGATCAAACTGTTCAACTTCTCCTTCCCAACTCGCAAAAGTGCTATAACTGTACCTGCCTTTAAGAACTGATCAGTCTCATTCACATTGAGCACACGGACAGGTATTCTGGTACTCCAGGGATTCACAATAGCGTTACACACACCAATCCCATTTTCAAAAGATTTAGTTGAAACCGTAGGACCCGACAGTGCAGTGCACTCTGTGTCACATTTCATACAAGCAGTGACTCTATCTGTAGCTTTCCCACCATTAGTTTTATAACATGGTTTCAAGTAGTACCCAACCTCACCAACCCTTGGTTGTTTAACTTTTCTACCAATCACCAAAGATTCGCTCAATGCAGGGATATATGTGTCTTTGGTGACACTTATCCTCGAGACATAAGGTTTAAATTCAACATTATTATCAAGTTTATCAGAACATGTAATAATTTGTCCATCCATCTCCAACACTCCATTAAAAGCATCAATTTTACAATTCAATGGCCCAATAGAAGAAAGACCCAAGACACCAATGTCCCAAGGTTCCAACTCTACTATATACACTGGTACCAATACATGCTTTCCATTTAAAGCAATGTCTAAATGGCACATTCCAAGAATTTCCTGTTTACTGTCCCCAAAAAGTATAACTGACTCGTGAATGACCTTCAGCTGAGGTCTATCTTTTTCTGGAATTTCGAGGAACCAATGTTCATTTTTAACACCTTGGGCCAACCTGACATTACTCTTATTACCTATTTGGACTGGGGGTTGACCCGTACACCCAGTCTGCTGGTGTTTAAACTTTGCTCTTTTACTTCTAATGCAGGACATTCATAACATTTGTGTCCAGGTTGGTGACAATTCCAACACTCCAAGTTTTTGACCTTTCCCCTGACCTTGATCTCGAGTCGAAGTTGAATTTTTCAGAGTAGTAATTTCACCCTGTATTTTATCAACACTCTGCAGCAACTGTTTCACAACACCAGTCAACTCATTTATTTTGTCAGAGGAGTCCTCTCTATCACCAACAACTCGTACAACAGGTCGTTTTCTGGGACCAGTTAGTGTCAAATAATTCTCCTCCAATATGCCCTCACGCACTACTTCATCAAACATACACTCTGGTTTACGTGCAGTTTCATTAACTTTTCTACGAACTTCTGGAATATCTATTGCATTGAAGTAGGCATCGATACATAACTGCTCAAACATGTCACCCTTGGTATCGGGATAACCAACAGAAACTAGTTCTCTGATTTCTTGTGCCAAACCTTGTAAAGAATCACTATCTTTTCTCACACACTGTTTTGGTCGCAACCTACAGATATTCCTTCTACCTATGGAACCAAACCGATCAGCAAGTTTTTGGCAAAGTTGGGAATATGTCAGACTTTCAATATCCAGAGAATTCAACAATTGCAGTGCAGGGCCAGTCAACAATGCCAACAAATACTCTTTGCGTTCCATTTCATCAAGTTTGTGCATATCACAGTAAATCTTGAAATGGATTCGATATATATCCCATGATACATTTCCTGAATATCGTTCAGGGGTCAACTTATAACGATATGAAGTGTGCCTAAATTTATTGTCAACCCAGGTACTCGTAACATGCTCCGTTTTACTGGGACTGTTAACCATAGGATGACTGGATTTAGTTCCCATAGCAACAGGCGGTTTCTGTTCAGGGTACATCGGGACACCAACATTAGTCGCATGCACAGAAACATCACTAGTATTTTCCTTCACTTTATTACAAGTCGATTCTGGGGAAAAGTTCACAGACTTGTCAAATTCACGTTTAAAAACAGCATTATGCATGATCGGGGTTTGTGGTGAAAATAACACGTCACTATGCTTTTCCTGCCTTGTCTCTACAGGTTGATTTCCTCTGTCTGCTACCTTCAATACGCACTCAGACAAATAGAAAGATTGCCACGCCTTCTTTAATTCATTATTTTCCTTTTCAAGGCGTTCTTGTTCATCGGCTAAAGCTTGTTTCCAGCTCTTCATTTTATCACTTTCTTGTACATTATCGCTTCCCGCCAAAAAGGGGTACTGCTCACTTGTTTCTGTGACGATGCAGAAAACCCAGAGTCAACAATAAATACAATCTCGCTATCAGAACCCTCCATACTACATCGATCGGACCAATCACCTCACGGTTATGAAAGAAGGAGTGAAGAAAAAGTAGTATTGTATTTTTAGACAAGAAGGAGGTGTGACCGTACCGACTCGATAGAATTTCCCTAGCTAATAAACAACGTGATAGCAGACCCTGTAGTTCAAATACCCAGAACATTGAAAAAAAAGAAGACAATTCGTTTTTCTCTCTGTCGGAAACCACATCGAGTGTGCAAAAATCACCGACGTTCAATCGCCAAATTACAACGTTCGTATCCACTGGCAAGCTGATGAGTCAACACAAATATGGCCGACCAACATGTACTGAAATGGTAACGTGGTACTTACAAGCGGCCAAATTAAATACCCAAACACAAAATCTGCTTTGGGCTGAGAATCGGAAAACTTGACAACTCAACAGTCATGCCACCGCTGCCCACCAAATGTAATGGAATTTATTCGGGGCTCCACTACAAAAATAACGTTACCCGGCCTAGTAATTTAGGGGCGATAAACGACGACACTTTCTACCGCGATACCGTGTCGCACGGTGTTTTGGAGGACACACAGCACGCACTTTCTTCTCAGGGGGATCCTGGTACCGCCTCGGTTCAACCACTTCACGATGTTATCTAAATAAAACAATTCACACACGAATTGTGGATGAAAACAGAGTAGTTATATTCTTCATGAACCATCACATCAACGCCATGCATGCTACTCGAACAGAATTAGTGTGTACATGTCAATCAAAAATAGTCATGTGATATTATATACTCAACCCGATAGGCTAATATCTGTAATAGGCGTACATCTAATACATATATGGAGTGGAATATTCCAACACTACCTGGCGACCCGAAAGGTCTACCTAGGTTAACAAATATCGTAGTTTAATAATGTAATAAAGCACAGGTTTCCATTACAATATTTTCTCATTTGAACATGTCTGAAGTCCAGGTTATTTGATTAAACGACTTCAGATTTATCTGATCGGATATGATTATGATTATGATGGCATTTAGCATTTCAAAAAAATCCTATCAGACTTCTGAGTTTGAGTTTACACAACAGATTGTATCTGATCAGATAAATCTTACGCTAGAGTTCAAGTACATCCATTTTAATAATTTCTAATTCTGCGGTTTTTATAATCAAGTTTATTTGATGAGAGGTGCCTGTTACTAATACTATTGATCATATTTGGTATTTTATTAGCAGTTAAACGTCAGGAATTGGGGTTGGGTATGTTGTACAGTGTTCGGGCAATGAGCTTTCTCTATACCATTGTGAATCCACATTAATACGTGGTTAGATCAAAACATAAGCCGGTGTAACGTGCACCAATGAGTATTGACGTACATTCAAAGTCCTTTGATTCATAAAACACCCAAGCTAAGTTCAATTTCCTTTTTTTTTATTTTATTTGTATTTAAGTGTTATAATAAATGACATCACTGTGTGTTTGAACTAAATAACTTTTAATTAAATATTCGATACCTCATGTGCATTGTTATAGATCTGACATCGAAAGTGATATATTTTACAGTTCGGTAAATAGATGTTGTATTTGCATTGTTGCACTCATTTCAAATTTGCGTCACATTTACGTTTCGTGACGTTTCGTTACATATTCACTTGAATATATTGAGTGCCGAAACAATGTAGCATTCAACGGAAATTCAATCATGTGACCTAACGCATACAATCGCGCTAACGCTTTATAGCACGACTCATGTATTTGTTTGCTAAAATTTCTGACTCTAATATCTCACCATTTTTTTATATAAACGGAAACGCTACCACGCTGCCTAATTCATGCATAGTTTGAGGTATCAAAATAAATCTTCCTTATTTGCATATTGTAAAATTGTGGAGATTTCATTGATAGTACATTATATTTACTTTCATTTTCTGCTGCGATTACTTTTATATCATAAATGGTAGAATAGTGTTTGGCTTTTACAGCAAATGACATAGCAGGCAAGAAAATTAATGTACTCTAAGTGAATTTCACAGCAATATGCAAATTATATATATGTAAATTACTATTATGATATTGAAGATTGTTTCGTGCGCTTTTTTAATAATTGTCTATCATTTTTGTGACGTCGGTTGGTACACCTATCACGCATGCAAGTCTACGTTACACAACGATATGCGCGCGCATGCGAAACGCCGTATTTTCGACTTCCGTGAAAGTCGGCTATGGTTCGCTGATTTCCGGGGTCCCTTGCAAATTGCAAGTAAGACGCAGGCAACTAGTAATCGTCATACTGTTCCACTGGGTCGGGATTCCGGCCTGAGGGTGACAAAGTGACGGAATTTGAAACTTTCCAGTTTTCGTTTTCCGTGAACAAGTCTGTATCACTGCAATAGACCACTTTCCCGGACGTCGCGAGACTGGGCGGAAAATACGCCGCTTTGTCATGACAGAAAATACAAACATATCAAGTTTGCTCTTAGTCGATAGAAAAGAATTGTGTTTTTGTGATGTCCATTGGTACACCCAGAAACACAATGTCACGCGTGTAAGTTTCCGGGAAAGTGGCCTATTACGCCAAGCCCATTCAGTCTACTTGCTCAGATTTTTTATTTGAGAGGACGTTCTGGCATTTCTTGCTATTTTTATAGTGTTACAAAAGAAGCAGTTTTATATTCACGCAACTTTTGAGAGCAAAAGGAGATCCCTGCTTTATATACAGAATGCCTACGAGGGTAAGGGATGACGTATGGTAACTGACAGCAACCTTTATGTCATATTACCTCAAACCCTTCAAATAGAAGTGTGCATGGAATCATGGTCAATTGGAATCTACCAGGTGTGTTTGTAATTTACATAACAAAGGATGTTTACAAATCTGGAAGGTCAATTGGAATCTACCAGGTGTGTTTGTAATTTACATAACAAAGGATGTTTACAAATCTGGAAGGTCAATTGGAATCTACCAGGTGTGTTTGTAATTTACATAACAAAGGATGTTTACAAATCTGGAAGGACAATTTGAATCTACCAGGTGTGTTTGTAATTTACATAAAAAAGGATGTTTACAAATCTGCAAGGTCAATTGGAATCTACCAGGTGTGTTTGTAATTTACATAACAAAGGATGTTTACAAATCTGGAAGGACAATTTGAATCTACCAGGTGTGTTTGTAATTTACATAACAAAGGATGTTTACAACTCTGCAAGGACAATTTGAATCTACCAGGTGTGTTTGTAATTTACATAACAAAGGATGTTTATAAATCTGGAAGGTCAATTGGAATCTACCAGGTGTGTTTGTAATTTACATAACAAAGGATGTTTACAAATCTGGAAGGACAATTTGAATCTACCAGGTGTGTTTGTAATTTACATAACAAAGGATGTTTACACATCTGGAAGGACAATTTGAATCTACCAGGTGTGTTTGTAATTTACATAACAAAGGATGTTTACAACTCTGCAAGGACAATTTGAATCTACCAGGTGTGTTTGTAATTTACATAACAAAGGATGTTTACAAATCTGGAAGGTCAATTGGAATCTACCAGGTGTGTTTGTGATTTACATAACAAAGGATGTTTACAAATCTGCAAGGTCAATTTGAATCTACCAGGTGTGTTTGTGATTTACATAACAAAGGATGTTTACAAATCTGGAAGGACAATTTGAATCTACCAGGTGTGTTTGTAATTTACATAACAAAGGATGTTTACAAATCTGGACGGTCAATTGGAATCTACCAGGTGTGTTTGTAATTTACATAACAAAGGATGTTTACAAATCTGGAAGGTCAATTGGAATCTACCAGGTGTGTTTGTAATTTACATAACAAAGGATGTTTACAAATCTGGAAGGACAATTTGAATCTACCAGGTGTGTTTGTAATTTACATAAAAAAGGATGTTTACAAATCTGCAAGGTCAATTGGAATCTACCAGGTGTGTTTGTAATTTACATAACAAAGGATGTTTACAAATCTGGAAGGACAATTTGAATCTACCAGGTGTGTTTGTAATTTACATAACAAAGGATGTTTACAACTCTGCAAGGACAATTTGAATCTACCAGGTGTGTTTGTAATTTACATAACAAAGGATGTTTATAAATCTGGACGGTCAATTGGAATCTACCAGGTGTGTTTGTAATTTACATAACAAAGGATGTTTACAAATCTGGAAGGACAATTTGAATCTACCAGGTGTGTTTGTAATTTACATAACAAAGGATGTTTACACATCTGGAAGGACAATTTGAATCTACCAGGTGTGTTTGTAATTTACATAACAAAGGATGTTTACAACTCTGCAAGGACAATTTGAATCTACCAGGTGTGTTTGTAATTTACATAACAAAGGATGTTTACAAATCTGGAAGGTCAATTGGAATCTACCAGGTGTGTTTGTGATTTACATAACAAAGGATGTTTACAAATCTGCAAGGTCAATTTGAATCTACCAGGTGTGTTTGTGATTTACATAACAAAGGATGTTTACAAATCTGGAAGGACAATTTGAATCTACCAGGTGTGTTTGTAATTTACATAACAAAGGATGTTTACAAATCTGGACGGTCAATTGGAATCTACCAGGTGTGTTTGTAATTTACATAACAAAGGATGTTTACAAATCTGGAAGGACAATTTGAATCTACCAGGTGTGTTTGTAATTTACATAACAAAGGATGTTTACAAATCTGGAAGGTCAATTGGAATCTACCAGGTGTGTTTGTAATTTACATAACAAAGGATGTTTACAAATCTGGAAGGACAATTTGAATCTACCAGGTGTGTTTGTAATTTACATAACAAAGGATGTTTACAACTCTGCAAGGACAATTTGAATCTACCAGGTGTGTTTGTAATTTACATAACAAAGGATGTTTACAAATCTGGAAGGTCAATTGGAATCTACCAGGTGTGTTTGTGATTTACATAACAAAGGATGTTTACAAATCTGCAAGGTCAATTTGAATCTACCAGGTGTGTTTGTGATTTACATAACAAAGGATGTTTACAAATCTGGAAGGACAATTTGAATCTACCAGGTGTGTTTGTGATTTACATAACAAAGGATGTTTACAAATCTGGAAGGTCAATTGGAATCTACCAGGTGTGTTTGTGATTTACATAATAAAGGATGTTTACAAATCTGGAAGGTCAATTGGAATCTACCAGGTGTGTTTGTAATTTACATAACAAAGGATGTTTACAACTCTGCAAGGACAATTTGAATCTACCAGGTGTGTTTGTGATTTACATAACAAAGGATGTTTACAAATCTGGAAGGTCAATTGGAATCTACCAGGTGTGTTTGTAATTTACATAACAAAGGATGTTTACAAATCTGGAAGGTCAATTGCAATCTACCAGGTGTGTTTGTTATTTACATAACAAAGGATGTTTACAAATCTGGAAGGTCAATTGGAATCTACCAGGTGTGTTTGTAATTTACATAACAAAGGATGTTTACAAATCTGGAAGGTCAATTGGAATCTACCAGGTGTGTTTGTAATTTACATAACAAAGGATGTTTACAAATCTGGAAGGACAATTTGAATCTACCAGGTGTGTTTGTAATTTACATAACAAAGGATGTTTACAAATCTGGAAGGACAATTTGAATCTACCAGGTGTGTTTGTAATTTACATAACAAAGGATGTTTACAACTCTGCAAGGACAATTTGAATCTACCAGGTGTGTTTGTAATTTACATAACAAAGGATGTTTACAAATCTGGAAGGTCAATTGGAATCTACCAGGTGTGTTTGTGATTTACATAACAAAGGATGTTTACAAATCTGCAAGGTCAATTTGAATCTACCAGGTGTGTTTGTGATTTACATAACAAAGGATGTTTACAAATCTGGAAGGACAATTTGAATCTACCAGGTGTGTTTGTAATTTACATAACAAAGGATGTTTACAAATCTGGACGGTCAATTGGAATCTACCAGGTGTGTTTGTAATTTACATAACAAAGGATGTTTACAAATCTGGAAGGACAATTTGAATCTACCAGGTGTGTTTGTAATTTACATAACAAAGGATGTTTACAAATCTGGACGGTCAATTGGAATCTACCAGGTGTGTTTGTAATTTACATAACAAAGGATGTTTACAAATCTGGAAGGACAATTTGAATCTACCAGGTGTGTTTGTAATTTACATAACAAAGGATGTTTACAACTCTGCAAGGACAATTTGAATCTACCAGGTGTGTTTGTAATTTACATAACAAAGGATGTTTACAAATCTGGAAGGTCAATTGGAATCTACCAGGTGTGTTTGTGATTTACATAACAAAGGATGTTTACAAATCTGCAAGGTCAATTTGAATCTACCAGGTGTGTTTGTGATTTACATAACAAAGGATGTTTACAAATCTGGAAGGACAATTTGAATCTACCAGGTGTGTTTGTAATTTACATAACAAAGGATGTTTACAACTCTGCAAGGTCAATTGGAATCTACCAGGTGTGTTTGTAATTTACATAACAAAGGATGTTTACAAATCTGGAAGGTCAATTTGAATCTACCAGGTGTGTTTGTAATTTACATAACAAAGGATGTTTACAAATCTGGAAGGTCAATTGGAATCTACCAGGTGTGTTTGTGATTTACATAACAAAGGATGTTTACAAATCTGGAAGGTCAATTGGAATCTACCAGGTGTGTTTGTGATTTACATAATAAAGGATGTTTACAAATCTGGAAGGTCAATTGGAATCTACCAGGTGTGTTTGTAATTTACATAACAAAGGATGTTTACAACTCTGCAAGGACAATTTGAATCTACCAGGTGTGTTTGTGATTTACATAACAAAGGATGTTTACAAATCTGGAAGGTCAATTGGAATCTACCAGGTGTGATTGTAATTTACATAACACAGGATGTTTACAAATCTGGAAGGTCAATTGCAATCTACCAGGTGTGTTTGTAATTTACATAACAAAGGATGTTTACAAATCTGGAAGGTCAATTGGAATCTACCAGGTGTGTTTGTAATTTACATAACAAAGGATGTTTACAAATCTGGAAGGTCAATTGGAATCTACCAGGTGTGTTTGTAATTTACATAACAAAGGATGTTTACAAATCTGGAAGGACAATTTGAATCTACCAGGTGTGTTTGTAATTTACATAACAAAGGATGTTTACAAATCTGGAAGGACAATTTGAATCTACCTGGTGTGTTTGTAATTTACATAACAAAGGATGTTTACAACTCTGCAAGGACAATTTGAATCTACCAGGTGTGTTTGTAATTTACATAACAAAGGATGTTTACAAATCTGGAAGGTCAATTGGAATCTACCAAGTGTGTTTGTAATTTACATAACAAAGGATGTTTACAAATCTGGAAGGACAATTTGAATCTACCAGGTGTGTTTGTAATTTACATAACAAAGGATGTTTACAAATCTGGAAGGACAATTTGAATCTACCAGGTGTGTTTGTAATTTACATAACAAAGGATGTTTACAACTCTGCAAGGACAATTTGAATCTACCAGGTGTGTTTGTAATTTACATAACAAAGGATGTTTACAAATCTGGAAGGTCAATTGGAATCTACCAGGTGTGTTTGTGATTTACATAACAAAGGATGTTTACAAATCTGCAAGGTCAATTTGAATCTACCAGGTGTGTTTGTGATTTACATAACAAAGGATGTTTACAAATCTGGAAGGACAATTTGAATCTACCAGGTGTGTTTGTAATTTACATAACAAAGGATGTTTACAAATCTGGACGGTCAATTGGAATCTACCAGGTGTGTTTGTAATTTATATAACAAAGGATGTTTACAAATCTGGAAGGACAATTTGAATCTACCAGGTGTGTTTGTAATTTACATAACAAAGGATGTTTACAAATCTGGACGGTCAATTGGAATCTACCAGGTGTGTTTGTAATTTACATAACAAAGGATGTTTACAAATCTGGAAGGACAATTTGAATCTACCAGGTGTGTTTGTAATTTACATAACAAAGGATGTTTACAACTCTGCAAGGACAATTTGAATCTACCAGGTGTGTTTGTAATTTACATAACAAAGGATGTTTACTAATCTGGAAGGTCAATTGGAATCTACCAGGTGTGTTTGTGATTTACATAACAAAGGATGTTTACAAATCTGCAAGGTCAATTTGAATCTACCAGGTGTGTTTGTGATTTACATAACAAAGGATGTTTACAAATCTGGAAGGACAATTTGAATCTACCAGGTGTGTTTGTAATTTACATAACAAAGGATGTTTACAACTCTGCAAGGTCAATTGGAATCTACCAGGTGTGTTTGTAATTTACATAACAAAGGATGTTTGCAAATCTGGAAGGTCAATTTGAATCTACCAGGTGTGTTTGTAATTTACATAACAAAGGATGTTTACAAATCTGGAAGGTCAATTGGAATCTACCAGGTGTGTTTGTGATTTACATAACAAAGGATGTTTACAAATCTGGAAGGTCAATTGGAATCTACCAGGTGTGTTTGTGATTTACATAATAAAGGATGTTTACAAATCTGGAAGGTCAATTGGAATCTACCAGGTGTGTTTGTAATTTACATAACAAAGGATGTTTACAACTCTGCAAGGACAATTTGAATCTACCAGGTGTGTTTGTGATTTACATAACAAAGGATGTTTACAAATCTGGAAGGTCAATTGGAATCTACCAGGTGTGATTGTAATTTACATAACACAGGATGTTTACAAATCTGGAAGGTCAATTGCAATCTACCAGGTGTGTTTGTAATTTACATAACAAAGGATGTTTACAAATCTGGAAGGTCAATTGGAATCTACCAGGTGTGTTTGTAATTTACATAACAAAGGATGTTTACAAATCTGGAAGGTCAATTGGAATCTACCAGGTGTGTTTGTAATTTACATAACAAAGGATGTTTACAAATCTGGAAGGACAATTTGAATCTACCAGGTGTGTTTGTAATTTACATAACAAAGGATGTTTACAAATCTGGAAGGACAATTTGAATCTACCTGGTGTGTTTGTAATTTACATAACAAAGGATGTTTACAACTCTGCAAGGACAATTTGAATCTACCAGGTGTGTTTGTAATTTACATAACAAAGGATGTTTACAAATCTGGAAGGTCAATTGGAATCTACCAAGTGTGTTTGTAATTTACATAACAAAGGATGTTTACAAATCTGGAAGGACAATTTGAATCTACCAGGTGTGTTTGTAATTTACATAACAAAGGATGTTTACAAATCTGGAAGGACAATTTGAATCTACCAGGTGTGTTTGTAATTTACATAACAAAGGATGTTTACAACTCTGCAAGGACAATTTGAATCTACCAGGTGTGTTTGTAATTTACATAACAAAGGATGTTTACAAATCTGGAAGGTCAATTGGAATCTACCAGGTGTGTTTGTGATTTACATAACAAAGGATGTTTACAAATCTGCAAGGTCAATTTGAATCTACCAGGTGTGTTTGTGATTTACATAACAAAGGATGTTTACAAATCTGGAAGGACAATTTGAATCTACCAGGTGTGTTTGTAATTTACATAACAAAGGATGTTTACAAATCTGGACGGTCAATTGGAATCTACCAGGTGTGTTTGTAATTTATATAACAAAGGATGTTTACAAATCTGGAAGGACAATTTGAATCTACCAGGTGTGTTTGTAATTTACATAACAAAGGATGTTTACAAATCTGGACGGTCAATTGGAATCTACCAGGTGTGTTTGTAATTTACATAACAAAGGATGTTTACAAATCTGGAAGGACAATTTGAATCTACCAGGTGTGTTTGTAATTTACATAACAAAGGATGTTTACAACTCTGCAAGGACAATTTGAATCTACCAGGTGTGTTTGTAATTTACATAACAAAGGATGTTTACTAATCTGGAAGGTCAATTGGAATCTACCAGGTGTGTTTGTGATTTACATAACAAAGGATGTTTACAAATCTGCAAGGTCAATTTGAATCTACCAGGTGTGTTTGTGATTTACATAACAAAGGATGTTTACAAATCTGGAAGGACAATTTGAATCTACCAGGTGTGTTTGTAATTTACATAACAAAGGATGTTTACAACTCTGCAAGGTCAATTGGAATCTACCAGGTGTGTTTGTAATTTACATAACAAAGGATGTTTGCAAATCTGGAAGGTCAATTTGAATCTACCAGGTGTGTTTGTAATTTACATAACAAAGGATGTTTACAAATCTGGAAGGTCAATTGGAATCTACCAGGTGTGTTTGTGATTTACATAACAAAGGATGTTTACAAATCTGGAAGGTCAATTGGAATCTACCAGGTGTGTTTGTGATTTACATAATAAAGGATGTTTACAAATCTGGAAGGTCAATTGGAATCTACCAGGTGTGTTTGTAATTTACATAACTAAGGATGTTTACAACTCTGCAAGGACAATTTGAATCTACCAGGTGTGTTTGTGATTTACATAACAAAGGATGTTTACAAATCTGGAAGGTCAATTGGAATCTACCAGGTGTGTTTGTGATTTACATAACAAAGGATGTTTACAAATCTGGAAGGTCAATTGGAATCTACCAGGTGTGTTTGTGATTTACATAATAAAGGATGTTTACAAATCTGGAAGGTCAATTGGAATCTACCAGGTGTGTTTGTAATTTACATAACAAAGGATGTTTACAACTCTGCAAGGACAATTTGAATCTACCAGGTGTGTTTGTGATTTACATAACAAAGGATGTTTACAAATCTGGAAGGTCAATTGGAATCTACCATGTGTGAT
Organism: Saccoglossus kowalevskii; assembly: GCF_978046115.1. Lineage (NCBI taxonomy): Eukaryota > Metazoa > Hemichordata > Enteropneusta > Harrimaniidae > Saccoglossus > Saccoglossus kowalevskii. The sequence goes on along the minus strand of NC_140645.1, from coordinate 43,483,460 downwards.
TGTAATTTACATAACAAAGGATGTTTACAAATCTGGAAGGTCAATTGCAATCTACCAGGTGTGTTTGTTATTTACATAACAAAGGATGTTTACAAATCTGGAAGGTCAATTGGAATCTACCAGGTGTGTTTGTAATTTACATAACAAAGGATGTTTACAAATCTGGAAGGTCAATTGGAATCTACCAGGTGTGTTTGTAATTTACATAACAAAGGATGTTTACAAATCTGGAAGGTCAATTGGAATCTACCAGGTGTGTTTGTAATTTACATAACAAAGGATGTTTACAAATCTGGAAGGACAATTTGAATCTACCAGGTGTGTTTGTAATTTACATAACAAAGGATGTTTACAAATCTGGAAGGACAATTTGAATCTACCTGGTGTGTTTGTAATTTACATAACAAAGGATGTTTACAACTCTGCAAGGACAATTTGAATCTACCAGGTGTGTTTGTAATTTACATAACAAAGGATGTTTACAAATCTGGAAGGTCAATTGGAATCTACCAAGTGTGTTTGTAATTTACATAACAAAGGATGTTTACAAATCTGGAAGGACAATTTGAATCTACCAGGTGTGTTTGTAATTTACATAACAAAGGATGTTTACAAATCTGGAAGGACAATTTGAATCTACCAGGTGTGTTTGTAATTTACATAACAAAGGATGTTTACAACTCTGCAAGGACAATTTGAATCTACCAGGTGTGTTTGTAATTTACATAACAAAGGATGTTTACAAATCTGGAAGGTCAATTGGAATCTACCAGGTGTGTTTGTGATTTACATAACAAAGGATGTTTACAAATCTGCAAGGTCAATTTGAATCTACCAGGTGTGTTTGTGATTTACATAACAAAGGATGTTTACAAATCTGGAAGGACAATTTGAATCTACCAGGTGTGTTTGTAATTTACATAACAAAGGATGTTTACAAATCTGGACGGTCAATTGGAATCTACCAGGTGTGTTTGTAATTTATATAACAAAGGATGTTTACAAATCTGGAAGGACAATTTGAATCTACCAGGTGTGTTTGTAATTTACATAACAAAGGATGTTTACAAATCTGGACGGTCAATTGGAATCTACCAGGTGTGTTTGTAATTTACATAACAAAGGATGTTTACAAATCTGGAAGGACAATTTGAATCTACCAGGTGTGTTTGTAATTTACATAACAAAGGATGTTTACAACTCTGCAAGGACAATTTGAATCTACCAGGTGTGTTTGTAATTTACATAACAAAGGATGTTTACTAATCTGGAAGGTCAATTGGAATCTACCAGGTGTGTTTGTGATTTACATAACAAAGGATGTTTACAAATCTGGAAGGTCAATTGGAATCTACCAGGTGTGTTTGTGATTTACATAACAAAGGATGTTTACAAATCTGGAAGGTCAATTGGAATCTACCAGGTGTGTTTGTGATTTACATAATAAAGGATGTTTACAAATCTGGAAGGTCAATTGGAATCTACCAGGTGTGTTTGTAATTTACATAACAAAGGATGTTTACAACTCTGCAAGGACAATTTGAATCTACCAGGTGTGTTTGTGATTTACATAACAAAGGATGTTTACAAATCTGGAAGGTCAATTGGAATCTACCAGGTGTGATTGTAATTTACATAACAAAGGATGTTTACAAATCTGGAAGGTCAATTGCAATCTACCAGGTGTGTTTGTTATTTACATAACAAAGGATGTTTACAAATCTGGAAGGTCAATTGGAATCTACCAGGTGTGTTTGTAATTTACATAACAAAGGATGTTTACAAATCTGGAAGGTCAATTGGAATCTACCAGGTGTGTTTGTAATTTACATAACAAAGGATGTTTACAAATCTGGAAGGTCAATTGGAATCTACCAGGTGTGTTTGTAATTTACATAACAAAGGATGTTTACAAATCTGGAAGGACAATTTGAATCTACCAGGTGTGTTTGTAATTTACATAACAAAGGATGTTTACAAATCTGGAAGGACAATTTGAATCTACCTGGTGTGTTTGTAATTTACATAACAAAGGATGTTTACAACTCTGCAAGGACAATTTGAATCTACCAGGTGTGTTTGTAATTTACATAACAAAGGATGTTTACAAATCTGGAAGGTCAATTGGAATCTACCAAGTGTGTTTGTAATTTACATAACAAAGGATGTTTACAAATCTGGAAGGACAATTTGAATCTACCAGGTGTGTTTGTAATTTACATAACAAAGGATGTTTACAAATCTGGAAGGACAATTTGAATCTACCAGGTGTGTTTGTAATTTACATAACAAAGGATGTTTACAACTCTGCAAGGACAATTTGAATCTACCAGGTGTGTTTGTAATTTACATAACAAAGGATGTTTACAAATCTGGAAGGTCAATTGGAATCTACCAGGTGTGTTTGTGATTTACATAACAAAGGATGTTTACAAATCTGCAAGGTCAATTTGAATCTACCAGGTGTGTTTGTGATTTACATAACAAAGGATGTTTACAAATCTGGAAGGACAATTTGAATCTACCAGGTGTGTTTGTAATTTACATAACAAAGGATGTTTACAAATCTGGACGGTCAATTGGAATCTACCAGGTGTGTTTGTAATTTATATAACAAAGGATGTTTACAAATCTGGAAGGACAATTTGAATCTACCAGGTGTGTTTGTAATTTACATAACAAAGGATGTTTACAAATCTGGACGGTCAATTGGAATCTACCAGGTGTGTTTGTAATTTACATAACAAAGGATGTTTACAAATCTGGAAGGACAATTTGAATCTACCAGGTGTGTTTGTAATTTACATAACAAAGGATGTTTACAACTCTGCAAGGACAATTTGAATCTACCAGGTGTGTTTGTAATTTACATAACAAAGGATGTTTACTAATCTGGAAGGTCAATTGGAATCTACCAGGTGTGTTTGTGATTTACATAACAAAGGATGTTTACAAATCTGCAAGGTCAATTTGAATCTACCAGGTGTGTTTGTGATTTACATAACAAAGGATGTTTACAAATCTGGAAGGACAATTTGAATCTACCAGGTGTGTTTGTAATTTACATAACAAAGGATGTTTACAACTCTGCAAGGTCAATTGGAATCTACCAGGTGTGTTTGTAATTTACATAACAAAGGATGTTTGCAAATCTGGAAGGTCAATTTGAATCTACCAGGTGTGTTTGTAATTTACATAACAAAGGATGTTTACAAATCTGGAAGGTCAATTGGAATCTACCAGGTGTGTTTGTAATTTACATAACAAAGGATGTTTACAAATCTGGAAGGTCAATTGGAATCTACCAGGTGTGTTTGTGATTTACATAATAAAGGATGTTTACAAATCTGGAAGGTCAATTGGAATCTACCAGGTGTGTTTGTAATTTACATAACTAAGGATGTTTACAACTCTGCAAGGACAATTTGAATCTCCCAGGTGTGTTTGTGATTTACATAACAAAGGATGTTTACAAATCTGGAAGGTCAATTGGAATCTACCAGGTGTGTTTGTAATTTACATAACAAAGGATGTTTACAAATCTGGAAGGTCAATTGCAATCTACCAGGTGTGTTTGTTATTTACATAACAAAGGATGTTTACAAATCTGGAAGGTCAATTGGAATCTACCAGGTGTGTTTGTAATTTACATAACAAAGGATGTTTACAAATCTGGAAGGTCAATTGGAATCTACCAGGTGTGTTTGTAATTTACATAACAAAGGATGTTTACAAATCTGGAAGGTCAATTGGAATCTACCAGGTGTGTTTGTAATTTACATAACAAAGGATGTTTGCAAATCTGGAAGGTCAATTGGAATCTACCAGATGTGTTTGTAATTTACATAATAAAGGATGTTTACAAATCTGGAAGGTCAATTGGAGTCTACCAGGTGTGTTTGTAATTTACATAACAAAGGATGTTTACAAATCTGGAAGGACAATTTGAATCTACCAGGTGTGCTTGGAATTTACATAACAAAGGATGGCAATGCACACTTCCCTAAGCAATCCCCTATTTTTGTTAATTAATTCATTGTACTTTTCCGTGCTTTGTTTCTTGTAAGGAGCTTTAACTTGGTATTTTGGTGTATGTGTATTTCAGTCCCAGTAATATAGTTTTGTCTATCCCATTCTAGCAGTGACAGAACCCCCTGTCCAGTGTGAGGGTGCCTCCGTTGGTATGCCTCTCATTAGCTATGAACAGGCCTTACACTGAGACAGTAACCAAAGGAATTAGGAAATGGATGTGATGGACCAATCAGATTATCGGGAGTCATTACCAGAAGGAATTGGCACGAGAGGGCGCCGTCCGATCTGGATGGAACGTTTCGAAGTCAGTCGTCCGTAGCCCATCGTCGAAGCAACAGGGTCCCGTTTACAAACAAATTTCTTTACAGAATAGTTCTCAACGAACTATGAAAACATCACATAGAAATATACAGGTTCTAAAGTGATGTCTATTGCAAAAAAAATCAACCGACAACCAGTTTGACGCCACTAGTTTCTTGCTAGAGTAAGTTCTATGCGTGATTTGATTGCGTTCAAAATTGTTCCTGTGCACACACAGTAATTTCTTGAAATGCATACTAATTAGGTAACTTGTCGCTGGTAAAAGTTATGGAAAACATTTTTAGCAATTCTGAGCAATAGAACTAGAGTGAAATATCAACGTGCTTCTGTATTTTCTGTGAATTTCTTAACTCGCTATAATAAGGATACAGAAAAAAACATGTGGCTACTTTCAACAGTTTACTGGAGTTTGATCAAAAACGTGTCTCAAAAACACTTTACAGTTTTTTTATTAGTTTTTTTTTCAGCTCGTAGTTTATAACTACCATGTTATCTAAATGAAAGCATTTTGGCACAGTAGTACTGAAAAGATTAGTTCATTGCTCGTGAATATTAATTTATGCAAATGAGACGATTTTCAGCCAATGTTAAATATTGTTAACCGCGTTTCGCAGTATAGCGGTTAACTATTGTCTGTTCGGGATGGCAAACAGACGGGTATGGTATGTGGGGTCATGTGACAAGGGGTATTTAAGTGGAGGACAGAAGGTTGAATGTCAATCTAGGCCAGTCTCGCTACAGTGCAGTTTTCGGCGGTTTTCTTTTTTAGTCACACTTTGTTCATTCCTGTGCTTCTCGTGTGAATCATCATGAATCAAGCAGTGCTGCACAATCAACCCAGCAGTAAACTTTTGACATCACGACTATGTTTTTTCAAGTGTAAGTAGAAGAGATGGTTGATGGAACTAGCAGATCCCGTAGTGTCGGGAATGCACGACAACGTTCACTTCGGTTAGCCGATTGGGAAGACCTTAGACGAGATGTCAAAACATACAAGACGTACATTTCGGCCAGTGTTTTGGACGGCAAAAAAGCTGGCGAGAAACATGCTGAAGCCGAGAAGAAACAGAGGGCAATATTAATTCTTTTTACCATGCAGCCTTGTTGGTATCATGCCCAGCACCACAGCAAGATTGCTAACAGATCGTATCGAGTACTGTTTCGAGAGCGGAGAATTCAAAGAAACCATGAGCATCTTTATTCGGTCATAGGCGTTACGTGTCCTCCAACTTCAAAGATGTCGAACATTAAGTTAAGTAACTCTTTATGTACCTATTTTAACACTTATGCCGATCTTGATTGTTCGTTTTTGTGAGGTAGCATCCCCCTAATTTATGAGGTGTGAATTGTCGCGGCGAAAAAAAATCATTCCTTTATGCATTGAGTTGTACGATGTGAGTGGTGTTACAGTCACTCTACTATTTGACTGACTTACTATTTTAATATTTGCGTCCCTTTGCCAGTGACTCTTGTGAGCGGGTTTAGAGTTGCGGTAATTTGTTTGTAAAGTGACAACCACTTGGTCTAAAATGTTGGACGTGTATGCCGTTTATGGCTACTTCTCCACGGTATGTATTTGCGTCAACCGAAATTGATAATTGGATCTTGGAGGGGAGTACTGAAGAGATATGTATTCCTCCACGTTATTAGTCCATTGATTGTGGATATAATAAGGCAGGTAAGCGTCGACTGGTGTTAGATTGTAGGAACGTTAACTTTTTTGTCCTTGTTCAAATTCAATGTTCGTTGTTAAGACGCGTCTCTCGCTTGACAATTATTCGTTCGTGTGGATCATTTGATTACTTTTTACATTAAGTCCACGTACCATCACATCACAATTATCTGGAAACTCAGGGCTATTTTGGATTCTCCCAAGGCGTTTAACTTTGGAATTCGGCATTTCCATCGCGCCATGTGTATTCACAAAAATATCAAAGCGAAGGTAAGTTGTTGGTCAGTTGCGTGTGTGTGACTAGGTTATTGGTGATCTTGCATCAACGTATCGATGCAATCAAGCTGGTAACGGTCTATTTAAATCTAGGGCTCTTTCATACCGTGCATGTTTGAAGGAATCAGTAAAACACTGCAATTCCACAATAGGTATATTTGTGCCTGTTTTTTCATTATGTTAGATAAGCGAGTCAGAAATTTAATGCGCATGAATGGGACTGCGCCATGCTTCCGTACATGACGGCCATGACGGCTATGGTGGTTTATAATGTTAAACAAGAAGGTAAGAGTGTGTGTGGTATAGGTTCTGTATTGTATTGTTGAAAGTTCAACCTGGCGAGCACTTGTTGAAGCTCACTGTATGTTATTATGAAAGATTGGAGCGGATAATTTTTTATACACCGTGTGTGTTTTTACACTGAAACGTCCTCAATTGTCTATGGCAGGTGTATTGACTAAGAAGGTAAGGAGGCGAGTGTAAGTGGTCTCTATAAGAACAGGTTGAAAGTTCAACCTGGAAAGAACTCGTTGCAGTTCACCGTATGTTATTACGAAACAGTAAAGGTTTTGAAGGCTAAAACGTGCAATTGCGCACAACAAACTAGATCGTTTTATACTGACACGTCCTCAATTGGCTATGGCAGGTGTATTGACCAAGAAGGTAAGGAGGCGAGCGTAAGTGGTCTCTATAAGAACAGGTTGAAAGTTCAACCTGGAAAGAACTCGTTGCAGTTCACCGTATGTTATTACGAAACACTAAATGTTTTAAAGGCTTAGACGTGCAATTGCGCACATAAAATAGATCGTGGCGAAGATTGCGAGAGTCGAAAGTAGAGTACCTGAGTTACAGGATATAGTGTTATGCAATTTGATTTATGCGATAGCATATACGCTGGTATGCCCAAGGTGTGCGCCTCTGGGGCAGAATGTTCTAGCTGATGGGCTTAGTAATCATATGTTGTTTACAACGATTGGATTATTCGGTTTTTGATGCTTTCCAGGAGCTTGATGCCCTGTTGGATCCACATTTCAGTGGATGGGGTTGCGTTTTGATAGCAATAGTCAACGACGACTGGATCATCAATATTTATGCTTTCCAGGAGCTTAAAGCTATGTGAGATCTACATTTCAGTGAATGGGGTCGCGTTTGACAGCAACAGTAAATTACGACTGGAGCATCAGTAGTGATGCTGTCCAGAAGCTTGATGCTCTGTGAGATCTACATTTCAGTAGATAAGGTTGCTTTTGACAGCATTAATACATTATGCGAGGATCAACCCTTGCTGAAAATGTCCCAATACTGAGACAATTGATGTTCTTTCCCAAAGTTGGGATGGGGAAAAAATGGCTTTACAATATTAATAAACAAGGTATGTGCGAAGTTGAAATGAGACCAAACTCGTGGCACATTATTCATTCCCATGTGGCAGTCGGTCTCTTTCGGACAGTGATATGCCCGGCTGACAATATATATATACAATTGAAGTGGAACTATTGTAAAGATTACTACTAGTATCACTGGTGAATACAGTACATGGCAAATTGAAGTGGAACTATTGTAAAGATTACTACTAGTATCACATGTGAATACAGTACATGGTAAATTAAAGTGGAACTATTGTAAAGATTACTACTAGTATCACATGTGAATACAGTACATGGCAAATTAAAGTGGAACTATTGGAAAGATTACTACTAGTATCACTGGTGAATACAGTACATGGCAAATTAAAGCGAAACTATTGTAAAGATTACTACTAGTATCACATGTGAATACAGTACATGGCAAATTAAAGTGGAACTATTGTAAAGATTACTACTAGTATCACATGTGAATACAGTACATGGCAAATTAAAGTGGAACTATTGGAAAGATTACTACTAGTATCACATGTGAATACAGTACATGGCAAATTAAAGTGGAACTATTGTAAAGATTACTACTAGTATCACATGTGAATACAGTGCATGGCAAATTAAAGTGGAACTATTGTAAAGATTACTACTAGTATCACATGTGAATACAGTGCATGGCAAATTAAAGTGTAACTATTGGAAAGATTACTACTAGTATCACATGTGAATACAGTACATGGCAAATTAAAGTGGAACTATTGTAAAGATTACTACTAGTATCACATGTGAATACAGTGCATGGCAAATTAAAGTGGAACTATTGGAAAGATTACTACTAGTATCACATGTGAATACAGTACATGGCAAATTAAAGTGGAACTATTGTAAAGATTACTACTAGTACCACTGGTGAATACAGTACATGGTAAATTAAAGTGGAGCTATTGTAAAGATTACTACTAGTATCACATGTGAATACAGTACATGGTAAATTAAAGTGGAACTATTGGAAAGATTACTACTAGTATCACATGTGAATACAGTACATGGCAAATTAAAGTGGAACTATTGTAAAGATTACTACTAGTACCACTGGTGAATACAGTACATGGCAAATTAAAGTGGAACTATTGTAAAGATTACTACTAGTATCACATGTGAATACAGTACATGGCAAATTAAAGTGGAACTATTGGAAAGATTACTACTAGTATCACATGTGAATACAGTACATGGCAAATTAAAGTGGAACTATTGTAAAGATTACTACTAGTATCACATGTGAATACAGTACATGGCAAATTAAAGTGGAACTATTGGAAAGATTACTACTAGTACCACTGGTGAATACAGTACATGGCAAATTAAAGTGGAACTATTGGAAAGATTACTACTAGTATCACTGGTGAATACAGTACATGGCAAATTAAAGTGGAACTATTGTAAAGATTACTACTAGTATCACATGTGAATACAGTACATGGCAAATTAAAGTGGAACTATTGTAAAGATTACTACTAGTATCACTGGTGAATACAGTACATGGCAAATTAAAGTGGAACTATTGGAAAGATTACTACTAGTATCACATGTGAATACAGTACATGGCAAATTAAAGTGGAACTATTGTAAAGATTACTACTAGTATCACATGTGAATACAGTGCATGGCAAATTAAAGTGGAACTATTGTAAAGATTACTACTAGTATCACATGTGAATACAGTACATGGCAAATTAAAGTGGAACTATTGTAAAGATTACTACTAGTACCACTGGTGAATACAGTACATGGTAAATTAAAGTGGAACTATTGGAAAGATTACTGCTAGTATCACATGTGAATACAGTACATGGCAAATTAAAGTGGAACTATTGTAAAGATTACTACTAGTATCACATGTGAATACAGTACATGGCAAATTAAAGTGGAACTATTGGAAAGATTACTACTAGTATCACATGTGAATACAGTACATGGCAAATTAAAGTGGAACTATTGTAAAGATTACTACTAGTATCACATGTGAATACAGTACATGGCAAATTAAAGTGGAACTATTGTAAAGATTACTACTAGTACCATTGGTGAATACAGTACATGGCAAATTAAAGTGGAACTATTGTAAAGATTACTACTAGTATCACATGTGAATACAGTACATGGCAAATTAAAGTGGAACTATTGTAAAGATTACTACTAGTATCACATGTGAATACAGTACATGGCAAATTAAAGTGGAACTATTGTAAAGATTACTACTAGTATCACATGTGAATACAGTACATGGCAAATTAAAGTGGAACTATTGTAAAGATTACTACTAGTATCACATGTGAATACAGTACATGGCAAATTGAAGTGGAACTATTGTAAAGATTACTACTAGTATCACATGTGAATACAGTACATGGCAAATTAAAGTGGAACTATTGTAAGGATTACTACTAGTACCACTGGTGAATACAGTACATGGCAAATTAAAGTGGAACTATTGTAAAGATTACTACTAGTATCACATGTGAATACAGTACATGGTAAATTAAAGTGGAACTATTGTAAAGATTACTACTAGTATCACATGTGAATACAGTACATGGCAAATTAAAGTGGAACTATTGTAAAGATTACTACTAGTACCACTGGTGAATACAGTACATGGTAAATTAAAGTGGAACTATTGTAAAGATTACTACTAGTATCACATGTGAATACAGTACATGGTAAATTAAAGTGGAACTATTGTAAAGATTACTACTAGTACCACTGGTGAATACAGTACATGGCAAATTAAAGTGGAACTATTGTAAAGATTACTACTAGTACCACTGGTGAATACAGTACATGGCAAATTAAAGTGGAACTATTGTAAAGATTACTACTAGTATCACATGTGAATACAGTACATGGCAAATTAAAGTGGAACTATTGTAAAGATTACTACTAGTACCACTGGTGAATACAGTACATGGTAAATTAAAGTGGAACTATTGGAAAGATTACTACTAGTACCACTGGTGAATACAGTACATGGTAAATTAAAGTGGAGCTATTGTAAAGATTACTACTAGTATCACTGGTGAATACAGTACATGGCAAATTAAAGTGGAACTATTGTAAAGATTACTACTAGTATCACATGTGAATACAGTACATGGCAAATTAAAGTGGAACTATTGGAAAGATTATTTCGCAGTATAGCAGTTAACTATTGTCTGTTCAGGATGGCACACAGACGGGTATGGTATGTGGGGTCATGTGACAAGGGGTATTTAAGTGGAGGACAGAAAGTTGAATGTCAATCTAGGCCAGTCTCGCTACAGTGCAGTTTTCAACTTGTTGTTTTGTAAGTTTGTTGTATAATACAGGGCGACAACCGCCACCTTCCCCTGGGCACGATCGACAGTGCGACGGGTACAGGTTTCCAGGTATTGTTTCCTCAAAGGGTTTTTTATTCCTGCTTTTTCCTGGGCGGTCGGCGTGCCAGTAATGGGGGTTACTATTTTGTCGATGTTTTTGTCAGTTACTTTAAATGTTTCTTTAATTATAACCGAGAAATGTTAATGCCATTTGCCGAGCATCAATAGTCGATCTTTTTTGCAGTCCATGTAAGTTATTTTTTTTCTCTCATTTAGTTTTTTTCAATTTGAACACTACATGTAATGTAATGGCAGCCGTTTTGGGTCGGCTTTATTAGTATGTTTTGTTAAATAAATGGTTCGCCGGACCGTCTGCACATACGTGGCCGCACCCGGCATGAACCTTACCTTATGTGTGTGTTGTCTAGTAAAGACTTGGTGGCAACAGTGCTGTTCGATTTGTCGCTAGAGGGCGTGTTGAACTTCAGTGCGAGTATGTTCGTAATAGGTTCCACAGTACAATTATAATTTGGGTCTCAGCACATGAGTATCCACAATTCTAGTCCATTTGTTTTCAAACAAACAAGTTTTCATGTGATTGTATTTCAGTTTGTTGTAGACTCTCCTTAACAGTGTAACAAGATATAACTACATGTGCAACATATATAAATTTTGTTGCTCAGGATTAATTCAAAGTTTGTGTTGTTTCCTTGACTTTAGCTGTTTTCACCGGCTCTTCGACCAGCGTTTCACAGCAGCTCGCGCAAAGCCATAGAAATACATGGTAGAGTGGTGCGCGTCTTATCTTAGCAACGGATAACGTTCTGTGACATACGTAGCGTCACCCTAAAAGATATGATCTATTATTTGCGGGTTTTGCAAGTTAATGTAATAATCAGTCTATTTGGTGTAATTAGGATTATGAAATATGTATATCAAACTGTATTAGATTTGTATATTCTACAGTGGCGGTGGCACAGAAAATATGTTGAGGGCGTCTCCCCTCCAAAATCAAGCTGAAACCCTTGTCATCAAAATTTGCCTCTAAAAAAGCAGGAATAAGCGTTTGAGAGAGTCTAGATTTCAACATTTTTAGGTCACGCCTACGGCGCAAAGCTGGTGAACAGACCGGGTGAGAAGATCTCGCTCCCTCATGCAAAATGTCATGCCATCGCCTCTGTAGTTTTAGTAATATCACAATATAACTCAAATATTTGGGGAGGTTTTAACATTTATGGAACACAATTTCAACCAAAGCAAATGTATTAGGGAATGAGCGCCCTCTGTGGCGAAAATGTGTTTTATCAGGTTGTTTTTTTAAAAAAGCAGCGCCATTTATTCGCCTTGTTATTTTATGAAGAATATAATGCTCATTTATTTATATGTACAAAATTGCAATCATTACACATAACCCACGCAAAAAAAGTAAATAAATTGGGTCTTTGAACAAGTTACCTTCTTCCAAAATATATTTGAAAAAAAAAGGTTTCTTGCCGTCTGGAGAAACGGGGATATCGTCAGGGAAACACTATCGCGTTAGTACATTTTATTCACGAATTGTGATTTCATTCAATTAGAAAAATGCCTGATCAAAATTTAAAAAAAAAATAATTGAACTATCCTCGGTGCGGACATTCGGGCATTTTCACCGCCTGGCAACCCTCGCGTTGAAAACAAAGGCCCAAAACTTTCAGAAAACGGTATTTGGGATGAATGTTGAGACTCCTCTGAACAGTGTAAAAAGATTAGCCCTACGTGTGTAACATATATAAATTTGGTTTTTCAGGAGTATTTCGAAGTTGAGTTTGTATTGTTTTCTCGAATTTTCACCGGCTCGACCGGCGTTCCACATCAGCGCGCACAGAGCCCATAGAAATGCATGTACAGTGGTGCGCGTCGTAGTAACGTGGAACGTCTTGTGACGTAGCTCCGCCCCGAGGATACGTGAACAATTTTTCAAATTTCGATTGGGCAATCATTGTTTTAAAAATGAAACGGGCGCTCACACTAAACCTAAAACTTCAGCTCACATGAGGAAATGAGCGCCCTCTATGGTGGAGATGTGTTTCACCGGATTGGGCAATAGACTACTTTCCCGGAAGTAGCAAAACTGGTTTGCAAAAATACTCCTGCTTTGCCATGAGGGAAAATACAAACATGTCAGTTTACTGATAGTCGATTGAAAAGAATTTTATTTTTGTTACGTCGATTGGTACACCCAGGAGCACAATATCACGCGTGCAAGTTTACGTTACACCCCAATTTCGCATGCGCGCGCATGCGAAAAGCCGGTTCTTCGACTTCCGGGAAAGTCGTCTATCATTGTTTGAAAAATGAAACGGGCAGTAACACTAAACCTGAAACTTCAGCTCACATGAGTAAATGAGCGCCCTCTATGGTGGAGATGTGTTTTACCGGATTGGGCAATCATTGTTTGAAAAATGAAACAGGCAGTAACATTAAACCTGAAACTTCAACTCACGAGGAAATGAGCGCCCTCTATGGTGGAGATGTGTTTCACCGGATTGGGCAATCATTGTTTGAAAAATGAAACAGGCAGTAACACTTAACCTGAAACTTCAACTCACATGAGGAAATGAGCGCCCTCTACGGTGGAGATGTGTTTCATCGAATTGGGCAATCATTGTTTAAAAAATGAAACAGGCAGTCACACTAAACCTAAAACTTCAACTCACATGAGTAAATGAGCGCCCTCTATGGTGGAGATGTGTTTCACCGGACTGGGCAATCATTGTTTGAAAAATGAAACAGGCAGTAACACTAAACCTGAAACTTCAACTCACATGAGGGAAATGAGCGCCCTCTACGGTGGAGATGTGTTTCATCGGATTGGGCATTCATTGTTTGAAAAATGAAACAGGCAGTCACACTAAATCTAAAACTTCAACTCACGAGGAAATGAGCGTCCTCTACGGTGAAGATATGTGTTTCATCGGATTGGGCATTCATTGTTTGAAAAATGAAACGGGCAGTCACACTAAACCTAAAACTTCAACTCACGGGGAAATGAGCGCCCTCTGTGGTGGAGATGTGTTTCACCGGATTGGGCAATCATTGTTTAAAAAATGAAACGGGCAGTCACACTAAACCTAAAACTTCAACTCACAAGAGGAAATGAGCGCCCTCTATGGTGGAGATGTGTTTCACCGGATTGGGCAATCATTGTTTAAAAAATGAAACGGGCAGTCACACTAAACCTAAAACTTCAACTCACGGGGAAATGAGCGCCCTCTGTGGTGGAGATGTGTTTCACCGGATTGGGCAATCATTGTTTGAAAAATGAAACAGGCAGTAACACTTAACCTGAAACTTCAACTCACATGAGGAAATGAGCGCCCTCTATGGTGGAGATGTGTTTCACCGGACTGGGCAATCATTGTTTGAAAAATGAAACAGGCAGTAACACTAAACCTGAAACTTCAACTCACATGAGGGAAATGAGCGCCCTCTACGGTGGAGATGTGTTTCATCGGATTGGGCATTCATTGTTTGAAAAATGAAACAGGCAGTCACACTAAATCTAAAACTTCAACTCACGAGGAAATGAGCGTCCTCTACGGTGAAGATATGTGTTTCATCGGATTGGGCATTCATTGTTTGAAAAATGAAACGGGCAGTCACACTAAACCTAAAACTTCAACTCACGGGGAAATGAGCGCCCTCTGTGGTGGAGATGTGTTTCACCGGATTGGGCAATCATTGTTTAAAAAATGAAACGGGCAGTCACACTAAACCTAAAACTTCAACTCACATGAGGAAATGAGCGCCCTCTATGGTGGAGATGTGTTTCACCGGATTGGGCAATCATTGTTTAAAAAATGAAACGGGCAGTCACACTAAACCTAAAACTTATTTAATATTTAATATCTTAAATTTTCCTTTTTTGAAAATACCTGATTGTCACATATGTATTCTAAATGTCGGGTTATTGTTCTTGGTGGCATTGTGTTTTTCAATCTTTCTGATAGCATGGCTAAGAAAAGTGAGTAATTTAGTGAAAGTGAAAGGTAAATTAGTGAGTGATCAATGCGGTATGTATTTGTACAGATATATATTTAAGATGGTTAGATTTCCAAGACAATTCAGTTAACAACCGGAATATTTGAAATTCAAATTTAAATATTACAATACTCAGGTTATCCTGGTAGCCATGTCTAACTCAGTCTGTCTGCAGGCATGTATGCGACTAAATGTATGCATGTGACTTGCCAGTCTACAGCTACTTCACATGCTACGTCACGTCATTCGAGATTCACATACTGATAAAACTACAAAGGCTCTTAGGAGGGCGATGTTTCATAATATGAAGAGATTCTTATCGCATCGCTGATAAAAGGTCACACTCTCTCTTGGTGATTGACTGGATTAATGTCACAGGGGAATGATGTCGATGTGATTGTGTTTTATGATATCAACAATGTGTGTATTTATATATCATAGTAACACCGGGGAGGCGACATAATATTTATCTGAGATTTGCTAATGAATGTGTCGGGATGTCTTTCCCAGATTTAAACATGTATTAACGTAAGATTTGCTTAAAAAGAATCATTTATTTTTGTTTTTTGATGTGTGAGACCTTTTCAGTAGTATACAATACTAGTAGTGTGCCGTTTAATACGTCACGTAACTCACCATGGCGTCCAGTAGGCACGTCTTCTTCTAGTGACCGCGTTGGGAAATCCGGGATGTGGTCAGTCAATGTGACCCTTGATTCTGTTCAGATATGAGCAATGTTCTCAGAGCAGGGATATATTCCGATACACTCCGATACAAAGTTGATATATATTATCTATATTATCACCCCAATGAATGCCCCCCCCAAGTCTACGCTCGGTTTAAGATTCAAATACAGTATAGTCAGACATCAAACTGCATCATAGGACTGATTGTATTGTTGAATTATAGTTAAAAAATCTGTGCATATACCATAAATTATTAGAATGCGGCACAATTATTGTTACACTTTTCCCTGTTGTCAATGCATCCGAATACAAACAATAAACTAGAGCCAATTTATAGACTTAATTAAAATAAACTGTAAATTTATTATCAGTGTATAATGGGAATAGCTGTGCCCCTAAAACAAAAATGGTTTGATCTCAAGGATTCCCGCTTCTCTCTCCACTGAATCGCGTCAATGTCAGTGTATGCATGATTTCGCACCTACCCTAAAGTGTCGTATAGTTCGCATATATACGAGACTACGGGTCCGGAGAGGGGAAAACACTCAACAGAACTTGAGTTAACGTGTCATCATTACGTGTAGATAGATAGAATTGTTTATTTGGAACGTAACAATGAAGTCCTGAGTAAAGTCCAAAAATGACAATAACAAAACAAAACACTCAACAACTTACAGTACTAAAACATATCAAGAATATATGAAATAAATTTTGCAAAAATGCTAAGAATTAAAAAATCATTACTTAAAACAATAATTCATTCGTCTAATCTAAAATCTTCCAGCTTTTGGGCGTAGATGTTGTCAGCATCCTTTATTTCATGTTTTGTCATATTACCTCAAACCCAGGCTGCAAATGGAAGTGTGCATGGAATCATGGGAAGAAACGGTGTGCATTGTGATAACTGTCATAAAGGTGATTGACAGGTCATACTTGTTTTTTTTTTAACTCTGGGAGGACAGTGGTGTATTTTGGTGTATGTGTATTTCATTTCATGATTTTTATTTTTTTCTAAATAATGTTCGAATTAACAATTTTCAAAAACACCTAAAAGTCAAGCTTACAATTGTTCAACAAATTGTTTTTCCACTTCATACGGTGTACAAACATTTGAGCTTCTCTTTCAAAATATCACAAAAAATATTCTGATGTGGGTCTGAATTAGTTAGATCTGTTATCACTAGTAATTTTAGTAGTTTTGGATTCTTCATAGGCTGCATCAATGATAGAATTGTGTTTTTTTACATACTAGTCTTTGATAATATTTCATAACTGAATATGATGAACTGAATATAATATGATTTTGTTTTGGGGTTAAACACTGTAACCATCTTGCCAACAACGAACAATTATCAAAAAAAATATTCGTTCACCACGCCAAAAATAATACTTATTTTTGAAAAAAAATGCGTCATTGATTTCCACGACACTTACAATGAAGAAACAAACATGTTCATAAAAAACACACACATTTTATTACAATACGATTTACATACAGTCTGAATTCACGGTGAAATAATGGGGAGGGTCTGTGGGGAAACAGTGGACAAGGCATTTATCATTATCTTCGTTTTGGTATGTTTTCGGTCGTACGCAAACTCTCGACGCAAAGCAGTTTCCCACCATTAGGTTTTTCAGCATGATTTGACCTGAAACACCTTCCTTTGACCTAACAGGTCATGTCTTTCATTAACCAATCAAAGTGATGTGTCGTAATGATGAAATTTTCCGATTATTGACGATGATTTTTTTAACCGTGACGCAATGCGGGAGTGAATTACCGCAATGTTAACATGCGATCTATAGCACTGATTGCAACTAAAAAAACGATGATTTTTCCCCTAAAAACTGGTGGCGATTCGCAATTTCCGAAATATAAACGATGGTTAATAGTAACCGTTGGTAAACTGAGTGTGGAGAAAGAATTTAAACATCTTTCTCGGTCGCCAACATGTCACATCGTTCAAACCCTAGGCTTTTCATGATAGTCTCAAAGTAAACCATGCCCAATAACCAGGTACATGGCTTAACGATCACATTTTTGGCTTTTCGAACGCTACTACTCAAAGAAATATGGATTACTCCAGTATTGCAACATCGGGGTTCATCCTGAGTAAATGACAGAATAGAAAGAATGTGAACCACGTTGTGTACGTTCGCCATGCACTCTGAAATTAATGCGAGTTTTCTCATAAAAGCACGAACCAAACTACCATGCCAATCACGATTATTATGAAATGAAACACACTTTTTACACACATATTTTAAAGAATATCGTCGACGCCCAGTAAAAACACTGTCGTGAATCGTGAATGCTCTCAACTCGATAAATACCTAGTAAAAATAGAGGGATGGGCTTCATACTCGGGAGGGGCTTACGATCGGGGAAGTACGGTACTTTAACGCAATTGGGCTTCCACTCTCAGAATACTGTGGTTCAAACGCATAAGGCTCTAACCCAAGTTCTAAAAAGCACATTGTGCATATAAAAGTTGAGTTTATACTAGTAGTACACAATGCTTGGCAGCATGAACGGATATGTACAATGGCGTATACGAATACGATCAAATACTAAAACGTCACAGCTTTGAAAAGTACCCGGATGTTAAACATGTTCGTTCGTTATTTATTCCCCTCCATGAATGGCCTCCATGGTGTTTAATTGCAAGCACTCCAAATGCCTATCCAAGCTACAGTTATAATTAAAACAAAATTAAACCACTGCAATATTATTTCGAATACAGTTTAGAATATACACAACTATAAATTATGGCCGCGTGTAGGTTCGCTTTAAGCCCTTGTTTCACCCCTCTCGGCTGCATGCGTTGAAATATGGAGTAATCCCTGCACTCAATTTAATGCTACATTTGGTGTTTTATAGATAGCTTTAATAGCGGTCTTATAAAAATGTCCTCCCACACCTAACCGAAGAAGTTTATATAGCAGCCCTTCTCGCCAGACTGAATCAAATGCTTTGGAAAAATCAATGAAACATGAAATCAAATAATTCCCTGATTGTTTCAGTTTGCACTTGAAATATTTATCAATTGAGGATTTAAGAATATAAATAGTATCTGTAGTACGATGGTTTTTCTTGAAGCCAAACTGATTATCCACTATTTGATTAGTTTCTTGTAAGTACTTAGTTAATCTAGTATTTAGCATCATAGTATATAATTTAGATACACAATCAGAAATGGCAATGCCTCTATAGTTATTAGTCTTTTTTCTTGTCTAAATTATATTGTTTACTGAACATTTAAATTTGTTATCACCGCCCTGTCATCTGTCACTGCAGAATAGCCAGAGTCGGGATGTCCTATAATAAATTTGTTATCACCGCCCTGTCACCTGTCACTGCAGAATAGCCAGAGTCGGGATGTCATATAATAAATTTGTTATCACCGCCCTGTCACCTGTCACTGCAGAATAGCCAGAGTCGGGATGTCCTATAATAAATTTGTTATCACCGCCCTGTCACCTGTCACTGCAGAATAGCCAGAGTCGGGATTTCCTATAATAAATTTGTTATCACCGCCCTGTCACCTGTCACTGCAGAATAGCCAGAGTCGGGATGTCATATAATAAATTTGTTATCACCGCCCCGTCACCTGTCACTGCAGAATAGCCAGAGTCGGGATTTCCTATAATAAATTTGTTATCACCGCCCTGTCACCTGTCACTGCAGAATAGCTAGAGTCGGGATGTCCTATAATAAATTTGTTATCATCGCCCTGTCACCTGTCACTGCAGAATAGCCAGAGTCGGGATGTCCTATAATAAATTTGTTATCATCGCCCTGACACCTGTCACTGCAGAATAGTCAGAGTCGGGATGTCCTATAATAAATTTGTTATCACCGCCCTGTCACCTGTCACTGCAGAATAGCCAGAGTCGGGATGTCCTATAATAAATTTGTTATCATCGCCCTGACACCTGTCACTGCAGAATAGTCAGAGTCGGGATGTCCTATAATAAATTTGTTATCACCGCCCTGTCACCTGTCACTGCAGAATAGCCAGAGTCGGGATGTCCTATAATAAATTTGTTATCATCGTCCTGTCACCTGTCACTGCAGAATAGCCAGAGTCGGGATGTCCTATAATAAATTTGTTATCATCGCCCTGTCACCTGTCACTGCAGAATGGCCAGAGTCGGGATTTCCTATAATAAATTTGTTATCATCGCCCTGTCACCTGTCACTGCAGAATAGTCAGAGTCGGGATGTCCTATAATAAATTTGTTATCACCGCCCTGTCACCTGTCACTGCAGAATAGCCAGAGTCGGGAAGTCCTATAATAAATTTGTTATCATCGCCCTGTCACCTGTCACTGCAGAATAGCCAGAGTCGGGATGTCCTATAATAAATTTGTTATCATCGCCCTGTCACCTGTCACTGCAGAATAGTCAGAGTCGGGATGTCCTATAATAAATTTGTTATCACCGCCCTGTCACCTGTCACTGCAGAATAGCCAGAGTCAGGATGTCCTATAATAAATTTGTTATCATCGTCCTGTCACCTGTCACTGCAGAATAGTCAGAGTCGGGATGTCCTATAATAAATTTGTTATCACCGCCCTGTCACCTGTCACTGCAGAATAGTCAGAGTCGGGATGTCCTATAATAAATTTGTTATCACCGCCCTGTCACCTGTCACTGCAGAATAGCCAGAGTCGGGAAGTCCTATAATAAATTTGTTATCATCGTCCTGTCACCTGTCACTGCAGAATAGCCAGAGTCGGGATGTCCTATAATAAATTTGTTATCATCGTCCTGTCACCTGTCACTGCAGAATAGCCAGAGTCGGGATGTCCTATAATAAATTTGTTATCACCGCCCTGTCACCTGTCACTGCAGAATAGCCAGAGTCGGGAAGTCCTATAATAAATTTGTTATCATCGCCCTGTCACCTGTCACTGCAGAATAGCCAGAGTCGGGATGTCCTATAATAAATTTGTTATCATCGCCCTGTCACCTGTCACTGCAGAATAGTCAGAGTCGGGATGTCCTATAATAAATTTGTTATCACCGCCCTGTCACCTGTCACTGCAGAATAGCCAGAGTCAGGATGTCCTATAATAAATTTGTTATCATCGTCCTGTCACCTGTCACTGCAGAATAGTCAGAGTCGGGATGTCCTATAATAAATTTGTTATCACCGCCCTGTCACCTGTCACTGCAGAATAGTCAGAGTCGGGATGTCCTATAATAAATTTGTTATCACCGCCCTGTCACCTGTCACTGCAGAATAGCCAGAGTCGGGAAGTCCTATAATAAATTTGTTATCATCGTCCTGTCACCTGTCACTGCAGAATAGCCAGAGTCGGGATGTCCTATAATAAATTTGTTATCATCGTCCTGTCACCTGTCACTGCAGAATAGCCAGAGTCGGGATGTCCTATAATAAATTTGTTATCATCGCCCTGTCACCTGTCAGTGCAGAATGGCCAGAGTCGGGATTTCCTATAATAAATTTGTTATCATCGCCCTGTCACCTGTCACTGCAGAATAGCCAGAGTCGGGATGTCCTATAATAAATTTGTTATCATCGTCCTGTCAACTGTCACTGCAGAATAGCCAGAGTCGGGATGTCCTATAATAAATTTGTTATCATCGCCCTGTCACCTGTCACTGCAGAATAGCCAGAGTCGGGATGTCATATAATAAATTTGTTATCACCGCCCTGTCACCTGTCACTGCAGAATAGCCAGAGTCGGGATGTCCTATAATAAATTTGTTATCACCGCCCTGTCATCTGTCACTGCAGAATAGCCAGAGTCGGGATGTCCTATAATAAATTTGTTATCACCGCCCTGTCACCTGTCACTGCAGAATAGCCAGAGTCGGGATGTCATATAATTAATTTGTTATCACCGCCCTGTCACCTGTCACTGCAGAATAGCCAGAGTCGGGATGTCCTATAATAAATTTGTTATCACCGCCCTGTCACCTGTCACTGCAGAATAGCCAGAGTCGGGATGTCATATAATAAATTTGTTATCACCGCCCTGTCACCTGTCACTGCAGAATAGCCAGAGTCGGGATTTCCTATAATAAATTTGTTATCACCGCCCCGTCACCTGTCACTGCAGAATAGCTAGAGTCGGGATGTCCTATAATAAATTTGTTATCATCGCCCTGTCACCTGTCACTGCAGAATAGCCAGAGTCGGGATGTCCTATAATAAATTTGTTATCATCGTCCTGTCAACTGTCACTGCAGAATAGCCAGAGTCGGGATGTCCTATAATAAATTTGTTATCATCGTCCTGTCACCTGTCACTGCAGAATAGCCAGAGTCGGGATGTCCTATAATAAATTTGTTATCATCGCCCTGTCACCTGTCACTGCAGAATGGCCAGAGTCGGGATTTCCTATAATAAATTTGTTATCATCGCCCTGTCACCTGTCACTGCAGAATAGTCAGAGTCGGGATGTCCTATAATAAATTTGTTATCACCGCCCTGTCACCTGTCACTGCAGAATAGCCAGAGTCGGGAAGTCCTATAATAAATTTGTTATCATCGCCCTGTCACCTGTCACTGCAGAATAGCCAGAGTCGGGATGTCCTATAATAAATTTGTTATCATCGCCCTGTCACCTGTCACTGCAGAATAGTCAGAGTCGGGATGTCCTATAATAAATTTGTTATCACCGCCCTGTCACCTGTCACTGCAGAATAGCCAGAGTCAGGATGTCCTATAATAAATTTGTTATCATCGTCCTGTCACCTGTCACTGCAGAATAGTCAGAGTCGGGATGTCCTATAATAAATTTGTTATCACCGCCCTGTCACCTGTCACTGCAGAATAGTCAGAGTCGGGATGTCCTATAATAAATTTGTTATCACCGCCCTGTCACCTGTCACTGCAGAATAGCCAGAGTCGGGAAGTCCTATAATAAATTTGTTATCATCGTCCTGTCACCTGTCACTGCAGAATAGCCAGAGTCGGGATGTCCTATAATAAATTTGTTATCATCGTCCTGTCACCTGTCACTGCAGAATAGCCAGAGTCGGGATGTCCTATAATAAATTTGTTATCATCGCCCTGTCACCTGTCAGTGCAGAATGGCCAGAGTCGGGATTTCCTATAATAAATTTGTTATCATCGCCCTGTCACCTGTCACTGCAGAATAGCCAGAGTCGGGATGTCCTATAATAAATTTGTTATCATCGTCCTGTCAACTGTCACTGCAGAATAGCCAGAGTCGGGATGTCCTATAATAAATTTGTTATCATCGCCCTGTCACCTGTCACTGCAGAATAGCCAGAGTCGGGATGTCATATAATAAATTTGTTATCACCGCCCTGTCACCTGTCACTGCAGAATAGCCAGAGTCGGGATGTCCTATAATAAATTTGTTATCACCGCCCTGTCATCTGTCACTGCAGAATAGCCAGAGTCGGGATGTCCTATAATAAATTTGTTATCACCGCCCTGTCACCTGTCACTGCAGAATAGCCAGAGTCGGGATGTCATATAATTAATTTGTTATCACCGCCCTGTCACCTGTCACTGCAGAATAGCCAGAGTCGGGATGTCCTATAATAAATTTGTTATCACCGCCCTGTCACCTGTCACTGCAGAATAGCCAGAGTCGGGATGTCATATAATAAATTTGTTATCACCGCCCTGTCACCTGTCACTGCAGAATAGCCAGAGTCGGGATTTCCTATAATAAATTTGTTATCACCGCCCCGTCACCTGTCACTGCAGAATAGCTAGAGTCGGGATGTCCTATAATAAATTTGTTATCATCGCCCTGTCACCTGTCACTGCAGAATAGCCAGAGTCGGGATGTCCTATAATTAATTTGTTATCATCGCCCTGTCACCTGTCACTGCAGAATAGTCAGAGTCGGGATGTCCTATAATAAATTTGTTATCACCGCTCTGTCACCTGTCACTGCAGAATAGTCAGAGTCGGGATGTCCTATAATAAATTTGTTATCACCGCCCTGTCACCTGTCACTGCAGAATAGCCAGAGTCGGGATGTCCTATAATAAATTTGTTATCATCGCCCTGTCACCTGTCACTGCAGAATAGTCAGAGTCGGGATGTCCTATAATAAATTTGTTATCACCGCCCTGTCACCTGTCACTGCAGAATAGTCAGAGTCGGGATGTCCTATAATAAATTTGTTATCACCGCCCTGTCACCTGTCACTGCAGAATGGCCAGAGTCGGGATTTCCAATAATAAATTTGTTATCATCGCCCTGTCACCTGTCACTGCAGAATAGCCAGAGTCGGGATTGCCTAAAATAAATTTGTTATCACCGCCCTGTCACCTGTCACTGCAGAATAGCAAGAGTCGGGATGTCATATAATAAATTTGTTATCACCGCCCTGTCACCTGTCACTGCAGAATAGCCAGAGTCGGAATGTCCTATAATAAATTTGTTATCACCGCCCTGTCACCTGTCACTGCAGAATAGCCAGAGTCGGGATGTCCTATAATAAATTTGTTATCACCGCCCTGTCACCTGTCACTGCAGAATAGCCAGAGTCGGGATGTCCTATAATAAATTTGTTATCACCGCCCTGTCACCTGTCACTGCAGAACAGCCAGAGTCGGGATGTCCTATAATAAATTTGTTATCACCGCCCTGTCACCTGTCACTGCAGAACAGCCAGAGTCGGGATGTCCTATAATAAATTTGTTATCACCGCCCTGTCACCTGTCACTGCAGAACAGCCAGAGTCGGGATGTCCTATAATAAATTTGTTATCACCGCCCTGTCACCTGTCACTGCAGAACAGCCAGAGTCGGGATGTCCTATAATAAATTTGTTATCACCGCCCTGTCACCTGTCACTGCAGAATAGCCAGAGTCGGGATGTCCTATAATTAATTTGTTATCATCGCCCTGTCACCTGTCACTGCAGAATAGTCAGAGTCGGGATGTCCTATAATAAATTTGTTATCACCGCCCTGTCACCTGTCACTGCAGAATAGTCAGAGTCGGGATGTCCTATAATAAATTTGTTATCACCGCCCTGTCACCTGTCACTGCAGAATAGCCAGAGTCGGGATGTCCTATAATAAATTTGTTATCATCGCCCTGTCACCTGTCACTGCAGAATAGTCAGAGTCGGGATGTCCTATAATAAATTTGTTATCACCGCCCTGTCACCTGTCACTGCAGAATAGTCAGAGTCGGGATGTCCTATAATAAATTTGTTATCACCGCCCTGTCACCTGTCACTGCAGAATGGCCAGAGTCGGGATTTCCAATAATAAATTTGTTATCATCGCCCTGTCACCTGTCACTGCAGAATAGCCAGAGTCGGGATTGCCTAAAATAAATTTGTTATCACCGCCCTGTCACCTGTCACTGCAGAATAGCAAGAGTCGGGATGTCATATAATAAATTTGTTATCACCGCCCTGTCACCTGTCACTGCAGAATAGCCAGAGTCGGGATGTCCTATAATAAATTTGTTATCACCGCCCTGTCACCTGTCACTGCAGAAAAGCCAGAGTCGGGATGTCCTATAATAAATTTGTTATCACCCGCCCTGTCACCTGTCACTGCAGAACAGCCAGAGTCGGGATGTCCTATAATAAATTTGTTATCACCGCCCTGTCACCTGTCACTGCAGAACAGCCAGAGTCGGGATGTCCTATAATAAATTTGTTATCACCGCCCTGTCACCTGTCACTGCAGAACAGCCAGAGTCGGGATGTCCTATAATAAATTTGTTATCACCGCCCTGTCACCTGTCACTGCAGAACAGCCAGAGTCGGGATGTCCTATAATAAATTTGTTATCACCGTCCTGTCACCTGTCACTGCAGAACAGCCAGAGTCGGGATGTCCTATAATAAATTTGTTATCACCGCCCTGTCACCTGTCACTGCAGAACAGCCAGAGTCGGGATGTCATATAATAAATTTGTTATCACCGCCCTGTCACCTGTCACTGCAGAATAGCCAGAGTCGGGATGTCCTATAATAAATTTGTTATCACCGCCCTGTCACCTGTCACTGCAGAATAGCCAGAGTCGGGATGTCCTATAATAAATTTGTTATCACCGCCCTGTCACCTGTCACAGCAGAATAGCCAGAGTCGGGATGTCATATAATAAATTTGTTATCACCGCCCTGTCACCTGTCACTGCAGAATAGCCAGAGTCGGGATGTCCTATAATAAATTTGTTATCACCGCCCTGTCACCTGTCACTGCAGAATAGCCAGAGTCGGGATGTCCTATAATAAATTTGTTATCACCGCCCTGTCACCTGTCACTGCAGAATAGCCAGAGTCGGGATGTCCTATAATAAATTTGTTATCACCGCCCTGTCACCTGTCACTGCAGAATAGCCAGAGTCGGGATGTCCTATAATAAATTTGTTATCACCGCCCTGTCACCTGTCACTGCAGAATAGCCAGAGTCGGGATTTCCTATAATAAATTTGTTATCATCGCCCTGTCACCTGTCACTGCAGAATAGCCAGAGTCGGGATGTCCTATAATAAATTTGTTATCATCGTCCTGTCAACTGTCACTGCAGAATAGCCAGAGTCGGGATGTCCTATAATAAATTTGTTATCATCGCCCTGTCACCTGTCACTGCAGAATAGCCAGAGTCGGGATGTCATATAATAAATTTGTTATCACCGCCCTGTCACCTGTCACTGCAGAATAGCCAGAGTCGGGATGTCCTATAATAAATTTGTTATCACCGCCCTGTCATCTGTCACTGCAGAATAGCCAGAGTCGGGATGTCCTATAATAAATTTGTTATCACCGCCCTGTCACCTGTCACTGCAGAATAGCCAGAGTCGGGATGTCATATAATTAATTTGTTATCACCGCCCTGTCACCTGTCACTGCAGAATAGCCAGAGCCGGGATGTCCTATAATAAATTTGTTATCACCGCCCTGTCACCTGTCACTGCAGAATAGCCAGAGTCGGGATGTCATATAATAAATTTGTTATCACCGCCCTGTCACCTGTCACTGCAGAATAGCCAGAGTCGGGATTTCCTATAATAAATTTGTTATCACCGCCCCGTCACCTGTCACTGCAGAATAGCTAGAGTCGGGATGTCCTATAATAAATTTGTTATCATCGCCCTGTCACCTGTCACTGCAGAATAGCCAGAGTCGGGATGTCCTATAATTAATTTGTTATCATCGCCCTGTCACCTGTCACTGCAGAATAGTCAGAGTCGGGATGTCCTATAATAAATTTGTTATCACCGCCCTGTCACCTGTCACTGCAGAATAGTCAGAGTCGGGATGTCCTATAATAAATTTGTTATCACCGCCCTGTCACCTGTCACTGCAGAATAGCCAGAGTCGGGATGTCCTATAATAAATTTGTTATCATCGCCCTGTCACCTGTCACTGCAGAATAGTCAGAGTCGGGATGTCCTATAATAAATTTGTTATCACCGCCCTGTCACCTGTCACTGCAGAATAGTCAGAGTCGGGATGTCCTATAATAAATTTGTTATCACCGCCCTGTCACCTGTCACTGCAGAATGGCCAGAGTCGGGATTTCCAATAATAAATTTGTTATCATCGCCCTGTCACCTGTCACTGCAGAATAGCCTGAGTCGGGATTGCCTAAAATAAATTTGTTATCACCGCCCTGTCACCTGTCACTGCAGAATAGCAAGAGTCGGGATGTCATATAATAAATTTGTTATCACCGCCCTGTCACCTGTCACTGCAGAATAGCCAGAGTCGGGATGTCCTATAATAAATTTGTTATCACCGCCCTGTCACCTGTCACTGCAGAATAGCCAGAGTCGGGATGTCCTATAATAAATTTGTTATCACCGCCCTGTCACCTGTCACTGCAGAACAGCCAGAGTCGGGATGTCCTATAATAAATTTGTTATCACCGCCCTGTCACCTGTCACTGCAGAACAGCCAGAGTCGGGATGTCCTATAATAAATTTGTTATCACCGCCCTGTCACCTGTCACTGCAGAACAGCCAGAGTCGGGATGTCCTATAATAAATTTGTTATCACCGCCCTGTCACCTGTCACTGCAGAACAGCCAGAGTCGGGATGTCCTATAATAAATTTGTTATCACCGCCCTGTCACCTGTCACTGCAGAATAGCCAGAGTCGGGATGTCCTATAATTAATTTGTTATCATCGCCCTGTCACCTGTCACTGCAGAATAGTCAGAGTCGGGATGTCCTATAATAAATTTGTTATCACCGCCCTGTCACCTGTCACTGCAGAATAGTCAGAGTCGGGATGTCCTATAATAAATTTGTTATCACCGCCCTGTCACCTGTCACTGCAGAATAGCCAGAGTCGGGATGTCCTATAATAAATTTGTTATCATCGCCCTGTCACCTGTCACTGCAGAATAGTCAGAGTCGGGATGTCCTATAATAAATTTGTTATCACCGCCCTGTCACCTGTCACTGCAGAATAGTCAGAGTCGGGATGTCCTATAATAAATTTGTTATCACCGCCCTGTCACCTGTCACTGCAGAATGGCCAGAGTCGGGATTTCCAATAATAAATTTGTTATCATCGCCCTGTCACCTGTCACTGCAGAATAGCAAGAGTCGGGATTGCCTAAAATAAATTTGTTATCACCGCCCTGTCACCTGTCACTGCAGAATAGCAAGAGTCGGGATGTCATATAATAAATTTGTTATCACCGCCCTGTCACCTGTCACTGCAGAATAGCCAGAGTCGGGATGTCCTATAATAAATTTGTTATCACCGCCCTGTCACCTGTCACTGCAGAATAGCCAGAGTCGGGATGTCCTATAATAAATTTGTTATCACCGCCCTGTCACCTGTCACTGCAGAACAGCCAGAGTCGGGATGTCCTATAATAAATTTGTTATCACCGCCCTGTCACCTGTCACTGCAGAACAGCCAGAGTCGGGATGTCCTATAATAAATTTGTTATCACCGCCCTGTCACCTGTCACTGCAGAACAGCCAGAGTCGGGATGTCCTATAATAAATTTGTTATCACCGCCCTGTCACCTGTCACTGCAGAACAGCCAGAGTCGGGATGTCCTATAATAAATTTGTTATCACCGCCCTGTCACCTGTCACTGCAGAATAGCCAGAGTCGGGATGTCCTATAATTAATTTGTTATCATCGCCCTGTCACCTGTCACTGCAGAATAGTCAGAGTCGGGATGTCCTATAATAAATTTGTTATCACCGCCCTGTCACCTGTCACTGCAGAATAGTCAGAGTCGGGATGTCCTATAATAAATTTGTTATCACCGCCCTGTCACCTGTCACTGCAGAATAGCCAGAGTCGGGATGTCCTATAATAAATTTGTTATCATCGCCCTGTCACCTGTCACTGCAGAATAGTCAGAGTCGGGATGTCCTATAATAAATTTGTTATCACCGCCCTGTCACCTGTCACTGCAGAATAGTCAGAGTCGGGATGTCCTATAATAAATTTGTTATCACCGCCCTGTCACCTGTCACTGCAGAATGGCCAGAGTCGGGATTTCCAATAATAAATTTGTTATCATCGCCCTGTCACCTGTCACTGCAGAATAGCCAGAGTCGGGATTGCCTAAAATAAATTTGTTATCACCGCCCTGTCACCTGTCACTGCAGAATAGCAAGAGTCGGGATGTCATATAATAAATTTGTTATCACCGCCCTGTCACCTGTCACTGCAGAATAGCCAGAGTCGGGATGTCCTATAATAAATTTGTTATCACCGCCCTGTCACCTGTCACTGCAGAATAGCCAGAGTCGGGATGTCCTATAATAAATTTGTTATCACCGCCCTGTCACCTGTCACTGCAGAACAGCCAGAGTCGGGATGTCCTATAATAAATTTGTTATCACCGCCCTGTCACCTGTCACTGCAGAACAGCCAGAGTCGGGATGTCCTATAATAAATTTGTTATCACCGCCCTGTCACCTGTCACTGCAGAACAGCCAGAGTCGGGATGTCCTATAATAAATTTGTTATCACCGCCCTGTCACCTGTCACTGCAGAACAGCCAGAGTCGGGATGTCCTATAATAAATTTGTTATCACCGTCCTGTCACCTGTCACTGCAGAACAGCCAGAGTCGGGATGTCCTATAATAAATTTGTTATCACCGCCCTGTCACCTGTCACTGCAGAACAGCCAGAGTCGGGATGTCATATAATAAATTTGTTATCACCGCCCTGTCACCTGTCACTGCAGAATAGCCAGAGTCGGGATGTCCTATAATAAATTTGTTATCACCGCCCTGTCACCTGTCACTGCAGAATAGCCAGAGTCGGGATGTCCTATAATAAATTTGTTATCACCGCCCTGTCACCTGTCACAGCAGAATAGCCAGAGTCGGGATGTCATATAATAAATTTGTTATCACCGCCCTGTCACCTGTCACTGCAGAATAGCCAGAGTCGGGATGTCCTATAATAAATTTGTTATCACCGCCCTGTCACCTGTCACTGCAGAATAGCCAGAGTCGGGATGTCCTATAATAAATTTGTTATCACCGCCCTGTCACCTGTCACTGCAGAATAGCCAGAGTCGGGATGTCCTATAATAAATTTGTTATCACCGCCCTGTCACCTGTCACTGCAGAATAGCCAGAGTCGGGATGTCCTATAATAAATTTGTTATCACCGCCCTGTCACCTGTCACTGCAGAATAGCCAGAGTCGGGATTTCCTATAATAAATTTGTTATCATCGCCCTGTCACCTGTCACTGCAGAATAGCCAGAGTCGGGATGTCCTATAATAAATTTGTTATCATCGTCCTGTCAACTGTCACTGCAGAATAGCCAGAGTCGGGATGTCATATAATAAATTTGTTATCATCGCCCTGTCACCTGTCACTGCAGAATAGCCAGAGTCGGGATGTCATATAATAAATTTGTTATCACCGCCCTGTCACCTGTCACTGCAGAATAGCCAGAGTCGGGATGTCCTATAATAAATTTGTTATCACCGCCCTGTCATCTGTCACTGCAGAATAGCCAGAGTCGGGATGTCCTATAATAAATTTGTTATCACCGCCCTGTCACCTGTCACTGCAGAATAGCCAGAGTCGGGATGTCATATAATTAATTTGTTATCACCGCCCTGTCACCTGTCACTGCAGAATAGCCAGAGCCGGGATGTCCTATAATAAATTTGTTATCACCGCCCTGTCACCTGTCACTGCAGAATAGCCAGAGTCGGGATGTCATATAATAAATTTGTTATCACCGCCCTGTCACCTGTCACTGCAGAATAGCCAGAGTCGGGATTTCCTATAATAAATTTGTTATCACCGCCCCGTCACCTGTCACTGCAGAATAGCTAGAGTCGGGATGTCCTATAATAAATTTGTTATCATCGCCCTGTCACCTGTCACTGCAGAATAGCCAGAGTCGGGATGTCCTATAATTAATTTGTTATCATCGCCCTGTCACCTGTCACTGCAGAATAGTCAGAGTCGGGATGTCCTATAATAAATTTGTTATCACCGCCCTGTCACCTGTCACTGCAGAATAGTCAGAGTCGGGATGTCCTATAATAAATTTGTTATCACCGCCCTGTCACCTGTCACTGCAGAATAGCCAGAGTCGGGATGTCCTATAATAAATTTGTTATCATCGCCCTGTCACCTGTCACTGCAGAATAGTCAGAGTCGGGATGTCCTATAATAAATTTGTTATCACCGCCCTGTCACCTGTCACTGCAGAATAGTCAGAGTCGGGATGTCCTATAATAAATTTGTTATCACCGCCCTGTCACCTGTCACTGCAGAATGGCCAGAGTCGGGATTTCCAATAATAAATTTGTTATCATCGCCCTGTCACCTGTCACTGCAGAATAGCCTGAGTCGGGATTGCCTAAAATAAATTTGTTATCACCGCCCTGTCACCTGTCACTGCAGAATAGCAAGAGTCGGGATGTCATATAATAAATTTGTTATCACCGCCCTGTCACCTGTCACTGCAGAATAGCCAGAGTCGGGATGTCCTATAATAAATTTGTTATCACCGCCCTGTCACCTGTCACTGCAGAATAGCCAGAGTCGGGATGTCCTATAATAAATTTGTTATCACCGCCCTGTCACCTGTCACTGCAGAACAGCCAGAGTCGGGATGTCCTATAATAAATTTGTTATCACCGCCCTGTCACCTGTCACTGCAGAACAGCCAGAGTCGGGATGTCCTATAATAAATTTGTTATCACCGCCCTGTCACCTGTCACTGCAGAACAGCCAGAGTCGGGATGTCCTATAATAAATTTGTTATCACCGCCCTGTCACCTGTCACTGCAGAACAGCCAGAGTCGGGATGTCCTATAATAAATTTGTTATCACCGCCCTGTCACCTGTCACTGCAGAATAGCCAGAGTCGGGATGTCCTATAATTAATTTGTTATCATCGCCCTGTCACCTGTCACTGCAGAATAGTCAGAGTCGGGATGTCCTATAATAAATTTGTTATCACCGCCCTGTCACCTGTCACTGCAGAATAGTCAGAGTCGGGATGTCCTATAATAAATTTGTTATCACCGCCCTGTCACCTGTCACTGCAGAATAGCCAGAGTCGGGATGTCCTATAATAAATTTGTTATCATCGCCCTGTCACCTGTCACTGCAGAATAGTCAGAGTCGGGATGTCCTATAATAAATTTGTTATCACCGCCCTGTCACCTGTCACTGCAGAATAGTCAGAGTCGGGATGTCCTATAATAAATTTGTTATCACCGCCCTGTCACCTGTCACTGCAGAATGGCCAGAGTCGGGATTTCCAATAATAAATTTGTTATCATCGCCCTGTCACCTGTCACTGCAGAATAGCAAGAGTCGGGATTGCCTAAAATAAATTTGTTATCACCGCCCTGTCACCTGTCACTGCAGAATAGCAAGAGTCGGGATGTCATATAATAAATTTGTTATCACCGCCCTGTCACCTGTCACTGCAGAATAGCCAGAGTCGGGATGTCCTATAATAAATTTGTTATCACCGCCCTGTCACCTGTCACTGCAGAATAGCCAGAGTCGGGATGTCCTATAATAAATTTGTTATCACCGCCCTGTCACCTGTCACTGCAGAATAGCCAGAGTCGGGATGTCCTATAATAAATTTGTTATCACCGCCCTGTCACCTGTCACTGCAGAACAGCCAGAGTCGGGATGTCCTATAATAAATTTGTTATCACCGCCCTGTCACCTGTCACTGCAGAACAGCCAGAGTCGGGATGTCCTATAATAAATTTGTTATCACCGCCCTGTCACCTGTCACTGCAGAACAGCCAGAGTCGGGATGTCCTATAATAAATTTGTTATCACCGCCCTGTCACCTGTCACTGCAGAACAGCCAGAGTCGGGATGTCCTATAATAAATTTGTTATCACCGCCCTGTCACCTGTCACTGCAGAACAGCCAGAGTCGGGATGTCATATAATAAATTTGTTATCACCGCCCTGTCACCTGTCACTGCAGAATAGCCAGAGTCGGGATGTCCTATAATAAATTTGTTATCACCGCCCTGTCACCTGTCACTGCAGAATAGCCAGAGTCGGGATGTCCTATAATAAATTTGTTATCACCGCCCTGTCACCTGTCACTGCAGAATAGCCAGAGTCGGGATGTCCTATAATAAATTTGTTATCACCGCCCTGTCACCTGTCACTGCAGAATAGCCAGAGTCGGGATGTCCTATAATAAATTTGTTATCACCGCCCTGTCACCTGTCACTGCAGAATAGCCAGAGTCGGGATGTCCTATAATAAATTTGTTATCACCGCCCTGTCACCTGTCACTGCAGAATAGCCAGAGTCGGGATGTCCTATAATAAATTTGTTATCACCGCCCTGTCACCTGTCACTGCAGAATAGCCAGAGTCGGGATGTCCTATAATAAATTTGTTATCACCGCCCTGTCACCTGTCACTGCAGAATAGCCAGAGTCGGGATGTCCTATAATAAATTTGTTATCACCGCCCTGTCACCTGTCACTGCAGAATAGCCAGAGTCGGGATGTCCTATAATAAATTTGTCTTTTGATTACATATTTCAACAAGCAACGACAATATAACAGTTACAAATATCAATTAGATATAGCAATTAAATAACATAATATTCTTTGTTATCAGATGACAACATTGCCGTGGAGAACTTGAAACTTAGACATGCCGACGGAAACTGCTTAACATGTGCCACACATTGCCAGTGTCAAATATAATAATTGAATTGAGACAAGACTCGTGTCTTACAAAAATGCTTTCTGAGTACATGTTGTCGGGGGTGTTAGTGTTGATGACATTACCTATCAGCAACAAAACAAGTGATACTAATGCATGTAGTCATTGTGTCCCGGGAGACAGGAAAACACCGTAATCTCGAACGTTAGTTGAGAAATGTGAGCAACATGGTTGAATTTAAAAAATTAAATTTGAGAGCATGTTATTTTGTTTTGATACGTGTGTTACATCTAAAATAGTGAGATGCGATTTATCGTAAACATAAAACTTCTTGACAACATGTATGTATTCGTAGCAGTAATCAAATTAAATTAAATGAAAACGTATGCTTGTGCTTCGAATTACCTTTAAGAAAGTGTAAATTCCAGGCGCATGCGTACTAGCGTTTTTATTATTCATCTAACGAATTTTGCGATAAACTATGTTCTATCGTATGTATTAAAATGTAATATCGAACAGAATTATTATAAAAATATTTTCATTAATCCGCATTGCATCTTTAAAATAAATACATAGTTGGTTATTCACCATGACTAGATTCAAAGGAACTCACGCGCGTTTGGCTTATTTCAACATAAGTATGTAGAATTGTCATCTGTGGAGTCATAATACAACCCCGGACATAGAATCAGGTCGCCCGCCCAGGCTGTAATTCACTCCAATGTTTGTCTGAATATTCGACTTAGCAATGTTGTGGACGTTTACTCCGTACAAGTATACTATGCGAGGTTATGTCAATAACATAAACGCCATTGTAAAACTCAGGTATGGCTTCCTTGGTTACAAAGATATGTGTAATACCTGATATATTCTGTTAATACTTCAACCAATAGTAAAATTACAATTTACATAAAGCTCCTCTAGCCAGCAGCTAGAAATCTTTTGAAGCCTTTGAGTCGAGTATAAACTAAATAGAGCAAGTTATTGAAGACGGGTGCATTATGTTGTCCCGTCATATTTTTTTTCTATTTTTTATAAATAATGTTTAGGTTCTACAGGCATTGAAATGTTTGTTCTCCAGGAAAATAAAATAATCAAATGTGTCCCAGCTGCAGATGTAAAATTATTTATCACTCAGGTGGTTTTGTTTCTTACGTCACAAAATTGGATCATGTATATATTAAATTTAACCCATATTCCGAAAAAGTGACGTAAACGTTTCGCAATCTCTTTTTGTGCGTCTACCTGGCAATTGTAACACTGTCACTAGAGCGCCTATTCTGTGTGTGCCAAACGGTGTTCATTCCCTGTCACCGTCCAGTTGTGCCGAAGGAAGTGTTTTCTCAAATTTCAGCTTCACGCGGTAGTTGTCCCCCTTCATAAACAAATATGGAAACGAACAAGCCAGTAAACAAACAGAAAATCTAGCATGCTTATTCAGGGATCAGACTGTTGTTATTTGTTCCTGAAAATCTGTCATGCGTCATGTATATATACAGCTGAATGTTTCGCATCATTCTCAGGAAACGAACAGGGAACAAAGTCCCGTTTCGAAAACACGCCGGTGAATATATGTTTGTTTTCTTTTTACGGTACCATTTGTATTTGCAGCTTGACGAATTTTGTTCTGTAAAATACATGTTCATTCAGTAAAGTTGATTTACACACATGATTACCTGTCTGCAGCCCGACGAGTACGTATTTCCGCGTCGCTTTATTTAGTAAAAGTGAGTAAATATAAAAAGCAAAAAACTGTTTTATTTTATAAGCAATGTTTATTACTGTTCAATTGAATGAGGTGTTCCGCAGATCAAAGTCCACTGATAGCGGTAAACGAGGTTGTTATTTTGAAAATGTCATGCCGACCTACATGATTACATTGCAAAAACTCTACATTCTACCTGTGTTTGCATTTTACTTCTTTCGTTTGACGCGGTTGCATAAATATTTGTATTCAAAATTACGGGGGTTGCGGTGTGTGGGCGTTGAGGGCAGATTCTTCGCAGTCGTTAGTGAATCACCGCCTTGAATAAATAGCACGTTAGGGGGCCTAAGAGCCAGTTTCTTCATTTTCGTTTCGACGTGCACTATAACCGCCGACCATTCCCATTCCTATAGAAGTCAATGTGTCGTGGTATAATGGATACACTCAGGATAGTTGCGTGTCTTCTCTGCATGTTTTCACTCAAACATATTACAAGTAAGTGTTATTCATTTTTTATGTCCATTTCTAAATCTGATAAGCGATATCAGGCCTGCAGGTGGTACACAACTCCCCGGTGTTTATCCAGCATGCTTGTTCATATAGCAGGGGCTCGTACATCGCTAAGTTTACTATAACTTATGTATGTGATCAAGCCCGGGTAAAGTCGGCTAACTTCACCTGGCGGGAAAAACTAATCCAAATAATCTACAACCTCTCACTTTGACTTGTTCTGAAATTCAAAATCGCGTTTGAATTATTTCTTAACTTCCCAACTTTGGAATTTATTGTACGGTCGAACTTCTGAACTGGAAATCGTTCTCATTCACTGACGCATGACGTCATCACCAACGCTTTGCGTGTTTATTGAACTCTTCATAGATATCGAAATGCTCTGTCAGACAAGCATGACCCCTTCGTTTGAATAGTTTTATCTTTGAAGTGTAAATCCCACAACTGTGGTATTTATAGATTTCTGTAGTGTACGTAAATGTTTCTCTAGTTTTATTCATGGATACGGAACCATTCGGAATTGGCGCGTCATAATTAGATCAGTAAATTTCACCTCAAGGAAATTCCTATACCGCCCAAATTATACCTGTTATAGAACTCCACTCCACTCCACCCCAATATCAGAAATAATATACGGTGATTTGACAGGTAGAATACTTACAGGTGATTCACCAATACCGCCATTCTGATCTGTGCCCCCCCCCCCCCGCAGCGTCGAGGACATTTTACGAGAAATGTTACACAGTTTATGGATCAGTTTTGTCAACTTATTATATTTCCTAAATGTAGTGAGTTATGATACAGATAACTACTGTTTGTTCACGGGGCAACAGTCAGTAAAATACAATGCCATTTTATTTTACAATCGTCGGCTTTGCAAACACTTAATGCGATTGATTTACAGGCCAAACTAGTGTGTTCGAATTTTTCAGACAAATAAATGATTTTGGAACTCTCTGTCGGGGGGGGGGGGCTTTGATCAAATACTTAGCATGTGTAAACTTGGTTATGAATGAGAAATGTGATGCAACCGCCAAATAAGGATTAAAATAGTTATGTGTCTAAAGGATTATTAGTATGCCAAAATGTTTCAAATTTGAAGTGTGTTTGAACTTGCTAATAGTGTTTAAACAACCTTGTGGAATGTTACACCATCAACTTGAGATGCGAGATACGAAGTGTCCGACCACGGTTACTTCGAGGTCATTCAAGTTTATCGATGCATATTCCCCAGTTATCGAAAACCAACTGAAGCATACAGTATATACAAATGTAGTTAAAGGCTGCAACTCATGAGTAGTCTTGCAAATGTTTAAAAAAAACGATAATACTGTGATCTATCGCCTATCGCAGTTTTGATGACGTCGTGACTAGCTTCAAATTAATTTACAATAATGATAAAACTATGCTCATAAAAACGTTTGGCGCGCGAAAAATGATGGCAGTCGGCTGCAAATCAAAGGGCAATTCCTTAGAGTCAACGTACACAGTTCCAGGGTAATGATGGTAATTTAATAATAGCTTCGTTAAAGTAAAGTAAAGTTAGTGATGTAATTGTTTTAGCATGGTGTGTCCCAGTAGATGATTTGAATCCGACAGCTAATTAAAAGAATTAATTTAAAACTACATTTATTTATTAGAACTTTGTGTTGAGGGCGCTGCTTATGTGAGTAACTTCCGGTTCCTGTATGAGGGGATGATTATATAAGAGTCGCCGCGGCGCATTTGTTTTAGCAAGTATCCAAGTCCAGTTACACCCGCCCCTCACATCATAATTACTTTCTACCACCGTCGAATAACTAGTTGCAAATAGCACTCTAAGTTTGTTAAATTTTTCACAGGGACAGAGTGCACACAAATACAACATTAATTATGGTGATACAGGATGCAC
This sequence comes from Saccoglossus kowalevskii, assembly GCF_978046115.1. Lineage (NCBI taxonomy): Eukaryota > Metazoa > Hemichordata > Enteropneusta > Harrimaniidae > Saccoglossus > Saccoglossus kowalevskii. The sequence goes on along the minus strand of NC_140645.1, from coordinate 43,445,526 downwards.
TTGAGAAATACATCGGAATTAAGCAATCTATTATTAATATTTGGAAGCTATTAAGTGACTCTGTTAAGTCCTTACTGAATGTAGGACGTTTTATAGCGCAATTACGCCATCACTGTCTTCTTGCATTATGACTCGTTACCGCAATTAACGTATCTATGGCACACCTGGGAATTCTAAGTCGGACATTAATTTGGAGGCCACACTGGTAAAATCATATGTGGACAAAGTATGAGAGAGGGAGAGAGTACTGGTACGTCATCATTCTGACACTGTAGTTGCTGAATACAACCTAATGCATTGTGGGAAATAAAATACAGCGGGTTCAGTCATTGCGGAAGGACGTGGGTGATTTCAGGTGTAACAAGATGCATTGTTTCTAGGCGTGATCTCGTCGATCCCAAGTTGGAAACTATTGCTCTTGCTTTATGAACAAGACTATTCCATAAAATACTGTCAAAATTTTCAAAAACAAGTAATATTTTTATTTATTTTTTCATTGAAACATTGCACAATTAGAGGCAATTTTACATTAAACTAGAATTACAATATTTGCATTCGGCTTACGCAAATGTTGAACAAAAAGTACGGCAATAAACCACCATTAATTAAAATGTAATTGCTCCAAGAAATAATTCATCGGTTTATCTTTAATATGACAGCAGTAAAAGTACTAAAAAGCGCACTTAATGAACTAAAAATGTTACGCTAAAAGCATGCGAATGACAAATGATAAGATATTGCGCGATAAATGGCAATCTGTGCCTGCTGCAGATGTGAATGTCGTTGACGTAAAAAGCCTCACATTTCTTTTAAGCGTGTCATTATAATCTAGCTTATTTAGAAAGCTAGAAATGAAGAGATCACCAAGCACCTGCTCACAAACAAGCTACTCCAATCAAGCCCTGAGCAAAGTAACTGTATGCGACTTTGAGGGCATCATTTGGTATGTAGGCGCTAGTGTTCGTTGGGGTATACCCACAAATGGAATATGGTTTCTGTGGCTCGGACAGAACTTGCACCTACAATTTGCGCATGAAAAGATCGGGGATGTGTATTGGGATGTGTCAATTTCTTGTGGATTTTGAGAAATGTCGGGACGTTTACATTCAAGTCATATTTGTAACATTTTACTTGGATAGGCGCGTGTCCACTATTCCCCTAATATATATTGGTTTTTCCCTATATTATTACTGCCACCAACAAAGGCAAAATAACCCACCTAGCCTGACATGTAGACCTGAGTGGTGTCTTCGCCGGCCGAACGGCATCAAACCTCACTGTGTTGGGTTTGTAGCACTACAGAGGGCGCAACTCACGCGACTTTGTCAGGCTATGATTCACCCTGTCATAAATTTACGCGCGCGCGCCATCCGAGCTCAAATACGTGTTCCTGTAGTTGGTAGGCCCCGTAAAATTGAGTAATTACAATAATTATAACTTGGTTCACTGACTTGAAAACAAAACTGCGTTCAGGTATAAAGTGACGAGTTCATGATATCAAAATGTCCTTCAAATTAATCAACGAACTGAACTATAACAGGGTTCACGGCGAAATCACAATTACAGTACTTGCTCAGGTGAAACAACAAATGTCACAGATTGTATCACCCCGCGTGGCGCCTTCTGACCTTGGCAAGTCATATTTAGCGAGTGAAAGAATGCGATGAGCCAGGTGCTTCGGAAAACGATGTCATGTGATCGCACAACACGAGATCAGGTCTTGTTTGCTATGAATTTTAATGACATATTCGTTTTTTTTTAAATATGGTCCCTAAATGATGAAATTGGTTAAAACAACTTACGATTCTAGGCTGGAATGTTAATGATATCCCGAATCGAACTTTTAACTCGTTTAAAAGAGGCCCCTGAATCGAGGGAACAAACAATGTATACATGTGTTTTTGACTTACCCCTTCTCTGATCCTCAGAGATTCATTTAGAAATTATTCGATGTTTTACATAATTTTGAAAAAAATCTACAGAATAATTTCCAAGAATATCACATTCATATTACAAAATACAACACAATAGAGGAAGGCAGAAAATACAGCTTAAAACTAGCTCGAGCTAAAAACCAAGTTTCTTCCTAGTCACGCTCGCATACACAGTTTCTAATGCTTTGCCCGTAACATATATTTTCTTAATTCATCTGCTAGTCACGTTTAATGAAACACTGATTTTAAACTGAACACTTGGGTCTGCACTTGATTATTACAAAGAAATTATCACCAGTGTAACCTTTTACCCTTATCAAATTAGTTTCTCGTAACGCAGGTGTGCCAAGAAGATAAACAAACCGGCCTTCAAACTCAAACACCATCAATGAATAAACTCAAATCTTGCGAGAGAAGATTTCGAAATAGGTAGGTGATCTTAGTTTGGCTGTCAAAAACAGGTTTCCGTTTGCAGTGTAAAATTGCCCTCAAATTACTTACGTGCTGTTCTCGCGAGGTCACAACCCCTATAATCGGTCGCTCAGGTGGGACCAAGATGGATGACCTCTTTATTGACTTTGCGTTGACTCGTGACGAACTTCGTGTTGACTCGTTGGTACATATGTTTGTACACCGTTTCCTCTTCGTGTATATTACGAATAATCAACATTTTTCACACCGTTTGACTTCCCGCCGCTTTTTTACGGAATTATTTGTCACTTATTTGTGTGCCGCTGAGAAACACATGCAAGAAACGCACCTGTAAATACGTCACATTGAACTATCGTAAAACTAGTCATTGACCTCGATGTTTCACTTTCTCGCCGTTTGAACTGGATTTTCTGGTTGTCGATTCACTGTGATTGAATGTCGTACATGTGTCGGTTTCTGTACAATATTGTTAAACTTGGCCGTTCCTGGCTATCACCATATTGTCATCAAGTAATATCGGCATACGAACTTAACATGCCGTTACGGAGAGACGTCAGCATTACCGCGAATATAAAATCTGACACAAACATATATCCACTAATTGGATTTCGTACGAGCAACGATAGTTGCCAGGAGTGGAATTTGTGCGCCGTTTATCTAATTTAGTATCATTATTCAATTCGTTTGTCCTTCAGTTAGTATGACATAAACATCCATTTATAGTGTGGGAGTGGATGGTATTTGTTGGATATGTCGTGAATAATACAAGTACAATACAGTCAGGTGTCACATTGTTTGAACAACTGGAATACGTGGGTCGGACGTAGGTTTGTGGTGATGTAATAGTATCGTAAAGGTGTCAGTCGAGAATACCATTGTTTGGTGAACTTTGACCTTCCTATGCATACCAGGTTCATGATATCATTCCTCCTATAGTCAAGGCCTGAACAATTATGATATTATTTTTGTAAAGAGGTGATAATTGATTCACTGCGTGGGATCAATATTTATGTAACCAGAGTGCAAAGTGTTAAATCAACTTTCATGAACCATTTGGAAGGTCAGTGACCACGCGATAAAAATGTGTAAAAAGATTATGTTTGTGAGGAGATTGGTCGTTACAGGTGTCCGGTGAACTCTCCAGTCAAGTGCAGTTCACGAAAACCAATGAAAACTCCAATTAATGACGATGTCGGCCATTTTGTGTACAACAAAATGGTGCTTTTCAATTGTAAAGTCATATCTCTATATCATTGTTTTTATTCAATTAAGAATGAAAAGAATCGGAAAGTAGCATTAATCGCGATATAGTTATAATCCAGCGCTAACAGAATTCTACCAGATTCGGTTTAGTAGTTAGAAAACAAACCCCATGTGACAGAAAATGTAATTATTCTTCAATTCAGTCGAAGCAGAAGTTGATACGCCGAAAAATTGATTGATCTGACAGTTAGCTGTTAGATGGCCAATGAGGCACAATCAGTTGTGTGTGGCTTGAAAACCTGGAAAAAATAAATAGCCGAGTCCATTTAACACAGTGCTTGTCGACGAGAGCCAAACATAGCGTTGCGCAAGACCAAGTATTTATAAATGCGTCAAATCAGACAGTTGTCCACTTACGGGAGTGGTAGGAATACTTCTACTTTATAGCTCTGTGTCACTTTATTCGGTTTGATACACACTACAACAAAACTGAGATGTAGTTTATGGCCTGCTGTTTAAATCATTCTATAAAAAATAGTAATCATAATAATAATATTTATTAACTCATAATATCTCCCATAGAAGATATAAATGCTCCCAATACAGTCTCTGTCTGGTCTTAATGAACTGAGCCATGGCATCCCGCCCAATCCTTGATATCTAACCATGCTATTAGGCCAAGAAACGCGATGGGAGAATAGAAAACTACTGGGGATATCAGCGTTATAGGAACCAACACTGCGACAACACCGATTGGTATTGAAAGTGTATCGTTGTCATGGCTATTCTGATGCAGAAGTACATCTTGCGCACAATAGTGGAAACCAGATAACGAGAATTTTCCGGTGCACACTATCTATCCAATTCCACGTGCAATTTAACAAGCTTTAAGAAACTTGTATCACCAGTAGACCCTCTAAACAGACAGGGACATGCTAAATTACTTTTTAATATTCAATTGGGAGATGTTCTATCATTAGTCTCCAAAATGTACATGAATACAACAATATCGTGTATCCCCACGACGGAAGACGGGAACTCTGATTGAATCTTTGCCGTCATGGTGACTCCATGATACCAAGTACGATAATCCCTCTATCTTCGTGATCATTTGATGTTGACCCGAGAGCCATGACCAATACACAATCAAATTATAATCACCTGACTTTTGAACTCTGGGAAAGGTACTTACGATCAATCACGTGATCTGTCTCCTGCACCTTACTCCAACAATATGAATTGTCTTTTGTAATCCTGAAATACGGGAATAATTTGTCTAAGTCAACAATCGTAACGTCCATTAGCACAAGATATGTAGTTTTTGTTGTGATTTTCAGTACCTTTTCCGCATAGTTACGATAAATGTAGTCGCTGAATAAAAAAGATATGAACTATTTCGTCACCTATTTTTATAGCTGTAATGTGCTGCAATGTAAACTACAATATTTGCATATGAATCTGACTAATGAGATTATTCTATTATTACTGATGGTCATATTTTATGACGTCATGTAGATCTCGTAAATCTCTCACAGCGGAGTGCACAATATGACGAAAATTAATATGCGAGCAGCAGTCTACTATTAGTAGCGTTCTCGTACCCGAGTCTACTAGCAGAAGTGTTCCCATATCTGAACCTACTAGCAACAGTGTTCCTGTATCTGGGCCTACTAGCAGCAGTGTTCCCATATCCGAGCCTACCAGCAGCAGTGATCCCATACACAAGCCTACTAACAGCCGTGTTCCCGTACCCAAGCTTACTATCAGCAGTGTTCCCGTATCCGAGCCTACTAGCAGCAGTGTTCCCGTGCCCGAGTTTACTATCATCAGTGTTCCCGTACCCGAGCCTTCTGCCATCAGTGTTCCCATATCCGAGTTAACTACCAGCCGTCTTCCCCAACTCGCACCCCCCAACTTGTAACTCACATTTGATATCTACGAATGGTTTGAAAATATTGTACTACAAAGACCGCCGCCGACTTTTCTATGTACTTTACCATACTTTATTTTCACAGATTTTTGATAAGTTGAATGTAACATATATCGGAAAAGGGAGTATTTTCACTGGATTTAAATTTCGAAAATAAATTCCAATCCCAATCCCAATTTATATACTTTCTACATACTGAGTATAAATATGAATAGCTCAACGAGTGAATCTACATATCTGAGTACTACCAGTTCATTCACAGTCGTGTTGCTATATGATTTATTCGCCTCCGTCTCGTGATGCTTTTATCGTTGAGCTAAATGTAGGCACTTTTTATATAAACCGTAATTATGTACATGCGACACTAAGCTATTAAAACAAAATAGACGCTTTAATTGGAGGTGATTGGTTACCATGGAAACGGGCAAATTATATTTCTCAAAATGGTACTCGGTACGACAAATTAAGATGAAAATTGTTTGCGTAATCACAGTAAAATTTAGGCTTAGTGAGTAATTTAATGAGCTAAACTTGAATGCAAATAAATTTAAACGCTAAAATTAAAAAAAAAAAATTAATTATAATAGTCGGTATTATATATTTATTTGTCTGTAAATGTCTGGTTTCCCCAACAATCAAAATGTTATTCTTCTACTTTCACAATAATAGTCTACGTTTCAGTGTGCTCCTTTTCTATATATTTAACCTAAAGCTAAGATTTATTAAAGATTAAAAAAAATATGTAACAAAACTAATCCTTCATGGCCATGTCATACCTCTTAAAGTTCGATATATATAAATGCAATTGTAATCGAAATGAGATAATGGGAAGAGTCATTGTCTGCTGAATTGAAATGATTTTTTATCTATACGCAGATCAGAACAATCTCACGACAGCGTCAGATGTGGTCTATTTCTTATGACCTGTATTCAGACTGGCACGAGTCCCGTGGGCTTTACGAGTGATTTAGCTTTATCGATGAAATATTCATCTACAGATGAACGATCAGACAGAATGTATTTTTATCATTAAGGTATAACAATGAGTTGCCAGGCTAAGCATAGAGCTGAAACGCACATAACTCAAACAATATGTCGGCCGTTTTGAAATTGTAGAAACTACGGAAAACTTAAACAATTGTGTCATTTCCGTGTTTGTTAGTTTTGTAAAATAAAAAAAGCTTCACAATGGCGCTATGGCGGAATTTTGAATGTAATTTAGAATAGCGCCTTCTGCATGTATGCATATTTTATATGTAGTGAATAGAACACACAGTCACGTTGGATATTTCCAAGTTTTACATAACTACACAGTCACGTAGATAATCACATTATCATAGTAACGCTGTGAATGCAGTAATTTTCCAACAAAAAATGGTATTTGTAACCAAAAACGTCAAAACATATTTACAAAACTATGAATTACAGATGAATGTGAATAGGAATATCGAAGTAGTGTTAACATGTCATTTTCAATAAAAAGATGTTCAATCGAGGTTGTCAAGTTGTTGAAATCCCATTGAACTTGATCGGTACTGTGATTCAGTTCTAAGTCTGCAAAATCTTTCCCCTCTATCCCGGCACATACACATACTGTGGAGATTGATAATCACTAGAACGTTGCCATTCTTATGTTTATACCAGGTAAAGTTTGATTACTATGACATAGGTTGGTTACGGTTGGTTATTTGAAAGCAATATTTTATTAATAATTCAAATAAGAATGTTATGTCATAGTATGTAGCAAGCTAAGGGCCTGCATACATAGATACAGGGTTAATAGAGTCAACTGATATTAATGTGTCTACAATCAGCGACCCGTATGTTAGATGCCCCTCCATTTTAAGTGCTGCTACCCCTCCATTTCAAATAGCAAACTCTGGTCAGGTTCGAAATTATGTTTTAGTTTTGCTTATAAAGGGGGTTTCTATTTTGCTAACCAGTCCCCGCTCATAAAAACAAAACAAAGACAACAACAATACATCAATCTAAAAGTTGCAGACTCGACTCCTCCGTGTCGCTCAATCAATCACGCGGTCAAAGTACATGACACAAAACGCCTAATCAGATTGGATATTACAAGTATTAATTATTTGTAAAATCGCTAAATTAAATCCACGTAAACATGTGAAATAACAATAGAACTCATTGTTTCCCTGCTGCCAAGTTCATGAATTTAAAACCTAGTGAAATCACTCAAAGCATCTAAATAGTGAAATTTAATGTCAGTGAAAATAAAATACATTATTTCGAAATACCTTTTTGGTTCATGCAGCTGGGTTCATGATTAATACATTTTACTTAGAATACAATGATAAGGTTATCTCTTTCACTGATTCCGAGTGTCAGGTGTCACCTTCCCACGCATCATGTGGGTGATGTGCTACTCAGCCCAGTTTCATAACATGTCACTCGCATACATGTGTGTTGTGTTGCAATCCATTGTACCTGTGTTTTCATGGTACCTAGTCGGTATGAACTCGTGTGGGCGTAAGGTCTCTCATAATGTGTCACGAAATGCATTGTCTGTCGGTGTCCGTGGGCGCATGTATAAGTGGCTGTTACAATACCGGTATGGAGCTGCACAAATATCTTGTAATTGTTACAACAAACAACCAATACACTAATAAAATCTCTGCATACAAATTCTCTTGCTCTTGTAATACCCTGACAACGATTGAAATTATTGCATGTATTTAGCCAATCGTATTAACTCAAAGTCATTTGTATTTTTGCTCTAACTTGGGGATTAATATCAATCTGGTACGAATACTTTTATGTAGAATAATTTTGGTAAATGGTGAGACCATTTTGACTAGAAATTCGATGTACGAATCAAATGCATTTATTTTGTACGTCATACATTTCACAATTCTATTCAGTCTCGTTCGAGGCCAGTCATGCAATGTACGCTAAGATAGTTGTCTCAATGTGGATTTAACAAACCACTGCATGGCATACACCTGTGTGTTTAATTTTAAACGGTGAGAAATCCTGAAATACGCTTTGAACGAGCCTAATAATTGCTGACTTAATCGGACAGACATGCTCAGAAAACTGCCAAATGGTCTATTAAAATCAATTTAAACACGTCGCCGCATATTGAGGAATATATGATATGTCGTGAGAACGATAAATAATTGAGTTGAAATACCCTGAAATTAACAAGGTTACGTTATTTCTATATTTAGTTGTCTCAAATGCATAAAACATGCGCGCCAAAAAGTAGTGCGACATCATTGAGTTGACTATTAATGTGTCAGCGGCTAATTAAATATATTATTACTTTATGTTAGGGGTTACAAAGACCAACATGCATATTATCAACGTGTGCTTTCATATTTTACTTTAGTCTCCTCCCTCCTCTGATGTTTCTTTCTGATTGATAATATCACAGATCCTCTATCATAATATTAAAAACAATGTTTTATTTATGGAGTGCAACTATAGCACAATTGTCACTAAATCATACTTAGTGTGAATACATTATTCAGAGAGGAAATACATATCTTGTGGTATGGTCACGACTGGGACTCGATATATTTGTATGTTTGTTAACAAGTTTGCTTTCTGTCCACTGCAAGATCTCGCGCAATAGATGAATTTGAAAGACGTGAATCAAACGTTCTGTCACAAAAATCAAATGATTTGACTTTGAGCTTTAATCTCTTTTTTGTTAAAGTCAAATATTAAATTTCCGATATTTCAGAAAGGATATGGTATTAAGATACGGTTACTATAGAAACATTGACCATCATCAAATGTGTATATTAAGCGTAGAAATATCCCCAAAATACTTTCACGTTTGTCGAATCACTTAGTACATTCCATAGTCGAATCTCATGCGAAGGGTTGACGGCACTGTGACGCTATGACCTTTGTTTGTCCTGCTTTTAAGCTCGATTTCACGCATAATGTGGGACATCAGAGTGAACGGGAGATGGTCTATTAATGCTTCTTTGTTTTCTGTACAGGACATCAAAGTGCAATCGCAAGTAGTTGTAATTAATTCATTTAAAAACGGCGCATCCATTAATGAGATGCCATGCACTGAATAAACATACACAAATAATATAATATACATGTAGTACGAAAAATAAAAGTAGCATTACGTTAATTGATTTGACTGCGTATGAGAGACAAAAGAAAATGATGTTGGCTAAAAGTTACCTTTTGGGGGTAAAATGGTCTTTTGAAATGTTTGTATTTTAAAAATTGGGTTATTTTGTCAAATGTCGCTAAAAGTCGACCACTCTCACTTAAAATTACGTGGTAATTTTTCAGAGATTTCGTGCTGCTTAACTATTATCAGGTATGTAATGGCAATCTTGAGCTTCAACCTGAGCTTGCTCAGAGTCAACCTGAGCTCCAACTTGAGCTCCACCCTGAGCTTCAACTTGAGCTTGGGAAAATGTTCACAGCAGAAACTCAAAACGAAGTTGGAGCGCCAACACTGAGCTCCAACCTGAGCATCTAAGATCAAATCAGCTCGATTTAAGTCACCCATTAAAGCAGTTGTTCCACACGTATGGAACATGTTTCCTGTTTTATTCTAATCTTTATTTCTGCTGTTATACCGGTAATTTATTAGTCCCCGTTCGGACGAAGTCCGAAAACGGGGACTTATAATTCGGTCTCCGTCCGTCCGTGTGTCCGTGCGTCTGTGCGTCCGTGCGTCCGTCCGGAGTCATATCTCAGAATCCCTTGGACCGATTCCGTTCATTCTTTGCATGTGCCTAGTACTTTATGTTGGACATATGCACATGCAGTGGTTTAGCGATTCGATTTAAAATGGCCGACTGGCAGCCATCTTGTTTTTTGAAAATGTTGTATTTTGGACATGCTTTGCCAGTTTTCATTCAAACTTGGTACATAGATTATACATGTTAGGATACATGTCCATGATGATTTATTTCACAATTGGATCAAAGATGGCCGACTGGCAGCCATCTTGTTTTTTGAAAATGTCGTATTTTGGACATGCTTTGTCAGTTTTCATTCAAATTTAGTATATAGATCATACATGTTAGGATACATGTCCCCGATCGTCTGTGAGTTCCTGAGTCTGTCCGTCCGACCGTCCGTGTGTGCGTCTGTCTGTGCGTCAGTCTATCCAACGTCATATTTCAGAATCCTGTGGACCGATTCCGTTCATTCTTTGCATGTGCCTAGTACCTTATGTGGGACATATGCACATGCAGTGGTTTAGCGATTCCATTCAAAATGGCCGACTGGCAGCCATCTTGTTTTTTGAAAATGTTGTATTTTGGACATGCTTTGTCAGTTGTCATTCAAACTTGGTACATAGATTATACATGTTAGGATACATGTCCATGACGATTTATTTCGCAATTGGATCAAAGATGGTCGACTGGCAGGCATCTTGTTTTTGTTTTTTTATGCGGTATCTTGGACGTGCTCTGTCAGTTTTCATTCAAATTTGGCACATACATGTACTTTATACATGTTAGGATGCATGTTCATGACAATTTGTTTCAAAATCTGGTCAAGGATGGCCGATTGACAGCCATCTGACTTTTTGGCCTTACTACTATATTTCCACAATTTATGTACCATTTTCATTCGTATTTGGCACATACATCATACATATCAGTGTGTTTCATAATCAGATCAAAGATGGCTGAATAACGGCTGTTTTTATTTTGGCTATATTACTATGACACGAAACAAGTGTTTTGATGTAAATAAACAATCTGTTGTATACGCCACTTGGAACTCAAGTTTCAAGGACATGCTCGCGACAACCCCTCCGCTTTAATATGACGAGCACAAAGAGAACTTAATGGGGACTGTGTCATTTTCAATGACTTGTTTTATTCTGAAAAGGAAAAATTAAAAATGACTTATCCAAAAATTGACCGATTTTTTTAAAATAATCATAATAAACTTTATTGAATCCTTAGAAATACAATTTTTCTATCAGTCAACAGCAATAAAGTAATAAAATAAAGTTGAGTCAGTTAATAATAAGAGAAAAGTAATTTACCGGTAGTAAATGAAAGTTATATATAAGTATGTATAGTAAGAATTTATAAAGAAATTTCATTTATGATTTCAAAAGATCTGTAAATATACTTCCCTACTTGTTTAATTATATCTTGGTTATTATTGCTCATCAGAAATATAAATGTTTTTTTGTTTATTATCCATTTCTTTAGTGAGTACAATATTTTTCTTCATTTCATCTCGATAATTGCTGTGGAGATGACAATTCATGAAGAAATGTAATATATTATTATGTAATTGATCTTCAGTTTTATTATTTAACAGAAACAACGACGATCAAAAGGTCAAAACTCAGATTTCATGTCTGTTTAGAAATTAATGTATGCCTGTGCGTTTGGCAAAAGAATGACATACATTACGAAAACACACGATCTTTGGGTAAACATGTGTCAATAAACTACTAGCAAGGTTGCTGTGTCACACATCTCCTCTAGCTTTTACCAGCGTCATACCCCCAATTCACACATACAACAATGAACAATAGGTGTTGCTAGTCTTTTCTATAGTAGTCTGAGGTGTAACATAGACCTCACAGTTGTCTTTCAAAGTCCTGAACAAAACACTTTCATCGTTATAACACATGGACAATACCAATAAACACTAGGTACAATTCCTTGAGCAAAACTGCAGAGCAGAAATGGACATTTAAATCTATAACGTACATGGACATTTATATGAGAAGAATTTATTTTGAATACATCTCTAATCTTTTTTGTTAATGGATGTATATTTATTATCTATTTCAAATAAATGTATTGTATTTGATGAATGTGCATGGGAGGTCCCTTTAGCCTGTCTATTTTTTTTCTGCCCATCCCATCAACAACGTCAATCTGGATATGTCTAAAATTGCCAAATTTTCATTATCGATAAATGGTAGTGATGTGGTATAACCACTAGCTGTTAAAGATAGACAGCACCAGTGGCATATCCAGCAAAATGTATTGGGGGTGGGGTTCCAAGCTTTGCTTAAAATTTACGGAGCAAAAATCGCAAAAATCGCAAAAATCCCCTCCCGCCCCCTGGATCCGCCACTGGACAGCACCGATAAAACATTGTTTAAATATGTGATGTCATAATTTAAAGCTTGGCAGCAGGCAGAGCACTTCCGGTTGTCCAACCATTTTAACCCTTTTAACAGCTTGCTTTTTGAACCAACACAAAAATTAGCGTACCTATAAGCAAAGGGATATATATTTATAGATATTTGAAGGCAGGTAATTTAAGTGAATTTGATTATCTACCCAAAATTATACAAAACAAAAACTAAAATTTTGCAAAGCTTGATGGGTAAAAACCAGGCTTGACTATGCCCTGCTTTGTTTAATTACAAGCTACATTAAGGCCAAACATAAACTCAAGGTCTAATACCACAGCCCCTCTATACAGGATAGAGCTAGGGACTGTGAATATACTCAAGCCGCAAATTATTCTCTATTGTTGCATTTTAATTCTTAATACTGGTACCCTAAAATGACAGATATATAAAGCCGACTATTTAGTGATTAGTCACCTTAGATTGTTTAAACATAAACAAAAACGGTAAAACATTAGTGACAAAAACATCTCAAAAGCACAACAAAACTATAAATATCATAGTAATACATTGACAGAAAGGTGAAGCGAATATTGTACTTCATAATAATAATAATACGGTAGTCTTTATTGAAGTCATATCCTAAGAATGGACATAGATCTAAGTACGATAAAGCATGGTTGTCATTTCATGTTAGAAACATTCAGAATAAAAAAAGATGATACATTCATTTTGTTGTGATGTTTGGCATTTAGGAGGTGGGTGGGAGACAATAATGTTTTTTGAAAAACATGTACCGAAAATAATTGACAGCAGAGACCACAACATTTCTCAGCATACCTTGCAGATTATACATCTTACCATTTTTTTGTGGTGAAACAGTCATTTCTATGCATTTTGTTTTACTACTGGGCGCTCATGAATATAATCCCCACATAATACAGATATTGATATCAACGTAGCTTGTAAAAGTAAGATATTTTACGGGTTTGAGTGATTAGTAAACAATGGCTACAGCGTTTACCAGTACTGTGAATCTTTATTAAAGTAGTTCCCTTTCACTTAGCGAGATTTATTTTCAACATAATATTTCAAGAAATATATTCGGTCTTATGTACGTGACGTTTGGCATTTTCTCGGGTTCGGCAGTTGACCGTAACAAAACTCTTGGGCAATTGCTGTATTGGAAACATAATATTCAACTTCAACCGTGCTGATGTAATCTTATAGATGCTCAGCAGTGTTCTCCCCAAAGCGTTTTAGCGTAGCGGGGCCGCTACTCCATTATTTATGCCGCTACTCTGAGAGATTGCCCGCTACTCTGTGGCATTTCCTGTTACTCTTTCTTTTAGCTTGTTAATACACGTGCGAATCTGTTAGTCAGCGTCATCAGCGTCCGGTACTGTGAGCCAAATCAGGTGTGAATGGAAACATGTCAGTGATTACGCAAAGACAATGGACTAATACAGCTTCGTACTTCGACAATAAACACTTTCGCCCTATTTAATTGGGGTAATAGCGAGTATTTTCTCAGTAGCCTATTTGGCTGGAAGAAGCAACGATGTCAAACAGCAGAAATATTACGTTGTGGTTCCGCGTAGAACGCCCTGCTGGGCCCCTGGTTGCGAGCGATAAACCCACCAGCAACGCGGTCACCGGTACCCCTGTCGGCAGTGGTACTAAACGTGTCCAAGATGATGTTACAACGAAAAGTGCAAAGAAATAAACTCTAGATTTGATGCACAATGGACAACAAAATATACGTGGCTGAGAGAAACATCCGATGGCAAAGGTAAAAAAAGTATTTATTTGTAGCGTTTTACTTGGAAGCGAGTTTTGACCTAGTTTAGTAAATTTTTGTATGGCTTCATTTTTTGCCGATCGTCGAAACATTTTTTTGGAAACGACCTTCTTTCTGGAAGTTCAAAAATTGTTGGCTACGATTTATCAAAGTAACTAATACTAGTATTGTGTTTTGAAATAGTTGGGTAAAGTTTATCGTGGCAATTTTTAAGTTTAGCGACTTTTCAAAATGGCGGCAATTTGTTTATTTTCGTGTTGATCGTGACGATATTTTTTAAATACAAGTATTGATTCGCTCCTATTTCTTATCTTTTAGGAATGCTGTGACACATATGTGGAAAATTCAACTTAAAAACATCCAGAAATAGTTCTTTGGTATGGAATTCTATGCCATGTATAACTATTACGAAATATGCTATCGATAAACACGCACACTCGGAGATGCACAAGAAGGCCATGTCATTTAATAGAAGTGGGAAGCAAAGAAAATCACGGCGTTCTCAAAAGCTGCAGATCACTGGGCTTCCATGAAAGTCCGAAGAATCAACATTACATAGAAATCACACAGCAGCAGATTCATTTAATCTTCTACATAAATTTGTTAAAAAATAAAGACACATTTTCATCCATGCAAGCCTGTCATTATTGTTTTCTTTATCTTCAGACAAATGCTAATGATATGTAAATTATATGCAAATTAGCCGCCACTCTGATACATTTTTCTGGGGAGAACACTGCTCAGGTTGGAGCTCAGTGTAGGTGACCCAACTTTGTTTTGAGCTTCTGCTGTAAACAATTTCCCAAGCTCAAGTTGGAGCTCAAGTTGGTGCTCAGGTTGACTCTGAGCAAGCTCAGGTTGAAGCTCAAGATTGCCATTACATACCTCCTATTATAGTGACCAGCATGAGAAGCCAAATTGCGACAGTACGATGGCCCTAGATTGAAATATACAAAATTGTGCAAATGTGGTGTCTGCAACGCCCCACTCGTTACATTTCGAATATGAGCCTACGATGTGTCGTGATCTTCTGCCATTAACCAACACATATGGAAATGATAGATCTATCCCCTACACATCGTCTGCCGGCGACGGATTTAATCACGATTCCCTGTACGGCGCTGAACTGCCAAGAGATACCACTGAGACTAATGGTTCAGCCACCTAAAGCTTATCACCTCATTTAAATCACCGGGGTGATTTACAACACGACCTGACTGAATCTGTCAGACCATTTCACACACTGGCTGCTAAGCTCAAGCCGAATTTAATTTTTACTTTGCGGCTTTCTGTCGTAAATATTGCATAGCTATTGGTTAATGCATGGCGCTACTATTCTCAAGAAGCATTGGATGCAACATGGGAGCACATTTTACGATTTTTGAATGTCGAACCCACTACATTATTTTTTACGCTAAACATGGTTAATAGCGTACATTAACCAAAATCATCTACATATACAACTGAATCGCATCTACGCGCACAAATTGACCATAAAACTGCGCACACCACTGGACCATGCATCTGTGCGCACAACTGGATCGCACCTGCGCACGCAACTGGGTTATGCATCTGCGCACATAACTGTATAGCATCCGCGCATGCGATCAACTGCATGTTTGGACTCATACCTAATACTGAATTAATTGATTTATGTAAATATCTGTCTACACCTAACAATGAAAAAAAATCACACGTTCAGCTCTTTGATAATATCAGCTGACTGGCAATCACGTTCCGTTCTATTATTGACGATATAGTGACGTATAATCAATCACTTTAGGATGGTAACTGGGAATATTCCAGCAAATCACGTCTTATCATATAATTCCACATTTACATTTCTAACAGTAGACTATTCTCTTCTTCATTTCAAGTTTTTTCCTGCCCAAATTTTGTATTTTACTTTTTTTGTACAAATATTGTTTTTTCAACTTTGACTGGGAATCAGATGGTATATATAACTGTTTTGTGAATGTTATGACCATAACGGTGCGCGTGAAATATTTGTTTTCGGTAAAACAAACTATAGCAGCTTTTAAAAGTCTATTTTACATTTTTCTGACCAGTAATAGTTTAATAAAATTCCTTTTTACCTGTCAGCGATTTCCCGTAATCACCATAACACCAAAATTACGTTATCAGTCTGTATAATATTGACGGACGGTTTAGAGTTCAACTCCGCTTTTTTTTTGACTCGTCACAGAGAGCATTACATCGGTGACGTCATAATTTACAGGGTAGCATTACAATGAATGCTTAGTGTCGGTGTGATACTGAATGCTTAGTGTCGGTGCCATACTGACATTTGGAAGCAGATATTCATTGTGAGTGAATGATGGTTACTAAAAATATGGGGTTCTTTTATTTTGAAGGAAGTATTTCCTGCGTTATTTGTATCCAGTTATTACCGCAGGAAACCCGCTCGCCAGTGAGGTTTGAGAATGAGGGTGTTATGTACAGTCATAGACCTCTTTCTAAGCTCTATGGTACAGTGAATGGCTCGGGAACGCATGTATTATGTATAATGAATGGCTCGGGAACACGTGCATTATGTACACTGAATGGCCCGGTAACGCGTGCATTATGTACAGTGAATGGCCCGGTAACGCGTGCATTATGTACAGTGAATGGCCCGGTAACGCGTGCATCATGTACAGTGAATGGCCCGGTAACGCGTGCATTATGTACAGTGAATGGCCCGGTAACGCGTGCATTATGTACAGTGAATGGCCCGGTAACGCGTGCATTATGTACACTGAATGGCCCGGTAACGCGTGCTTTATGTACACTGAATGGCCCGGTAACGCGTGCATTATGTACAGTGAATGGCCCGGTAACGCGTACATTATGTACAATGAATGGCTCGGGAACACGTGCATTACGTACACTGAATGGCCCGGTAACGCGTGCTTTATATACACTGAATGGCCCAGTAACGCGTACATTATGTACAGTGAATGGCCCGGTAACGCGTACATTATGTACAATGAATGGCTCGGGAACACGTGCATTATGTACACTGAATGGCCCGGTAACGCGTGCTTTATGTACACTGAATGGCCCGGTAACGCGTACATTATGTACAATGAATGGCTCGGTAACGCGTACATTAAGTACAGTGAATGGCTCGGGAACGCGTACATTATGTACACTGAATGGCCCGGTAACACGTGCATTATGTACACTGAATGGCCCGGTAACGGGTACATTAAGTACAGTGAATGGCTCGGGAACGCGTGCATTATGTACAGTGAATGGCTCGGGAACACGTGCATTATGTACAGTGAATGGCCCGGTAACGCGTACATTATGTACAATGAATGGCTCGGGAACACGTGCATTATGTACACTGAATGGTCCGGTAACGCGTGCTTTATGTACACTGAATGGCCCGGTAACGCGTACATTATGTACAATGAATGGCTCGGGAACACGTGCATTACGTACACTGAATGGCCCGGTAACGCGTGCTTTATGTACACTGAATGGCCCGGTAACGCGTGCATTATGTACAGTGAATGGCCCGGTAACGCGTACATTAAGTACAGTGAATGGCTCGGGAACGCGTGCATTATGTACAGTGAATGGCCCGGTAACGCGTACAGTATGTACAATGAATGGCTCGGGAACACATGCATTATGTACACTGAATGGCCCGGTAACGCGTGCTTTATGTACACTGAATGGCCCGGTAACGCGTGCATTATGTACAGTGAATGGCCCGGTAACGCGTACATTAAGCACAGTGAATGGCTCGGGAACGCGTGCATTATGTACAATGAATGGCTCGGGAACACGTGCATTATGTACACTGAATGGCCCGGTAACGCGTGCTTTATGTACACTGAATGGCCCGGTAACGCGTGCATTATGTACAGTGAATGGCCCGGTAACGCGTACGTTAAGTACAGTGAATGGCTCGGGAACGCGTGCATTATGTACAGTGAATGGCCCGGTAACGCGTGCATTATGTACAGTGAATGGCCCGGTAACGCGTGCATTATGTGTAGTGAATGGCCCGGTAACGCGTGCATTATATACAGTGAATGGCCCGGGAATGTGGGTATTACGTACAGTGAATCACTCAGAAATTATTTAAAATCGTATTGTGAAACGCAAGACATGCCATTTATCTATTGTTTCAATATATATCACAACGTGAACAAAATATATACAAGTATATTATTTACCGCAATGTGACATTTATTCAGTACACGATTAGCTTATCACACATGAGCATGAGACAACAAATATGTTATTTTTTCCAAAATATTAATCAAACATGGATGTGTCGCAATAAAATATTACCGAAACATTGGTCCAAATTTCAAAAATGCTGAAAATTCTTTGACATTCGACCATTTTCATCAAAACGTTTACAATATCAAATAATGTAAATGTATTCATTATTCACTACATATTATATTTACTTCGCAATTTTCGCTGATAAGTAAAATTCGCTAAATTAAATCTACGTGAAAATGTAAAATAACAATAAAACCCATTGCTTACTTGACAAATTTGTGAAATTAAAACACAGGGAATATGACCAAAACACCAAAATAGTGAAATTAATTAAACTATCAGTGCAAAATAAATGCTTTTACAGTATGTGGTAACAAAATGGCTGACGAATTATGGAAATTTTTATGACGATGTATTACGCTCGAGCGGCGGACTAATTTCATCGTTAATCAAAGATAAATGGTAAATGGTAATCGGTCAGTGAGAGTCGTCTCTTCGCGTCGTAATCTATTCCACACAAGCGTACATGAAAATTAAATGCCATTTCCTTCCTAGCACTTTATGGATTCATGTCATTAAGATGTGAAACAATAAAACAGTATGAGTGGTAACAATCACTCAGTGTTTGAAAGTATATATTCATATATTTTCATTAATTTCCAAACTTTGTCTATGTATTAAGGGCTATGTGTTTTATTATACAGCAGTAAGTTTTGTGAGGGCGACATTGTTATTAATATGAATCCTTATATCGTTCAGATTTTCAACTGAATGTGATACAATCTGTCCCTTATATTTAACGGGAGTTTACCCATAATGCAGTGTAATATGCGCAGCAACCTGCTCAGTAGATGCAAAAAGCCTTTTCTGGATCTCAATGCCGATCCCAAAGGAACAGGAAGTCGGAATAAGGTGCCTTTGATATTATGCATAGTGTCGCCGGACCGTATCGTACACCTGTTCAGTGTCTTAACTGCCTTTACGTGCATCACTGGGTCCATTTAATGTAACTATACACTATCCATTAGATATGCCACGCCAGCTTTCTTAGAATCATATCCTATCCTGGACTCTCATTTTAGTCTTCTGTTAAGTCAGGCGTGAATGCTCCTAAGAGAAATATATAAGAAAACATTGCATAGTTATTACATAGCGTTCAGTTTATTTAACTACATCAACATATAAGTGCGATATTTTATATAATAACGTTATTAGTTACATTCTGTGTTAATGAACACAAATTATCTGAAAGAAGTTAAATGTATATCAGATTGTATCCGACCATTACCGTCTTCTCTGTTATGTTCGCCCTCACCTGTGTATTTTATGTTATGTGTCTGAACAGACAACGCTAACAGCCATAATAATGATTTCTTATTTTTGGTAAAACTGTGTTATGATGTGCATAAACCACGACATAGTATATCCGCAATGTGTGAACTGGCATAAATTTTGACCCAACTTATTATCTGAATATCGCTTCCAAGTCAGAGACCAAGGGACATTTGACTTGTCGGGGTTCGAAATATGCCATCTTAAACCATGTTTTCCATTTCACGTCGAATGTGGTCGTGTAAAGTTGATTACTGACATTACCTCGGCTGAGGTGCACCCCTTGATCTCTACCAATCAAGATGATGATCGCCCTGGCACCAGCCTGCATCGAAAAATGTAGTCTACTAAAATAACTAGAACATTCCCACGAAATTAGCGGGAAAATGGCAGCTGGTTCTTGGACGTGCAAATGATCTGTGAAATGTTCCTGCCACAACATGTCGACATGCTCCTTGCCCTAAAATACGATTCATCAAACGGAATGGTCTGTTGCGCTGTATGTTATTAGCCAGCTAAATGTGTTTGAAATTAACCGGATATGACGTATGTGTTGTTAGTCAGGAAAGTACTCAATATATACTAATGTACACATAATGACTTTCTGACTTCCTGTGGGAAACGTAACCAAGATTTGTTTAACATACTTCAAGTTTGAGAATCATGTAAATACGTCTCATATTTGTTTTCATGAATGATTAATTTTTCTAATATGAAAACAATATTCCGCCTATAGTCATGATGTGGTGGTGTCTAGGTATACTATGGTTATAGTTTGGGGAATATTTGCATACTAATAAGTTAATTTGCATATACTTGCAAACGTGTTCAACAGGACAGCAAAGGAATGTCATTCAAGGTAGCTCAAAGAAATAAAATGCACCAAATTTAATTAGATTTAATTTATTTTTCAGCTGCACAGGAAATGTCTCTGATTCCAGATTATCCCCAGTATCGCGCCCTCAATACGTCACTCAGTGTCATATGTGAAGTAACTAACGACGATAATCCAAGGTGGTTTGGACCTAATGGTAATGAAATAATTTCAGATTCGGGAAATCCAGGTAAGATTCATCTCTGTGTCTACATCTGGGCAATTTATATTGGATATGCGCGTATCCGGAAGTTCAACGTGGAGTACCGTGAAACCAGTTTTGCTATAAATTGTCCCGTCTTGTACTATTATTATTGTCGTAGGTTATTGTTACGCTGCACACTGGTTGTGATTTACCGTAAAAGTCTGTATGTTGGGCACGCAGATAATAGCACACACGTGCACACACGCTCTGAATTACTGGTACGTACTGTTAATTCAACAGATGTCTACATAGTTCATAGTTGTACTGAGTGAACATTGTTGTGTAACTGCAACATTGTAACGTTTTTTGTTCACGATACATCGTAATCATGTGCGTAATATTACACAGTTACTGATATATTGAATGGCTGAACCATGATGGCGAAATCGAGGACATCAGTGTGTGCATAATTATGTCCATTTGGTTCAAAATTTACAAAAATATATAGAAAATGCATAAAAATGGGTAAAATGTGTCACTTTTTGCGGCAAAACTATGTCGTTCGAATGGGGTTAAATGCCAATCAGCCTGAGCTTTGTTTGGTTGCTAGCGTGAAGTTAAGCTCCGTCATTCTTATTCTGAATACACCATGGTTGTCGTGCCGCTGGTAATTTGTCAAAAATGAGCGTGTTTTAATCAATCAATCCAAAAACCTGTGAGATTATCTCTTTTTTTACTTTTACAACAGAATCGACATTTGGCTCGTAAAATCGCATTCGAAAATATACCACGTGACGAGTTCTAAATCTTGGCGCCGATGTTAGAAGCAGACGACACTTTTCGGCTCATTTGACATATGCCTCATTAGGTACATTTTAACTTCCCAAATCCGATCACAAGCACGTGTCGCTCGTAAAACACTGCGTTCAACCAATTTGGCCTCTTACTAGATCACTTTCATGTTGAGGACTTTACAGGTTTCCTGTGGATACACAGACAGTGATCGTTATTATAAATTAGGGACAGACCGCAGTTTTTCGCTCCACTTGACAAATTGTTATTAAATCATCGTAAAGGTGACACCTAGACAATGAAAGTCCCTCTTGTAAAACCAAAGTATGTTTTGTAAAGTGTTTTATTACCTACATTTTTGGTGTAAATGAGATCTATTTGGTAGTTTGTGCCTTCTGGTCATAATTTGAGTGAGTAATGTAATGTGCCCACCGATAATTTACCTCACAATATGTTCAATATCAACGCAAATTTTCCGATTATCATCATTCGTTTTTGTACAAAAGTTTGTTATCAACAGAACAATATAGTCAGTTTTCATACCGGTCAAGAATGCATTCGTCTTCACGAGTACGTGGTTAAAAATAATTATGTTAATCAGTAAAACTCGTACGCATTTCATAGTTCACCAGATGGTGCGGAGGAATACAATTGAAAAGCGGTTAGATGACCATTTGAGTGCTTAGTACTTTCACCGCAACTGTTTGCACATTAGTGTGTATTTTCTATGACTGTTATTTCTGGGGGAAATAATTATAATCACAGGCAACAAATATTGATCAAAACATTTTGAAAAAAGTACGAACAAATAATGTGGGGTTATTTTGTTATAATTAACATTACAACATTTATAGTTAGTTGTATTGGAAAAACACATGGTGACGTGAATCGAAACCACTGAAAGTGGATAATATCTTGCCATTATTATCACTTGTTTGTAATTTGTCATTTTGTACAAGAATTGTGGGAATTGGTGCAAGAACAGTTTGAAGTAATTAGACTTATAAGCTGTAACTGCAAAATTTACTAGTACTGTAACAATTCACTAGGAAACAAAATGTTAAACCATATCATAATTTTATTCAAACCTATCCATGTAGAACAAACAAAACCAAATGTTATCATATTATGCATTTAAGATGCTTGTCTTTTCCAATAAGACAAGTTGAATATGAAATTGCAAAAGGAAATAATAAGGTCAACTCTTACATTTTGAAAAATGGGAGAAAGCTGAAAACTAGTTAAGTATTTAAATACTGTATTTGTACACCAGATCGTCTTTAGTTTCTGTATTTCATTTTGTAAGTTTGTTTTCTGTGTTTGTAATTACTTTATTCGTATAATAAAAAATGCTATTTAAAATTTAAAAAAAAACATCATATCATAACAACCAAGCATGCAACTAACAGCAGACGACAGCTTGAATAATTATATGTCAGCCGATTAAACTGTTCGTCGTTTTCAGATGCAAATTTCGATCAAAAACTGTTTTATTATCGCTATCTTTCATCCAGTGCCAACCACGTGGGAATTCCCGATGTGAGTGTATCAACAGTTGCCTTGCAAATATGTGTATTAACCGCTCCCCCGTCGCCTTGGCCCTCGCCAAAATGTTTATCTCGCCTATTTGTTTGCGTTTCTCTCCAAATTAAATATTAATTTTGAGCCATATAGAGCCCATATGATATTCTTTATACATTTGTATAAAAGTTTTTGAATTTTGGCAGCACAAAAAAATAATCAGTTGGAAATACTAAAGTGACTACATCGCTTTTGAGTGAGACATTATGCTACGTACACTGAAGCCGCTTATCTTTTATTTCCATCCGCACGCGATGTCAGAGGTAACAGCTATCTAGTGGAAATAAAAATATATACTCTCATTGCTAAGGGGTGGTATGTGTAAAAGTGGATGTCGTTCGATTAAGATATCCCGTAATTATACAAATCTGTTTACTCAACACGATGTTGTTAGGAACACCGCGTCTTCAATGTCCCTCACAGTCCGTCTGCAAATTTCAAGTAGGCACTCTAATATAAGCTTGTTTTTTTAGCGAATCGAATCTCCGTCATCTTTGCCACGTGTTTGTTTGATCCCCTGGTGGCTCCCAGTAATGTGATAGGCAGCAAAGTTATTGACCATCGATTGACTCGTCAATTCATTGATAACGATCACACTGTGACGTGAATAATCAAATATATTTAGTTGCTGATACATGCTGACATAGGAACAATTACGCATGGCAGTTTGTCCCCGTAATGTTTTCTGCTAATAGTATTTCCGTGTTGGTTAAATCCACCGCAACTGAAGCAGCTGCAATCCTAAATATTTGTACGTTGTCATTATTTTGCATATTTTGTATTTTGAAAGTCGTTGCCTCAAAATCGGCAGCAATATTGGCGTCACGACATGGCCAAAGATTTCCAATTGAAATGACCCTCAAAACGTTTCATACTGCCACTCTCAACTAGTAATCATGTGGTATTTATTTTATATTCTTCTGAAGAATCAGTGATGTTTAATTTCTAAAGAATTGACAAGACGTTAAATCATGTAATAAACATTTAATAAATCAGATTATTGATTGGACAATATCTGTTGTTACAACATAACACTTGAGGCTTAATATTTTACCGTGTCATCATTCTCGTATCCTCGGGCGGACATCCGGGCATTTTCACCACCTGGCAACCATCAAGATAGAAACAAAGGCCGATAACTCCCAGAAAACGGTATTTTGGGATAGTTATTGAGACTCTACTGAACACAGTTACCCCTATGTGTACAACATATATACACTCAGTACAGTGGTGTGCGTCTTAGCAACATAAACGTACTGTGACGTAGCTCCGCCCTGAAGATATTTTGTGTGAGATTCTTTTCTGGCTTTAACAAACTCCGGGATGCATTTATTTATATTAGTTCGTTGAGCATTGGCAAATAAACAATGTACAGCGTATTGTCGTGAATATCGTCAGACGGTATTAGTTCTACAGAAACCTTTCCTACCTTTTTCAACAAATTTGATCAAAACCTATACGACTTTGATAATTAACTACCCATTTAACCAACAATTGACAAAGACATTATTAAATTATACAAATTTGCATAATATTACACCAGGCTTGATATTACACCAACATGTTGCCGCGTTGATGACGCCCAACACTAAGTGTCGCAACAAATATAGCTGCACGTGCCCTGGATCTCGTCCCACGGCGGCTGGCTTTGATTACAGTTTGGTTTATAATCACACGTCCAATGAACGGACAAAATTGTTTTTTATATTTGTCATCACTTTTTGATCAAGTCTAGAACGCATTACGAAGTTATGTCCATTCAATTCAAAAAATTACAGAAAATTACATAAAAATGTTTATTAAGTAAGATGAGGTGTTACAAATCGTCGTGCGACAGAATTACACGTCAGTAGAACTAGATCATGCAGTCCAATGGGTATGGCGCGCTTTAGGGTTCAATTGGTATGCTGTGTTGTCTTTTTAAATCAGTCATACCGTCCTTGGTGAGTAATTAATTACAATTAGAAAACAAGTCGTAAAATTAAAAGAGATCCGGACTTTAAATATAGTTTAGTATATTGCTATTAAATTCTCTGTAGGTTCATCAGTCTGTACATTATTTAGAAAGTAAAATTAACATCACGATTTAGCAGTTTATTCAAATTTATGAGCGTAGCTTGTGGCTCCCCCGAGAAAATATATGTTATGTTAATGACAGTACGGAGATGCCGCTGATAGATGCTATCAAAAACAGAGTGAATTTATGACACAATAGACCTTGGACAAAATGGCCGCCCAAATCTCGTTGACAGAGAGAATCACGTGACGTCTTTGCCCTGACGAGATGGACAACTATTTGATAGGCCAATACAAGTCACGTGGCTTTCTGTTCTCAACGAGATATTAGCGGCAACTTAAAATACACTTTATCAGACCATGAATTAAAGTTTGTTCAAATATTGTGACAGAAAAAAGCCCTATTGTGAATAACAATGTAATTTATTAGCCTAGTTGTGTATTCATAACTTATTCCGTGTTCAACTCAAACATTTTTATATTTTTCTATCATTTTCCTTGTTAATTTGAATAATGTCAAATGTTGTCAAGTGGAGATTGGCGTTCAAATAGTGAAGGAAGAGGCAGTATCTCGCATAAATTCAGATCAATTTAAAGTGTAATAATTCAATAGTGAAATTATACCCCAGACCATTCGTCCCGGTGTTATCGCTATCGCCACACGAGACTCCAGCTTGTCTCCTATACAATTTGACTGCGCACATCCAGAAAGTAGATGTAGCTGTGATTGGTGGAATACTAATGAGTTGAGTGTCAATCAAACGCCCACGCTATCTTTAGTAAACAAAGTCACGTGACACGCGCCATTTTAGTTTTGGCAGGCGATTTCAAGGCAGCACGCTTAACCCTTTCGTTCACAGGTTGGGAGATATTAGAATGACTGACAATTTCACGCCACTGTTTTTTTTACATTATTGGCGGATTTTTCTGCGCTATCAATCTTTCTCTTACAAACTAGACATAGATGAGACGACAGAGTCGCTCCTTTCACAACGTCGCACTGGATCAAATTGGAAAGACGATTTCCATAAGTTATCCCTCCTGCTTTTCCTGGCTTGAATAAATTCACACACGACTTTAACTGTCCACAAACTCGAAGACTACACGAACACAGTCTACAATAGTCGTCCGCAACAATATGTATGTATTTCTTCGGTGTACTGATGCACGAATGCACCGTGACACGGTGTTTCTCGGGTGTCGCCATCGCTGAGAATGCCGCCGGCGCAATTTTTCACCCAACTCGCGATTCTGTTTTGCAACATTTTATCAATATTCCCTTTGACAAAATCGCCGACAAAAGCACCGCTTTGCTGATCTTTTGTTCTATAATTCTTAATGCAAACACCGACCCTAGTAGTAATTAGTAACGTCGCCTAGTACATATGAACGGTCGTCATTGCAAATCGAACATCCTTTTGAAATTTGGACGTCGGGCAGGCGATTTCAAGGCACCGCACTTAAATATTAGCAACATATTTTTCTGAGCGGTTGTTTATTCTCTTTCAAACGAGACATAAATGTGACGACATAGTCGATCCCTTATCCACCGCTAAGAATGCCGCAATGTTTCGTTCGTTTTGCAACATGCCACAAATCGTCGAAAAAAACACCACTTCGACGGAAGCTTGCGTAATAAGGGGGTTAAAACAAGAAAACAAATGCCATGTTTAATACATATCGACCTGTTTTACTTGCGAAAGATAACGGAACATGAACTCGTTTCGTGCGACTTCGGAACCCGAAGGAACACACCAACAACGTTGAATTTACCCGCTATCTTCCAAATATGGTATATTAATTTATTCAGTTGTTTATTTAGAGTGACGTCCGCGGTCGAATGCGATTGGCTATCGATGTCAGTGCAAAGGTCATATGAATATTAAAATTAAGTGGGCGGAAGGAAAATTGTATAGGAGACAAGCTGGAGTCTCGTGTGGCGATAGCGATAACACCGGGACGAATGGTCTGGGGTAGTGAAATTATAATAATTTATTCCATTTCAAGGCTCATATACAAATTTTCTAAATTAAATACAAAAACACAGTATTATATTATTTAAACCAAATGGCTTTTGATTTCAAGATATGGAATTTACAGGTGTTGGCAGCAATGTACATTGAAATGGAATTAACCTCTTCTCAAAAAGAGAGTGATATTTATTCATACTCTGTAAATATGTGGAATCAACAATGACTACGTGAGCAGTTTTAGAATATGCAACCAAGGATGCTGAACTTTGATGTCACGTGTCACATAATAAACTCGCATTCCATATTTTTCGGCCAAAATACGTTTTGAAAACTTGTAGCCAAAGGGAAATAGGTCCTTTTGATCTGAAATTTGTAATTATATAAAATACATCAAAATGACCCAAAATTTGCACCAAAATGTTTGCTGGAAACACTTTGTTCACGTGATCTAATGTATCATCACTCAATATTATTTATTATAGGTTATGATAGAAGATTATACACTGAGATTGAATCTGACACAGTGGCGACGTTGTGGTTTGACAAGATCAGAGCGACGGACGCTGGGGAGTATCAGTGCCTAACAGAAGCGCAGAATGCAAATATAAAATTAGAAATATTAGGTACGTCCAAGTTATAATTTTCGAGATCCCGCGTTATGCGTGAAATCGAACGTGGAAACGTCGAAACATTTAGTGAGATTCGACAAACGCGAAAATATTTTGGGGGTATTTCTACACATAATGCTTTACACATTTGATGATGGTCACCAACGTTTGACGTTGAACGTCTGTTAATGTGTGCTTTGTGTGGGTATTTGAATGTTAGGAATAAACTAACTGAAGTGAATGGACGGATGAAGTGTGTGACAAACGAGAGCTGTTGGCGCGATATAGTAAATATGTCGGATAGGTGGCACAATTATGTATTAGGGTATGTGGACCTGCGGCGCTTCGAGGTTTATTTTTTTAGCAATTGAGTTATACCAGATGGGGTATATATATCGCACACATTAGGCTACGCTGGGTGATTATATGTTTAGTATGATAACACCTGGTATAATGGAGTATACTAAAATAACAACTGGGTCTATAATGGAGTATACTGAAATAAAAACTGTGTCTATAATGGAGTATACCAAAATAACACCTGGGTCTATAATGTAGTATACTAAAATAACAACTGGGTCTATAATGGAGTATACTAAAATAACAACTGGGTCTATAATGGAGTATACCAAAATAACACCTGGGTCTACAATGGAGTATACTAAAATAACAACTGGGTCTATAATGGAGTATACTAAAATAACAACTGGGTCTATAATGGAGTATACTAAAATAACACCTGGGTCTATAATGGAGTATACTAAAATAACAACTGGGTCTATAATGGAGTATACAAAAATAACAACTGAGTCTATAATGAAGTATACTAAAATAACAACTTGGTCTATAATGGAGTATACCAAAATAACAACTGTGTCTATAATGGAGTATACTAAAATAACAACTGGGTCTATAATGGAGTATACTAAAATAACAACTGGGTCTATAATGGAGTATACTAAAATATCAACTGGGTCTATAATGGAGTATACAAAAATAACAACTGGGTCTATAATGGAGTATACTAAAATAACAACTGGGTCTATAATGGAGTATACTAAAATAACAACTAGGTCTATAATGGAGTATACTAAAATAACAACTGGGTCTATAATGGAGTATACTGAAATAACAACTGTTTCTATAATGGAGTATACTAAAATAACAACTGGGTCTATAATGGAGTATACTAAAATATCAACTGGGTCTATAATGGAGTATACCAAAATAACAACTGGGCCTATAATGGAGTATACTAAAATAACAAATGGGTCTATAATGGAGTATACTAAAATAACAACTAGGTCTATAATGGAGTATACTAAAATAACAACTGGGTCTATAATGGAGTATACTGAAATAACAACTGTTTCTATAATGGAGTATACTAAAATAACAACTGGGTCTATAATGGAGTATACTAAAATAACAGCTGGGTCTATAATGGAGTATACTAAAATAACAACTGTGTCTATAATGGAGTATACCAAAATAACACCTGGGTCTATAATGGAGTATACTAAAATAACAACTAGGTCTATAATGAAGTATACTAAAATAACAACTGGGCCTATAATGGAGTATACTAAAATAACAACTGGGTCTATAATGGAGTATACTGAAATAACAACTGTTTCTATAATGGAGTATACTAAAATAACAAATGGGTCTATAATGGAGTATACTAAAATAACACCTGGGTCTATAATGGAGTATACTAAAATATCAACTGGGCCTATAATGTAGTATACTAAAATATCAACTGTGTCTATAATGCCTCCGTGTCTGTCCGTGTCATCCCAAGTCAGCAACCCAGTGCCCACGTTTATGTCCGTGTCATCCCAAGTCAGCAACCCAGTGCCCACGTTTCTGTCCCTGTCATCCTAAATCAGCAACCTCGTGACCGTCTCTTTTCTTGTCATCCCAAATCAGCAACCTAGTGCTTTCGTCTCTGTCCGTGTCATCCCAAGTCAGCAACCTCGTGCCCGTCTCTGTTCGTGTCATCCCAAATCAGCAACCTCGTGCCTCCGTCTCTGTTCGTGTCATCCCAAATCAGCAACATAGTGCCCCCGTCTCTGTTCGTGTCATCCCAAATCAGCAACCTAGTGCCTCCGTCTCTGTTCGTGTCATCCCAAATTAGCAACCTAGTGCCTCCGTCTCTGTTCGTGTCATCCCAAATCAGCAACCTAGTGCCTCCGTCTCTGTTCGTGTCATCCCAAATCAGCAACCTAGTGCCTCCGTCTCTGTTCGTGTCATCCCAAGTCAGCAACCTAGTGCCTCCGTCTCTGTTCGTGTCATCCCAAATCAGCAACCTAGTGCCTCCGTCTCTGTTCGTGTCATCCCAAATCAGCAACATAGTGCCCCCGTCTCTGTTCGTGTCATCCCAAATCAGCAACCTAGTGCCTCCGTCTCTGTTCGTGTCATCCCAAATCAGCAACCTAGTGCCTCCGTCTCTGTTCGTGTCATCTCAAATCAGCAACATAGTGCCCCCGTCTCTGTTCGTGTCATCCCAAATCAGCAACCTAGTGCCTCCGTCTCTGTTCGTGTCATCCCAAATCAGCAACCTAGTGCCTCCGTCTCTGTTCGTGTCATCCCAAATCAGCAACCTAGTGTTTTCGTCTCTGTTCGTGTCATTCCATCTAAATAACTTAGCATATTTGTACTTCTGAAGTGTGCGTATGGTTCCGTTGGGATTTGTTACACAAATTGAAGGTCTGCGTGACATATGTGCTGAGAATTTATATACATGTATTTGAATAATATTTTCATCTGTGTGAATTTTCCGCAAGGCTGATTTTTATTCGACATGACAGTAAGCGTTATATATACATGTTTCGAACTGTATCGTTAAGATGCCTAACACGGTAATGCAGGCCCAAATCAACGGAAACTCATACATTGATGTCTGTAAAAGTAATGAGACCTGATACCGCTATGTAATCTTGTCAATTCTCTGTTCAGACCACATCTTTCCCAAACAGTGTAAACAAATATTTGTATCTATTCGAAAATTGGAATTCATAACAGTGCCACAGTTTAAAGTGCATAACCATTCGTGTTTCACGTACGAGCTTCACAACGCTGTCCTCGGAGTGTGAAATCTCATAGATTTGAAGTGGAAAAGTGTCACATCACTCTGCGGTCGGGAATATTGCTGATACAATGTTCACGAGAAATACACATTTTTTGTTTATCTTTTAACTTTCTTCAGAACCAATTGAGTTTGTGGAAGTACCTTCACCACAATTCCTAACGAGGGGACAGGAAGGCTTCATATCATGTGAAGTGACGGGGAATCCAACTCCAACGATACACTGGAAATTCAACCACATTATGCATATAAATGACAGTGAGTATAATCTGCATATCACATTATATGAAAATCACATCTCACCATATATGGTAAGCTCATATCACCATACACGACAATCACACATAACCTCATATTGCCATATACGGCAATCACTTATTACCATACATGGTAATCTTAATTTTTTAAATATGGTAAAAAGCAATTTGTATATGACCATATACGGTAATCTTCTATCACCTTATACGGCAATCACATACATGTACCATAAATTATTGTATATATTACCATACAGGGTGATATATCATAAATCCTTACACCCACATTTATGCCATTATACAAATGCATATGGCAATCGCATATCACCTACTTAACAATATGAATATTACCATATATGTCAAACACAAGTAATCACATATTGACTGCTCATAATGTCTATAGCATACATTTATTTAGCCCCAAGGGTCTTGGGTCGCCCAACAAACGTACCTGGTACTGTCATTTTCTTTCGGAAATACAGAAATATACAATAATTCATTTCTTGTTTATATTCAGATGAAGATTATTCAATTGTTGACGGTGGCTTGGTTGTTAATGACGTGGCCCTCCATGACGCTGGCACATATACATGCCGTGCTAGAGTGAAGAAAACCGGCGCCGTGGAAAGTAAAGATATTGATGTAAAGGTCTATGGTGAGTTATATATAGTATATATATATTTATATGCATGTGTGTACCTTTTGACACACAGTCATATATTTGAACGCATTACTGTGATTGGTTAGAACAATAGACGCGCGATGCATATATAAGCGACAGGTCACGTTTATTGGCCGGTGGAGAAACGCCGTGATGTACAGCTATCATTTGAAAATGCACTGAATTTCTTCATACACATGTCCAATATATTGTGGTGTACCTGCTGGACGATTTCTGAATGGGACTTCCCACCCACAAGTTAATTCTAGCCATTGTAAGATCACCAATTATTCACTGGCATTCAAGTTCGCTATTTTCGCTGATAAATGGCTTCTGCTAAATCCAACTTTTTTGTTCATTCTAGTTTGTACCTTTTCTTGTTAACTATATATTCATCTCATTAAGAATTAGCAGGCAAAATAACATTATTGTAAACGTTGCTTTGGTCTACATGCACTAGTCGGACACATGAAGAGTCCCGGTGTTCTGACACTAGTCCATTGATGTGTTCATATGTGTTATAACAATTTACCCATATGGTTGTTGTGCAGTATATAACATATAGAATTTTGATATTGGTAATTTACAAACTTTAAGGTGAATTCTGCACTTAGTTTATCTTATTAAAATGTAAATTACCATTGGAATGTGTTTTATACACATGTCTCGAACATATGCGTGACTTTTTTAGTAAGTCACCCATGACTATGAACGGCAGATTGATTAAATTTTGATCAACCTGCTGTCCCACGATAAAGCATACATTTTGTTCTGTAATAGCTTATATCAATCACAATATAACTTCTAAAGGCACTTTTCAAATTATAATTGAGAATAGATGACATTTCATATCTACTGGAAATCACTTCCTTTTCTAGATATCATTAACGTATATATATCCACAGAGATAACGCCCGTAGCTCTAAAAACACAGCATCTCCTGTTTTCTTCTGCTATCAGTTTTCTCTGCACTGTCCAAACTCAAAACATTTAGACCTCAAAAAAGGACGCAAAACACTTTTAATTTATTTTCATCCAATTAACATAATTTCATTTGATGTACTCGTAGAAACTATTTTGCAAACGATGGTTTGTATTTCAAACCGTTTTGTGATACACATGAATAACCAAGCAT
Source organism: Saccoglossus kowalevskii (assembly GCF_978046115.1). Classification (NCBI taxonomy): domain Eukaryota; kingdom Metazoa; phylum Hemichordata; class Enteropneusta; family Harrimaniidae; genus Saccoglossus; species Saccoglossus kowalevskii. The sequence goes on along the minus strand of NC_140645.1, from coordinate 43,412,450 downwards.
TAGTTTTGTGGGTGAAGTTTTCTGGTTTTAAAACGGCGGACTGACATATTTAGATTGAATACCCAGCTGTCCAACTGTTCCATTAATGTCAGCACCAGTCAACTCCTGTGATGATAAACTATTTAAGTTTAGAAATTACACAAACCAATTCATCTAATAACTTTGCTTTTCGTGTTATTCACTGTTGCCTGTGGGATTTTCGTGATTTAATGGACCCAAGTTTTGTTTAGGGAATTTTGGATCGCACATACCTTTCATTTCGTTTGTTTAATTTGAGTGTATTCTGGGACTCGTAAGTATGTTATAACCACAAGAGCACTACATAATGTCATTGAGTGCTTGACACACTCCAAATGCAATCTACGCAATAAAGATTACATTTTATATTCTAGAGACGATACCAATGTTTTCTATGTCTATTTGTCATCATATTTGAACTCGCTATATCCGTCGTTCTTAATTCTAGAAAAGAAAACAACTTAAAACAAGATATTATCACGCTGAAGCAATATTGTTTGGAAAGTGCTTTCTTGATGGGGTTCTCTTAATGTGACATACAATTGCAGGATTTAAATCATCTTAAACATAAATGTACGGTATACAACACGTTCGGTTATTACACCTCACCTATAATAGCGTTCTGCGCAGCGGTAACTACGACTGATTGTGTTATGTTACATTTATTCATGGGACAGGTCCTTTATTACAAACCAGATAAATTATATTAGCATTGCCCTTCACTACACGATGGATTTATGTAAATGTGAAATATTATTCCTACTACACTGACACCACACAGTATTACAATAATTAACATAAGAAAAGAACTAGTGTATTATTTAAGATAATTCAATATTATCAGTCCTAGCAGCTTTCAAAGATTGTTTTAAAGGGTGACAGTCGTCGCGCCGCGTCCTGTTCGATATGAGACTCATAGCGACGTGTACAACGCGTGTAAAATACATTTATTGACATGAAATTCGAACACGTGCTGCGCGACGACCACCGTGCTTTAAGTACACTGCACTACACTGCACCAAATTACACTCAGTATCCCCCGGTGAGTATAATTCACATACAGTGCCACGAACACGCCCAAATACGATACTATACAAGTATTTAATAGGAACAGGAATGTGGACCCATTAACGTTTCCCAGTAAAACCTTTCATTGCATATATATTGATAATGACCCATTATCTCGGCGTACAGTTGTACAACAGAGTATATCAGTGGCATCTCACAAGGACCTTAGTGATAGACGCTATTAATTGTGACATTAGTACTTGTATCCATTGCCATTAGCTTATCTCACGACTTTGACATTACACTTTGATGTTTATCTGTAGCTATAATGAGATGACATCTTATAACAACCAAACCAATTACATCGTTTGGTATAAGCCAAGTACATCAATATATTTTCAGTAATATTGATTTTGTCTTCAGATGTCACGAGTTCAAATTATCGATTCTCACAGTAGATGGTGCACGTGCATTACTTTGCTTCATATTTATTCAGATCACCATATGTTGAATCAAAATCAACAATATTAAAGAAAGCTAATAGTTCTATCTAGACATACACAAATTATGAAAAATAACATAAACTTACTTTTAAAATATCCAACCGTCGATCATTAAACAGAAGTCACATTGGGGCAATGGAAGAAAGCCAGAGTACATAGAAAATACATTACAAAAACGTGGGGAAATCAGTAAAAGAATGATACATAAACCCGGAGGTGTTCGTGGAGCTACGAGAAAAAATTACAAAATCAACTATGAAACAATCCCGAAAAACAGAATTGATATATCCAGTCCAGTAGGGTCTCAAAAACTATCCCAAAGTGTGTTTTCGACCGTTGATGTCACCGATTTGTGTTGCCAGGCGCCGACAATGCCCGGATGTTCGCTCTTGAGAATGCAGTCAAGATGATGTCAGGTGAACACATTTTGATCACCACGTGACAGCCACCATTTATAACACACTAATATCAGTTGACACAATACAACACAACACGATAAAATAAAATGATCATATTTATTATTTTGCCAGACAATAGTTTGTTAATATATTTCGGAAAGTACTACCCTATAAGTCTTGAATCTCTTATTTCTTCATCACCACCATAACCACTAAATATATATCTAGCCTGGCCGTGATGCAAAATCTGTGACGCCACCTGACTTCTTTGAGAGCTAAGACACCGCTAATAACAAAAATCAATCACAGATTACAGTATTCACGAAGTGCGTTTTATCAAAGATGAAATTTTGATGATCCTGATTTTATTAATGCATTGTACTGTGTATTAATGGGATTCCAATAAATGTCATCCCATAAAACGATCGTTAGACTCCTTTCAAAATACAACACTAATTGATCGTATCTACAAAATTACGCTACCTACAATAACATGGATTGGCAATTAAAAATAATAATGAAATCCGAAATGTTTTTTTTTCTTTTTTTTTAAATAACGATCATGAATTAGTAAACTGCTATGTTTTTTGCATTTTTGTTCCAGTATGTTTTTTTTTTTTTTTTTGGATAGAAAGATTTCTTATGATAACGACACGCCACATAGCGCATATTTTTAATACGGCCGTATCGAAGTATATTCGCACCATAATGAGTTGCACAGTGTTGACAAATTACATAGTACAAGTATGCGGACACATATATTAAAATAAAAATACCTGGTTTTGTAAGTGTCTTTGCTCGTGTTCGTTATAATTAGAAAAAAAACTTCAAAGTGCTTTGTGTCATTAATTGTGTCGAATGAATTTAGGTAGAAACCAATTATCTTCTGCAAGTGTCCCTGGTTGCCAGCATTCTCGTAAAAGGATCAGTTTAATTAGTGGTAAAGCCGGAATCAGTTCAAACACTCACGTCAGCGCCACTGGTTCTTACTACGCTATGATAGAACATAATAGCATACACTAGTTGTACATTTTTTCGGAGAATAAGGACGACACGTTCTCATTTGCCATATGCCATATTACATACAAGAGGAGGATGACAAAATGTATACTGAACGGGGGGGGGGGTATCGCGATCAACGTAAGCCTGGATAATTAGTTACACCTGACTATATAATGGAATATTGCCCCCCCCCCCAAACCGCGGTACGCTGAAAGCTAGTTGAATAGAATTCATTTTGAATGCTCAAAAAAAAAAAATTGATAACGGTAACAAATTTTAAATATGATGTAATACATGAGTTTGATGGTTTAATAATAATTATATATTTACTTCCCCAAAATAATACACAAGTAATTTAGTATCACATGTCATGAAACATGTATTTTAAAACACAAATAACAAGTTATATATTTAAAAAGTAATAATACGTTATGAGTTGGCCACACAGGGCTTAGCGCTAGATATACACAGGACCGAGGGAGTACAACATTGACAGGAACTGCATCATAATTTTATAGTGAGTTATATCTTGTTTTAGTCATTAAAACGACAATACGGATATACATATAGTGGATACACAATTTTATGACATGCATTATTTTAGGCCGACAAAAATATGATATATGAGCAGTTGTAATTTCCACCATTTCCCTTATGAGTGGAATACATGTGACGTAAATTCTCTTAGTAACACATAAAATATGTAACGTAAAGTAACAGAGTCCTCTTGTTCGAATATTGTGTAAAACAAATGTATTTAACTCACGTTGTCTACGTCGCGTGGGTCCCACATCAAACTGTGGCGACTCAAAAATAGCGTACAAATTTCAATTTTACATTTTTTATCTTTACTGTAATGTACATGCTCCGGGGTATGATGTTAAAGTATTCATCACGTGTAACGGTGTTCCTAATTACATTCACGCATATGTACATTCGGTACAAGAAGTCTAATATTACTAGTAAGATCGTCCAAATCGAATTCAAATGTATACACTACTCGGAACATGCGCAGTGGATTGTGGGAAATTACTTCCCATCGTATATAATGGAGAAATAATCATCACAACAGAAAATCACATATGTAATTTTTCCGAAAGTGTTTATGAATTACTTTTACTATAAATATAAAAAGCAATCTTGTCATTCAGACCCTTGTTTCTCGAAAATATCCAATCAACTTTTTTGTCATAATGCATTAGCATGAACTTATGATAATGAAAGTATAATGTAAATTACGTAGAATCTCGGTTTGAACATCTTTAAAGGGCGGTGAGTGGGATATGGGACTCACATCGACGTATAAAACGCAGGTAAAATACATTGTTTGTTTACACGAAATTCGAACACGCACTGCTCGACGACCACGGCCCTTTAACTCAGAATTAGTAGAACTATAAAAATAAGCGTTGTATCCTCATATAAAAACAGTAACACTGGACTATAAATACTGTTTTCAGTTGCCAGCCAGGACGTCGAGACTCTATCGCAATTTTACAAAAAGTGTAATTTTACGAGAATAGTAACGAAACACTGGTTCATTGATTTAGTTCAATTTAGGCGACGCATTCCGGGCGATTCCCACTCATGCATACGGAAAACGTGCGTTCTATATATAAAGTTTAACAAACAAAACATATAACAAAAGCTAATGGAATGACTAAGGATATGTTTATTAATTAATGTGGATAGGCTTGATTTAACTTACCCATTCTATTTATTAGATGGAGTCAGACTGTCTGGATAGAGGATAATATTTACTCTTTAGTAAATGAGTATCTATGAAACTGTTTTGATTGTTCCGACAGAAAGACAGAAAATTGCTCAACATAAAATTCATGATAATAAAATTCTCTTTTCTCGAACGAAGCCACGGTTTTCTGTAAGTTCAATCCTGGGAGTCTGAATCATATTGTGCTAAAAGTGTGGTAGACATATGTAGTCCATCAGGGAACGGTTCCCTCAAAACATGTTTTGAAGGAAATTATTTTGTGGACAGGGAGTTTTCAAAAGAATATTAAGTGTCACATTGTTTTTATACCCAGAGGAAGAATTTAAGGAAAAAAAACAAAGGGAAAAAAATTGTCCAGTATTAGGAAATATGGAGGGGGTTTACTCCACGAAAGGGACCCTATCAATCGGATATACATTTGAGGAATATCTGTTTGAGGGCGGTGCTGTCGGTTGGTGGTCAAATATTCACTTATAAAGGGAGATATAAACAGCATTCTTGGGAAACATTTGGTCAATGCAACCATTAAAAATAATTCTCATCCCATGACTTAGCTAGCAAGTCAAGTAAATTGCTCTCTACACTTAATCATCTTTTAAAAACTCATACACTGCACCTAGTCTACACTATTTCCAATATAAGCAAATATTTAATTTGAAAAGTTACTTTCTGGTAACCACTACCACTGACTACCGTGAGTATTAGGGGTTGAACATAGTATTCTTGAGGAGGAACTTACAAATACTGTACGAATTATTTTTCCTTACCTTTTCCTCTTGTAGCTTCTCTTTTTTAACAAACTGTAATTTTTTTTGGTAAATATAATTTTTATTTCATAATTTTCTCTGAACTTTTTGTTTTTAAATTCAACCTTCAAAATTTTCTAATAGTCTAATGGCTTGAGTTAATTTTCTTCTTATTACAAACTGCTAAAATGTATGTTTTTACGAAAAAAAGTTAACATAATCACTGATACAAGGAGGGGAAAACAATGAAAGTTTTTGAAGGGTCATTTCTTTGGATGCACAAAAAAGAAAAACACATTATACAAACAGACTACATCAAATATTAAAAAAATAATAAATGTGTGATAAATGAATGATTTGTTTATCATAATAAGACCAAATATTTGCAAATTCAAAACAAAATACATAATAGTGAAACTAATCTAGTCCTAGGCTGGCAAAGTCTTAACTTCTTTTTGGCTTTTGTGGAAAAAATGGTTTTCTCATAAAAGGTCATGTTTAGTTCGCATAAACTTCATTTTAAAACCATGTGACTGCAAAAGAAATATTCCTTTCATGATTGTGCTAAAAACATTCACCATTTTTTTTCACAAAATAAAAAAGAAGTCCAGCCTTTGCCAGTGTAATCTAGTCCCAGTGAAACGCATAGCATAAGCCAGCATGCAGCATAGACTGATTTAGTAGTTGTTGATTATACTGTCTTGTCATGTGTTAGAATCTACCCATTGGAGAGTTTGTTATTACAATAATGCAAAAAATGGCAAGAAAATACAACCAAGTCGGGGTAATGACGAAAAGAATAATTTGAAAATTGTTCAAGAAATGTTAATACATGTACACCAACATATAGAATATGCAGTAGTAAATAGAAAACAAAAACATCTACATACACACAATTCATATAACATTCTCACATCCATCTGTTGTTTTTTGTTTTGCTTTTTTTAGTTTTAATTAATGTAAAAACAATTATCATCCACTCAGCAAACACCTTGTTTTTAATATGTGGGTGTTCACAGATGCTATTGTACATGCAGGTGCATTATGGGTAGACAATGTTCAGCTTTTGAGTCAATCATGATTAAATATTCATGAAAGCTGATTTTTACAAATTTTATTAATACGTTTATAAACAAATTCCAAGCTTTGTGCCCTTAACTGTATCAATGGCATTACATTAATTTCCTTTCACAAAAGAAAACTATAACTCTAATCCCATAATAAATAAATGTAATAAATTATTTTACAGTAATCTTGACATGTACAATTCAAACTGATATTTATGATTCATTGGAGGCACATGTGTTGATAGATTTGTCATATGATACAATAACATTATATTATTGCAAAACATATTTATTTTATTAGTAGCACTCACTAGCCCTCATACATTGTCATACAAAATCATTATGGTCAATTTGCATGTCATTAGCATACCACTAATTGAATGTTTTTTAGGCAATATAATAATCTTGTGTGAAAGCATGTCTACCTTACATGTGCCAGCCAGGAGAAATCAAATTGCGCCCAATACTTGTTAAAGCGCGGTAGTCGTCGCGCTGTGTATGTGTGACATTTGTGTTGATTTCCCATAATCCAATGCACTCTTCAAATGTAATCACAAGTATGAGGTTTAACCTGGGCGCGATATGCACTGATTACCGACGGTGACTCCTAAATACTTTCGAATAACATGAAAAATTATCTAATTAAGGTAGCGAGACTATTATTTGTGTTGAAAATTCTGATTTTCACATTTATTTATTAATTGATGAAATGCACTATAAACTTTCATCTGACAAACTCAACGTAACCTAGAATGTCATGTAAGTTGGTTAAAATGTAGATTTTCTGAAGGGAAGCAAGGCAGCTTCAGTAGTGTTTTCTAAAATCAACAACACATGTTTAATTTGTGTGCCTATAAGTTTCAAAGATTAACTCAAGACAAAGCAATGTTAGGATGTGTTATCAGTAGCTATCTGACACACAATGAGTGTTTCCAAACATTTGAGTGGTTTGTCTCCGCCCCTGTTTATTTCACAGATTAGTCATTTGCATACGAATGTGTCAGACACAAGGTCACACAGCCACTGAAAAAAATCATTGATTTTAGTGTTTTCATCTGCCGTTTTATCGAACTTTAGCTATCCCATTCCTTTAATTTTTATTGGTTTACAATAGCCTTACACATTAGGATGCCCCTACACATGTTAAAACAGACCTTGATGGGAAAACAAATCGTTTGTGCAGATAAACAAGCTTGAAAATCGTTGCTGTAACTTCATCGACGTTTTCTAGGAGTTCATGTTTTTCAAAATACAAGGTCTTTAACAAAAAATAACGTATACTTATTGTCGTTGGATTAACACCAAATTTTCACAGCTTTAAGGTGACAATGAGAGGAACTTGAATGTGTCCAGATAAACTATTTCATGGATTATTTACCAATGTGTTGTGGTTTGAGTTGCGGTCAATGGGACTAAAACAGAAATTAAAATTCAGGACACTATTTTTCAAAACGCGTTGCTTGAATAAAACTGATCAGACACATTCAATTTACCAGACTATTGAACAACTAGGAAAAGCGAAAACAAAACTTATTATCACCAGCAAAAATGCGTAATTATTTTTTTTACAAAAAAAGTAATTTTTCACTTTTGATTAAGTAACTCACCGTAGAATGCAGATACGAGCATGACAAACACACCTTTGAAAAGCTTGAAGTCTGGCGATTCCAAAAATATATACTTTCCTGGGTCTATTTGTAGTCGTTTGGTCCCAATTAGAAGATGAAAAAAAGTATGCAAATAATAGTCCCGCTACCTTAAAGCGTGGAAACATCTCAGTTCATATTTGTTGATCTGCGCAACAGTCAAAGTCGCCATATTTGTTTATATGAGACCCAAATATCTCGCACATGCGCAGCGCGACGACTACCGCACTTTAAGTAATAAACTTGTTCCCTTATTTTCATTTATTTCCCTAGCCTTATTAAATCTGCTGCACTAAGAATCCCATTAAAACACATAATTAGCTTTCACATGTATGACCTTTCTGATAGAGAAACTACCATTCTCAAAAATAACATTGATAAACCCACATCATATCTTGTTTGGTATATGCGTTTGTAATATAAGTATTACAATACTATCTGTATACATGGCATGACTTGGACTATGTAGTACTAACCAAGCATAACATCTAATAAATAGTATCCAGTCAAAAACAATTTATTCACATGTCGTGACATTGACAGTTCATAATAATTTATAGTGTATTCACTAGATATTGTGGTAAAGTTCAAATCAATCCTTTATATGGAAATCAGCAGAGCACTTCAGAGTAATTCAAAACAAATGATACATATGCAAATAAAGCCCGTGCCACTACCATCAAGCAATGATATAAACAGACTGCAAGGATCCCAACATGACAACACATCTATACATGGATCTATTCGTACTGTTACTTTTTGACTACTATATCATAAATATCAGCGTTTTTAGAGCTAATATATTCATGATAAAAAATGTAACTCTTTGTGTTGTCAAAATTTTGATATTTTCAATATTGCCTCTCAAAAAAATTAATTTATTTGCAGTATATCAACATTGTGCGGTTTAAGCCGATATTACAGGCTACTGGCGCACAAAGCTTTACTGTGATGCAACTTGTTGTGCTAATTCAATGGCTTATTATGGATGCAACAGAGAATTGTATATTGAGATAGTGATCTTGAAAACAGCTGTCATATCCTTCCATTATCTTCTTGACCACATCTTATAAAAGTTTTGAAATTTGTAATTTGAAATTCACTTTCTATGAATAAAATAAGTCTAAAAACAAAGGTAATCATAGATCTTCATATTTTTGTTTTTGTCTCTTAACCTTTTGACCACCAGTTTCCTCTTTCATCAAAAATTCACAAAATAGTCCCGTTTATAGTTTCCATCAGAAGATTGGGACAAAAATAGCTAAAACTTTTGAGTAAAAACTGAAAATTGACTCAAATTTTGTTTGTTGGCTCCAAAATTAGGGTTCATTTCCAGATATATTAAAGAATATAAGAAAAAAGTGCAGAAAGATTTTGGCAAGGAAGTCTGGTGGTGAAAAGGTTAAGTCTCTTGAAGACCCCCCCCCCCAGCAGCCAACAAGCTGATTTTTTGAGCTCCATTTCGACTGAAGATTTTTAATTACAAGTGTTTTGATACATTTCTCAAAATATGCTGCATGCAAAATTAAAATTTGGTGTGGATTTAAGAATAATTCAAATTACAGTGAAAACTGATAATATTTTTTTTCAGAAATGCCAGAATTTTTCCAGGTTCCTGAGAACAAGAGTGGAATAGAGTATTCCTCTGTCAACCTCTATTGCAATGCAAAGGGGACACCAGAACCAACATTAACATGGCTCTTCCAAGGCGAGGAACTGACAGACGATGAAAAATATTTCATTGGTAAGTATTCCAATATAATAATCAATATCAGCGATGAAATATCTACATGTAGTTGTAACAGTGCCTAATGTGTACTTGCTTAGTTTCAGTGCAAGGTTCTCATGGCTAGTCTTTCCATACATCCCAATGTACTGTCTTTCCAGTAAAGTCAACTGATTGATGCAATGCTTAGTTTCAGTGCAAGGTCCTCATGGCTAGTCTTTTCATACATCCCAATGTACTGTCTTTCCAGTAAAGTCAACTGATTGATGCAATGCTTAGTTTCAGTGCAAGGTCCTCATGGCTAGTCTTTCCATACATCCCAATGTACTGTCTTTCCAGTAAAGTCAACTGATTGATGTAATGCTTACTTTCAGTGCAAGGTCCTCATGGCTAGTCTTTCCATACATCCCAATGTACTGTCTTTCCAGTAAAGTCAACTGATTGATGCAATGCTTAGTTTCAGTGCAAGGTCCTCATGGCTAATCTTTCCATACATCCCAATGTACTGTCTTTCCAGTAGAGTCAACTGATTGATGCAATGCTTAGTTTCAGTGCAAGGTCCTCATGGCTAGTCTTTCCATACATCCCAATGTACTGTCTTTCCAGTAAAGTCAACTGATTGATGCAATGCTTAGTTTCAGTGCAAGGTCCTCATGGCTAGTCTTTCCATACATCCCAATGTACTGTCTTTCCAGTAAAGTCAACTGATTGATGCAATGCTTAGTTTCAGTGCAAGGTCCTCATGGCTAGTCTTTCCATACATCCCAATGTACTGTCTTTCCAGTAAAGTCAACTGATTGATGCAATGCTTAGTTTCAGTGCAAGGTTCTTATGGCTAGTCTTTCCATACATCCCAATGTACTGTCTTTCCAGTAAAGTCAACTGATTGATGCAATGCTTAGTTTCAGTGCAAGATCCTCATGGCTAGTCTTTCCATACATCCCAATGTACTGTCTTTCCAGTAAAGTCAACTGATTGATGCAATGCTTAGTTTCAGTGCAAGGTTCTTATGGCTAGTCTTTCCATACATTCCAATGTACTGTCTTTCCAGTAAAGTCAACTGATTGATGCAATGCTTAGTTTCAGTGCAAGATCCTCATGGCTAATCTTTCCATACATCCCAATGTACTGTCTTTCCAGTAAAGTCAACTGATTGATGCAATGCTTAGTTTCAGTGCAAGGTCCTCATGGCTAGTCTTTCCATACATCCCAATGTACTGTCTTTCCAGTAAAGTCAACTGATTGATGCAATGCTTAGTTTCAGTGCAAGGTCCTCATGGCTAGTCTTTTCATACATCCCAATGTACTGCCTTTCCAGTAAAGTCAACTGATTGATGCAATGCTTAGTTTCAGTGCAAGGTCCTCATGGCTAGTCTTTCCATACATCCCAATGTACTGTCTTTCCAGTAAAGTCAACTGATTGATGCAATGCTTAGTTTCAGTGCAAGGTCCTCATGGCTAGTCTTTCCATACATCCCAATGTACTGTCTTTCCAGTAAAGTCAACTGATTGATGCAATGCTTAGTTTCAGTGCAAGGTCCTCATGGCTAATCTTTCCATACATCCCAATGTACTGTCTTTCCAGTAAAGTCAACTGATTGATGCAATGCTTAGTTTCAGTGCAAGGTCCTCATGGCTAATCTTTCCATACATCCCAATGTACTGTCTTTCCAGTAAAGTCAACTGATTGATGCAATGCTTAGTTTCAGTGCAAGGTCCTCATGGCTAATCTTTCCATACATCCCAATGTACTGTCTTTCCAGTAAAGTCAACTGATTGATGCAATGCTTAGTTTCAGTGCAAGGTCCTCATGGCTAGTCTTTTCATACATCCCAATGTACTGTCTTTCCAGTAAAGTCAACTGATTGATGCAATGCTTAGTTTCAGTGCAAGGTCCTCATGGCTAGTCTTTCCATACATCCCAATGTACTGTCTTTCCAGTAAAGTCAACTGATTGATGCAATGCTTAGTTTCAGTGCAAGGTCCTCATGGCTAGTCTTTCCATACATCCCAATGTACTGTCTTTCCAGTAAAGTCAACTGATTGATGCAATGCTTAGTTTCAGTGCAAGGTCCTCATGGCTAGTCTTTCCATACATCCCAATGTACTGTCTTTCCAGTAAAGTCAACTGATTGATGCAATGCTTAGTTTCAGTGCAAGGTCCTCATGGCTAATCTTTCCATACATCCCAATGTACTGTCTTTCCAGTAAAGTCAACTGATTGATGCAATGCTTAGTTTCAGTGCAAGGTCCTCATGGCTAATCTTTCCATACATCCCAATGTACTGTCTTTCCAGTAAAGTCAACTGATTGATGCAATGCTTAGTTTCAGTGCAAGGTCCTCATGGCTAGTCTTTTCATACATCCCAATGTACTGTCTTTCCAGTAAAGTCAACTGATTGATGCAATGCTTAGTTTCAGTGCAAGGTCCTCATGGCTAGTCTTTCCATACATCCCAATGTACTGTCTTTCCAGTAAAGTCAACTGATTGATGCAATGCTTAGTTTCAGTGCAAGGTCCTCATGGCTAGTCTTTCCATACATCCCAATGTACTGTCTTTCCAGTAAAGTCAACTGATTGATGCAATGCTTAGTTTCAGTGCAAGGTTCTTATGGCTAGTCTTTCCATACATCCCAATGTACTGTCTTTCCAGTAAAGTCAACTGATTGATGCAATGCTTAGTTTCAGTGCAAGATCCTCATGGCTAGTCTTTCCATACATCCCAATGTACTGTCTTTCCAGTAAAGTCAACTGATTGATGCAATGCTTAGTTTCAGTGCAAGGTTCTTATGGCTAGTCTTTCCATACATTCCAATGTACTGTCTTTCCAGTAAAGTCAACTGATTGATGCAATGCTTAGTTTCAGTGCAAGATCCTCATGGCTAATCTTTCCATACATCCCAATGTACTGTCTTTCCAGTAAAGTCAACTGATTGATGCAATGCTTAGTTTCAGTGCAAGGTCCTCATGGCTAGTCTTTTCATACATCCCAATGTACTGTCTTTCCAGTAAAGTCAACTGATTGATGCAATGCTTAGTTTCAGTGCAAGGTCCTCATGGCTAGTCTTTCCATACATCCCAATGTACTGTCTTTCCAGTAAAGTCAACTGATTGATGCAATGCTTAGTTTCAGTGCAAGGTCCTCATGGCTAGTCTTTCCATACATCCCAATGTACTGTCTTTCCAGTAAAGTCAACTGATTGATGCAATGCTTAGTTTCAGTGCAAGGTCCTCATGGCTAGTCTTTCCATACATCCCAATGTACTGTCTTTCCAGTAAAGTCAACTGATTGATGCAATACTTAGTTTCAGTGCAAGGTCCTCATGGCTAGTCTTTCCATACATCCCAATGTACTGTCTTTCCAGTAAAGTCAACTGATTGATGCAATGCTTAGTTTCAGTGCAAGGTCCTCATGGCTAATCTTTCCATACATCCCAATGAACTGTCTTTCCAGTAGAGTCAACTGATTGATGCAATGCTTAGTTTCAGTGCAAGGTCCTCATGGCTAATCTTTCCATACATCCCAATGTACTGTCTTTCCAGTAAAGTCAACTGATTGATGCAATGCTTAGTTTCAGTGCAAGGTCCTCATGGCTAATCTTTCCATACATCCCAATGTACTGTCTTTCCAGTAAAGTCAACTGATTGATGCAATGCTTAGTTTCAGTGCAAGGTCCTCATGGCTAGTCTTTCCATACATCCCAATGTACTGTCTTTCCAGTAAAGTCAACTGATTGATGCAATGCTTAGTTTCAGTGCAAGGTCCTCATGGCTAGTCTTTCCATACATCCCAATGTACTGTCTTTCCAGTAAAGTCAACTGATTGATGCAATGCTTAGTTTCAGTGCAAGGTCCTCATGGCTAATCTTTCCATACATCCCAATGTACTGTCTTTCCAGTAAAGTCAACTGATTGATGCAATGCTTAGTTTCAGTGCAAGGTCCTCATGGCTAGTCTTTCCATACATCCCAATGTACTGTCTTTCCAGTAAAGTCAACTGATTGATGCAATGCTTAGTTTCAGTGCAAGGTCCTCATGGCTAATCTTTCCATACATCCCAATGTACTGTCTTTCCAGTAAAGTCAACTGATTGATGCAATGCTTAGTTTCAGTGCAAGGTCCTCATGGCTAATCTTTCCATACATCCCAATGTACTGTCTTTCCAGTAAAGTCAACTGATTGATGCAATGCTTAGTTTCAGTGCAAGGTCCTCATGGCTAATCTTTCCATACATCCCAATGTACTGTCTTTCCAGTAAAGTCAACTGATTGATGCAATGCTTAGTTTCAGTGCAAGGTCCTCATGGCTAGTCTTTTCATACATCCCAATGTACTGTCTTTCCAGTAAAGTCAACTGATTGATGCAATGCTTAGTTTCAGTGCAAGGTCCTCATGGCTAGTCTTTCCATACATCCCAATGTACTGTCTTTCCAGTAAAGTCAACTGATTGATGCAATGCTTAGTTTCAGTGCAAGGTCCTCATGGCTAGTCTTTCCATACATCCCAATGTACTGTCTTTCCAGTAAAGTCAACTGATTGATGCAATGCTTAGTTTCAGTGCAAGGTCCTCATGGCTAGTCTTTCCATACATCCCAATGTACTGTCTTTCCAGTAAAGTCAACTGATTGATGCAATACTTAGTTTCAGTGCAAGGTCCTCATGGCTAGTCTTTCCATACATCCCAATGTACTGTCTTTCCAGTAAAGTCAACTGATTGATGCAATGCTTAGTTTCAGTGCAAGGTCCTCATGGCTAATCTTTCCATACATCCCAATGAACTGTCTTTCCAGTAGAGTCAACTGATTGATGCAATGCTTAGTTTCAGTGCAAGGTCCTCATGGCTAATCTTTCCATACATCCCAATGTACTGTCTTTCCAGTAAAGTCAACTGATTGATGCAATGCTTAGTTTCAGTGCAAGGTCCTCATGGCTAATCTTTCCATACATCCCAATGTACTGTCTTTCCAGTAAAGTCAACTGATTGATGCAATGCTTAGTTTCAGTGCAAGGTCCTCATGGCTAGTCTTTCCATACATCCCAATGTACTGTCTTTCCAGTAAAGTCAACTGATTGATGCAATGCTTAGTTTCAGTGCAAGGTCATCATGGCTAGTCTTTCCATACATCCCAATGTACTGTCTTTCCAGTAAAGTCAACTGATTGATGCAATGCTTAGTTTCAGTGCAAGGTCCTCATGGCTAGTCTTTCCATACATCCCAATGTACTGTCTTTCCAGTAAAGTCAACTGATTGATGCAATGCTTAGTTTCAGTGCAAGGTCCTCATGGCTAGTCTTTTCATACATCCCAATGTACTGTCTTTCCAGTAAAGTCAACTGATTGATGCAATGCTTAGTTTCAGTGCAAGGTCCTCATGGCTAGTCTTTCCATACATCCCAATGTACTGTCTTTCCAGTAAAGTCAACTGATTGATGCAATGCTTAGTTTCAGTGCAAGGTCCTCATGGCTAGTCTTTTCATACATCCCAATGTACTGTCTTTCCAGTAAAGTCAACTGATTGATGCAATGCTTAGTTTCAGTGCAAGGTCCTCATGGCTAATCTTTCCATACATCCCAATGTACTGTCTTTCCAGTAAAGTCAACTGATTGATGCAATGCTTAGTTTCAGTGCAAGGTTCTTATGGCTAATCTTTCCATACATCCCAATGTACTGTCTTTCCAGTAAAGTCAACTGATTGATGCAATGCTTAGTTTCAGTGCAAGGTCCTCATGGCTAGTCTTTCCATACATCCCAATGTACTGTCTTTCCAGTAAAGTCAACTGATTGATGCAATGCTTAGTTTCAGTGCAAGGTCCTCATGGCTAGTCTTTCCATACATCCCAATGTACTGTCTTTCCAGTAAAGTCAACTGATTGATGCAATGCTTAGTTTCAGTGCAAGGTCCTCATGGCTAGTCTTTCCATACATCCCAATGTACTGTCTTTCCAGTAAAGTCAACTGATTGATGCAATGCTTAGTTTCAGTGCAAGGTCCTCATGGCTAATCTTTCCATACATCCCAATGTACTGTCTTTCCAGTAAAGTCAACTGATTGATGCAATGCTTAGTTTCAGTGCAAGGTCCTCATGGCTAGTCTTTTCATACATCCCAATGTACTGTCTTTCCAGTAAAGTCAACTGATTGATGCAATGCTTAGTTTCAGTGCAAGGTCCTCATGGCTAGTCTTTCCATACATCCCAATGTACTGTCTTTCCAGTAAAGTCAACTGATTGATGCAATGCTTAGTTTCAGTGCAAGGTCCTCATGGCTAGTCTTTTCATACATCCCAATGTACTGTCTTTCCAGTAAAGTCAACTGATTGATGCAATGCTTAGTTTCAGTGCAAGGTCCTCATGGCTAATCTTTCCATACATCCCAATGTACTGTCTTTCCAGTAAAGTCAACTGATTGATGCAATGCTTAGTTTCAGTGCAAGGTTCTTATGGCTAATCTTTCCATACATCCCAATGTACTGTCTTTCCAGTAAAGTCAACTGATTGATGCAATGCTTAGTTTCAGTGCAAGGTCCTCATGGCTAGTCTTTCCATACATCCCAATGTACTGTCTTTCCAGTAAAGTCAACTGATTGATGCAATGCTTAGTTTCAGTGCAAGGTCCTCATGGCTAGTCTTTCCATACATCCCAATGTACTGTCTTTCCAGTAAAGTCAACTGATTGATGCAATGCTTAGTTTCAGTGCAAGGTCCTCATGGCTAGTCTTTCCATACATCCCAATGTACTGTCTTTCCAGTAAAGTCAACTGATTGATGCAATGCTTAGTTTCAGTGCAAGGTCCTCATGGCTAATCTTTCCATACATCCCAATGTACTGTCTTTCCAGTAGAGTCAACTGATTGATGCAATGCTTAGTTTCAGTGCAAGGTCCTCATGGCTAGTCTTTCCATACATCCCAATGTACTGTCTTTCCAGTAAAGTCAACTGATTGATGCAATGCTTAGTTTCAGTGCAAGGTCCTCATGGCTAATCTTTCCATACATCCCAATGTACTGTCTTTCCAGTAAAGTCAACTGATTGATGCAATGCTTAGTTTCAGTGCAAGGTCCTCATGGCTAGTCTTTCCATACATCCCAATGTACTGTCTTTCCAGTAAAGTCAACTGATTGATGCAATGCTTAGTTTCAGTGCAAGGTCCTCATGGCTAGTCTTTCCATACATCCCAATGTACTGTCTTTCCAGTAAAGTCAACTGATTGATGCAATGCTTAGTTTCAGTGCAAGGTCATCATGGCTAATCTTTCCATACATCCCAATGTACTGTCTTTCCAGTAAAGTCAACTGATTGATGCAATGCTTAGTTTCAGTGCAAGGTCCTCATGGCTAGTCTTTCCATACATCCCAATGTACTGTCTTTCCAGTAAAGTCAACTGATTGATGCAATGCTTAGTTTCAGTGCAAGGTCCTCATGGCTAATCTTTCCATACATCCCAATGTACTGTCTTTCCAGTAAAGTCAACTGATTGATGCAATGCTTAGTTTCAGTGCAAGGTCCTCATGGCTAATCTTTCCATACATCCCAATGTACTGTCTTTCCAGTAAAGTCAACTGATTGATGCAATGCTTAGTTTCAGTGCAAGGTCCTCATGGCTAATCTTTCCATACATCCCAATGTACTGTCTTTCCAGTAAAGTCAACTGATTGATGCAATGCTTAGTTTCAGTGCAAGGTCCTCATGGCTAGTCTTTTCATACATCCCAATGTACTGTCTTTCCAGTAAAGTCAACTGATTGATGCAATGCTTAGTTTCAGTGCAAGGTCCTCATGGCTAGTCTTTCCATACATCCCAATGTACTGTCTTTCCAGTAAAGTCAACTGATTGATGCAATGCTTAGTTTCAGTGCAAGGTCCTCATGGCTAGTCTTTCCATACATCCCAATGTACTGTCTTTCCAGTAAAGTCAACTGATTGATGCAATGCTTAGTTTCAGTGCAAGGTCCTCATGGCTAGTCTTTCCATACATCCCAATGTACTGTCTTTCCAGTAAAGTCAACTGATTGATGCAATGCTTAGTTTCAGTGCAAGGTCCTCATGGCTAGTCTTTCCATACATCCCAATGTACTGTCTTTCCAGTAAAGTCAACTGATTGATGCAATGCTTAGTTTCAGTGCAAGGTCCTCATGGCTAATCTTTCCATACATCCCAATGAACTGTCTTTCCAGTAGAGTCAACTGATTGATGCAATGCTTAGTTTCAGTGCAAGGTCCTCATGGCTAATCTTTCCATACATCCCAATGTACTGTCTTTCCAGTAAAGTCAACTGATTGATGCAATGCTTAGTTTCAGTGCAAGGTCCTCATCGCTAATCTTTCCATACATCCCAATGTACTGTCTTTCCAGTAAAGTCAACTGATTGATGCAATGCTTAGTTTCAGTGCAAGGTCCTCATGGCTAGTCTTTCCATACATCCCAATGTACTGTCTTTCCAGTAAAGTCAACTGATTGATGCAATGCTTAGTTTCAGTGCAAGGTCCTCATGGCTAGTCTTTCCATACATCCCAATGTACTGTCTTTCCAGTAAAGTCAACTGATTGATGCAATGCTTAGTTTCAGTGCAAGGTCCTCATGGCTAGTCTTTCCATACATCCCAATGTACTGTCTTTCTAGTAAAGTCAACTGATTGATGCAATGCTTAGTTTCAGTGCAAGGTCCTCATGGCTAGTCTTTTCATACATCCCAATGTACTGTCTTTCCAGTAAAGTCAACTGATTGATGCAATGCTTAGTTTCAGTGCAAGGTCCTCATGGCTAGTCTTTCCATACATCCCAATGTACTGTCTTTCCAGTAAAGTCAACTGATTGATGCAATGCTTAGTTTCAGTGCAAGGTCCTCATGGCTAGTCTTTTCATACATCCCAATGTACTGTCTTTCCAGTAAAGTCAACTGATTGATGCAATGCTTAGTTTCAGTGCAAGGTCCTCATGGCTAGTCTTTCCATACATCCCAATGTACTGTCTTTCCAGTAAAGTCAACTGATTGATGCAATGCTTAGTTTCAGTGCAAGGTCCTCATGGCTAATCTTTCCATACATCCCAATGTACTGTCTTTCCAGTAAAGTCAACTGATTGATGCAATGCTTAGTTTCAGTGCAAGGTTCTTATGGCTAATCTTTCCATACATCCCAATGTACTGTCTTTCCAGTAAAGTCAACTGATTGATGCAATGCTTAGTTTCAGTGCAAGGTTCTTATGGCTAATCTTTCCATACATCCCAATGTACTGTCTTTCCAGTAAAGTCAACTGATTGATGCAATGCTTAGTTTCAGTGCAAGGTCCTCATGGCTAATCTTTCCATACATCCCAATGTACTGTCTTTCCAGTAAAGTCAACTGATTGATGCAATGCTTAGTTTCAGTGCAAGGTCCTCATGGCTAGTCTTTCCATACATCCCAATGTACTGTCTTTCCAGTAAAGTCAACTGATTGATGCAATGCTTAGTTTCAGTGCAAGGTCCTCATGGCTAGTCTTTCCATACATCCCAATGTACTGTCTTTCCAGTAAAGTCAACTGATTGATGCAATGCTTAGTTTCAGTGCAAGGTCCTCATGGCTAGTCTTTCCATACATCCCAATGTACTGTCTTTCCAGTAAAGTCAACTGATTGATGCAATGCTTAGTTTCAGTGCAAGGTCCTCATGGCTAATCTTTCCATACATCCCAATGTACTGTCTTTCCAGTAGAGTCAACTGATTGATGCAATGCTTAGTTTCAGTGCAAGGTCCTCATGGCTAGTCTTTCCATACATCCCAATGTACTGTCTTTCCAGTAAAGTAAACTGATTGATGCAATGCTTAGTTTCAGTGCAAGGTCCTCATGGCTAATCTTTCCATACATCCCAATGTACTGTCTTTCCAGTAAAGTCAACTGATTGATGCAATGCTTAGTTTCAGTGCAAGGTCCTCATGGCTAGTCTTTCCATACATCCCAATGTACTGTCTTTCCAGTAAAGTCAACTGATTGATGCAATGCTTAGTATACTAATCAGTTTTGCATACATAAATATTTCCTGAGCTGACTTTTTCAATTTTTCACTCATATTTATGTTTGTGCTGCATTAAGCTCTAGGGAACATACAGTTTAACAAGATGATGGGCAAACAAGCAGACAGTGCAACAACATGAGCTCCCATGCTAAAAATAACATATATTGAGTGTTTAACAGCATTTTACCAACATTACATATTTTTCAACAGATCCAGAGAAAACAGCGTTGACTATTATAGACTTGAGTGAATTTGATGAAGGGTTATATACATGTATGGCCAGTAATGATGCTGGACAAGTTGAGGCTGTGGCTAAGTTGTCAATTCATTTGCTACCAGTCGTAGGTGAAACAGAAGATTTGACAGTAGAAGAAGGTGGTGATATAATGTTTACATGTACCGCTGTCAAAGGAAGCCCAGTACCGGCACTCAAATGGAGACGCAATAATGTTGACCTATATTTTGGAGCTACAGTATGTATACTATAAATATTCATAATTAAAAATAAATCATCACTGCCACCAACCTTAGTTTTTTGTCACTACAACAAAAGAGAAAGCTTATGTTAGAAATATTCAAATCAGGCTCTCCCAATCTTTCCAATAGTCGAGGTGCATCAATTCACTATTCTGAAGTGCTATATGGCCAATATGTTAGAATAATAATTTCACTTTCCCTACCATTGCAGTGTAATAAACATTTTAATTAGGGGCTATACACAACAGGTGAAGGTAGGTAGTAGATATAAGACCTCTCTGGGTAAAATTAGCATAATTGGCAGGTGATAATAACCATGGATAAGCGATTAAATTAGATATTTTAGCCAGTTTATTCATTTCCACGGCGGAATCACAGTTCTTTTAGTGCCAGATATAAGATGTTGCCTCAGCCAATCAGATTGCTAGATTCAGACTTACCATGTTTTAATGTACACTCAATTATGCATTATGCGAGTTAGTACATTTTAGCACCCAAGTAAACTTAATTTTGTCATCTTTCCCAAAATTAAACCAAAAGATTTTTTTTTTATTTTATTTCTAAACGTTTGATCATGATCTGTAGCCAATGTAAATTTTTTTGTCTATTTGTAAATTTTCAAAAAGTGGCAGGAAATAATATTGCGTTCAAAGAATCGTTCAAGACCTACAGATAATAGGAATTACATCTGTCTGGTACAAAATTAAAGAAAGAAAAGATAGAAAATTACATAATAATATTAAAAATGTAGTCCCAAAAGTAAAATGCTGCCTTTCAAAGTGTCCTTGAGCAAGATGATATACATAGTAAATACTCCTGGGATACATATATATCCTTACAAATAATAAGCTGATGTTTTTAAGATCAAAGAGTAATCTATTCCTAAAATTTGTTTGAAAAAAAGCAATTTAATGGTTGGGAGATTTAATGAGATTAAAGAGGATTTTGTTTTAACCATGTAACTGTACATAATCAGTTACCCAGTGCTGTAATTGACTGTAATGTACAAATATTAAATTTAATCATATTTATGATGGCTGAGTGGGACTAAGGACATCACTTATTTAAGGTGGATGGAGGAAAATAAATGCCTAATAATACCTGATAATAGTTAGTGCATTTATCCAGCAAAACAACTTATTTCAGGGGATGAAATGCTTGAATTTTAAACATTCGATTATTCAAAATATGATACACTAATACACTATACACTAAACTATTCAGCCTTAGAGTGAGATTTTTATGTGTAATATATGGTAGTACAAATAAAATGATGACCTCACACATCTATGTTGGTAACTCAGCTGGCCAAACTCTCTAATATTGCAAGATATAATAAGTGTCTATTGACATTTGAGGTACACAATGTATTTAATCTGTGGGTAAAACATCTCTGCTTACCATCTATAGTATCAACTGCAAAACCTACATGTATTTATTATTTCATTGCTTCTAAATCAATATACAGTCCAATATAGTTTTGTACAGTAAAATACCTTATTTCAGCTGGAATTTATTTTTTGAGTGTTTTGTATGGAATTTATTTTCACTGATTTTTGACGAATTGAATGTAAAATATAGGAATAGCAAAATATTTACTGGATTTTATTTTCACTGAATCATTCCTTCAGCGAAAATAGCAAAAATAAATTCCAAGCGAAAAAAAAGTACTCTACAGTAGAAAAATTTGACATGAAAAATAACATGCTGCCTATTATTAAATGATAACAGAGCTAGAAAATACACAACTAATGGTCAAAGAATGTAACAATAACACATAATATAAAAATCTATATCTCATTAACAAGAAATTGAATTATGTTGTTTTTTTAGTTTCCTACATTAGCCTCAATGACTGCTTGTTTGTATGTGTGTTTTGATCACAAATACATAACACTACGTTTAGATTACACAGAATATAATAAAGCAGAATGGTCAACAATATCCAGATTAAATCCTTTGTCTTCAGTCCATCACTCGACATGATATATGTTTACCCACAACTAGATTTTGGGAATAAACTGAAATTACCATCACACACAGTAAATTTAGACTAACGATTACAAAAGTACACAATATACTGTTTCATAATCTTTCTTGCTACCTTAATAACTAGTCTCCCTCTGGAATGAATCTATCGATGAAAAATAATATTATAATTTGCACCTATGTTTACTTTCATTGCAATAACACACCTGTTATTTATGGTATAGCTAGAAGACCCTAGAATGGAAATCTATAAAGATGGGGAGTCACTGATACTTTACATCAAGGATATCAAAAGTACAGATAATGGAGCATATACATGCATTGCTGAAAACTTTGCTGGTACTGATGCCAAAAATTTCCACCTTTTTGTTGAACGTAAGTCCTTTATAAACAACTTTATCACCTTATGACTAATCCTGTGTATATAAGTGCGCTCTTCTTGCCAATTCAATATCTGCCATTTTGTTTTTAGTGTCAATTGCCTTAGGGGTCAATCATTTGAAATCAGGGGCTGACCAATTTTTTTGTTTTATTTCTTATTTTAGATGCTCCACATTTTGACAGTGAGCTTACACAGACAGTAGTCAAGTCATGGGAGGAAAATCCAACTGAACTCAGCTGTGTTGCTATTGGTAACCCAACACCCATGATGTCATGGCAACATAATGGAATGAATTTAGATAATACCACACTAGTTGACCTTGGTCTTGGAAGAGTGCAAAGTTTACTTTCAGTAAGTCAAATAATGTTAAGGGGAACCATGTTATTTTAGCATGGGAGTACTCTCATAGAAAATGTTTTATGTTCAGAGTTATCAGTTGAAGTGCCCTCATAGGCTATTTTGGAAAATTTTTTGTTTTTATTGTTTATGGGTTGTTCTTGAATAATATTATTAAAAAGAATCTTGAAGTAAAAATTAGGAAAATAAAGTAAAAACTGGCCTAGAGTGATTTCAACAATGAACTTGTATTTGGCACCATAGCTTCAGTGCTCCAATATGATTTTGTCATTTCTTACAATAAGAGTGCTGTTCAATAGTAAAAAAAAAAATAGAAATGCGACTTTACATCATTTCTTATCTCTGTAAATCCCCTCTCACATGTTGAATTCAAACTGCAAGATTATGCAGTCCTACATATATTTCAGAATATAATATAATATTTCAGAATATAATATATTTTTTTTGGTATTACAGTATTAGTTTTTTCATTTAACTGGAAAATTGAGTTATTTATAAATATGATGTGACAGGTTGCAAAATATGACAACTAAAAAAGCTAGTTTTAATAATCCAGCATAAAAACGTGTATTGGTTGGTTTATTTGCCACTATTGGAGATACACTTCTAACAGAGCAAATACTGCAATTTCCTCATTATTGGATACCTTTACTTTTGGAATAGGAACATCCAGTGAAATGTGAATTGATAGTAGACACTTGTACAGGCATCGTTGTTATGCAAAGAATGCTCACTTGCAACACTTGCTTGATTTTGGTAACCGATAATGTGATTGTTTTTGAAACTAAAATTCATGTTTATCATTTAAGAGGAATGTAATAAAAATATCACAGCTTCATTATGGACCTTTGTGTACTTGTGCAAGAAGAGCATTTTGTCTACCTGATATCGGTAAACTGATGACCCTAGTGTTCGATCACAAATGCTGCTTTCCATCAGTAATTTGTAGTATTGTATTGGGGGGAGGGGGTGTTTTCCATTCACATCACTTTGTAAATATTTAATTGCACACATTCTAATTAGGAACAAGCAGCCTGTCGGCTGAGATAGCTCCGCTGTTAGCAATGCACATTACAATTAAAGAACAGAAGATATCATTAGAAAATGAACAATATGTATAGTATCAAAGCAAACAGACTTGCGGTTTTCAACAAGAAGTCGTAAATATCATTTTTTACAAAATTACAAAAATATTCATCAAAATTAGAGAATTGAAGATATCATCATGAAATGAACAAATCTGAGTTAGAACCACATGTAGTACCTATATATGTAATATCAAAGCAATTGGACCTGCGGTTTTCAACAAGAAGTCGTAAATATCACTTTTTACCAAAAATTACTAAAATATTAATCAAAATTAGAAAATTGAAGATATCATCACGAAATGAACAAATCTAAAAGAGGTCCACATGTAGTACCTATATATGTAATACCAAAGCAATCGGACTTGAGGTTTTTTACAAGAAGTCGAAAATATCACATGAATATCACATGACATGAAATGAACAAATCTGAGAAAGAACCATCCAAGGTACTTGGATGTCCAATTTGAAAACATTCTGACTTGCGGTTTCAAAGTAGAAGTTGAAATTGTAAAGTTGATGCCGCCGACGCCGCTGCCGCCGACGGACAATCAGTAATATGAACAGCTCCTCTGTGTCGACTTTGTCATATGATTACAGTAGTATCCACTGATATCTTGTTCAAGCACTGGTAGACATGACAAGATGTTATTTTCTTCTCAGGTACTCCCCAGTAAAGATGATTTTGGTGATTATATGTGCTATGCTGACAACTCACATGGCTCAGTTAATGTAACTATCACATTGGAAGAAACTTGTAAGTGTGACCATAAGTTTACAATTCACTTGTTTGAAATGTTTCCTATATATTTACTATACTCTGTTAATGCAAGTAAGTTACTTTTCAGTTGTCCAAATGACTTTTCAGTTGACCTAGACTATAGGACTCCCTTAAGTGTTTAGTCTTATGACTGTATATATCACTTCAAATTCTTGAAGTTAGTTGAATGTGATACCATTAAGTCATTGGATGGTGAACCTTGAGTGATATTATTCAAGTAACCAAAACACAAATTTGACAGTTTGCAGTCAACTAATATTTCATCTGAAGAAAGTAACTTTTAGTAGAGGTTTGAGAATCTGTTTTCTGACCTTAATTCAACTACATTGATTGTGTTAAAAGTTGTTACACAAGTGCAGTTCTTCAAACATGCATGTTTGTTTTTTTCTGCAATCTGTCTCCCATTTCTGTCCTGCAAAATCCATATATGAATATGACTTATTTAAATATGCGGTGATAATCAGAAGTGGTATGCTACTGATTTAAAGTGATACTGTTGGGCCGTAACACGTTTGAATTTCAAGTAAACAAACTATTTTTCTACATGCGTTGTATACGTAACTATAAGTTCTATATCAAACATGGCTATAACAGAAATACATTCACTTGAAGATATTGAGATATTAAAAGTGCTGCTTTATAAATTTAAGTAATGTTTTTTTCACCACAGATGCTCCTTTACCGCCTTCTAAAATAATAATTGATTTCACAACACCTACGAGTGTAGGTTTTAGTATAAAAGATCCAGAGATGGACGGTGGATGGCCAATAGAATCGTGCCAAGCAATTCTCAGTAACAGTCGAGGTGAAGTAGTGAAAGAATTCGAGACAGGTAAGTCTGAGTTATTAATGTCAAATATTTAATGTATTTATTACATTCAGCTGAATAATTAAATCTTATGGTAATTCAATTACTTGTGACAATACCTCAAATGGTCACTGTACTACATTGGTGTACATGCATCTAATAGTGTGATTTCTGTATTCATTTTCATGGGTGCCCCCACCCCCACAATTGGGCAACCTATTTTCATATGCCAACATTTCTAAAAATAATTTATTGAAATTGTGGTATAAAGGAAATTGTTTTTTTTCCTATATTTCACATTCAACTCATCAAAAATAAACTTCATACAAAACAGCTAAATTATTTCCTGCTAACATCAAGTATTTTACAGTAAGTTCAAACACTACTCAGTAATGTATTGGCAAAACAGGAAAATGATTTCACATTTTTGTGTTGTTTATTTGTATGGCATTACAAAACTGAACTGAGATAAATTGTCTGACATAATAGTAGCGTGCATGGGCTAAGAAGTCAAATACATAAAGCTGTGCTAAAAAAACTTGCATGAAGCTTAGCATGGGCCAAGACCCGATCCAGATCCCTAGCACAGGCTAAGACTCGATCCAGATCCTTAGCACAGGCTAATACCCGATCCAGGTCCTTAGCACAGGCTAATACCTGATCCAGGTCCTTAGCACAGGCTAAGACCCAATCCAGATCCTTAGCACAGGCTAAGACCCAATCCAGGTCCTTAGCACAGGCTAAGACCCGATCCAGGTCCTTAGCACAGGCTAAGACCCAATCCAGGTCCTTAGCACAGGCTAAGACCCAATCCAGGTCCTTAGCACAGGCTAAGACCCGATCCAGATCCCTAGCACAGGCTAAGACTCGATCCAGATCCTTAGCACAGGCTAATACCCGATCCAGGTCCTTAGCACAGGCTAATACCTGATCCTGGTCCTTAGCACAGGCTAAGACCCAATCCAGATCCTTAGCACAGGCTAAGACCCAATCCAGGTCCTTAGCACAGGCTAAGACCCAATCCAGGTCCTTAGCACAGGCTAAGACCCAATCCAGGTCCTTAGCACAGGCTAAGACCCGATCCAGATCCTTAGCACAGGCTAAGACCCAATCCAGGTCCTTAGCACAGGCTAAGACCCGATCCAGGTCCTTAGCACAGGCTAAGACCCAATCCAGGTCCTTAGCACAGGCTAAGACCCAATCCAGGTCCTTAGCACAGGCTAAGACCCGATCCAGATCCTTAGCACAGGCTAATACCCAATCCAGGTCCTTAGCACAGGCTAAGACCCAATCCAGGTCCTTAGCACAGGCTAAGACCCGATCCAGGTCCTTAGCAAAGGCTAATACCTAATCCAGGTCCTTAGCACAGGCTAAGACCCAATCCAGGTCCTTAGCACAGGCTAAGACCCGATCCAGGTCCTTAGCACAGGCCAAGACCCAATCCAGGTCCTTAGCACAGGCTAATACCCAATCCAGGTCCTTAGCACAGGCTAAGACCCAATCCAGATCCTTAGCACAGGCTAAGACCCAATCCAGGTCCTTAGCACAGGCTAAGACCCGATCCAGGTTCTTAGCACAGGCTAAGACCCGATCCAGGTCCTTAGCACAGGCTAAGACCCAATCCAGATCCTTAGCACAGGCTAAGACCCAATCCAGGTCCTTAGCACAGGCTAAGACCCAATCCAGATCCTTAGCACAGGCTAAGACCCGATCCAGGTCCTTAGCACAGGCTAAGACCCGATCCAGGTCCTTAGCACAGGCTAAGACCCAATCCAGATCCCTAGCACAGGCTAATACCTGATCGAGGTCCTTAGCATGGCACACGCTAAGAACTGATTCAGATCTTTAGCACAGGCTAATACCTGATCCAGGTCCTTAGCATGGCACACGCTAAGAACTGATTCAGATCTTTAGCACGGGATAATACCTGATCCAGGTCCTTAGCATGGCACACGTTAAGAACTGATTCAGATCTTTAGCACGGGATAATACCCGATCCAGGTCTTTAGCACAGGCTAAGACCCAATCCAGATCCCTAGCACAGGCTAAGACCCAATCCAGATCCTTAGCACAGGCTAACCCCAATCCAGGTCCTTAGCACAGGCTAAGACCCAATCCAGGTCCTTAGCACAGGCTAAGACCCAATCCAGGTCCTTAGCACAGGCTAAGACCCAATCCAGATCCTTAGCACAGGCTAAGACCCGATCCAGGTCCTTAGCACAGGCTAAGACCCGATCCAGGTCCTTAGCACAGGTTAAGACCCAATCCAGGTCCCTAGCACAGGTTAAGACCCAATCCAGGTCCCTAGCACAGGCTAAGACCCAATCCAGATCCCTAGCACAGGCTAAGACCCGATCCAGGTCCTTAGCACAGGCTAAGACCCGATCCAGGTCCTTAGCACAGGCTAAGACCCAATCCAGGTCCTTAGCACAGGCTAATACCTGATCAAGGTCCTTAGCACAGGCTAAGACCAGATCTAGATCCTTAGCACAGGCTAATACCTGATCCAGGTCCTTAGCACAGGCTAAGACCAGATCTAGATCCTTAGCACAGGCCAAGACCAGATCTAGATCCTTAGCACAGGCCAAGACCAGATCTAGATCCTTAGCACAGGCTAATACCTGATCCAGGTCCTTAGCACAGTGTCGCATACGACTTGTTTACCACTTCCGTGTGACTGAGAATGTTATTTGAACCATCACACCTGTACTATACCAATTACGGTAATATTACGTTGCGTGTGACAACTGGGGGCTCGTCTGGGAACAGTGAAGACATAGAAGACAACATGGCCAGCGGGATAATAGATATGTCGAAACAAGAGCTGATGGAGTGGGCGGATGAACTGGGAATGACTGGAGAAGACAAAAGGAAATTTATTTTGGAGCAACTGAGTTTTCAGCGAGCTGAGAGACAAGCGGCGAGGGAGGAGAGAAAGGAAAAGTTACGGCTGGAAGCGGAAGCAGAACAGCGGGAAAAGGAAAGGGGAGCAGAGGTGAGGAAAATGGAGATTGAGGAAAGAAGGAAAAAATTACGGCTAGAAGCGGAAGCAGGTGAAAGAGAGAAATTGCGAATGGAAGCGGAACAGCGAGAAAAGGAAATGGAGATTGAGGAAAGAAGGGAAAAGTTACAATTGGAAGCGGAAGAAAAGGAAAGAGAATTTGAGTTAAGGAAATGAGAGCTGCAAGCAGCAATGCCGGGGTTCCAACAAGCTGATTTTGGCGGTCAACGAAATGTGGTCAGTGATGCACAGTCACCAAAGTTGCCTGCATTTGTTGATGGTAAGGACGAACTTGATAGTTATTTATTGCGGTTTGAGAGGTTTGCAACGAATGCGAGTTGGCATAGAGATGGATGGGCCATAAAATTGAGTGCGCTGTTGACTGGTAGAGCACTGGAAGTATATTCTAGAATGTCCGACACTGATGCAGTTGACTATGATCGTGTGAAGGTGGCGCTGTTGACAAGATACGATTTCACAGAGGATGGGTACAGGAAGCATTTCCGTGAAATTAAACCTGAAAGTTCTGAGAGTCCTGACCAGTTAATTGTGCGGCTTAAGAATTATTTTGCTAAATGGGTTGAGTTGTCAGGCACTGCAGCAACATATGATGGTGTTACCGACTTGATGGTGAAGGAGCAGTTTATTGGTGCCTGTACAAAAGATCTTGCAGTTCATCTTAAAGAAAGAGCACCCAAAGATTTAGATGAGTTGGCGGTAATAGCAAAGCAGTACCTAGTGGCACATGATCGACAGTTATCCACGAAGAACAAGGTGAGGCGTAACGATAATGACACTGCCATTGATAATACTGATGTGGGACAGGGCAGTAGTATCCGGTGTTTTGTATGTCAGGGTGTTGGTCATCGAGCAGCACAATGTCCATCCCGCGTTACTGATGTCGACCATGGATAAAGCCAAGTTTGCAAATGACCGAGTGATGAGATGGGCGATGACTCTGCAAGGATATAATCATCGTGTTGAGGATATTCCTGGACTGAAGAACTTTTGAACAGTATAGTAGAATGTTATTCGTTTATGACTGTATTTCATATTTTATTATATTCTACTGTATGTGATTTTCGAATTTATGTACTCAGTTCGATTTGATATATTGTATTGAAATTTTGATATTTGAAATTTTAAATTGTTATCGTATTCGTATTATTGACGTCGTTGCTAGTCATGTAATATTATATGTTATAATATTCTTGAGAGGGGAGGCATGTCACATACGACTTGTTTACCACTTCCGTGTGACTGAGAATGTTCTAGAACCGTACTGTGTCTGGGTGGAATTTTTAGAAACTGGTTGAATAGGTAATGGAACATTCTAGAAATTTGTAGTAAGTTCTAGACTCATTATGTATGCTGATGTAATGGTCTATTTATAGACAGTGGGGGTATATATAGGGGAGTTGTTCAGCACCGAGTTCAGATCGGAGATCTCGTTGAATTGTATTGGAGTTTAAGTATCTAGTCATTGGAGTAGTGGAGTTTTACCGCGTTATTGTACTTGATGTTTGCAGAGTATAATAATACCAGTACCAGTTGAAACATCATCTGTTGGCTCCGTGTTCGCATGTTATCATCGCCGCCAGGGAAGTCTTTATGTTACTGTTGCCATTTTGGTATTTGAACCATCACACCTGTACTATACCAATTATGGTAATATTACGTTGCGTGTGACACACAGGCTAAGACCAGATCTAGATCCTTAGCACAGGCTAAGACCAGATCTAGATCCTTATCACAGGCCAAGACCAGATCTAGATCCTTAGCACAGGCCAAGACCAGATCTAGATCCTTATCACAGGCCAAGACCAGATCTAGATCCTTAGCACAGGCCAAGACCAGATCTAGATCCTTATCACAGGCCAAGACCAGATCTAGATCCTTAGCACAGGCTAATACCTGATCTAGATCGTTAGCACAGGCTAATACCTGATCTAGATCCTTAGCACAGGCTAAGACCAGATCTAGATCCTTATCACAGGCCAAGACCAGATCTAGATCCTTAGCACAGGCCAAGACCAGATCTAGATCCTTAGCACAGGCTAAGACCAGATCTAGATCCTTAGCACAGGCCAAGACCAGATCTAGATCCTTAGCACAGGCTAATACCTGATCCAGGTCCTTAGCACAGGCTAAGACCAGATCTAGATCCTTAGCACAGGCTAAGACCAGATCTAGATCCTTAGCACAGGCCAAGACCAGATCTAGATCCTTATCACAGGCCAAGACCAGATCTAGATCCTTAGCACAGGCTAATACCTGATCCAGGTCCTTAGCATGGCACACCCTAAGAACTGATTCAGATCTTTAGCATGGGCTAACAAAGTTTGCATGAATGCTAAGCTCATGCTATTTACTGTTTCCTCCGATACGTGAACACAATTGGGTCTATCCAATATGCAAATATACAAGATTATCTTAAATCTTAGCCCATATAGCATGAACAATACTTATTGTACAGAAGTATACTCTTTGTCAGTAGCTGTGTAATGTACATCTCATTTCATTTATTAATTCAGGAATGGATTTTGGATTTGATGACTTAGAAGGATCAACTGAATATACATTGAAAGTAGCATGCAGGAATGAAGTAGGATACAGTGCATTTACAGAACCAGTTTTATTTGAAACAAGTGATTACAGTGAGTACATGTTGTACATTTTGTTCTCTAAACTGATATGATGAGTTACTGACACTGTGATTGTGATTGTGTGCATTGATGCAAGTAATGCTTATTCCTTGGTACCCCAATGACACAGCAGAACATCATACATTGATATAGTATACCGGTATATAGTATAGTATAGTATTATAATAATAATGAATTTATTGCATCCTCAGAAATAACTTCCATTGGTTGACAGCAATAAAATGTTAGTAATAAAGTACAATACATACAAAACTAAATGTAAAATGTCAGTTATTGTTGCATGTATTTCTGATTTCAAATATTTTTGAACTCATATTATATTTAGTATAGTGTAGTGTAGATTTAAGGATGCGGTAGAGTTATCATGCTCTAAAAAGTAAAAACTGTTTTCATGAGGAAAAGTGTTTTGAAGCATAGCAAATTATATATTTTCTTGAAGCCCTTGTTCCTGGCTTTTTGAAAAAAATGATCTGTGACATGTACCACGAATTAGTCACGTGATTACTAAGTAAACATGGAGGTGTTATTTTGAATAAAAATGAGTTTTGTTTAAAAAACGTAGGGGTTTTGTAAAAAAAGAAAGCTGAAAAATCAAGGCAGCATTAGCCCTGTCAATGCCTCGAGAGTGTTAGAACATAGATGGCATACTTGTTTACAATGACATCAATTTACATTTTTCCTGTTATTTCACCCATAGACAAGGAATTTAAAAGCCTTTTATTTTTCATTGCGAGAAGTTACAAAAAAATGCTTCAAGGGTTTTATTCTGCGGCAATACGTTATCAATGTGTGTGAACTTCATGTAAGTAGGTTAATTTCTGACGACGCACAACTCACTTGAATGACCTCTATGGCGTCAGATTTCTTCTGCCTGAAAACACCAAAAAACAAAACATTTGTCATGTTGTGCTAATTTTGCGCTAATTTTGGACATTTAAAGCATCAGATAGACTGATTTTTACAACAAAACACATAACATGGAGTCACTTAGTAGCCTTGCAGTATTAAACTCCAAAACTATAAAGTTTTGGGCCCGTATTCGTCCTCCAAAAAGAAGCGAAGTTGTTACAGTACACAGCGGCCCCGCATAACGTTGAACAGTTAGAGAGATAAATGACGTCATCTCATTATATATTCAAATCATGTTTACATGCGAAGCGTGGTCTGTAAATCAAAGTCTTGCCTAGTAACCGGAGAATAAGGTTGACATGCCTAAACGCCAATCCCTAGTGCGAGTTAACTCCACAACATCCGATGTTTTGTCTTGTTCTAGCAGACACTCGACTTCCACCGCAACTTCGGAAATGGCGTTCGTGTACGGACCTTTGTCGATGGGTGGCCCGGTGGTAATCCCACATAAGACACAAGTTTTTTCAAACTGACCAATACAGATTTTCGGTTGATATTAAATTGTCTGCCCGACTTTTTGGAAGATGTTTTTTTTGATCATGTTTTGCTGACGAAATTTTACCCTCTTGGTTTGAATACTCAAAGTGTGAACCCCATTGTACTGTCGGCAATGCGTTTCTGTTATAGGTAAAGTTTCGCTTCCTCTGAACTGCGTTTTGAGTTTCCCTTGGGGGCCTCTTTTTTGTGATTGATCAATAATCAGAAGCCGGAGTTGAGTCGTCTTCAGTGTGCACTGTTTCCGTCGTGAAGGGATTATGCAAATTACGCAATAAGTCAATGTTATTGTTTGCGTTCAGACTTTTATCTCAAAAACAAAGTGTACAGTATCCCGTTATACAAGTAGTTTTTCTTATTTTTTTAAAAAAAAGGTATTCTAGATGTGTTTCAGTTTTAATTTTGATAAAATTATAAGCCCAATAACTTTACAAAAGTAATAACAAAAAAAGCAAAATTCACGAAAATAACTCTACTGCATCCTTAAAAACATCTTATGATAGTTATGGAATTTGTAATTTGATAAAATGAAATTCACAAAATAAATGTAAAAGTAAGTGTGAAAACAAGGGAGCTTGAGTGCCAAAAATGTTTTAGGTTTGTGAATTCAAACACTCTCTACAGCTACATTCTTATGAATACATCCTTCCCCAACTTGATATTTTGACAAAATCAGTTCTGTTGGTGGAGAGCACACTAGCTTCCTGCTAAGCCTTAACTTACTCAATTTTTAGATTTGGCTGTAGGATTATCTCAATTTTAAATACGAGTTGTATGTAACATATAACTTTGCCAAAAGTCAAAAACCCTATGTCTTTTTTTAAATATTTTAGATCAGTGGACAGCAATAAATTGAAGTTGAACTGTGCATTATGAGAATAATTTCATGGTCTGAATATATAGTATTGCGCAAAATAAATAATGATTCAATCTTTTTTTCAAATTATCTTATAATAGTGTTAATGCAAATGAAATTAGAGTCACAAAAATCAAATGGAAAAACCTGAAAAGTTTGCCAACACTCAGAATCAACCCAATAAGCCCTTTACTTGTTTACAGAGTTTAACAACGAGTCAAATTCTAAGCTTACAAATATTTGTTTAATTTATATACTAGGAGCACCACATGCACCAGTTGTAATCAGTTCAACAAAGTCGGACAAGCAAGACTTGTATCTTTTAGAATGGATGCCACCCAATGATGGTGGAATGGAATTAATTAGCTATGGCATTGCATATACAGAGGTAAATATATTAAAAGTTGTATTGTTGACAAAATTGGGTTTGAAGCCTTGAGTATTTGAGTATTAACCTTTTTACAACCAGACTTTCTCGTCAAAATTTGTCTGCACTTTTTTCCCTATATTCTTCAATGTTTCTGGAAATGAACCCTAATTTTGAAGCCAACAGACAAATTGGATTAGTTGAAATCTGTGCATATTATTTACCTATTTTTTTTATAATTCCAAGATTGCACTACAAATCCAAGTGAGTTCTCCGCCCTTTCCTTATACTGGTTATGTTGGTCATCCATGTAAAGCACACTGTTTTCCCCATGTGTATGATTGCCTCAAACTTTTGTTTTTCATTCATTTCAACTTTAAGAAATACCCAATATTGTATGTTGTTAGGCCATATCTAATGAGATGAAATTGCCAAAAATTGCAGGTCATCGCAAATGATGTAGAATTGTGGGAAACAATAGAAAACATTCCAAGCTACGACACACAGTACACCATCAATAATTTGAAACCAAACACTGGATACCAAATAGAACTCTGGGCCAATAATAAGATGGGAAAGGGTGATGTAACGACAGTGGACATGACAACGACAGCAGGAGAATCAGTCAATAATCCAGAATACCACAATGCAGGAGCTGAATCAATATTAAAATATAGTTTATCACTTATATTTATTTGTATAACAGTAGCAATATTTAAAACATAAGTTAGCAGTTTGTGTAGATTTAAATACTGTAAAATACTTTATTTTTGCTTGCAATTTATTTTAGCCGAAGGGGCTAATCAGTTAAAATAAAATCCAGCAAAAAAAACTTTTTTCCCTATATTTTACATTGAAGTCATCAAAAATCAGTGAAAATAAAACACAAACCCTAAAAGTCGTTCCAGTGAAAATCAATTCTAGATAAAATAAAGTATTTTACAGTACTACAAACTGCCATGAATCTGTGTTTTCTGACGTCTTTCAGACCTAATACAATCAATACAATCAATGAATGCTAACATGATCAGCTGATCCATTACTGTAGAGATCTTGAATATCTCAGAAAGCACATATTCTAGTTTACAGAGGGCGCTAGTTATGGAAGAAGAATGATTCAAATATACTTTCAATTTATCAACAAATAGTATATTCTTCAAAAGTTATTATTGTCAATATTTCATAATAAATTTATGAAATCATGTGTGTGACAGTGACATTAATTTGAGACTTTACAAATCAAGTCTATCAAAATATTATTTTTACAATGGGGGCACCCTCTATAGAATATATAACTCCAGATAAACTATTTTCAACAGAATTTTTTTATACCAGTATAGATGTGAACTGTACAAATCATTTGTTTACATGTTATCTCCAAAATTATAATAATTTTAACATCTGTACCTTTGTGAGAGAAGTAAAATATATACTCAGAGAAATCTAATAAAGTTGAAACCCTGATTATGTGCGTTTGCAGTGCCTAACAAGTAAGCTTGTTATCTGTTGTCTGATACCAAATGACCTGCAGTTGAGAATTGCAAGTCATTAATAAAGTCTTAATTTCCTGAAAAGTGATTCTCCTTCTTGAGGCCCCCAATAAATAGTTCACTGCCCTAAAATTTCATGATTCTCGATGACTCCATGAAATATTTTCCAGGTGAATTTAAGCGATTCATAGTATTATAACATACAGGAATATAGTGGGGGGGGGGGGGGGTTAAGAATGAGTCAAAAACTGTGTCATCAAATTGTGAAACATTTCCTGTTCACTGTGAAATCCCATGTTTAGCACGAAATCAAACATGAAAACAAGACAAACAAAGGTCATGGTGTTGTTGTGTTAAGACATTATAAGGAAAAACTAAGTATTGGGTATTTCCACACTTAATAATGTGTCACCCCTTCAGTATACACAATTAATGATGGTCAATATGGACATCTCAAAGTGACATCTTGAAATCAGCACTTCAACATTGAACTTCAAAATAAATTCAGTTCAAAATCAAATCAATTATTTTTTGCAGCAGATTTTTGTTCACTCTTTCAGGCAATGCACAAGCTCTCACAGTGTTTAGTTTACTGTATGTAGTTCAATTGTATTATGTTTGTATCAATCAATGGCTAATTTGAGTAATTAAATGATTTGACTTTTGACAAGAGAATAGTATAGATTTATCTTTGTTTTACACTTGTGGGTGTTATTTTGACATTTTATATTAAAATGATGTATATTTGTGGTATTATCATAGTTTCATAGAAAATTCAGCATATATCGCCCAGTATTTTATACTGTTTGCCGTGATTGTATAGTTGTCTATTACTGGCATGTATATATACAGCAATGAACATGTACACGACGCGTAAAATGATATAGCGCCCTCTAGAGTAGCCCCACAAAAGCTATTTATTTTCAAATGTTGCTTGTTCCAAATAATTAATGACTTCATCTACTTGTTCAATGCTAATTCAGTGCATTGGTTTGGAAATGATAAATTTATCAAACTTGGTATCATATTTACTTTATTAGTGGTGCATGCACTTACATAAATTACAGAGATATTTCTATGGTCAAAAAACATTTATATGTACTTCTAATGGAGAAAATAGAGGACCAAAAAAAGTCGTAAAAGCAACAAACTGGGCACTTCATAACAATTAGATAGTTTGGGTATTTTACAATTTTATTTTAATCAATGAATTCATATACAGTTCAGTAATGTACTTTCAATCTTAGTATATTTTACATGTACATAATTTTGTTTTAATCTAAAATTATAACTGTCAATTTGTAACACTGATACAATTGTCATGAAGAGGCGAACCAACACTTGTTTAAATTATTTTTGTACCAGGCAACAGTTCCTGGCATTGAAGGAGACTGTTGTCTCTCTAGACATGTTATGTTCAAAATACAAGTGATACTCATGTGGATTTTAGTCATATATTTATGTTTGGGACTACATGACAGGGCTGTGTGGCCATTTCACTATCAATTTCCCAATTCAATATGCCGGCCTGGTTGAACACAAACACCTGTGTACCCTGACCAAGCTATACTAAATTTCCCTGAAATTATTTGTCATTGCTTATTCCTAGATTATGAAATCAGTGACATAATACCGCAGTACATATGTTCTTTGTTTAAGGTGTGTTAGGAAATCATATTCCGTATATAGGATAAATACATGAAGGTTTGAAAATACAGACTGTTAACACTATGACGTGGATGATACAAATTGAATTATTGCCTCAGTTATGGTCATTGCTGAAATATCACTATGAGGTGGATGATACAAATTGAATTATTGCCTCAGTTATGGTCATTGCTGAAATATCACTATGAGGTGGATGATACAAATTGAATTATTGCCTCAGTTATGGTCATTGCTGAAATATCACTATGAGGTGGATGATACAAATTGAATTATTGCCTCAGTTATGATCATTGCTGAAATATCTAGACACAAGTAATTATTGTAATTTGGACCAATTACTAGAGATTTTCAAATTGATTTCTTGTGTATGGAATTTGATTTTTGATCAAGATAAAATTTATTTTGATATTTGATTGAAGGTATGTATTTATAATAATTTGAAGAATTGTTATTGAGTCATATTTTGTATTTTCCATGGCGTGCTTCAATTAAAGTTTGTAAAATGCAACTTCATTGAATAATATTATTGCAAAAAGTAGAATGCTGTTCTCCTCTGACCACCAAGAAACAAAGTACACAACAATTTGAAATGGGAAATTTGAATTTCCTGTTTGTCGTGTCGCCAGAATGTTGAGCTGCTGTTTTTAAGGGCTTGAACCCCTGGCAAAATAGGGGCCACATAGACAAATAAAAAATATGATCCAACAAAAACAATTAAACAAATCATGCCATCATTGGAAACAAAACTCAGCTGTGTATTTGTGCTACAGTAGAAGCTGTAGATGTTCAGCAAGTAGATGAAGCAGAAGATGTTCATGCTGATTATAAATTTGATTATCTGATCTAGATTTAAGTGATAACCAAATAGACACTAAACATCATTAAGACTGTTGTTGTGGTGGTGGTTGTCTCCTTCGGCTAAAAAAGGTAACTGGATGTGCTTGAGTGAAAGTATTTGAAAAGAATTTGTAATGCATCTGGTCTGTAATGGGCTTGTACATGCATCTTTCTGGCAGGGCTGGTGATATTTGAAGTGTCTGGTACACAACTTTGATGACAAATTTAAAAAAAATGGCTTAAAACTGTAGAATCAAAATCAAAAGGCTGTGAAGGAAACAGCACATTTCATAGTTAATTTGCATATTCAAAGTGTTTTATTCAGCATAATTAAAATAGTACAAGCATGAATAAAAACCAGTGAATAATCAGCTCTGTACAGTAGTGCTTGTAAGATGGAGTTTGTTGTCTCGAGTGATGCGTCAATGGCGGTAGTATTTGTAGCATAATGAATCAGCATTATGTGTACATCAAAGCCATGTACAACAGGAATTTTTTTAAACAAGGGAACAGGGACGCAGCGACCTCATGCCATGGCCATGTGCCCCTTAGCCTGGGGGGCAGATCTCCTGGCAAC
Source organism: Saccoglossus kowalevskii (assembly GCF_978046115.1). Classification (NCBI taxonomy): domain Eukaryota; kingdom Metazoa; phylum Hemichordata; class Enteropneusta; family Harrimaniidae; genus Saccoglossus; species Saccoglossus kowalevskii. The sequence continues at coordinate 43,373,870 of NC_140645.1, read as the reverse complement.
CCTAACATTCTGATTGACCAGGGATCACATGTGGTCACAGTTGAAGACTTGTCTGGTAGTAATTTTGGCCCCAAGAAAGCCATAGAATGCTCCATTTTAACTTAGAATTATGAAAAACTCCATTGCCCGGTAGGGAGAACCCTATCTCCCAAACTTGGTGGCGCTGCTGAATTGCAGTGCTCCCTCTTGCAGATTTTTTCTAGAAAAACCCCTGTACAAGTTTTCAGTTTAGACATAATCAGCGAAAGTCCTGTCAACATGTGCACAACCGGAAAACATTTTTTTTCCCCAAATCATTTTGCCACTCCACACCACCCTCTGTCAATGAATTGATTTAACCAGCAAACTATATGCACCATCATATATATATCTTAGCAACAAATTTGGCAAAAATTTAACAGTTAACCTTTTATTTTGCAGTACTTTTATTTATGAATAAATAAAAAGTCATCCACATTATATGTACATGAGTAGATAATCTAGCATAGATGCAAATTTATTTAAGATATTCAAGAACTAGGTGTACAAAGCTAAATTAGATTTCCACATAACATACTCCACTGTTAATTCAAAGAGAAAAAGAGAAATATTTACAGGTTTGGTAATTTAGTATATTAAGCACATGTATCAATAAAATAAAGACCTACAGAATATCCATCGAAAGCAAAGATATTAACTTACAAATTATATTTACAAGTCCATTGCTTCAGTTTGTTCACTAGAATGGATTGAATCTTTTGTTCTATGTGGTTTGATCTTCTTTTTAGATTTCTGTGCCGGTGGTTTGTGTCTTCTTTCAAATCCCCTGGCAACACCCCTGCCAAATGTAATTGTCTTTGGTATTCTGAAAGTATGTGTACAACATGTCTAAAGTATATTATTTACCGGTATACACAAATTGTGTGCAGTTATGATGCAAACCACAATTGCCATTGAGAAATAAAGTGAGCATATGAAACCTGTACGGTGATGTTATATAATTTGACAAACACACACATACGAATGCTCTTCACACATGCTAGTCAGCATGTACTGAATTCCTTGTCTGAGCACTATGGGAGAATGGATGCATTTGGGTCTACTGCTTTAACCCAGACCATCCTTGGCAACGCCCAGAGATGTCAGTCTAAATGACACCTACTTTTTCTGGTAAGTGCAGGTCCTAGAGAGAGGCCTCTGAGGGATAGATTCTATGGGTACACAACTTGTTCTGGTAAGTGCAGATACTAGAGTGAGACCTCTAAGAGATAGGGCCTGTGAGTACACAACTTGTTCTGGTAAGTGCAGATCCTAGAGAGAGGCCTCTGAGGGATAGGGTCTATGGGTCAACAACTTGTTCTGGTAAGTACAGATCCTAGAGAGAGGCCTCTGAGGGATAGGGTCTATGGGTCAACAACTTGTTCTGGTAAGTACAGATTCTAGAGAGAGGCCTCTGGTGGATAGGATCTATGGGTACACAACTTGTTCTGGTATATGCATATGCTAGAGAGAGACCTTTGAAGGATAGGGTCTATTGGTACACAACTTGTTCTGGTAAGTGCAGATCCTAGAAGGAGGCCTCTGAGGGATAGGGTATATAGGTACACAACTTTTTCTGGTAAGTGCAGATTCTAGAGAGAGGCTTCTGAGGGGTAGGGCCTGTGAGTACACAACTTGTTCTGGTAAGTGCAGATTCTAGAGAGAGGCTTCTGAGGGGTAGGGCCTGTGAGTACACAACTTTTTTTGGTAAGTGCAGATCCTAGAGTGAGACCTCTGAGGGATAGGGTCTATAGGTACACAACTTTTTCTGGTAAGTGCAGATTCTAGAGAGAGGCTTCTGAGGGATAGGGTATATAGTACACAACTTTTTCTGGTAAGTGCAAATCCTAGAGTGAGACCTCTAAGGGATAGGGCCTGTGAGTACACAACTTGTTCTGGTAAGTGCAGATCCTAGAGTGAAACCTCTGAGGGATAGGGCCTGTGAGTACACAACTTGTTCTGGTAAGTGCAGATTCTAGTGCAGCGTAGAATTAAATTTAGTTGGTTTACTTTCTCTTCTCAGAGTTACAGTTCTAAAAATAATAACATTGATTTAATTTACAGCATGTCTACGATAGGTGTTCAATAAGTAATGCCCCTGACCCACTTCCAGTTGTTTGATCTAGATGAAATTTTGCATGTGTAATGATCTACATCTCTATGAGTTATTTTTCAAAAAACAGTTCTGAACTAATTGGGGTTTCTGATTTACAGGTGTTTGAACTGAGTCAGGTTTGAAATGGAGCCAGTTGAGTGTTGCGAAGTGATCGTTTTTTGTATTTGAAAGGACACCAAAAAGACTTGATGAAATCATTAATGAAAGAAACTTATGGTGATGATGCCCCATCATATGACCTTGTAAAATGCTGGCATCGTGAATTCAAACATGGCCGGAAACAGCTCCCAGACCTGGTCGTCCCTCTTCTGCCATTGATGAGGCATCTGTCCGTCAAGTTAAGGCAGCCATTTTGGAAGATCGAAACACTACTATTCGCCAAATAGCTTAAGAGGTCAAGATTAGTAGAGGGTCTGTGGAAACTATCATTCATGACCATTTGCATATGTATAAGGTGTCTGCCAGATAGATTCCCAGGTTGATCACACCTTTCGGGAGCAAGAATGTGTTGAGTGCTCAAGGATGAATTTGGAGATGTGCCAAGAAGATGAGTCAAAGTTTTTCAAAAGATTACACAGAATGAAACTTGGGTCCATCACTATGATCCAGAGACCAAAGCCCAGTCAATGCAGTGGAAGCACTTGGACTCCCCACCTTCAAAGAAGGTCATGCTCACAGTCTTCTGGGACCAGGATGGAGTAGTGATGACAGATTTCCAGGCAAAGGGTACCGCACTTACAGGAGCATATTAAGCTTCACTTTTGATGAACTTAAGAGAAGCTATCAAAATCAAGGGGGGGACAAATCAGCAAAGGTATCCTCCTCCTGCAGGACAACGCTCCGGTCCACAACTCTTATGTCGCCAGATCAGAAGCACAGGCGAGTGGCTATGAAACCCTCCACCACCCCCTTACTTTCCTGACCTTACACCCTCTGACTTTCATCTCTTCCCAGCCATGAAGTTGTTTTTGAAAGGAAAGCGTTTCCCAGATGATGCAGCCCTGATTTCTGAAGTTACGACATGGTTAGAGGACCAACCTGGGGTGTTCTGCAAAAACGGTGTCCAGAGCTGCACCAAACGATAGGAGAAATGCATAACTCTGGGTGGTTTCTATGTATAGAAAGACTAATAACTGTGCCAAGTTTCATTAATCTCCTGCTATGGGAAATAGGTCAGGAACATTACTTATTGAACGCCACTTGTATGTTTTGTTTTGTCTATGTTTGAAAGTGTAGCAACATTTTGATTAAAGTAATCATTCAAAAAAATATTTTGAATTATTTTAGTTTAAGATGGTCACCCCAGGTTTTAGAAATTGTGCACTCACTATCTGTAATCACTCTCTTATTAGACATATTACAAAAACATGTACCATGGAAGAACTTCATTATAATTGCTAGAGTGTAGAAAAAAAAAACTATCGAGGAAAACAGAATAATCATACCTGTAAACTTTAGTTGCTGAGGTAACTTCTATAGCTTCCATAGTATCTGTTAAACTATCAACATCTTTATTTGGGGTTTCCATAGCAACAATACAACTAGCTGTCTTCAGTGGTTTGCTATATTTTATAAAAAAAAACCATGTTACTAGATTGTCAGTGCCACCCTCCCCCCGGGCACCCTCCCTGCCTCTCCCACATGCATTACACTAGTGATTATGCACAATACTGAAAATAAACATCCCTCCCTTCTTTCGTCATTCCTGAAAAAAATTGAGTGAGAATCTAAAACATCATGTATCTATTGAGCATCTACAGCTTCTACTGTAGCACTAATTTACAGCTGAGCTTTGTTTCTCATGACAACATACATGTAATTTTGTTTGTTTTATTTTTGTTGGGTTGTACACACCAAATTTTTACAATGATTGAGAAACAAAGAATCAACAATTTAAAATGAGTAGTTTGAAAAATATTTTTTTAGGAATAGAGTTTCTATGAGAAAGCACAGACACAATAGATATCAGCCATAAGAAGAGAAAAGTGTTTAATTTGAATTTCATCCAATAATTTTATTAAGTATAATTGCATTTTTAAAATTTTGATTGAAGCACTAATGAAAAATTTCAAACATAATTATAAGAATTATTACATATCCTGGATTCCAATGGAATTACCAATTTCACTACAACAACTTTTGTCAAAAAAAAGTTAGAATATAATTGAATCTTACCTTTTTGCTGTTTTATCAAATCTAAAATTTGTTGGGTATTTGTGTATTTTAACAAGATGTGATTTCCTGTCTTTGGTTGTCTTGAATCTTTCTCCACAGCTCTCAATAAGACAACAATACTGTAAATAGAACATATTTAATTGGTGATTTTTAGTTCACAGAAAGATCTCATGTAATCATCTAAAAGAATCATAGAAACTGACTATCATCAATAGGTGATTTCCCGATCAACTGCGACTGTGATCTCGCGAGTTGCGTGAAAGACACATGCCAAACCTCTGCAACAAAAAATGAACAATTTGATTTTGAATTCGAATTTCTTTATTTGGTAGCTCACATCAAAAGGCCATTCTTTGTCAGAAAAATATAATTGCATTTGAATACCCTCACTTCATCGAAATTGACCATCATCAAATGTGTACAGTATATTAATAAGCATGGAAATATCCTTTGAAATAATTTTGTGTTTGTCGAATCCCACGCGATGTTAGTTGCTACCATGACACAATAACCTTTGTTTGTCCTATTTTTACGATCGATTTCCCACATAACGCACAATCTCACAGTGAAAGGAAAATGGTCTACTGTTTATGGCACATTATTACATGATATTCATTCAAAAATAGGCAAATGAGATAAAATGCACAACTTGTATTGCCTCGGTGCATTTTGGTGTCACTATGACCTTTGTGCGTCCTGTTTTTATGTTCAATTTCTTGCAAAATGCTGGATTTCATAGTGAGGAGAAAATGGTCTATTGGTACCATAAAAGTCATTCCGTATTGATTCAAAATAATAATAATCACCCTATTCATCTCAAAGTAAAGGGTTTCAAATAAAATATAAGATCAGTGCACCCTCTACAGGTATCATTTCAAAATCAAATTGAGCCAGCTTTTTGACTGCTGGGAAGGTTGAACTTCAGGAGAAAAAACAGAAGTGTATGTGACTGTTTAGGTGATTTAAGGCACAAACAAAAGTGTTGTGGCCCTGATTATCCTTGTATTTACACTTACCGGTATATTGTTTATAAAATGTGAAAAAAAAAGTCAGGAGAGACAACAGTGACACTCAATGTCCAGAACTGTTGCCTGGCACAAAAAAAAATTAAACTCACCATATTTTGTTTCTCTGCTAGCATTTGGAATAAAGCATCATGCCATTCTAATACATGTATATCTAACAAATGATTGGATGGAAAGAATCGTTTACAGTGGTTACACACGTATCTGTGTTTAGAGTTATAATGAATCTCATAGGCCTGGATACTGGTAAACAAATCATTACACCTTGGTTCATGACACTTGAATTCAAGAACACTGAAAAAAAAACAAATTAGATGACTTTTTATCAACATTAATAGTTGTAAATTCATGCTTATCCAGTAGAAGGTGCAGACACCATAAGATAAACATTCCCATACCCGTCACTGGTAGCATAGTGATTGTCGCATCAGACTCATGATCGGTAGACCCAAGTTCAAATCCTACCTTAGGCTGAACATCAAAGGGTCGACCCCTACCCTGGGTGAGTGTGCCACAGACTCAATGGGAAGGCCAATTCCACTGGCGGAGATTCATTCACTAACGAATGCGACTTTGAGGGAACCTTGGTTAAGGTCCGCAGATGCTTGTGTTCGACCGGGCCTGGTTGACGCCAGGATAGCGCATTACAAATTGTCATTTGACAGAGAGATGGTCGCAGAGCCCTGTCATGTAGTCCCAAACATGAATATGAGTTCTGTGGCAAAATGCACTATGTGTCGTCACTAGCACTTGCAATTTGCACATACAGAAAGAAAATTAAAAAAAAGTCAGGAGAGACAACAGTGACACTCAATGTCCGGAACTGTCGCCTGGCACATTCCCATACTTTTATTGACATGTAATTTCTCAGACTGTGTATTAACAGAATCACATTAATTCAAGCCTTGATCATTCAGAATTAGATTTTTAGATCATAGACAGGAGTTTCACTCATTTCTGAAGTAAGTGATTACTCACTAGAATTTACGACTGTAAATGAAAATGTCACTGGAGTTTTAATCCTAATCATGTCTTTCACAATATTGATTTCATTCAAGCATTGCAAGTGGAAATACCAACCACCAAAGTTTTGGTCTTGTATATTATCTTTATATATATATTTAAATATTTTAGGTATAACTCATACATTGGAAGTACAACATATTTATTCACAAATAACTTTTGTATTGCAAACACAGCATATTGATGTTACTAAAAACTCACACATGCATGGCATATATATGTATTTAGTTTAAAAATTGTACGTTTATTAATGTTAATAAATGTTATTAATATGTACTTGCAATGTTCATGTTAATAATAAATAAACATAAAAAAAAATGTGGTATGAGTTGAAAGATATTTCCACCAATTGCCAATTATGCAAACAGATCCGAAAGCAGGAAACGTCAGGTTTTTACATCAAAAGCTTTTATTGAAAGACTGATCACTCTTTCATATAGTTATACAAATTGAGAAATCTGCCAGGTAGGTGATTTTTTAGTCACTGCAAGATGTTGTCAATGAGTAATGTGTGAAAGATGTGGATCAAAGTCCCCCACAAAATTCAAACGATTTGATTTTGAACTTTAATGTCTCTTTTTTGATGTTGAAGTATGGACATTTCAGAGAGGAATATATCATTGCGATATCATTACTTCATCAAAATTGTTCATTCAGACAGAAAATGATCTATTAATAGCTGGAGGTTTGTTGATGTGAGACATTTTATCCCAGAGTCAATTCACACATCTACAGATGCCATTTATTTAACAAAGACACGGTATTTGAATACTAGTAATACAGTTCAATATATGACACACTTCCTGTCTCAGTTGAGTGTATTGAAGGCAAATATTGACCCCATCTTGTATGTGACAACCTTTTAATTTTAGCCACCAATTTACCTGATTTCTTAGTTTTTATATAAATGTTATTAATTCATATTACTATATAGGAAAATATACCAAAGTTTATAGAAAAAATGGACAAACATAATTAGCATAAAAAACTTGACTACATGTATTTTGATATATTATCAAACTTGTTTTCACTAATGGAAACTAATGGAATTAACCAATGATTATACTGTGTCTGTACTGTGTCTGTACATACAATTTTGCCATTTATTATATAGAAATGTTTATGATTGAATGAAATAAAGTGAAAGTCAATCGCATCGCGATCTTCTATTTATATTCAAAATGTCTGAGTCACCCACTATTAGTTTGACATCTTCCATTGAAGTTGGTTTAACCATGGAACTATAAACCCCAGGAAGAACAACCACTTCGTTTCCTTTGAACTATGATAGTTGCCGCGATGTTGAATGTTTATTTTGACTGTTTATTTCGTCGCATTAAAAAATAAGCCAATTTACGCAAATGAACATTTATCTCCAACTATCGGTCATTTTCGGAGTCAATCGAGCGACTTCGGAAGAACGCGTGATCGAATTGTTTCGGTTATAGCATAAAAAAACAATGGCGCCAAGACAAAAACACTGATAAATGAGCGACATTCAACGGGAAAAAAAACACATTGCCACTTCTGGCAATCGAAGGGAAACACGGAATAAGTCTGGATATCTCGACAACAAACAGCATACCAAACCCCATGTTTCACAAACTTTCGCAACCTTATTTTTTCGAGGGTTGAAAAAAACAAGAAGTAATCTAAAAACGACATTGAAAATTATGAAAACTCGCCAAAACTCTGACCCGTTGCATGATTTCCGGTACACTGAAGGTCACCCTGCAGACTGACTTGTTTGCACATGCGTGGTGAATGAAATATTTTACTGCACAGATATGAAATTTTTTTTTCCAAGTTTTCCGTTTCCAGCAAAGCGGTTGATACGAGCGTATTGGCAGCAACTAACATGGAGTATGACTAATGTTGTGGAAACAAAAGCGAAAGCACTGTAAGATAAACTAAGACAAAGGTTTTTTTAATCCTCTTAGTTTCGTTGTTCTTCCTGGGGTTTATAGTTCCATGGTTTAACCCAACTTGTTCAAATCACTCATCTTCATCATGTATATATTAAACAATAAAAGTGGTAAAACGTTTTTTTTTTTTTTATATGTACAGAGGTACTATTTGCTTGATCTGATTGGGAGATCTTTTTTTTATGGCTTCACTAATATTTTTTTTTTTTTTTTTTTTTTTTTTTTTTTTTTGAATATTGGCAACATAATGTAACGCTAATTTCAAATACTGAAGTTCGTTTATTTTACAGAAGGGTGCCACGGGCAAAAAAGTCCGCTCGGGTCGAAATTCTTGGCAGAAACGTTCAGGCCGTTGACGATTGAGACGTCAAAGGGTTCTAGTGTCGTGGGGTCAAAACATCCGTGAATCATTGTTGATATTGTAATAGATTACCAGTCGTCGATTTCAATTAAGGTAGCGAGAAGGGAAATTTTTACTTTTTTCTTGATTTTTCAAAAATTGATAAAACGGTTACTTTAGACCTTGATACATCACCCCAGGTTTACAAAAGATCGAAATTGCGAAATAACGTTGCTCAAATTAGTGTTTTAAAACACTAGCAGAAAAGACTACAACTGCCGTTTGGTGGATATTTGCATAGTGTTTATCTTTGGAAGGAATTAAATGATAACATCTTATCTGTATACTCTGTTGTTGACGATTCTGATATAACGGGTGGTAAGCTTCCAGTTGCAAACAATGCGTGTTTTAATTAACGTCCATTGTCAGCATTGTTGTCAGTCGAGACTTCGTCGGAGACTGAAACATGGTCATACAGTACTCATTTCGCCCAACCTTCCGCTTTTACATCGACCGCTTATCGCTTAATTTCCGACCACGCGGTCTTGTCCGACCGGAAACCGACCGCATTTTAATCGCGTTTTTTTTTCGCTCGCTCGCTCATTGAAAACATTGACCGCTCGCCCAAACACTGAAAACTGGCACATGGGTGGTCGAAATGGTGGTTTTGATAGTAAAGTGTGAACATACAACTAGTATTAACTATTATTACATTCTGAACGACACTTCAAATCTAATAGTTGTATTACACTTGTATCGTGAAAGCAACTGAACTGGGACCTCTTGTTACGTGTTTTGGGTGCTTGTTCTAGATGTAATATTTATTTATTTTTTATTTTAATGAGACAGTTACGTAAAAAATCCTAGGTAACTCCTTTTGACAGAGCAGAGAAACGAGGAAATGTTAGTGATTAATTCCAAAAATAACGATATCGAATCCACATCGGTCCACGTCTGGTAAAATGAGCTCGGTCTATACCGTATACGTACCGCAAAAGTGTTCCCACAAAAAATATTTTCGACTAAAACGGCCACATGCCCTGAAAAAATCGAACAGAGCTTGACATGTATGAATAATTTATTGGGCTTAAAAGAAAAACGTGTCAAATTTAGTTATAGCCATAACTATTTGGTGGCCAGTCGATGAACAATTCAAAACTCAGGATTCACACGGAAGTCCTTCAGGGCTGAAAATCATCGACGCTACTCTGGTTTACTTTATTTCACAACTTGCAGAGAAAACTGATTCGCGTGAGCTCTAATGTATCTTAGCCTAGTATTTTCTTTTTGAACTAAGGTCAAATTCCATCAGTTTGTCAAAATATATGTTTTTCAGCGAATAATTTTGAAGCCTGTCACAGCACAAAAAACTATGTGAATCGACGCCGGTGATTGGATTGTACGACGACCCTTCAATTAGCGTCAAATATGCTTTGTTACAACATCATTGACTGGCTGAGAGTCACCTGAGCGGAGCACGAACTGGGTCACAGAACCATATTTGTCCGTATTATCAACAGGACTTTGCAAAATAACCACACCCACATTTTCAATCTTTTTTAGCGCGGAAGTTGCCAACAAATGTAAAAAAAATCGTGAATTTCATGGATTCGAATAAAAAAAGCAAGCGATTGATAAGGATGATTGTTAATATTTTCTCCGATGCTCTTCGAATTTTTATTTTTTTTATTTCAAGGTAGGAAATGGCTAGTTGAAGTTGCATCGTCTTCAATGCGGTTGTTTCACCGCGAATAACTCTAGCTCTGTTTTGGGCATGGTTTAGTTTGCGATGTAAAATAATATATATATTAAAATAATAATACTTGATTAATTATTTGGGGTTTCAGCCCACAAATTACGGACATGATCTCCATGAATTACGGTCAATGTTTGTCTTCTGTCGGCTGATTGTCACGGTGTTGATCGACGCCCTTCCTAAACTCAGTATGGAGAAACCAACGGGGATCGACATTCCAAACAAACAATCGAAATTATCAACGAAAGACGAGATTTTTCTAGATATTTACAAACATACTGTCATGACAAACATATGTAAAATTAACAAATACACAAAGAGGTGTAATATTAGGTTTTATTTTAGGCTTAGAAATATTTTCTTTCACTCAGCCCATGCATGTAACTGCCATTTAGCTTTACGGTCCTTCAGCATCGGGGGAAAACAACAATAATTATACAAAACACATTGCGACAACTCAACAATCAGGAAAGAAACCCCAGACAACCATGTCGTACTTGTGTTGAAATACTTTTTGTATTTTACATCAGAATATTGTTTAAAATAAAATATTCAGTCCAAGCCAAATCGAAGTCAAAAGGTCATGTTGCGTGCATATAATTATATATAGTTAAAACAAAAAAGTATTTGAACTTTTGTCAGGTGTTCAACATCTATAAAAAACAGAAAGACAATTATAAGACAATGTGAACCTCGGAAATTATTCTGTTAGTCCGAATTTTAAATGCGCGCGAGCGAGCAGGTGGGCGGTGATATTTCAGGCTTTGCGCGGTCGAAAATAAAGCGGAAATTGTCTGGTCGAATTCAACAAGCGGTCGCAAAAGCGAGAGAAAAAGGTGATTGGAAAGCGGAAGCGGGCGGGAGGTTGTGCGAAAGGAGTACTGTAACTTTGCACAACTTTCTTTTAAATCGTTTTATTTTCCAAGTCAATATTCTATTTCACTAATACATTTTTTTTCTAACGCAATGGCGAAGAAAAGAAAGAAAGCGTTGACAGACGAGGCAAAGAAAAATCTGCCACTCAGTGTCGCGCTCTGACACAGCAATTTTTTTCAAACATCGGCCATTTTGTTTCACCATGAAAACTGTTTTATTAGATGTCTTATCAGAGACACTTGAAGGATTAGCTTGTTTGTAAACTGTCAGCGTGTACAGTGGGACAGTAATGTTTGTCAGAGGATTATCCTTCGTTGTTCGTTTGCATAACAATGGAAAACCCGAACGTTCCTGAGTACGGACTCAAATGCCAGCAGTTTTCTTCATTTTTCACGCTCGAGCTTGAAATTATTCATTATCTGACACTCTTTATGAGTTCTATGATATCAGTGGTTAATATGTTTGGCCATTTTAAGTGTATATTTATAATAATGCAGCAAATTTACAGTGTTTTATTAACCAAAACTGTTTTTCGCGTTTTTCTCGAGTTGAAGTTTTGATCGAGTACGACTCATTGGGACCGACGCCAAATCAAGTGCGTTCGGACTAGGACATTCAAACTCGCAGTTATCGTTCAAAAGATAATGATGGTGCGAAATATGTCTGGGTTTTTAAAGAAAATGCTTTGTCACAGAATAATAGTCTGTTAAAGGTGCCAAGTATGAAATAATTTAAGGACAAAAAAACAAACCTGCATAGAAATCGGAATAATAGCTCTTTTGATTATCGGAGACGCATTTCAATGGGCTTGATTACGGACAATGCATGACGTAAATTTCACCAGGAAATTCCGCAGTGTGCTCTCGCAATCGCGTACTTAGTCATTTTTACAAGGTTCGCCATTTTTGATGTCACGTGATAATTATGTAAACAATGACTGTCCAGTTTGTGCGAACTTGTACCTCTATACTTAGTCTTTTGATATATATAACCTAAATTACTGTTCTGAACGAGACAACAGACAGAGAATGTTTTATTTAAAAACGTCACAAAACCCTTCTCGCTACCTTAATTCAATTTCAAAATCAGTGACTTTATAATTTAATTGCCATACCTTGGTTCTGTATCATCATCTTCTAGATCTAATGGATATTGTTTTGCCTGTAGAAAACATTCCACATCACCATCTTCAAAGAATAAATCGTCGGGCGGAAGTCTTCTTTTTATGGGCTTGTAACTCCAGTCAAAGATTGGCTTCTTCGATGACTCCATTTTTTAACTTAACTGGCAGCATGCAGGTAATTTAAAAGCTGGCATACCATTTTCAAGGACACGATATAACGCTCAAAATCACCAAATGTGATTTGATGGAACCGTGGACGAGAACCAAGCGAGCTTAGTTTACATCTACAAAAATCGGAGAGTGTAGCTGGTGAGTCCACCGTATCGTGATGGAACCGGTGAAGTCGTGAACAAAAACTAAACAAAATATAGTCCCTATGAATACACCTCGAAATGGTCAATGTTTTTAAATATCGATTACACTAATAAACATTACATTCAATGAGTTTTTTTTTTGAAAAAAATACCCTCCGCAAAACTTTACTTCAAACTTCGGCCATTTTGAACGATGAGAGCCATGGGTAAATAAGTCAACCAATTACAGCGAACCAGCTGAGTGTGGTCAAAGGGCACTTTTCGTTAAAACTCAATAATCCGAACTTTAGTGTCTAATTTTGGCACACATTGCAATCTTAGTGAATCTTTTACTTCTTTAGGTCATACACGTAAATTAAATATGTAGTATAATCTCTTTTAAATATGGACTTTTATGTAGTGACCCAGCTGACCTATGCAAATAATAAATTAGTAGATCATCCAATCAGAGATCATCGCGCCAGAATCGAAATCCTTTGAGCAGTTCCCGTAGTGTACTCGTTGTGAGTGGTACTTAGAAAAAAAAGGCTCTGTGTTTTCTTTCGTTTTGTGCGATTTTTGTTATCGCATCTTTATTAATTCGTCATATATTTAATTTAATAAGCGTGGTTTAGGAACTATCCACTATCCCTACCTTTTCCAACGATCAAGAGAAACTATTTTTAAGAATGAATCGTAGAGTTTTAGGAAGCCTTGGGGCCGGTACCCGGACTATGCAACCACATATGAGTAAGTTATTTTTCAACGAGATTTTTATGTTTTATGTTATTTTTAGTACTATATTCTGTCATTACTATTTCTTTCGGTTCATGTTATTTCGTTATTTAAAAAAAAAAGTTTGTGGCGCATAGTTATACAAGTTCTAAAATCGACATTTTTTAAAAATTCGCGGGAAATGTTAAACTCCGGATGTGTAAACTCAACTCGAGTCATCGGTCGGAAATGGTCCACCTTCTTGTTAAAAAGTGGCAAAACATTGGATTATTTCCGGAAAAAAAATGCTGTAGTACTAGTAATGTTTTTAGCCTCGTTTACCTTATTGCGAGAAATGATGTTTTGTTAAAAGACCACCATTTTGTTTTGGGACATTGAAAATTGGTCCCTGGCTCGAGCGACGAATTTAGTTGACAAATTTACATACATAAAATATATTACAACGATTGTTTTTGAAACAACTAAATTCCCATGCATTTGAGAAAACATTTTCAAATAAATTATCCACAGCAAAAATCATGTATGTTATACTTTTATGTTTTCCAAGTTGACCGATATCAATGTCCTTCAGGTGGCGGGAATTCCTTTAAGTTTCCCCTTTGACAAGGCAGTTTTGAAGGATAGTGGACATGTTAACATTTCGCTGCATTAATTTACAAGAAATCTATCAGTTGAAATTCCAAAATATGTATTTCCTTGCAGTGTAAACACTAAAACGATCAATTTCATTTATTCTGTACTATCGCTTCTATTTCAGTTAGTAACACAGCCACTTCAATGATGCCATCAGACCCATTTCTCACCCCACCACATCATGCAACTCCACGTGAAAGCCAAAGAGATTTGCTTATCAGAGAGTATGGCAAACTCAAATCAAGACTGAACCTGACAAAAGCAGAGTATCAACTACATAGAAATAATATTGGATATCATTCTACAGATGTAAATGAAGAAGACGATCATTCTGATTTAGGTAAGAAATGTATTTTTAATTCCACCTACTATATTTTTGCTGTTTGGAGTTAGGTAAATTGTGTAAAAGTAACTGCACTGTCTAAGGAATCTGTAGCTGCTACTTGATATTGTCCCATTTACAGTAAATTTTAGCTTCTAATTTTAACCATGGAGGTAATACTTCATAGTTTTAATTTTAAAATAACTGAACATCAAAATCTGTAATATGGACTATATTTATACAGAAATTGTAGTCTGACAAGTTTAAGAACATGCTGCTCCAACACTCCTGCTCAAGATTTTTGATAATCATTTAAATAAGAAATCAAAGTTGTTGACAAATTTCTCTGCATATATTAATCAATTTCTATTTTGTGTTCATATATTTTTCGGAAAGAGAGCCAACAACATTTGAACAGAGTTAGCAACTGTTAAAACTTACATTAGTGGCAAACTGATTACATCTAGTGTATAGGTGTTTGTCAAGTTTTCCCAAAAATGAAACTACTGTGGAATACTTTATTTTCGCTGGAATTAATTTTCGCTGAAAAGGCTTTTCGGGCATTTTGTATGGAATTTATTTTCACTGATTATTGATGAGTTTAATGTAAAATATAGGAAAAAAAGTATATTCGCTGAATTTTATTTTCACGAAATCATCCCTTCAGCGAAAATAAATTGCAAGCGAAAATAAAGTATTCTACAGTATGTCAAGACTCCCAAACATTGCCAGAACCTATCACAAACAAAATTAAATTGAATTTTCGGAAGAAAAAAAAAAATCCTTGTCTTCTATGGATTTCTGTTGTGGTTCGTTTTTAAGAATAGCAAACTGTCTAAACACAAGTACTCTCATACAGTGATAGGAAAGATTAATTCTCTAAGACAGACCGGAAACGGAAACTGGACAAAAACAAAAGATTTTTCAAGTTAGGGTGGGGGAAATAACGTTGCTAAGTATTATCGCCAGGGAAAGCTATTGTTTAAGCTAGTCTGTGATTGGTTGCTGGCAATGTTTGGGGGATTTTGACCAGTTTGTGACGTAGGCTTGACTTAGAGAATACATCTCTACTAATTTTATTCTGGCTTTTTATTGCTGCCTGTGGCAGATTTATCAAAATGTGCATTACTTGTAGTAAGGTAAAATTGTTTGCACCCTAACCACCGACAGTCCTTTATATTGCTTGATCAGACTACTGTTCGTGCCTGATTATGCAATTTTTCAAGGACATGTCGTTTTTTACAACAATTTCCAGGATCTATTGTGTGGTTTTCACACCTTGTTGCAATGATGATTCAAGTGTGCTGGACTTCCTTTTAAGGATGATACAATACTTAATCCTTCTTTTGAATTCCCCAAGTCTAGCTATGTTAATGATGTAGATTTGAATTGTGTCTATGCCATTGTAAAACATAATAGAAACAATTGACAAGTTAGCAAACAAATGATGTAGTGTAAAATGTCATTCATCCTGATCCTTGGAAATGTTTTTCCACTGATCTCAGCATCTTTGTTCAAATGAATAAATGCCAACTTATTGTGAACCCCAGAAACATTCTGATTAATCAGTATTTCAAGATACTTAACTCTGAAGGTCAATTTTTAGGGCTTGAAATTCAGCGTCCAACATTTTTGAAGATTTCTCAGATTGATTTAAATTATCCAAAAATTGACTATTTTGAAAAGAATTGAATAGTGATTTCAAGGCAATCTTCATGGTGGGTTTTTGTTGTAATTTTAAAAATTTTGAAGTAAGATGATTCAACAAACACTTGACAATTGTCCCTTTAATAAGAATATTGACACTGAAACATGTGAGAAGTCACCTTGCACAGGTGTTGTACATTCTAAGAAATATTGATTCAGCCATGACCAATAGACAAAAATGGTGTCCAGGAACATGTGCACAACTTACTGTCATAAAACAAATGTCAACACCAGTTTCTGTACTTCTATGTAAAACGTTCTACTTCTACATGCAGAAGTGAATCTCTCTATTGCCCAAATAATTTAGATGCCTCCTGAAGATTGTCCATCAATATTACTATAAACACTTTAGTTACTTAACATTTTAGTGAATTAGACTTGATGTACAAATTAACAGAATCTCATTTTAGCTTAAGTGGCACCAAGATCATACTTTATTTTTAATTAATGAAATTACATCTTAGCTAAAAAAAAATATGTATTTTCAGGTCACAAACGTGACATTTTACTTTCATTTACTAACCTTAAATTGTTTCATCCATTTCAGTAGTTGGAGTATTTGAGACTCCACCAAAAACACCAAAGGAATCCAATGAAAAAAGGAAATGTCAAACATCTGGAGGACAAGATACTCCAACGTCGAGTAAACCCAAGGCAAAGAAACAACGAGTTCAAAGAACAGTCCAACCTGTTTCGATATCAACTCAGATTTGTGGTTTGACCAAAGAACAGTTGATCAATGTTGTGACGAGTTTGTCTGACAATCATCCAGAACTAGAAGAGGTATAGTAAAACTTTATATATAATTTACTAGTGTAGGGTGAATTGGCACAGTTGTATGTTGTATTTTGTATCCCAGGGTATGGTTATGGCAAGTTGCAAAAATTGTTTTAAATGCTTTGTGGATGTTCATTTTCCATGCACATGACACACGTTTGTAACTCATTGCAACAAATTTGTCCTAGTAGTACATCTAATCATGGCTTTTATCAAAACTCAATATTAAAGAATGCTTCACCGACAGCTTACATATTTAGGACACTGGATAAGAATGCTTCACCGACAGCTTACATATTTAGGATACTGGATAAGAATGCTTCACCGACAGCTTACATATTTAGGACACTGGATAAGAATGCTTCACCGACAGCTTACATATTTAGGACACTGGATAAGAATGCTTCACCGACAGCTTACATATTTAGGACACTGGATAAGAATGCTTCACCGACAGCTTACATATTTAGGACACTGGATAAGAATGCTTCACCGACAGCTTACATATTTAGGACACTGGATAAGAATGATTCCCCTTCTGAATATCTTTCCTTAATCTAGCCCAAGCTGTGATGCAATGTCAATTATATCTTATGATTATTTTTCTTTTCCAGGAAATTCGTGTTTTGATTCCATCCCCTGATATATCTGTTATGGAAACTCGTCTAAATACTCTACATCATAATATTTTCAAATCCTTTCCGTACACAAGATTTGGTTCATCCAGAGACGCTTTCTGTTACAGAAGAGTTAAAACACATCTTGTGGCATTCAAGGTAAAGTAATGTTGAACCCAATTTACTCAGTACTACATATGTGAAATCTTGCTTTATATACTTTGTAATGACATTCTACCACTACTACTTCTAGAATATGGTTTCTGTTCTGTTGTATAGATTATTAGTTGCCTGGTATATTCTGTAACCAAATTAAGACCATGCATCGTGTCTCTACTTGACAAAATAAATTTTTATATAGAGAATAATGTGGTAATTGTTTTCATTTCCACAGAAAGACTGCATTGACCAATGTAAAACATTGATGACATCTGAATCATGGCAGGCAGTTATTGAGTATGTTTTAATGGCTTGGAAGCTAGTGAACAACTTACCAAGGTGAGTTTGTGATGATTCTGTTCTTCCTTGGAATCTTCATTGTATATTTTTTAATTT
This sequence comes from Saccoglossus kowalevskii, assembly GCF_978046115.1. NCBI lineage: Eukaryota > Metazoa > Hemichordata > Enteropneusta > Harrimaniidae > Saccoglossus > Saccoglossus kowalevskii. The sequence continues at coordinate 43,355,854 of NC_140645.1, read as the reverse complement.
GCATAACAATAAGTTTATCACCTCCATTCTGTATATTATGATGATTAAGCTTCAGTATATATCCAAAGTATAGAGGAGTGGAGGCTATGCTATAATTCTCTGGGGTGAACCCTGTGATATTGAAACCACTCGTCTCCCACAAGATAATTAAACAAGCAGCCTGTCGGCTGAGATAGCTGTTAGCAATGCACATGGCAATTAAAGAACAGAAGATATCATTAGAAAATGAACAAATCTGAGAGAGGTCCACATGTAGTACCTATATGTATAATATATCAAAGCAATTGGACTTGCGGTTTTCAACAAGAAGTCGAAAATATCACTTTTTACCAAAAATTACAAAAATATTCATCAAAATTAGAGAATTAAAGATATCATTACAAAATGAACAAATCTGAGAGAGGTCCACATGTAGTACCTATATGTATAATATATCAAAGCAATTGGACTTGCGGTTTTCAACAAGAAGTCGAAAATATCACTTTTTACCAAAAATTACAAAAATATTCATCAAAATTAGAGAATTAAAGATATCATTACAAAATGAACAAATCTGAGAGAGGTCCACATGTAGTACCTATATATGTAATATCAAAGCAATTGCACTTGTGGTTTTCAACAAGAAGTCGAAAATATCACTTTTTACTAAAAATGACAAAAATATTCACCAAAATTAGAGAATTGAAGATATCATCATGAAATGAACAAATCTGAGAGAGGTCTACCCAAGGTACATATACACCAAGTATCAAAGCATTCAGGCTTGTAGTTTTCAAGAAGTCAAAAAAGTAAAACATTGACACGGACGACGACGACGGACAATCACTCATATGATAAGCTCCGCTCGACAAAGTCGACAGCGGAGCTAAAAAAAGTAAAAAGTAAAATTATTTTATCGTGTCAAATTTCAAATATAAAAACATTGCAATTGTATTTACTGTAATGTCCAATGCATGACTGTAATTTGTTTTTTTCACAGTTGGGACAATCCAGCTCACAATGCTTCAAAACTACAATGTTTCAAGTCTCTAGCAACACAGTGTAAGCAAGCACTCAAGAAGAGTTGTTTTGAAAAGGAACTGTACAATGAATTAAAACAAAGGTTGGTATTTTTTATTTATCAATGTTGTGCTGCCGTGTATGACGCACACGCCATCCTTTATGACTTAACTATTCAGACCTCAACATTATTTTTTATTTATCAATGTTGTGCTGCCGTGTATGACGCACACGCCATCCTTTATGACTTAACTATTCAGACCTCAACATTATTTTTTATTTATCAATGTTGTGCTGCCGTGTATGACGCTCACGCCATCCTTTATGACTTAACTATTCAGACCTCAACATTATTTTTTATTTATCAATGTTGTGCTGCCGTGTATGACGCTCACGCCATCCTTTATGACTTAACTATTCAGACCTCAACATTATTTTTTATTTATCAATGTTGTGCTGCCGTGTATGACGCTCACGCCATCCTTTATGACTTAACTATTCAGACCTCAACATTAGTGAATAACACATAGATTAGTGTTAGCCCTCAACGGATAGTTAAAGCGCGGTGGTTGTCATGCAACCTGTGTTTGAATTTCATGTAAATAAACAATGTATTTTACACACGTATACGTCGCTATGAGTCCTATATCGAACAGGACGCTGCACAACGACTACCGTTAAAATCCTATTATAAACCGCATACCTAATAGTAACCGGACCCCTGATTTCAGCTTCAGTGTTAAAGAGTTCTCAGCAAAAATTGAAAACATGAAAAGTACCCCCAATTCAACAAGACCGTGACCGACTTTGTTTCAATGAGCTGGTACATTGTTCCTAATCCTATTCATTTGTTTTGACAACGTGCCTAAAAGATATTCATACCTCTTTATTGTTCAGTAGTGTGAGGATGTCAAACACGCAGTGAAACTGCTTTTGTCTTGTGACAACTTTTGTCAATACTCCTTGTGAATACGTCCGTGTGTCGCAAGTTTTCGTCAATGAGCTGTTCTCATCGAAAAACTGTTAAATTCTTTTTTAATGCTCAGTTTATCTTTCAAAAACAACTAATTTCTTGATTTTAAAAAAGTCGTGTCGTTTTCCCATGGAAATCAAAGCCAAAAGATTGCACTACATTATCGGTAAATCGCTTCCGGGTTTCGTTCACCATGAAGTCTGTGACCTGCCATTAACATATTTAAATGAACTAAATTAATTTGAACTTTTTAGTGCCGTACCATGATCATTTTCTACTAAGCAATGCATTAATGTTTGTTTTTATTTGAAACTCCTGTCAGAATATACTTTCCGTTACGAAGAAGAAAAATGCATATTACATTAAATATACAGAGTATTTTTTTTTTCATGTGAACAGTTTTTTTGTGACGTGAGGCTTATCACTCTTTCCTGACATCTAAATTGGAGTTACACTTATATTCAAAAGATTGTACGGTGTATTGTTTGTTTTGTGCGGGTGATGTGGGGAAAAAATGACCACACCCATTTAGTGATTGCAATATGTCCCTAATATAAACCGCACCCTGAACTTGAGCTGTTGATCCCGATTTTTTATTTGATACATTGCAATATAAACTGTGGTTTATAATAGGACTGCCTTTTAAAATGGATTGTGTGTATAACAGTGTCAGCAAATGATGTATTAACATGGACATGGATAAACTAAACTACTACTGCCATGTTTTGTGCATTAAAGTAGCAGCATTGATAGCTAATAGTCTTGGTGTAAATCAGATTTAAACTGGTTGGACTAAACAAACCTCAAAGAGAGACTGAACTTGTACGGGACTGAATATTCTCTTTTTGTGATATACTATTAAATTCTGAAGACGTATTCCTGCATACATTGAAGTGTAGTTTGTAACTGCTATTTTGTTTGTTTACATTACAGATTGGAAGAAGCAGCAGAATTAGATGATTCTATGGATTCTTGTGTGGAAGAAATCAATAAAATTCTGAGAAAGCTATAATGCTAAACAAGTCTTAGAGAGATTCAATCCTGTCTTACAACTGAAATGACCAAGTGGGTTCCATAAATGTATTAGAATAGTACATTGTTGATGGAACTATGCCCCTTTTGTTCATCATACTAGAATATGTTGATGTTCATGTAGAGGTGCTCCAGTGGCTTTCTATTCACATCACCTCTAGCTACAACTAATCTATACAAAAATTGTGTTAGCAACCAATCAGAATAGTTTTTCAGTGAGGCACACTGCTTGATAATCTCACTAAAAAACTCAATTAGAAAGAAGTAGACAATATACACAGTTTATCAAAAGCAAATGGACCATCTACCTATATCTGATTTTAATTGAATTAATCATGGTGCCATTGCGCTCTTGGAATATTGGGACATTCCATTTGAGAAGACGGTTTTTACAATGGATTTATCATTTACATTTAAATTTTTTCTGTAAATAGCTTTTTCTTAATGCATAATTTTATGTAATTTTTAAGCATAATTAACAACTCTCACACTGCCATGTTTATTTAAGCTCGCTTTGTCAACTTCATTGGATTTAAAAGGCAAAAAATAAAACGGACAGCTATACATTACATGCCATACATGTATTATGTATTGTGGATTTCATTGAAAATAAGACAGGCAAGAGATCATGCTTTTTACTGTTGTCTGAGATTGCACTAGTGTTTTATAGTCTCAGAATGAGAATCCTGTCAAATTTTCACAGGCACATATTTTAATATTGCTGCAATTAATAAACCTAATATAAAGTGTAAATTAATTCCTCTTTTTGAGTTTATTTTTAATTGCCGAAATTTAGTACTTAATCATTTGTAAATGCAAGGTACTACCTGTTTCTAATACCTGTGGCAACATACTTAAACTTGTTGTAACTAATTTTAAATACTGTATTAATTCAGTGTTATTTTTTAATAAAAAAGTTGTAAAATACATCATTGTTGTGTGTGCTTTGGTAAAATCATGCAAATGTGGCAAGGTTAAACTTGAAAATATTTGTTACCAAATGTACTGTAAAACCTGTTAAAAAGCGACATGCAATTTTAGCGAATTGTGGTAAAATGACATAATGAAATGTCATTGTTGATTCCTTGTTTTTACAATACTTGTCTGTCGCGTGCCAAAACAAATGCGCAGTTATCACCGACATGAAAACAAAGAAAAACTGTCAAGTGTAATTAGGAAGCGCCCAGATTTTTATGTTCCGGATTACTGTATACTAATCCCCAAGCCTTGGCCATTTTGAAGTTATAATAGTCATTGGCAACATCTTGAATTAGCGAATCAGTTCTCGCGAAAAAGACGTGTTTTACAGTATGAACTGGTTTAATTTTGTAAAATAAATTCTCGAGTCGATGGAAATCCCAAAATTTTGTAGCAGTGAAAACCTTGCTGAGCTCCTAAAGTAACGAGACTTTTTTCACCACAAATTCCATAAAATCCAGTATTCCCTGGGTTTCAACTTTTCATTGAATAGTTATTTGACCTTTTGATTGCCAAGGCATTTACTTTATTTGTCATTTGTTTTCATACCATTTTGTCCACATAATATTGCAAATGTTGCTTCAAAATTTTGAGGTTTAGTATAGAAATATTCTGTTTGCAAAAAGTAAGAGGTCAGCTCCTGTCTACATGTGAATGCATCTTTTCTCTGACAGCTACCATAATTGACAATACAGCAGTATTGCAAGAAATGTTTCTCAAAGCAACATTTATATTGTTCAGCAAACTATCTGCTGGCTAGGTGTTAGAAACGTGCTTGCTTTGAACTTTGTTTCTAGAGATAATTTTACAAGGATTCTTCATTTGATTAGATGCATTTTGTGCGCCTCTTATTCAACCTCTTTCGTCAAAGTTCAGGCTTTTTCTTAGGTTTTGAAAAATTGCAAGTGATTTACAAATAGCTCTGAATACATTAATAAATGGTTACCAAGCGGAGGTCACAATGTCACAATTCAGTTTTAGTGACCTGAAGAGGAAAACTGAACTTAATTAATTCTTTCTGATTTGAAAGCCACTGTAAGCAAGCAACAAGAAAGACTCTAAAATTGTTGAAGCACAATCCCAAGTGAGTTGTGAGAGATGTAACACTTAAGACCATCCCATCATTTGCCCATGTATAAAAAAAAATTACTAGAGGTGTCAATCCTATATACTAACATATCACACACAAAACTGTCTACTTTGAAAGGATCTATTGTTATGAATAGTTTAGTCTAACAATGATTTAAATCAATCTGTGATTGAGTCATTTTGAAGATTAAACTGGCTGTTTAAAACATGCAACTTTTAGGTGATAAACCATCAAACCCAGTCCAACTAGCATGCTAATGGCAAAATCATATTCTACATGTACATATATTCATGACTGTATAGAAAAGAAAACTCAGACATGTATTCAGACATTGAAAAGAGCATTTTTGTGAAACACTATGGCCATGTCTTTCTTACTGTCATCTTTCTCTTTATATATAACCGGAGCCATGGTTCAACAATGGTGGTAAAAATATTTTTTTAAGATTGAGCCCCAATATTCTGTGGTTGGATTAATAGTTAAACAAGCAGCCTCTCGGCTGAGATAGCTCCGCTGTTAGCAATGCACATTTCAATTAAAGAACAGAAGAGATCATTAGAAAATGAACAATATGCATAGTATCAATGCAATGGGACTTGCTGTTTTCAACAAAAATTCAAAAATATAATTTTTCACCATAAATGATGGTTTTTAACAAGAAGAAAATATCACTTTTTACCAAAAATGACAAAAATATTCATCAAAATTAGAGAATTGAAGATATCATGAAATGAACAAATTTGAGAGTGGTCCACATGTAGTATCCATATATGTAATATCAAAGCAATTGGACTTGTCGTTTTTAACAAGAAGTCGAAAATATCACTTTTTACCAAAAATTACAAAAATATTCACCAAAATTAGAGAATTAACGATATCATTACAAAATGAACCTATCTGAGTGAGGTCCACATGTAATTCCTATATATGTAATATCAAAGCAATTGGACTTGCGGTTTTTAACAAGAAGTTGAAAATACCAAAAATGACAAAAATATTCACCAAAATTAGAAAATCAAAGAAAGCTTAGAAAGAACTCCCGTGTGCTGAGAGTATTGGAGACACATTCAAAATTAATTCAAAATTACTTGAACTTGAGATATTGATGGAAATGCAGAAAACTAATTATGCAAATAAGGTAACTAATATGAACACATTTAAGTGTAAAACTAATAAGGTCTGCACAATGTAAAAGTAACAAGATCTGCGTAATGTAATATCTATGTACCAAGTTTCATTGAAATGTGATTAGAACCAAAAAAATATTAATTATTATGCTAATTAGTGAATTAATATGAACAGATTTTAACCCAAAATTAATCAGGCTGCCTATTGTCCTAGAGCATTTATGTACCAAATTTTATCCAAATGTGATGATCAGTACTTGAGATACAAGTATTAATTAATTAATTATGTTAATTAGGTGGTTAAGAAGCATAAATATTTACCAAAAACTATTATGGTGTATAGTCCTAGATTCATTGAAATGTGGTGATGAGTACTCTTTAAAAGTGTCATTATAATCCAATGAGTAATTCTTTAGATATCAGTGCAACAGCCATGGAACAGCAAAAAATTAACTAATTATGAAATTAGGTAATTAATATGCACAATTATTTACCCCAAAATTAATCAGGTCTCTGCATAGTCCTAGAAGATCTATGTTGCAAGTCTCATTGAAATGTGATGATTAGTACTTGAGATATAAGGTGAAAAGCTGAAAATTAACTAATTATGCTAATAAGGTAATTAATATGCACAAATATTTACTTCAAAACTAATTAGGTCTCTGCACAGTCCTCAAGTAACTATGTACCAGGTTTCATTGAAATGTGATCATTATTGCTTGAAATATCAAAAGCTGAAAATTAATTAATTATGCAAATTAGATAATTAATATGTACTGAAATTACCCTAAAAACTGTCAGGTCTGTGAAGTGTCATATGTCATCTATGTACCAAGTTTTATTGAAATGTTATGATTAGTACTTGAGATATCAGTGGAAAAGCCGAAAATTGATTAATCATTATGTAAATTAGGTAATTAATATAAATCGATTTTTACCCAAAACTAATCAAATCTGCACATTAGTTCAGAGCATCCATGTGCCAAGTTTCATCAAAATCCAATGAGTAGTTCTTTAAATATAAGTGGAACAGTCATGGAACAGCTGAAAATCGGTTAATTATCATGCAAATTAGGTTATTAATATTCATGAATTTTTTCCCAAAACTAATCAAATATGCGTATTAGTTCAGAGCATCCATGTGCCAAGTTTCATCAAAATCCAATGAGTGGTTCTTCAGATATCAGTGCAACAGACATGGAACAGCTAAAAAATCAGCTAATTATTATGCAAATTAGGTAATTAATATTCATGGATTATCACCAAAACCTAATCAATTCTGCGCATTATTACAGAGCATCTATGTACCAAGTTTCATAAAAATTTGATTAGTGGTTCTTGAGATAACGGTGGAGCAAAAAAAGTGACATACATACATACAGGGTAGCTGCAAAGACTCCCTTTTGTACTTCGCACACGGGAGTCAATTAAAGATATCATCATGAAATGAACAAATCTGAGAGAGATCCACATGTAGTGCCTATATATGTAATATCAAAGCAATTGGACTTGCCGTTTTTAACAAGAAGTTGAAAATATCACTTTTTACCAAAAATGACAAAAATATTCACCAAAATTAGAGAATTGAAGATATGATCATGAAATGAACAAATCTGAGAGAGGTCTACCCAAGGTACATATTCACCAAGTATCAAAGCATTCAGGCTTGTAGTTTTCAAGAAGAAGTCGAAAAAATAAAACATTGACACGGACGACGACGGACAATCACTCATAGAAGCTCCGCTCGACAAAGTCGACAGCGGAGCTAAAAATGGATATTACATGGTATATTGCTCGCCAAGTGGGTATTACATGGGTATATCACATGGATGACGTAACTGAAACCACTGCACAACGATACTGCGCATAACAAATTGTCGTTCGCTGCACTGGTGCTGCTCTGGCCGCTGTTTTTTTCGGGGTTGCTTTCAGGGTTTTGAAGGAACTTTAGCCATCCGAAATAGACAGTGAACGTGCCAGAGTGGATATTAAGTAAGATACTCTGTTTTGATGTATAGGGTATTTTTTATATGGAGCAAAAATGTACGACAAAGCCGCCACTGAAACGTCGCAGCCGGGGTCGCTGCAGCGTGTTCTACGCTGTAAGCATTTCTACGCGTTCCACGCCGATGCTAACAGAAATCGCTCTAAACAAAGCTGTGTGGCTTGTGAATAGGTGTGTTACGTTTGTGAGAAGGTAATTTCAGTCATTTCCACGGCACTCCAACATTTTTATCTGTAGAGTGATCAAATAACTTGCGTTTGAGAATTTCTCAATTCATTTAAAAAATGTTATTCTCGATAATTTGAGTGATTCACACACTGCTGAAACACGGTTCAACTAAAAAGAGTATCCATGGTTGGAAATAAAATTTATTGAGTGTATTTCGTTGTTTTTTTCAGCAAACAATGTATGTATGTTATTGAGTAATGTGAAACTTGTTATAATAGAAAAAATAAAATATTACATACTTCAAATATAAGTGTTGCTATTTTGTGGGAGAGCGGGTGTGAGTGATGTATGATATCTGTGATTGTCATGGTGGATGTCTGTTCGATGTGATAAAATAAATAACACATGGTTATTCGGGCAATATCACGATTTGTTGTCTGCCCTCGGGCTGTTGGTCATGACCATAATATTGATGACGCCCTCGCCTTCGGCTCTGGCATCATCAATTTATGGTCATGACCATCATCCCTTGAGCAGGCAACAAAACGTGATATTACCCTCACAAGCATGTGTTATTATTTAAATATTTTCGGAAAGCTTATTGTATGAATTTTAAAGTTTTGTTAGTATTTTATTTTTATGGACACTGTAGTTTGAAATATGCACAAAAATGTGCTTTTTTTGGTCAAAAGTGATTTAAAAAAAATTAGCTTCTAAACCATGCTTCTGTTTCCTGTCAAAATTGGTTTATGGGTACATCTGTTTACTATGAAGAAAGTGCTGTCTTGAAAACTGTCTACCAGTTCTCAATTTTGTAGGGCAGCAGCTCAAATTTCACTACTTCAAGTTTATGCATAAATTAACACCCAGGCTAGTTGTCTGTAGGATTGCTGTAACACTATTCAACTAAAAACAATGCCCCGACGGCGTTTTGAAGATAAACACATTTTAAATCATTTGTGAACATTTCAAAACAAAATGTCAAAGCGTCTAGGAGCTATTTTTTTTTTAAAGTTCTGGAATGTGCACTAAAAAGAAGCTGAGATAATTGCTAATTTGCATAACAATTCTCTCAGTAAGAAGTTTGCTAATGCTCATAATTGAAATGGCTGTTACAGTTTCAAATTTAAATGTATTATCGTTTTGTAAAAAATTAAATACAGTCCATAATATGGATTGTATATGGACTCCCGATCCCATGTTTTTTTTTTTATTATTTATGTACAGCCTTGCTAAATCTTGCTAAGCATTCAAAAGAAATAATGTTTGCACCTGTTATCTATATTTTAAAATCGTTTTTTGAGTAGGTTCCACTATTCACAATTCTATAAAATTTCAACAGTCTATAGCCAAGACTTTTTGGATAATAAAAAGCAAAAAAACAAAATTTCATTCCCAAGTGCTCACGAACCAGCATCTCTACCTTAACCATACATTTGTTTGACAAGTCAAATGTCAAATTTAAAATTACTAACTTATTGGTCAAAGTAAATACATCGCTCAACACTGCACAAGTGCCTTGGGATGGAGTATGTGACCTAACTGACTCTTGTTACACAGGCCCATGCAGCTTAGTCCTTGTTTGGATGGTGTTGGGCTTGTATCAACTGTTCCTTGGATATACTACAAGTCCAATTTCAATCAAACTTTGTCTGATAAATAACCGCAATGAATGGAGCCTAAATTTTAATTAACTAAAAAAGAGGTTTAGAGGATCACATAAATTTATGTCCAAGCTCAGTCTGTAATCAGAAATTCACTTATTCAAAAAACAAGAAATCTAAAACATGAAACAACTTTATTGAAACAATATAAATTCAAAAACTTGAACTCACCAAGGCACAACAAGTTTAAATCTTAAATTACTGATATTAACATTTTAAAAATATACACTGAAACATTCAATCAAATTTAAAACTTTGTCATGAGAATGACTTTGAATTGGTAATAAGTTAATTAAAATACAGATTGAATTATTATTTTTAATTTAATCCAACACAGAAATTGAATTTATTTGATGTCGCACAACAAAGCAACACCTCTGAGACACCAATGATCAGGACTTTGTTGAGTTTTTAACCAGAGTGGTGTAATATAGGTTAAATCAGTACGTCCTGGTTTCTTATAAACTGGACATTGATAAAGACGAGGATCTTTAGGAGCAGTAGAGTTAATAGCAAACACATGTACTACTGTTAACATGGTGAATAATACTTTGGGTGTGGATTCTATCAGTTTACATCCACGCCTATCCCATGCTGCACCATCTAAGTATAAACCATAAACATATACACCCTCCTGCAAGATACAAAGTAACGACGCTATTAGCACCAGTGATTGACAACTTAAAGGCATATGCAGGCTTGATAAAATACCCTAAACAAGATAGATAATTTTACACTGTAAAAGAACCATTAACACAACCATCTAAATCATTGGACATACAAAGCATAACTAAATCATATCAGTATATATAATCACACTTCAGCAGACACAATCGATTACCACTACTGTTGCGGTAATCATAAGTGTCTACTAATGTCAAACTGGGAGGAAATATCATATTATATATTTATTGCATGTTTTTACAGTCAGAACAGATTGGACTGATGGTCTGTTGGATGTGTAACTATAACTGCCATCACACTGAATTAAAATATATCCCCATATGTGACATATACACTTAAATATTCCTATCACATGCAAATGACCTTCCTCCTACACTGTGTGGCAATTATGGTTATTTGCCAGATATTTAAAAAAAATCCAACTGAGTGACTGAATGATAATTCTGAAAAAACATACACTTGCTAAAAATGAATCATGCTTATCATATTGCATTATGATAGTCATATTAAGCGATATAGAAACCCAAAAGTCTGAATCAACATTTTGATATAGCCAAGATATGTCCAATGAAAATAAGTTTCTTAGTATTTTACGTAAAACTACTTCATATGGATTTTTGATCTGTTTTGTAGTGAGACGAGCACATTATGTGTGTGATAAGTGACACATAAAATTATATCATATTTGTTTGAGTTGAAATTGAAAACAAACAACATGAAGACAGTGACACTTGAATATATTGACAACCATGTGGAATATAACTTAGTACACTGTTTGATTTATTGTCAAATTAAGCATAACAGAGCTATACAATTGTACGAGTGCAGCATTTGGGTCTCAATGATACACAGACTTTATTATTTACTGCATATCAGCAAAACAAAATGTCATACCTGTGGTGGTGAAGAGATATCTTCTTTGTATGATCTAATAACTTCATTGTGTAATGTGACAGAATCCAATGCCCAGCCTTTGTGTGCTCTTGTCACTTCCTGACGCATGGCAGTTAGGAAACCTTTGGAGAAAACGTTGATGATGAAGAAAATTGTATATAGTTAAAGCAGTACTTTGTTTACTTGAAGATTACACCACACAATACTTTAGCAACTAATATTCATTTGTATGATGTTGAGAATAATCACCAGTGCATAAATAGGTTCAACAAGGAAGGACAAAGAAAATGGCTTTGATGACAAAATGTATTAGATGTGGTTGGTATTGTAATAGTTTGCACACAAAGGCATCTGGTACTGTCACTTGTCAAAAATATTTAAAAACAAAATATGCATACCTTGAGGATTGAAGAATCCAGTCATCCAGAAAGCATTAGGCCTTGTTTCAAATATCCAACTTGAAAACTGTGTATTACGTTCTATTAATTCTGTAAACCAGAATCCTAGAGTAGAAGACTGCCAAGATATCTTTCTCCATAACGCTGGAATTCTGGCATCATACATATTATCTAAAGCATCCCGCAGATTCTAAAAAAACAACACAAACTATTGGCAGGCTGTCTGGTTACATCACGTGATCGCAACCTGTTTATGTGACCAGACACCCCAATTCCAACTGTTGATGTAACCAGACACCCCAATGCCATCTGTTGATGTAACCAGACACCCAAATGCCACCTGTTGATGTAACCAGACAGGTGAATGCCACCTGTTTATGTAACCAGACACGTGAAAGCCACCTGTTTATGTAACCAGACATCTCAATGCCACCTGTAGATGTAACAAGCCACCTCAATGCCAATGTGAATGCCACCTGTTTATGTAACAAGACATCCCAATGCCACCTGTTGATGTAACCAGACACCCAAATGCCACATGTTAATGTAACCAGACAGGTGAATGCCACCTGTTTATGTAACCAGACACGTGAAAGCCACCTGTTTATGTAACCAGACACCCCAATGCCACCTGTTGATGTAACAAGCCACCTCAATGCCAATGTGAATGCCACCTGTTTATGTAACAAGACATCTCAATGCCACCTGTTGATGTAACCAGACATCTCAATGCCACCTGTTGATATAACCAGACATCTCAATGCCAATGTGAATGCCACCTGTTTATGTAACCAGACATCTCAATGCCACATGTTGATGTAACCAGACACCCCAATGCCACCTGTTGATGTAACCAGACAGATGAATGCCACCTGTTGATGTAACAAGCCACCTCAATGCCACCTATTAATGTAACCAGACATCTCAATGCCACCTGTTGATGTATCCAGACATCTCAATGCCACCTGTTTATGTAACCAGACACCCCAATGCCACCTGTTTATGTAACCAGACATCTCAATGCCACCTGTTGATATAACCAGACATATCAATGCCAATGTGAATGCCACCTGTTTATGTAACCAGACATCTCAATGCCACCTGTTGATATAACCAGACATCTCAATGCCAATGTGAATGCCACCTGTTTATGTAACAAGACATCCCAATGCCACCTGTTTATGTAACCAGACATCTCAATGCCACCTGTTGATATAACCAGACATCTCAATGCCAATGTGAATGCCACCTGTTTATGTAACCAGACATCTCAATGCCACATGATGATGTAACCAGACACCCCAATGCCACCTGTTGATGTAACCAGACAGATGAATGCCACCTGTTGATGTAACAAGCCACCTCAATGCCACCTATTAATGTAACCAGACAGGTGAATGCCACCTGTTTATGTAACCAGACATCTCAATGCCACCTGTTGATATAACCAGACATCTCAATGCCACCTGTTTATGTAACCAGACACCCCAATGCCACCTGTTTATGTAACCAGACATCTCAATGCCACCTGTTGATATAACCAGACATATCAATGCCAATGTGAATGCCACCTGTTTATGTAACCAGACATCTCAATGCCACCTGTTGATATAACCAGACATCTCAATGCCACCTGTTGATATAACCAGACATCTCAATGCCAATGTGAATGCCACCTGTTTATGTAACAAGACATCCCAATGCCACCTGTTTATGTAACCAGACATCTCAATGCCACCTGTTGATATAACCAGACATCTCAATGCCAATGTGAATGCCACCTGTTTATGTAACCAGACATCTCAATGCCACATGTTGATGTAACCAGACACCCCAATGCCACCTGTTGATGTAACCAGACAGATGAATGCCACCTGTTGATGTAACAAGCCACCTCAATGCCACCTATTAATCTAACAGACAGGTGAATGCCACCTGTTTATGTAACCAGACATCTCAATGCCACCTGTTGATGTAACCAGACATCTCAATGCCACCTGTTTATGTAACCAGACACCCCAATGCCACCTGTTGATGTAACCAGACATCTCAATGCCACCTATTGATGTAACCAGAGAGGTGAATGCCACCTGTTGATGTAACCAGACATCTCAATGCCACATGTTTATGTAACCAGACACCCCAATGCCACCTGTTGATGTAACAAAACACCCTAATGCCACCTGTTGATGTAACCAGACAGGTGAATGCCACCTGTTGATGTAACAAGCCACCTCAATGCCAATGTGAATGCCACCTGTTTATGTAACAAGACATTCCAATGCCACCTGTTGATGTAACCAGACAGATGAATGCCACCTGTTGATGTAACCAGACAGATGAATGCCACCTATTAATGTAACCAGACAGGTGAATGCCACCTGTTTATGTAACCAGACATCTCAATGCCACCTGTTGATGTAACCAGACATCTCAATGCCACCTGTTTATGCAACCAGACACCCCAATGCCACCTGTTGATGTAACCAGACATCTCAATGCCACCTGTTTATACAACCAGACACCCCAATGCCACCTGTTTATGTAACCATACATCTCAATGCCACCTGTTGATATAACCAGACATCTCAATGCCAATGTGAATGCCACCTGTTTATGTAACCAGACATCCCAATGCCACCTGTTTATGTAACCAGACATCTCAATGCCACCTGTTGATATAACCAGACATCTCAATGCCACCTGTTGATATAACCAGACATCTCAATGCCAATGTGAATGCCACCTGTTTATGTAACAAGACATCCCAATGCCACCTGTTTATGTAACCAAACATCTCAATGCCACCTGTTGATATAACCAGACATCTCAATGCCAATGTGAATGCCACCTGTTTATGTAACCAGACATCTCAATGCCACATGTTGATGTAACCAGACACCCCAACGCCACCTGTTTATGTAACCAGACACATGAATGCCACCTGTTGATGTAACAAGCCACCTCAATGCCACCTATTAATGTAACCAGACAGGTGAATGCCACCTGTTTATGTAACCAGACATCTCAATGCCACCTGTTGATGTAACCAGACATCTCAATGCCACCTGTTTATGTAACCAGACACCCCAATGCCACCTGTTGATGTAACCAGACATCTCAATGCCACCTGTTTATGTAACCAGACATCTCAATGCCACCTGTTGATGTAACCAGACATCTCAATGCCACCTGTTGATGTAACAAGACACCCTAATGCCACCTATTGATGTAACCAGACAGGTGAATGCCACCTGTTTATGTAACCAGACATCTCAATGCCACCTGTTGATATAACCAGACATCTCAATGCCACCTGTTGATGTAACCAGACATCTCAATGCCACCTGTTGATGTAACCAGACATTTCAATGCCAATGTGACTGCCACCTGTTGATGTAACCAGACATCTCAATGCCACCTGTTTATGTAACCAGACATCTCAATGCCACCTGTTATTGAACTTACCTCACTCATGATAATGGTTCCTTCAATTGCTAATTTCAGATCTGACAGAGTCTGCCGAACAAGTGAAATTACACGCTGCATCCGATCAAGCTCCTGGCGGAGAAAAATATTCATTGAACTCAGGGCTCCCATCTTTTGCAAACGGCCTTTTACCTAAATACAATTAAAAAGTTAAAATCAGTGTTGGAAAGTCATTTGACAGTCATTTATGAGATCAACACATCATTTGATGATGATAGTGTATTACTTGAAAAACCTGCAAAGTATGTCACTTTGTTTTGAATGTGCCAATTCGGACCATATTTTTTTTATATTGGCTTCAAATCATAATTATTTAAGAGGGTCAAATTAAAAAGGTTATGTAATACAGAAACCACAACACCAAGAAGTTTCTTACATAGACTTACCAGGATCCATAGATCCTCAGCGACTTTAAAGCCTGAAACTTAAGTTAAACCACACACACACGCATACTAAATAATGGGCTATGCATTTGATATTTAGCACATCTAATTTAGTGTGACATAACAAGTGTAGTTAAATACAGAAGCAATGCTGCTATATATATTTTGCTCAATGTAATTGTCCCAAACTAAACAAGATATCATGTAAACATACCTCATGGGGCAGATAATCTGGTGGTAGTTTAGCCAACATATCATCTGCTTGTCTGTATACAATAGTTTCCCTAGTTTCACCCCCTCCACCACCACTTTCCTTGGGTTGAATATTGACAATAGTATCCATAATCTCTTTTGCTGTATTACTTTGATAACTGTGAAGGAATTAGTAACATTAATCAAATAAAAGAGGATATGGCTTGGCATAGAAGCTGGTGGTATCATTCATATCTACAATTATATCTATCCGATACTCATTGAAGAACACACAACAGTAAGATGAATTATTATTAAGGTTTCTCGACCAGAAGTGATTTACTTTGTACATTAACGGCTGACAGAATTGACATTACCTTTGTGAAAAATCAGAATGCAAGTACCCAATGCTTGCCTATTATTGAGTAAAAAGTTATGCCTGAATGTGACTCAAGTGAGTCCAAAAGATCTACTTTGGGCCACTAGAATGAGCATAATTACAACTGAGATAAACTTATCATATCTTATGTCAGACACACAGACATGGCTCAAAATACCACAGATAGAGATGAAGATAAAGGATGAACACTTTAATTGAAGATACTTACGTAATATCAGCATTAGTGTGAAGTCCAAATACTTCAGGCGTATCAACCAAAGGCAGACATGCAATAAATTCCATATACTCCCCGACTGTTTTACACTGTGGTATTTTATAACCAGTATAGAAACAGAAACTGTCATGGAACATGTGATCACAAAACCAAACCTTTAATAGAAGAAAATACAACAATATTCAATCACATTTCGCTAAGTTATTTGACTATTTTACTATATTTTACAATATTGTAATATTGTAACATTAGAATCACATAGCTGAGTATAATCAAGCTGCAGTATCACTGGAACCATGTATATCTGTAGTGTATGTGAATTAAGTTATCACATTTAAATTTTACTGAGTTTATGACATCAAATAGAAGAGGAAATTAAAAAAAAAAACTTGTATAGACAAACCTTAGCAAAGGTATTGAGTAATCTTTTGTCATAATCATCAGTAACTCTTCCACCATATTGTACTTCACCTAGCATATAACGTACGGTATTCCAGGATACACCCTTCAAAGTTTGTGTGAAAAGATACAATATGTGACATATGAAGTACAGCTTCCAGCACTAGTCTATCTTGGTGAGATTATACAAATTGTGAAAATATGTGAAAAGAATATATCACACAAGAAAACTCCCTTTATTAAGGTAGAAGCTTACGGATAGTCATAATTTTTGACAAAATTAGTCATGAATCGCATGACAATGTTCATTAGTTTATTATGTACAATCATGAAGCTAATGTACCATGGTACAATTAAATAACATTATTTTGTGTGTTACAGTTAAGCTTTTTGAGAAATATGTCCTAATATTTCTTGAAAATTGCTGTTTTAGAACATTTCCATAGAACACGATGTTAAAAGACAAAAAGTACTCCATCATTAACAATATATGATTTTTTTCAGCCTATGTCACCATGCTAGATTTTGAGATATTGAGATAATGCATATCTCTTCCATAGGAACCTGTGGTAAAAGTGTTATAAGTGTCAAAGTGGTGACTTTCCACTAAAATACAATCATCATTTTCTCGAGGAAAAAAAAAGGCTGGTGACCCCCAACTTTTTTTAGGTCAATATCTCTGTATTGCTTTGGAGTACAGTTTATTGCAAAATGAATAAATTCTGGGTTTTTTGATTTATGAGTAGGCTTTAATGTGTCCATGTATAAGCACATGTACTACAGTCAAACCTTGATTATCCAAACACAGTGGTTTGATTTATGAGTAGGCTTTAATGTGTCCATGTATAAGCACATGTACTACAGTCAAACCTTGATTATCCAAACACAGTGGTTTGATTTATGAGTAGGCTTTAATGTGTCCATGTATAAGCACATGTACTACAGTCAAACCTTGATTATCCAAACACAGTGGTTTGATTTATGAGTAGACTTTAATGTGTCCATGTATAAGCACATGTACTACAGTCAAACCTTGATTATCCAATCACAGTGGTTTGATTTATGAGTAGACTTTAATGTGTCCATGTATAAGCACATGTACTACAGTCAAACCTTGATTATCCAAACACAGTGGTTTGATTTATGAGTAGACTTTAATGTGTCCATGTATAAGCACATGTACTACAGTCAAACCTTGATTATCCAAACACAGTGGTTTGATTTATGAGTAGACTTTAATGTGTCCATGTATAAGCACATGTACTACAGTCAAACCTTGATTATCCAAACACAGTGGTTTGATTTATGAGTAGACTTTAATGTGTCCATGTATAAGCACATGTACTACAGTCAAACCTTGATTATCCAAACACAGTGGTTTGATTTATGAATAGACTTTAATGTGTCCATGTATAAGCACATGTACTACAGTCAAACCTTGATTATCCAAACACAGTGGTTTGATTTATGAGTAGACTTTAATGTGTCCATGTATAAGCACATGTACTACAGTCAAACCTTGATTATCCAAACACAGTGGTTTGATTTATGAGTAGACTTTAATGTGTCCATGTATAAGCACATGTACTACAGTCAAACCTTGATTATCCAAACACAGTGGTTTGATTTATGAGTAGACTTTAATGTGTCCATGTATAAGCACATGTACTACAGTCAAACCTTGATTATCCAAACACAGTGGTTTGATTTATGAGTAGACTTTAATGTGTCCATGTATAAGCAGCACATGTACTACAGTCAAACCTTGATTATCCAAACACAGTGGTTTGATTTATGAGTAGACTTTAATGTGTCCATGTATAAGCACATGTACTACAGTCAAACCTTGATTATCCAAACACAGTGGTTTGATTTATGAGTAGACTTTAATGTGTCCATGTATAAGCACATGTACTACAGTCAAACCTTGATTATCCAAATACAGTGGTTTGATTTATGAGTAGACTTTAATGTGTCCATGTATAAGCACATGTACTACAGTCAAACCTTGATTATCCAAACACAGTGGTTTGATTTATGAGTAGACTTTAATGTATCCATGTATAAGCACATGTACTACAGTCAAACCTTGATTATCCAATCACAGTGGTTTGATTTATGAGTAGACTTTAATGTGTCCATGTATAAGCACATGTACTACAGTCAAACCTTGATTATCCAAACACAGTGGTTTGATTTATGAGTAGACTTTAATGTGTCCATGTATAAGCAGCACATGTACTACAGTCAAACCTTGATTATCCAAACACAGTGGTTTGATTTATGAGTAGGCTTTAATGTGTCCATGTATAAGCACATGTACTACAGTCAAACCTTGATTATCCAAACACAGTGGTTTGATTTATGAGTAGACTTTAATGTGTCCATGTATAAGCACATGTACTACAGTCAAACCTTGATTATCCAAACACAGTGGTTTGATTTATGAGTAGGCTTTAATGTGTCCATGTATAAGCACATGTACTACAGTCAAACCTTGATTATCCAAACACAGTGGTTTGATTTATGAGTAGACTTTAATGTGTCCATGTATAAGCATATGTACTACAGTCAAACCTGGATTATCCAAACACAGTGGGCGGTTACGTATTTGTTCGGTTAATTGATCGTTCGGATAAACGATCCGAACATAAAATTAACATAAAATGAAGGACAATGGATGGTACGTTCATTTCATGTTTGTACATTACACGCAAGCGACTGGGTAGCTAATTTAAATAAATCTATAGTATGCTAATTTTATTATAATGAGGCCAGCCTCGTTTTGGTCACACATCTAGACAAAAAAGATGGCGGCTTGCTATACTAAAGTCTGTAAAACATTGAAAGTTTAATGCTGGATAAAAGGACTACATTTGCTCGAAATACATGAAATTATTCAGAAACACATGATTTTAACTACAATATATCACCGGTCATTGTTGTTTTGACGTTATGTCGAAATAAAGTAAGTGAAATCAAAGATTGATCTTGTCGAATGATCTCGTATGCTAAAATAGTCTTCCCATTGCATGAATGGGAATGTATGGCTTTCACTGATAGGCTGTAAAAACAAGGTTAATCACTTTGAACCCATGTCAAACTCTGTACACGTATTCATGGGTCACCTCAGTACACATAGTGTAAATTTCAACAGCCTCGGACCTTGTTAACGTAAATGACGCATTTGTGAACCTACGAAAACAGACCATCGTTTTCCTCATAAAGTGAAACACAGTGCAATAGTAATAACAAAAGATATTTTCTGCATGATTTACAGTATTTTTTTACAAGGTTTTCACATAGTTTACGATAAAAACTGAAGCCACAAAACCCGGAAATAGTTTTAGTAACTTGTGTAAACAATTACAATAAATCATTACATGTATATTTTTTTCATATGTTTACTTGTTTTATATGTTATATTCCCTTGTTCATAATAGTGTTATTGTTAGTCAGTATCACTATATGTATAATCAGGATCACCATTCTCTGGTATTTCTTCAATATTATCAGATATCTCATATTCACACTCCTCTTCATATTCACTGTGCTCTTCAACTTCAATATCTAGAACTTCTTCATTTATTTGTTGTGTTTCATCAATAATAATATCCAACAAAGTAGACTGTGGCTCACCAGTATTGACACAATTTTGACAACTACATCCAGGTCCACATAGTATGTCTTTCTTTTTGCATTTGCATTGTTTTGTTTTGCAGCATGATTTTTCACATTTGCAGCCCTTAGTAAAGAAAGCAACCCTCTCTTGTATTTTGTTTGTATTTTCTTCACTATCCCATATTGGTTGCAGTACAGTCCCTTCAATTTTATACCCAGAATCAGTATAGGGTGGAAGAGAAATGTCCCTCTTATAACACTGTCCCCAAATATTTGATATGAAACATGTTCTCTGCCAGTGGTATTGTAAAGCTATATCATTGGGCATTAAATCATCCTCACACCTTATCCTAACATGAATTGTATTCCTTATTTTATCTAACCATTTTGTATGCAGCTCGATAATGTTTGAATATTGACTTGATAATGACTTATACAAGTCATATGGGCTGTCATATTCGGGCCTAAACTCAGAGTGGTACTTTTGGTAATATACAGTACCAATTAATCTATAAAACGATAGAAGCCCTGTTGACTGGTTATCATTGTTTGTGTGAGCGAGTGTACCTGGGGCAACTTTACCACCAGAAATAAATTCTGCAAATTGGTAAAAACATTTCAGAAAAGCTGCTTTTCCATGGCCAACAAAAAATGAAATGAAATCACAGCCAGATGTTATAAAGAGTGTTTGTAAACATTTCCCCCTAATTGTATTATCAATTTGGGCTAAATCTGGGTCATTGGACAGAGCTGTATTGAATTTATTCATATCAAAATATTTCCTGTCTCCAGCTTTTGCACTGAGTTGAATGAGAATGGATTTGCTAGTTAACTGTTCATTTATCAGTGGAAGTCCAATATGATAAACATCAGTGTCTGGTGAATATATTAAAATATTGCTCCCCTGACAAACTGATGTATGTAACCATATACGTGTATCACTTTCCTCATGATTTCCACTATATGCATTATGTTCATAAACACCCTGAGAATTAATTGCATATGCTTTCCCCTTTTTTGTCCCATGAAAACCACCAACAAGTAAAAGCTCTTTGTTTGGAGCCAAATAAGGAAATACAAGATCAGGAAATTCTTCTGATATGAGGTTTACAAGAAGGCGTTTATTTTTTCTGTTTCCAAGAAAACTCGTCCAATTCTCTTTAGGAATGGGTGTGTTCAAAGTCAACTCAGTATATGTTTTACATTCAGTTTTATTTTGATCCCTACGAGTGCGTTCAAGATCCTTCGGACTTGGCCTGTCAGAACTGAGGGCATGAGGGTCATCAAATAACAAATGCACATATTGAGTTCCTTTTTCAAAATAAAATAAAATCCACTTTTTCAAAAGAAACCAAAGATAATCTTTTATTATTTTATGGTGTGAACGCAATGGGGCTGATTGAATGAGAAACATTCCTTCAAGAATAACAGTTACAGGAAGCCAATTATGAGGCAGTGAGTCTCTTACTAAATCACAGGTTTCATATCTCTTGCAGTACACCTTTGTTGAATTAGATTTTGTACTTTGATGGTGAAGTGTTCCATCTGCTTCACAAATAGCTCTAGGGAGGGCAATAAATTGGAAGAAACTTGAAATGGCAGAACCACTTTTTATTGAATGCGACATTTGTCGTTTCAGACACTGATCCAGTAATTTTTTATCAGCTGCTGATGTTCTAACCTTTCTTCGTATAGATTTTTTTTCAGAAAAAGTTTTGAGTTTCCTCTGTCTCACAGGAGCATTAACACTTGGTATGTTCAACAACCTAGTATTGATATAATCATACAGACCCCTTTGACCAACTTGATAAAATTGCATCAAGTCTTCATGAACAGAACCAGTTGCTATAGTGTCAGTAAACAGTTTGATTAATCCCCTGTTTTCAGTTACAGGTTTAAATGCAAAACTTTCAATTATTTTAGCAAGGTAAATTTGACAGAGGCCCTCATCATTTTTCCTCACACTGTGATTCTCTTCTCTGTATTTCTCCTTAGACTTGTGACTTTTTGGTACAATTTGTTCTTGTATATTTTTAAGACTTGCAGCTTTGTGGGGTAAATATTTTGCCATATTATCCAGAAATTCTGGTGAAGGCTTGTGAACAGCTGTTTTCACATTTAGATTTATACACTGTTCATGAGCCTCATCTAAAGCCAGTTCCCTCCATGTACAGCCAGATAGACTGACAGTGAAACCTCCTGAACTAAGTTGATCTATTATACTTGATGGGGCTTTTAACATATCAAGCAAGTGCTTTGGTACAAGTCTCAGGTATGTTGGTCTATCATAAGCATGGTACAATGGAGCGAGTTGTTTGAGAGCGCCCATTCGCAGTGACCAATTTGAACTTCTAAATGCTATATACAGACACACATAGGAAAAACAATCCCTATGTACAAAGGCCGACCAGAATTTGTAAGTGTCATCTTTTTTACACCTATTTTCAGTATACTCAAAGAAGTCTTTCATTAAATCACCAAGATATTGTTTGATTTCTGCCAGGAATGTTTGGATTTGATGGAGTTCATCCTCATCACTAGTTTTCAGTTTGTTCATTTTAATTGTTTGTTCAACTACTGTTTTCAAGAGATTGTTCATTTCACTATTTTCAACAGGATTATTAGATCTAGAACTAAGAAACTCAGATATTTGATATCGGTAGAATGCTTCCCACACATTCATGAGAAATCGGTGACAAAGTTTGAATTTGTGGCACAATATAAGAGTTTGAAAAAGACCATCTGCTTTAAAAGTAGTTTTTGCGATTTCCCCAAGACCGCTATCAAGATAAATTTTAAATAATACAGGCTGAGTATTCTTTAAAATATGCCAGTCACCTGGCATGGGTATCATCCAACTGAGTTCATCTGAATATTCATATTTCAATTTGGACAAATATTCAAATGTTTTGCCATCACCTACTACAACTAAATACTGAATTCTTTTACCAATTTGAAAAATGGTATAAAATTTTTCGAGGACATGTTTCACCGATTCTAAATTGTCACATGGTTCATTTAATATACCGAGATATACAACTCTTGATTTTTCAGTTTCTTGAGTTGATGCTCTTGAGAGTTCACACTTTAAATTGGGCAACATAATTTCAGGATTTAATTTGGCTGTTGCATGTTTTTGAAAGCAGTATGTGAAGGCATCAACTTTCATGTTTTCTAGAGCCAGCAATTCAGTCGCTCTTATATCAAAGTCACTTAATGTGATGCCATGAGTATTGGAAACATGAGCTCCAGAAACAGGTAAATGGGGTAAAAAATGTTCATCAAGTGTAGCTTTTAATTTTTGTATATCCCTGGAAGTGGTCTTTTGTTTTTTGGGTTTAGAAGGACCATAAGATTCCATACTTGATGCAGCTTGGAATAACCTATCTCCAAACACCAATTTCATTTCTAAATTTAGTTTATTTGGGTCAACCAATCTTGCATTAGCAAGGTACCATGGGTACAATGGATTTGTGTCACCAACATTTGACAACTCATAGTCACTATCAAGCCATTCTTGACTGATTAACAGATTGTAATACCCATAACTGTTCCTGGTAACATGCATTGGCTCAACATTTTCATATTTTTCTCCAAAGATATTAAGCAATATTTTTTCAGGAGAAAATATTTTAACAGGCATTTTCAACAGAAATGATAAAGAGATCAATTCCATATAATCAGGTTGTGAATCAGTATGCTGAATCTTCTCACATCTATTTATTACATCAAAACATTGTGGAGTTAGAAGAAATTCCAATTCTGATTCTGACAGGCCTTCAAAAAAGTCTACCATCACTTCTTGACTGGCAGTTTCAGAGCAAATATAATGCCTTGTAGCCAATGAGATTGTATTTTCTAATTCTTTTAAAGTGAGATCAACTGGTGAACCAAAATAGTCTCTTTCACACTTCCTCAATGTGGGACAAGAAGCAACTGCTATGCACCTAAAAAGAGAACTGTCATTCGCAACCTTGATATGGCACATTTCACTATCTTTCCTAGGCCTTGTGCTACACGGAATGAATTCACCAGTTTTAAGTGTGACTGGTTTAGGCTCAACAGCTTGGTATGATGTGGCATGGATGCCCCTGTTTTTATATGTAGTAGAAACACCTGCATATGGCTGTCCAATGTCAATGTTATCCAGACTTGCAACTGCAAAACTATCTGCTGAGAAACAATTCACAAAATTTTCTGTAACATTCTTTTTAACTAATTTATTCATGTTTTCTCTAGCAGTAGACTTTGAGCAGGTTATTCCGAAAGCATTCATCATACCAAGCAATTTTGTTGACCCACTGTAAGAATCTATACTGTCTGCTAATAATGTATGAAGTGGATGCAAACACCCATTAGACATGAACAGCAAATGGCAAGCATTATAAAAAACTTGAAGCATTCGTTTGTGCTTGTTGAGAGATGTGTCCTTGTAAAACCCCAAGTACTGCTTACTCCAAGTGAATGAATTTTTAAACATTTCAGATTTTTCAGATTTGTTCTGCGTAATTACAAATAAGAAGTTCCACAATATAGGATCAATTTCCCCAACAGCATCAAAAATGTCAAATGTTGAGGAATCAAATTGTTTGTATTTTTCATCAATTTTAACAGAGAGGTCATGTAATCGGCTATTAAAATCATCGGCCACAGTCAGGTACATTGTATTGAAATCTGGGCATTGGTTCTTGGCTATATCTACTATTTGTTTTTCTAGTCTACTGCAAGTATCACTAAGTTTATCCTGGGTAGATTTTGTGGTATAATAAAACGTGTGCAACATATTTTTCAGATCGGCACCTTGCCTTAAAAGGAGTGTACCGTATTTGGGGACAATTCTACCATTTTGTTTCACTGTGGAGAATTGTATATGAAAATCAAATAATTGAGCCAACTCAAGTTTGAGAAATGTATTTGATTTACCAGTGAAATAATCAAGTGTATTCTGAATTGACATAGATGAATGTGACAATGTATCTTCGACTACCTCACAAAAATATTTCTTAGCTTCATGTAAAAGTACTGGTTCCTTTATCATGAGCTTTTCGCCAACAAACATTGCCATTTTACAGAGAGAAAAATCCAGTAACTCAGTGTCACCCTTTATCGTGGAATGACAACATTTTTGTTTTATTTCATCAAGAATTTTAGAAAGATCCTCGTCCTTAGACACATTAACTTTTTTTTTTGTCTTTTCTATAATACGGTATAGTTGTGCATAGCACCGAGAACATAAGGGACTGTTCTCAGTGAGGTCAACATTGATATATTCACCTTCACTTTCAAAGAACTGTTTTAACACTGGTAGATTAGGAGGATGTTTTATTTTTGATGTTATGCGTCGCATACATTCAGGCATGATGCATTTTAGTTGATTTCTGAAAATCCATTTTTGATAATGTTGTTCACAGAGACCAATTTTATTTGCAATTGTGGATACCAAGTGTGTGGCATGCAAATTAAAGAGTGACAAAAATTCATTCTTGTCCTCAACTTCAGTGTAGTGTGCAGTCGCAGCCTGACAAATAAAACACTGAAACAAAGATTTTTCGTTTGCAGGCAGTGGTCTGTTGTCATCACCAGATTTAAACATTCGTTCCAAATAAAGCCTACAGGAATTACAGAAACAACCATCTCTAGACAAGTGCTTAACACCTTCCAACCAATCAATGTACGCCTGTGGTTTGTTAATAAAATGATACCATCTATTTGCAGTTAAACAGTTACATTTACTACAAGGACCACATTTCTGTTTATCAGGGTGTGCAACATTTTTACCACTTTGTTTACCACCACCTAAACCACTTAAATGTACCTGAATCACACAGCCTTTCAACTTTTTTACAGGTATATTACCATAGAGTGGTTTTCCGCCAAGAGTCATTAATTTGAAATCTTTCACACCAATTTCAGTTTCTACACACTCCTTTAGTTTTACTAGATTTGGGACTGCAAATTTAACCAATTTTCCATGTATATTAACTTCCAAATTCACCAATTTGCTAGTTTGTTTCGACTTAGACACTAATTTGTTCAATCGACATGCTATATCACCTAAAACAAGATTAACCTGACTGGAGGTTTTACATTTTTTAAGAAGCAAATTTTTTTTCTTGAAGATGATCTTTAAGATAATTTTTTTTCTTTTGCTTTCCTTTGACATTTTCATGAAACTAGATATTTTCTCATTTAGATTGACAGCATGAAAATTACTCCATGGACTGAAAACAAACTTGCTATTTACAATCCTTTCTCTAATTTTTAAGAATTTTAATCTTGTCATAACCATTTTAATAAACAGCTGAATATGATTTTTCTGTGAGCAATTTACAATAGAATTTGCTGCCATTAACCTTGAGGACATGATTGTATTTATCCTCTGTACACCAACTGATGTACTGATTTTATGAGACTCTATACATCTGCAAATGGAATCAATTACATGGAGACAATGTTTTGTGGATTTAGGCATAGCCATATTATGACTAATCCTATGTCTCCACAGGACCAAGCTCCTTTCAAACATTATGACAAACCAGAAAGAATGTCCACCTGTAAAATTACTTTATTTTTGACCAAGACCAATTTATACCTCAAATAAAGAATGAGGAATAGAAAAACCAGGCAAATTCTGTCAAACAACAAAAAGACAGCCCGTATAAACACATGGGATAACCTTCAGGCTTCAAAGGAATCGTCTTGCCATTAATTTCAGTACATCTAAAAAAAGAAAGAAAAAAAAGTCAATTAATTATTAAACATGGCATTCTATTTAGACTGTCAATTTTCAGCTAGTATCCTGCATGTTTGATAAAACAAGCAGCCTATCGGCTGAGATAGCTCCGCTGTTAGCAATGCACATTTCAATTAAAGAACTGAAGACATCATTAGAAAATGAACAATATGAATAGTATCAAAGCAATCGGACTTACAGTTTTTAACAAGAAGTCGAAAATATCACTTTTTACCAAAAATTACAAAAATATTCACCAAAATAAATTAATTAGAGAATTGAAGACATCATCACAAAACGAACAAATCTAAGAGAGGTCCACATGTAGTACCTATATATGTAATATCAAAGCAATCGGACTTACAGTTTTCAACAAGAAGTCGAAAATATCACTTTTTACCAAAAATGACAAAAATATTCACCAAAATTAGAGAATTGAAGATATCATCACAAAATGAACAAATCTGAGAGAGGTCCACATGTAGTACCTATATATGTAATATCAAAGCAATCGGACTTGCGGTTTTTAACAAGAAGTCAAAAATATCACTTTTTACCAAAAATGACAAAAATATTCACCAAAATTAGAGAATTGAAGATATCATTACAAAATGAACAAATCTGAGAGAGGTCCACATGTAGTACCTATATATGTAATATCAAAGCATTTGCACTTGCGGTTTTTTACAAGAAGTCGAAAATATCAGTTTTTACCAAAAATGACAAAAATATTCACCAAAATTAGAGAATTAAAGATATCAACATGAAATGAACAAACCTAAGAGAGGTCTACCCAAGGTACATATACACCAAGTATCAAAGCATTTAGGCTTGTAGTTTTCAAGAAGAAGTCGAAAAAGTAAAACATTGACACGGACGACGGACGACGACGACGGACAATCACTCATATGATAAGCTCCGCTCGACAAAGTCGACAGCGGAGCTAAAAACAGCAATATTTACGACTCTGATCTACGTACTGGTAATGCAGTATTGAGAGCCGCCATATTGGGTCACAAGGTTATGCAGTTTCACTGAGCACATTTCACTTTGCGATTTCAACATTTAATACGGGCTGTTCCCAAATAAAATTGTAATAAAAATTACAATTATGATCTTAACTATATAAATGTTGAACGTTGGGGTTTCAAAAATCATGTTAACTCAAATGACGCATTATTTTAAAACGTCGGTTTAGTGCCGTTACGGAAACGCATTTTCATTTGTTATTCGGAATTTCACCACAAAACACCACATATTTCTATTTAGAGATGTAGTTAAAACTTGAAAGACGAACAGGATGTAAAAAATTGACAATCTTACTCACCATTCAGGAGAAATCGTGTTTTTTCTTCCCCACTGAAAACGCGCTAACCGCCATCTGAAGAAAAATGGCCGCGATCGCACTTTGAAATAAACTCCTCATTATGCATGCAAATTAGCTACCCAGCGTCATGCGTGATTACATTTAATTAATAAACGTGTATTACAATTCTACATTGTAAATGTTAATAAAAAATCGTTGTTATCAAACATTTTTGTTAATTATTACGTTAGTAAAATAAATAAATAAATAAATAAATAAATAAATAAATAAATAAATAAATAAATAAATAAATAAATAAATAAATAATGCGTGTCCACATGGAAAAGTGAGAGTCAACTTTTGTCAAGATTGTTTCAGTTTCATTCCGTGCAAAATGTTCGTAAATGTTACCCAAAGAAATGATCCAGGTGCTGTTGTTTCACTTTCTGTTGTTTTTTTGATTTTGCAAACAAAAGCATTTGTCGTAACTGCATAAGTTTCACTGCATCGATGACCTCTTGACCTTCATACCAGTCAATGAAAAGTTGCATTCCGTCGATTGCGTCAGTCACTGGAACTGCTGGTGTTGGTGCGTTGGGCGGCATATTTTCTTTTTCGCTGTTGTCACTTACAATGTCGTCTTTTTGATTTTCGGCTACAATCTTTATAATCTCGTCCTCAGTGAAAGTCTCTGACCCAATATCGTTGTCACAGTTGATTCATGCATCAAGTTCGTTCTCGACAATGACTCCTAATGCTAAATCAACACAGGCCTTGTTGATTTTAGCGGTTATCTCCTCACTTTCGTTGGTACTCACGCATTGCTCATTACCATGGTCGCCGACATGAAGTCCATTGTACCAACACCCCGCCACGGTTGATGGTTTGATCTGATTCCATGAATCGGCGATCATAAACAATGCGTTCTTAACCGTAAATGTTTTAACGATTTCTTTCAAATTCTTGTCTTCATTGTCTTCATTGATGACGGCATGTAGCATGTTTCGACGGTATCATTTTTTCATAATTGCCATGATTTCTTGATCTAGCGGTTATAGCTTTGAAGTTGTATTTGGCGGTAAAAAAGAACACTTGATGTTACCATTTGGTGATTCTAATTGGCTGCCCTTCAAACTGTGTGAACCGGCGTTGTCAACTAGCAGTAGTGCGCGCTGTGGGAGTCCCATCCTGGCTAAGTGTGATCCCACCGCCGGTACAAATTCGTTCAGAAACCATGATGAAAATAAATCATAAGTCATCCAAGCCTTATTTTGTGATTTATATTGCACTGGAAATGAATTCTTGTCAGAGTTTTTTAAAACAGCGTGGATTAGCATAACGCCTGATGCAAACAAGTGGCAATTTGTGAGTCCCGGTAGCATTGACGCATGGAAAAATTGTGACCTTTTGAACTTTGTTTGTTTTTCTTCGTGTGCTGCTAATGTTTTGTCTGGCAAAGCACGCCAAAACAAACAACTCTCATCGGCGTTGTACAATTGTTCGAGTTCATAATTTCCTTCTTGTATTATGACCTGCAGTTTCTGACGATATTCTTTGACAACACAGTAATCTACGGACATCGTTTCACCCTGGACACTAAGTTGTCTAATGCCATGCCGATCTTTGTATCGTTGCAACCACTCACTTGATACAGTGTGATCTGATGGGCGTAGCGTTGCATCTGCATGGATTCGCTTGTGCAAACTTGCAGCCTCTTCTTGTAGCATAGGACCAGAGATCGGAATTCCCTTCTCACGCTGTTATGAAAACCACAAAAACACAGCTTGATCGAGTTGTTCATCTCTTGCTAGTTTCATAGACATTCTTTTTATCGATCATTGGCCGAAACAGTTGCTCGTTCGATGTTGTATTCTTGTGCCAGTTTTGCTGATTTCGCTCCTTTATCAAGTCGTTGTAGAATCTCCTTCTTCTGCTCGATGGTTAGTGGTGTACGTTTTCTCTTCATAGATGACATGGTAAAATAGCGTAGGTATAAGCGTAGATCGTACTCGTGACAAAGTCGTTGAGTGAATGATAATATTCCAGAAAATGTTCTTGTTTTAAATCATTGTGTACGTCAATCATTTTTACCTGTGAATTATTTTATTCACGCTGAGCAAAGGAACCGACTGTGATCAAATGACTGTCCGACAGTTCTGAAAACCACAGTAAAAATACAACCTTAGTAAAACAAGTCATTGTCAATGACACGTCCCCGTTCCGTTCATATATGAGTGACATATACATTCAAAGCAGATCATGACCGAAATGCACCTGTATATGTACAACACATTGTACTAAATCTGAACAAAATCCATCCATGCATGACTGAGATCCGGGTCCGGAATTGTGAAAATATGTGATTTTGATGCATTTTCGGCCTTAAAATGGCCATCATTCAGCTATTGTTAAGCGGATCATGAAACAAATACACATATCTATTTGTGACATGATGTACCATGTGTGTGTGAAGTTTGAACTTGATCAATCCAGACATGTCTCGGATACGGATCCAGAACTGAATTCTTTAAAACAAAATGGCCGCCAGTCGGCCATTTCGAACTTGATCCGGAAAAAAAAAAAAATGACGTGCATCAAGGTCCTATTATGTTTAATGTATGTACCAAATTTGAACAAAATCCGTCCATGCATAACTGAGATCCAGGTCAGGAATGGTGAAAATGTGCGATTTCAATGCATTTTCAGCCTTAAAGCGGCCGCCATTTGGCTATCGTTAATGAGATCATGAAACAAATGCACATACATATTTGTGACATGATGTACCTTGTGTGTGTGAAGTTTGAACTCGATCAATCCAGGCATGTCTCAGATACGGATCCAGAACTGAATTCTTTAAAACAAAATGGCCGCCAGTCGGCCACTTCAAACCCGATCAAAAAAAAAAAAAAATTACGTGCATCAAGGTCCTATTATGTTTAATGTATGTACCAAATTTAAACAAAATCCGTCCATGCATAACTGAGATCCGGGTCCGGAATGGTGAAAAAATGCGATTTTGATGCATTTTCGGCCTTAAAATGGCCGCTATTCGGCTATCGTTAATCGGATCATGAAAAAAATGCATGTGCATATGTCCCATATAATGTGTGATGTATGAGTGAAGTTTGAACTTAATCGGTCCATGCATGTTCGAGATACAGGTGATCACGGACACACGGATGCACGGACGCACACAGGGCAAAACACAAGTCCCCGTTTTCGGACTACGTCCGAACGGGGACTAAAAAAGTATGAGTCCTATCAGTATTCAGTTTGGACAGGTTTACAATCTAGTTTTTTATAATAGGCATATTTTACAGCTGCATAGAGAAATAACAAATACAAAATGTATCTCAGTAAATAATAGTTACCTTCTTGGGATCAATGTCATCAAGATGGTTTTGAATAAACTGAATACTGGCTGTTAAATCAGCTTGGTTAAATTCATACGGAATATTCCAACCCAATGGACCAAACATACGTCTTTCCTAAAGAGAACACAGAAACAGTGCAAATATTAATCAAATGAAGCTTGAAAACAGCTCTGAAGATATAGAAAAGCAACATTAAAAATTAGAATTGAGAGGGCACCTAAGTCTGTATTTAACAAGCAGCCTGTCGGCTGAGATAGCTCCGCTGTTAGCATTGCACATTGCAATTAAAGAACTGAAGATATCATTAGAAAATGAACAATATGTTTAGTATCAATGCAACAGGACTTGCTGTTTTCAACAAGAACTCAAAAATATCACTTTTCACCAAAAATAATCATCAAATTAGATAATTGAATATATCACCACGAAATTAACAAATCTGAAAGAGGTCCACATGTAGTACTTATATATGTAATATAAAAGCAATCAGAGAAAATGACAAAAATAATCACCAAAATTAGAGAATTGAAGATATCATAATGAAATGAACAAATCTAAGAGAGGTCCACCCAAGTTACATATACACCAAGTATCAAAGCATTCAAGCTTGTAGTTTTCAAGAAGAAGTCGAAAAAGTAAAACATTGACACGGACGACGACAGACAATCACTCATAATGATAAGCTGCACTCGACAAAGTCGACAGCAGAGCTAAAAATAAATTGTCTTAGCATGTACAACAAGCAGCCTGACGGCTGAGATAGCTCCGCTGTTAGCAATGCACATTTCAATTAAAGAACAGAAGATATCATTAGAAAATGAACAATATGTATAGTATCAAAGCAACGGGACTTGCTGTTTTCAACAAGAATTAAAAAGTCGACAGCGGAGCTAAAAATTATACTATTCAGGTATAATGTATTTGCCCAATTAGAAGTGCATTCCCAATAACAGCACATGTAGACCAGCAGATGTATTTATTATATAGTGGATTATTACAATATTACTTATTACAGGGTTCTCTCCATTATAGAGCATTATAGAGTAGGGATATAAACAACAAAACTAAAGTATCATACGGCCAGACTTTTTTTATTCCTTGTTTCCATTTTTTTGAGGAGAGAGAAAAAAATTTTTTTCCATTAGATTTGTGTGATTCTCAAAGAATTGTAAGTGAGATCATTGATGGGAGAGAAGAAATGAAATGAAATTTTATTTCATGTATAACCTTGTTTCTGATCTGCGCGAGACTTCGGTCCTTTGATCATGATACTCCCACAAAAATGAAACTTGGATTTGTTATGCGGCGGGCATTAAAAAAATGAAGATAAATATAGCTGCAAGCAGCGATTACCGGCTTTCGATGTCATGCCTGAGTTAGCGCTGAATTGCATTTATGCAACATAGTTATGACATTACACTTCTGTAATATCTAGGGTAGTGGGGACATGTACTGTGATCTGTTTACTATATACTGTAGGCAAATTGATCACAATGTGTGTTGATCTAGTCACAGCATGGTGAACTGATTACACTATATGAATTATATGACCATATATGGTCATTGAACATGTTAGCAATTTATCTTGTTCAATGCTGTCAATATAGCATTGGTTCCATGTTTGTACTTGCAATAGTGCCTGAGATATTAGTAAAATGCACATTTAATGAGCTATATGACCATATATGGTCATTGAAAAATTTAGCCATTTTTCTTGTACAATGCCTTCAATATGGCATTATTTTCATATCTCTAACTTCATTAGTGATCGAGATATTATAGATATGCATATTTAATGAGTTCTATGACCATATATGGTCATTGAACATTTTAGCCCTTTCTTATTTCCGATGCCTTCAATATAGCATTGGTTCCATGTTTGTACTCGCAATAGTGCCTAAGATATTAGGGATATGCATATTTAATGAGTTCCATGACCATATATGGTCATTGAACATTTTAGCCCTTTCTTATTTCCGATGCCTTCAATATAGCATTGGTTCCATGTTTGTACTCGCAATAGTGCCTAAGATATTAGGGATATGCATATTTAATGAGTTCTATGACCATATATGGTCATTGAACATTTTAGCCCTTTCTTATTTCCGTTGCCTTCAATATAGCATTGGTTCCGAATTTGTACTCGCAATAGTGCCTAAGATATTAGGGATATGCATATTTAATGAGTTCTATGACCATATATGGTCATTGAACGTTTTAGCTATTTCTCTTGTCCAATGCTCCTAATATAGCATTGGTTATATATTTATACTTGCAATAGTGCCTAAGATATTAGGGATATGCATATTTAATGAGTTCTATGACCATATATGGTCATTGAACATTTTAGCCCTTTCTTATTTCCGTTGCCTTCAATATAGCATTGGTTCCGAATTTGTACTCGCAATAGTGCCTAAGATATTAGGGATATGCATATTTAATTAGTTATATGACCATATATGGTCATTGAACGTTTTAGCTATTTCTCTTGTCCAATGCTCCTAATATAGCATTGGTTATATATTTATACTTGCAATAGTGCCTAAGATATTAGGGATATGCATATTTAATGAGTTCTATGACCATATATGGTCATTGAACATATAAGCCTTTTTTTCTTGTCCAATGCCTTCAATATAGCATTGGTTCCGAATTTGTACTTGCAATAGTGCCTAAGATATTAGGGATATGCATATTTAATTAGTTATATGACCATATATGGTCATTGAACGTTTTAGCTATTTCTCTTGTCCAATGCTCCTAATATAGCATTGGTTATATATTTATACTTGCAATAGTGCCTAAGATATTAGGGATATGCATATTTAATGAGTTCCATGACCATATATGGTCATTGAACATATAAGCCTTTTTTTCTTGTCCAATGTCTTCAATATAGCATTGGTTCCGAATTTGTACTTGCAATAGTGCCTAAGATATTAGGGATATGCATATTTAATGAGTTTTATGATCATATATGGTCATTGAAGATTTTAGCTATTTCTCTTGTCCAATGTCTTCAATATAGCATTGATTCCATGTTTGTACTTGCAATAGTGTTTGAGAATTTAGAGACATGCATATTTAATGAGTTCTATGACCATATATGGTCAATGAATATTTTGGTCAATTCTCTTGTCCATTGCCTTCAATATAACGTGAGTTCCATGTTTGTACATGGAATAGTACTTGAGATATTAGAGACATGCATATTTAATGAGGTCACATGACCATATATGGTCATCTAATACGTTAGTCACATCTCTTATCCCATAGCATCAATATTGCACTGGTTGCATGTACCTATCTGTAATAGCATTTATTTAATCGTTTTCACTAAACATTGGACAATCAGATTGTGGTAAATGTTGATACATCAGAGCAAGTACCTAATAAAATTGCCACTGATTTTATCACTACTAATCAAAACATTATAACTGTAGCATAAACATTTTTGATACAATGTATACCTGTCTGAGTCCAAGGCGCCATTTTCTCTTTTATTGTTTACGCAAGACATTTCGTTTTTTAGCGTGAACAGTGTGAATTCTGACCAGCATTGCTAATTTACAATGCTCTTTGGACAATGGCTGAATATCTTTTCAAGCTACATTTTACTTATTACACGGAGGACAGAATTGTTCCCATCTATGTTAAAGAAGACGAGTTTATGTGCATGTCATATCAAAATTTTGTTGACTGTCTATGCGAACAGATTGCTTTTTTAGGGCGAATGCAGGCTATTCGTCTGCAAATCATCAAGGAAATACAAGTGAATATATATTGTTTTAATACTGGTACAAGTTGCCTTCCATTTCAGTTCGTATTGACCTATTTTTGGCGGAAAGCAAATCACACTTTTTCTATCAAAAATTTGACATGCCCCGGGCGTGATGTGACCAATGGCGTCTGCTGTAGCAAACTCAGTAAATCTATAGGAAAATTCCTGGTTTCCCCCCAAATACGATTTTATAGACTGAAAACATTGTTCACAGATTATACTGGGGACTGTATGGTGGTTGAAAAATTAGGTGCACTCCTTGCTGTTGTAATAAATGTACCAAATTAGGTTCGACAATCCTGGCGTGATGAAAACCACAATTATCCATGATTACACAATATCCCGGTGCCAAACAACGATTTCCAACAAGGTCTTCTACATTGACTGCTTCAAAAAAAAGTTCATCATTTCTATAGCATTGGAAGGTCCAACAATGATATCAGATTGTTCGACACCAAATATACTTGTAAGCAGGTTTATTGTGTAATTAATATTAGACGCAAACCGCTGTATTTCTGTCGCCGGTGTACCAATTTCTGTATGCCCGTAACGCCGGTTTCCAGTAGACTAAATACGAATGACAGACGCCTCGTCAAACCAGTGCAGCTGTTCTGGTCTAAAATCAGAAATGTTATCGATAAAATCAAGCATTCGTTGTTCGTTAATGTCAGTCGTTAACTTTGCAGCAATTACAAGGTCGTAGGAAGCAAAAAATACTAGTACTTGGTCCGGCCATCCATCGAAGGCCATAGGTCCGAGGCGTATGTTGACGTGGGCCTATGGACCACGTTTGCTAGGGGGCGTGCAGAAGTGGTCCGGCCATAGCCGGTATGGCCAGTACGGTTCCTACGGCCTTGAATTATAGGTTTTAACTTTTTCCTCGTCATGTTTAGGTGGTGAATGAGTAAACCGTGGATGAACTGGGGACATCGTGGCACACATTATCTTGGCGTAACTTTGACCGAATTTCACGCGGATAAATACTAGGCTGTCGCCGTTTATAAAATTCAATATGCTGTAAAATATTGCCAGTCAAGCATGTTCTGTTACCATATTTTCGTCCGTGCTTCCCAGCTGAAACATCACCGCTAGTAATAAGTTTAGTGTATATATTATTCACAGTACTTTTTGACACCCTAGTTTGTTGTGCAAATTGACTACACGACAGCCAATTTAAGTAAAGTTCAACAATTTTCTGTAGTACACTAAATTGTGTGTCGAATTATGAGACTGCATTTTGTCAACAAATTACATGTACTCCCGACTTTCCCGCGTTATATGCTCTGGGTGTCTGGACACACTACTGGGACACACACAAACGTAACATTTTATGTAAATGAGTTGAGTACAGACAGTTATACATTGTATGAAACATGTTTAGGCTACAGTTATGATGTTTTGATTAGTAGTGATAAAATCAGTGGCAATTTCATTAGGTACTTGCTCTGATGTATCAACATTTACCACAATCTGATTGTCCAATGTTTAGTGAAAACGATTGTAAACGCATATGCTACTAATATGTAGCAAATACAGGTGCAGCAAATACTGTGTTTGTATTTTGTAGCAAAGTTGCATTTTTTAAATAGCATAAAAGCAAACTGTTTGGACATCTATGTGATTGCCACCATTGTTTCAGTGAAATTCAAACACTGGGAAAGAAATGAATAGCATAATGAATATTTTTTATTTATTTTTTTATTTTATTAAATTGCAGCCAACAGGCAAAAACCTCAATTATAGGCCTGAGAACAATAACATAATTGCACAGACACAGGCATTTGAAATTAAAAACAAACAATTCTTAAAAAATAAAACTACATTATTTTTAAAACTATTAAAAGAACTGAAAATATCAAGAGTGCTATAAGAAGAAATGTTATTAAAAAGAGACAGTGCACAGGGAATGTATGATGATTTTAAAATATGGAAAAGCATGCATAGCCTTGTGCAACAAGGTGCAACATGTATTGGAATTTCAGATAAAATATCAGAACAGTTGCAATATGAATGTAGAGATTTGTGTAAGAAATACAAGTCAAATACAAATATTTAATCAATATTTCACTTACCTGGACAGTAGTGTGTAAAAAGGCCACTGCATATAGCATGGGTTTCCACTGAGGCTGACTATTTATGTCCAGTTGATCTTGAGTTATTCCAGCAAATGTTCTCTTCAAACCTGCTTTCACTCCTTGAGGAGGTTCATTAGTAAATTTGATAGATGTCTGAAAAAGCAGTGGAAAAACTGAAAATTAAAACATTTTGTAATCATGGATCTTTTTGACTGACAGTATGTATAAAGCTGCCGCAGACTACCCTTTACGTCGTTGAATGACACATCACATCATCGATTCTGAGCATGTTCAGTTCTATCGTGTTGTGTTGAATTGATTTGGGTGGTTGGCACAGCTGATCACAGCTGTACACATTGCATTGCACCAACTAGGGAGTGGGATTTAAAATCAGAAGGAAGATGAATATGCTACATCATACCATTGTACATGACTACTAGTCTTCAATCGTTGTGATAAGTCCTGGTAATTGTATGATAATACCACGACTGTGACAGTCATGTTGAAATTATGAAAAATTCAACCATGACACATATTCGATATGTTACAACATACCGGTACATAGCAATGGTTTATTCATTAAACACTAACAGACACAATAACACTTTCTTCCGATAAAAGATTGACATACCTGTAATAAACTAATGGGAAACTGTGGATGAGCCTCAGTTGTGATCCACACACGGAATGATTCATGGACTGGTTCATGAGTGAGCACAGTTTCCAGCAATTCATCCATGAAGTCTAAACCTAAATGACAATTCTGCAGAAGAACCCAGCCACCCTGGTAAAAAACAAAAATATTAAATTCAATAAACATAAAAAGTTTGCAAAACTTTCACAATAAATATCAGAGGTTGTTCACTATTTTTTAGAAGTAGATTTACAGCCGTCTTTAACATCAAAAGAAAATTTAGCATTGCAAATGTTCTGAAGATTACTTAGAAATTGGCAAAATGTTTAGTTTATACTTTTTTGTGTATTTATGAAAGTGTTTCTTCGTATCTTGCAATGTTTTTTGTTATCAACAGAGTACATGTACTAACATTGTTATTTTGTAAATTATAATTTGATGGGGCTATTTTTTCTAGTGTTCAGTAACATGCTCAGGAGTACACAATTTAAATTCAGTTTGAACTGGAACTTAAAGAAAATACTTACACCAGCCATTGACTGTGAAACCAGTCTTCTGGCATGGACTTCTTGTCCTTGTCCCATAGAAATGGCACGACATTCTGAAATCATTATGATAATTTACTATCAATACTCAATCATAATTTGTTTGTGAAACAAACAGAAAAACTGTAAAAAGTGAATTGGGAGTGCATTTTATGTTGTTGACTCAATTAAGACGTAGATACATTTGAATTG
This sequence comes from Saccoglossus kowalevskii, assembly GCF_978046115.1. Lineage (NCBI taxonomy): Eukaryota > Metazoa > Hemichordata > Enteropneusta > Harrimaniidae > Saccoglossus > Saccoglossus kowalevskii. The sequence goes on along the minus strand of NC_140645.1, from coordinate 43,316,504 downwards.
CTACAAAGTACATATAAAACTTTACAGAGAGCTAAGTGTTCTCCACAATCCAAAACATCTGGTAGGCAGCCTAATTAGCATAAATTTGCAAATTATTGCATATCATTTACATACAACATTCTAGCATTTATGTCATGAACTGCAATACACACTATTCTTTTTTAAATTTAATTGAAACATGTTTTGAAATACAAACAGATTGGTTAATATCAATATTTACGAAATGCAAGGTTTGAAATCGATGATTTACACGTTCTCAAAATATTCCGCGTTCATGAAATACAGTGCATTCAAGTAACGAAAAGCAAGTACAAAATATAGTTGAGTTACAATGTAGAAAATATATGAGGTGATTTGTCCACGAAGTCAAAACAGACGATTTGTCAAAATAAAACCCATAACATTTTCATTTGTGGCATCAGTACCCACCCGTGCTGACGGACGGTACGATACATTTACACATGTGCAGTTAGCTCGGGCAGCCATGTTTGTTTTTTACCTCTTTCTGAATTCAGTACACGAACACCCAGAATGCACGGTTCCCCTATGCAACTTAGATACTAATTCGTTACAGCGCCAACAGCGGTGGGTGTCCGATGGCCGCTGAATGGGGTAGATCAAAAGGTCATCAGCCTTCTCCATACTGTTTCACAATGAAATTACGGCTAGAATTTTCAATTTTGTTTGAGTTTACATGCAATCTGCTAATATATTTGTTTATCTTCTGTGCATAAATATTTTGTTCGTATTTACTTCCTTCTTTCGTGATCAGAAGACGATTCCTAAAAATACAGCTGTAGTTACGTATTGTGAGCAATAAGTGGCAACAATATCGGGCGACAATGAATTCAGGCGATACCCTGAATACACTAGATAACTGCTTTCAGATTTCCAGTGGTCATTGTTTATATCTGGACAAAGCAAAATAAAGGGTTGGGCAACTACTCTTGTTTATGATTTTTACAAATCATTTCAGCTGGATGTATGCCCACCTAAAACCCCTTGTGGAGAACACTGGTATAACTTATTAGATATACGCTTACCAACTTTTAATTTTTTTGCTAATCCTTCAATATTGTTAGTAGGATCACTACCCATAGACAGAAAACATATTAATGGAGTGCGGATGTCGCCTTCTTCCCATGTTTTCTCTAAATCTAAGATCACAGGATCTGCATACTTGGCACCCATGGAATCTGCAATGTATTTCCTGGCTTGAGGCATAGTTCTATCAGGACACCATGATCTAGCACAATAAAAACAGACCAGATGGTACAAGTCAAATAAGTAAATTTCAGAGAAAACAAGACATGCATGAATTTAAGATATATAGTTTTGTTTATAGTAATATAGCCGGAATATAACTATGTCAGAAATATGATTTTTTAACATTAAAATGATTGACATTTGTATCTGATCGTCAAACAAGTACTTGTCCATATTGAGAGATATTGCTCTGGAACAGCATTCAAAATCAACCACTTTGAATACATGTATATATATATATAACATGATGTATAACGAATATATAAAATTTGAACATAATCAGTCAAAGCATTTTAGAGACATGGCTATAGAAGCCCAATCATTGAAACAAAATGGCCGCCAGTCAGCCATTTTGAATCCAATCTGAAAAATAAATTGACGTGCATCAGGAACCCGTAATGTCTAATGTATGTACCAAGTTTTAACGAAATCCATCCATAAATGTCAGAAATGCTTGATATTTGATGATTTTTTTAGCACAAAAATGGCCACCATTTGGCATATATCTGTCTATCTATGACATGATGTATAATGAATATTTAAAATTTGAACATAATCAGTGAAAGCAAGTCAGAGATATGGCACGAGAACCACATTCATTAAAACAAAATGACCGCCAGTCGGCATTTCTAAGATACAGGTTTGGACGCATGCATGCACGCACACACACACACACACGCATGCACGGACACACGGAGGTCAAAACATAAGTCCCCGTTCGAACGCAGTCCGAAAACGGGGACTTATGTTTTGACCCCCTTGTGTCACTAAAAAGGTGACTGATTCCAATTACAATAACTAAATGTAATTTCCTGAACTATGTTGAATAGCTTACCTGACCAACAGTAATTTTCTGAATGTATCCAAGGAGCTATTATAACCATCTGGTATAATCTCTTCTTCAGGTGCATCCGTATCAAACCACACTTTCCAGGTTTTCTCATTTCGTTGAATCTTTGTGGAAATCAACAACATTAGTTTAATGAAACAAGCTCCCTGAATATATACAGCAACTCCCCCAAACCTTTTCTATGTGAAAAGTTTCAATATTTATTGACAAAAGACACACTTTAGAAGAAACCAGACATTTTTACCTGACCAAGAATATCTCCAAACTGGGGTAATTTACTAAGTTGCACAAGATTCAACCATACCATATCCATAATCCATTTACATGGTTTTGGTGGACATGCTCTAAGATCTAAGGCAGCACCACCTAGGATCCAAAACATAAATGAAGTTGTAATTATCTTTCAGTTTTGTGCATACAGCACCTCTGATTTTTACCAGACTGTTGCTTTAAAAGTGACAATCCTGTAAACATATACAGAAGGGTTATGCAATTTTGAGAGTTGTACATACTGGTACCACTCAGTGTTATGTAAAAATGTATGTATGGAAATAGACCACTCAATAATTTAATTCTATCTCAAATCACCTACTAACTCATTCAGGCGAGTGGCCATGTTTGCTCCATCATTTTCTCACCAGTAAATGTGAACTAAAAACAGCCTGCTTACTAGTAAATGTGTATTGTTTTAAAAAAAACCTGTCTGCTGAACAGTGAATGAGAACAAGGGATTCTGAAAACTGTGAGTTATTGAATAAACTTGAAGCACACAGAAGATTATGATTTTCATTTGGCTATTTTTTTAATTAAAAAATCAGAACTAACCTTTAATCAGCACTTGGAATTCTTCGTGTTTTACAAAAGAATTCTGCACATCAATCTTCAAAGTTACTAAGAGTGTGAAAAGAAACTTGTGTGTCTCGTATAAACCACGACAAGAGTATTTGAACACTTCATAAGTCAGAAAATCTATGATATTCTGCATTCTTTTGGCTGGTATTGGTGACTTTTCAGACCTGGAAAGAAATATTTATATCACTGTTCAACTTCATGGTGAGAGGACAGCATTTAAATTAATTCTTGAAAACATCTGTAGCAGCCATTCATGATTAAGATGTGCTTTATGCACACTGAACCAGTTTAGTGACTTACCTTGCCATAGAAATGTCAAAAATACCAAGGAATTGTTTGAGGGATGTCTGATACATTACATTAACCATGCTCATCTCAGTAATCAAGAAATACAATATACTTCCACGAGTCGCCACTATAGACAAAATAAATACATGAAAATAAGAACTGAATGCTTTCTTAACGATGCATGGCTACACTATACTTGATATGTGCTACAAGTTTTTTTGTTCTGTTTTTTTTAGTGTAGTTAACATGATTATCAAGAACGAAACACATAATATATATACAATAAATGTAATTTTGTGCTACCTAATAAATCCGGAAAAACAATCTCAATTTATTGCCAGGTGCATTTATTTGTCAAAGGATGCACAGTTATGTGTTTGATTGGCAACAAATACTCAAACAAGCCCTGTAGTTCACCCATGTAGTTCATATCCATGTTTATCAGCACACCAAACAGAAGAAACATAATACTAGTACATCTCTACTAAACTCCAACTATATTGTCATACTATATTGTTTAGAGTAAAGTGTTCCTGCTAATATAATCTAACCTGGTCTAAATTCTTCCCTGGCTTCATTAATTTTAATCTCGGTGTCTGCTGCTACTACTAGCTTTTCAGTTACTTCTTCAGCTGTTTCTTTGGTTGTTGCTAACACTGAGATTAGAGATACATCTTCTACTAAAGAACCCTACACATAGATCAAAGCCAATAATGTATATTATTCTATTCAACAACAGATGTGCTTACATAAATTATACTAATTCTTACTATTGAACTGTCTACAATTTATTGCCAATTTGCATTTATCAACTGAGTGTACAAATAATTGTTCAAGAATGAGACATAGTCTTCATAAACTCATATTTTGAAACTTTTGACAGCGACTGCCATCTAATGCAATTTACTAACTGTTCATGTTCATAAAATCACTATCTCTCCATGAACGCCAAGTGTTGGTGATGCACAGTATTTTTTTTATCCATGGTGATAAAGTAAATCATGACATTTTTTTTTTTTTTTCGAGGTTGTTTGTATGTTTAAAGAATTGTTCATATAAATTTCTCACACAGAATCAACTCCTTAGAATTCCCAAAACTTCCTGAAAGCCTGAGGTGCTCAGAAAATAAATTATCGAAACAAAGATACACCATTATGGCACAATTGATCAACAGTGTGTTGAATAATAAGAAGCGATACATATAGAACTCTGCAATATAATAATTACCTGAGTGCTTGTAAGTCTGTATAATAGATTATCTTCTAATTCTTGCATCTTCCTTTTATTAGCTGTCACATCCTTCATAAGTTTAACTCTTTCAGATTCAAGTTCCTATCAGTAACATTTATTTATAAATTAACAGGCAATTTATGGAATAGACTGATGTAAAAGTCAGAAAACAAAAAGATTAAATTCAATGACATGCTCTCAATCTTTTTTATATGTACAATATATGGACTATACTATAAATACAAATTTAATTTCTAAACCAGCCAACAGAATAATACTAACCTGCTTCTCAGTTTGAATTACGCGACCAAGCAATTGATCTTCCAATCCTTTCAATGTTACAGTGAAGTCAATGATGGATGTACGAGCAGAAATCTAGAGATTGTAAATTGAAAACATGTACTCAATGTACATAACTTGAGTACACACTTATTGTAGAATAACAACTTGTAATTTATTTTTGTAGAGAATGATCAGGAAAATATGAAAGTTCAGTGAATAAGTGATACCTAATACAATTTTTCTGTTTTGAATGTCACAAATTACTGAAAACAAGTCATTGTCAATGACACGTCCCCGTTCCGTTCATATTTGAGTGACATATACATTCAAAGCAGATCATGACCGAAATGCACCTGCATATGTACAACACATTGTGCTAAATCTGAACAAAATCCATCCATGCATGACTGAGATCCGGTTCTGGAATTGTGAAAATACGTGATTTTGATGCATTTTCGGCCTTAAAATGGCCATCATTTCGCTATAGTTAAGCAGATCATGAAACAAAGGCACATATCTATTTGTGACATGATGTACCATGTGTGTGTGAAGTTTGAACTTGATCAATCCAGACATGTCTTGGATACGGATCCAGAACTGAATTCTTTAACAAAATGGCCGCCAGTCGGCCATTTCAAACTTGATCCGGAAAAAAAAAGACGTGCATCAAGGTCCTATTATGTTTAATGTATGTACCAAATTTGAACAAAATCCATCCATGCATAACTGAGATACGGGTCCGGAATGGTGAAAATGTGCGATTTCAATGCATTTTCGGCCTTAAAGCGGCCTCCATTTGGCTATCGTTAATGAGATCATGAAACAAATGCACATACATATTTGTGACATGATGTACCTTGTGTGTGTGAAGTTTGAACTCGATCAATCCAAGCATGTCTCGGATACCGATCCAGAACTGAATTCTTTAAAACAAAATGGCCGCCAGTCGGCTATTTCGAACTTGATCCGGAAAAAAAAATGACGTGCATCAAGGTCCTATTATGTTTAATGTATGTACCAAATTTGAATGAAATCCATCCATGCATAACTGAGATCCGTGTCCGGAATGGTGAAAATGTGCGATTTCAATGCATTTTCGGCCTTCAAGTGGCCGCCATTTGGCTATCGTTAATGAGATCATGAAACAAATGCACATACATATTTGTGACATGATGTACCTTGTGTGTGTGAAGTTTGAACTTGATCAATCCAGACATGTCTCGGATACGGATCCAGAACTGAATTCTTTAAAACAAAATGGCCGCCAGTCGGCCATTTCGAACTTGATCCGAAAAAAAAAATGACGTGCATCAAGGTCCTATTATGTTTAATGTATGTACCAAATTTGAATGAAATCCGTCCATGCATAACTGAGATCCGGGTCCGGAATGGTGAAAATGTGTGATTTCAATGCATTTTCGACCTTAAAGCGGCCGCCATTTGGCTATCGTTAATGAGATCATGAAACAAATGCACATACATATTTGTGACATGATGTACCTTGTGTGTGTGAAGTTTGAACTCGATCAATCCAAGCATGTCTCAGATACGGATCCAGAACTGAATTCTTTAAAACAAAATGGCCGCCAGTCGGCTATTTCGAACCCGATCCAAAAAAAAAAAAGACGTGCATCAAGGTCCTATTATGTTTAATGTATGTACCAAATTTAAACAAAATCTGTCCATGCATAACTGAGATCCGGGTCCGGAATGGTGAAAATGTGCGATTTTGATGCATTTTCGGCCTTAAAATGGCCGCTATTCGGCTATCGTTAATCGGATCATGAAAAAAATGCATGTGCATATGTCCCATATAATGTGTGATGTATGAGTGAAGTTTGAACTTAATCGGTCCATGCATGTTCGAGATACAGGTGATCACGGACGCACGGACGCACACAGGGCAAACCATAAGTCCCCGTTTTCGGACTACGTCCGAACGGGGACTAATAAAATATTGGCAATATTGAAATATTGTTATATGTTTTATATGATAAAATAGTGTAGTCTTCAATGGTAGTCAATCAGAGATTGAAATGAATCCTTTGTTATCAAGGCACAAAATCTTTTGGAGGACACGGTTACAGTTACTTTGGAGAGTGCTTTAGAAACTGGCTAAATCAATTGGAGTGTGATAAACAAATCACTGAAATAATTTTAAATTAAAAACCAATTTTATTGAGGAAATTTTAATACACTATTTCAGCAAATTGAATACCAGACTTCAAGCAGTGTGTGAGTGTTGTATTGAAGTACAACCACAAACTTAAAGATTTATTATACATGTAGCAAGAAATGTAAAGTGACACACACACACACACAAGAATGTTAATATTATCCTACCTCTGGTGTGTATGTTGGATTTGGCAATTTGGTCGTCATATAAAGTTGGAATCCAGAAAGAACATCACATTCCTTGTCACCAACTTTGACCTGCATTATAAAAAATAAATGTGTCATATATCAAAAGCAAGTTCAAGATACATTGTGGTTGAAGTTGCCTGCAAATAGCCCAAAATGACCAAGCATTTTTGCAGATTCATTTGTTCGAATTTTCCACAATTACAAAACACATTATGAAGCGATTCCCATAAAACCCATGTATGATGAAGATTAAATACAATTTAACTTGTAACTGAACAGTTTTGTACATTTAGGTGCTCACCTTATATGTAGAACCAGATTTAATAAAATTCTTCTCAAGTACATTATCTAAAGCAGGATCTAATTCTTCTGCAACATCTTCTATTAATAATGGACTTCCTAATGACAAACCATCTTCCAGATGATTACGGAAATACTTATGATTCAGTGATGTTATCTATTAGTGAAAAAAGTTAAATTTATTTTATTAGTGTGTACATTTTTCGTCAGTTATATCACAGAAGAATAATAATAATACTGTAGAATACTTTATTTTTTATTTTCGCTATTTTCGCTGAAGGGATGATTCCGTGAAAATAAAATCCAGTGAATATACTTTTTTCCCTATATTTCACATTAAACTCATCAAAAATCAGTGAAAATAAATTCCAAGCAAAACGCCCAAAAAGCCTTTTCAGCGAAAATTTATTCCAGCGAAAATAAAGTATTCCACAGTAATATAAAATACTCACGTTAAAATAATACATGGAACATCTGCAAACAATTGAATTAATATGTACTCTACTTTCATTGACCCTGGTCCAAAATCTCAGAGTACACAAGTGCAACCAAACTATGTCTCATACATGCTCAAGAAACTGCATTCATAAATCTGAGTAAACCTTGATGTATCTTTAATAACAACTTGCCTTCTCTGTTAATTCAGATCTTTGTATATTACCAGGACCTGGGTTTGTTTCATTATCACCACTATAATTCCCATCAAAATGTAGCCCTGACACACCTCAACATTTTCCACTGAGATTGGTAATGGTACGACCCATCTGTCACTGATTCAGACAAGGTCATGACATCACAAAAAACCTGAGCATTACAATCTAAGCTAATTATTTATTCTGAGCATGCTCAGTTGCTCTGTAACTGCAGTAGGAAGTAGTAATTTTGGATGAAAATCTTGAAAAGGACCCACTTAGGATTTTCAGATCTGGAAAAAAAAATTATGTGCATACTCGGCAGAGACTTGTTCATCAACCTGCCAAGTTTCACTGATATCTGCTGCAGAATTTCTGAGAAAATGTTGGAAACGGAAAGCAGAAAATGGAAAATGGACATTTGACAAAACTCGTTTTATAAAGTCCTCTTTTCAGGATGCGCCTGAACGCCTAATAAACCTCATAGTACACCACCCTAAACATTAGATTACTAGTACTTCTGACAAGTGTCCCTGATTCATAGACATGCTAACTAATACACAACTTAGATTTAACATTACCTGTAGCCCATTTTTGCTTTCTTTGTTTTTGATCCATGTTTTACCCTGTCCTTGTGGGTCGATCAATAGAGGAAACCTGGTGGCTTTGGTGACAATGATACCATTTTGAACAGACAGATCATCATTTGGCAAACCTTGTAGATTCCATTCTCCAATCTAAAATCAGTTCAAAAGGAGTTAAACAGTCAAATATAAATACAGCTTGCTTGTTGGTTCAAACAATTACAAAGTTGGGAGTTGGGATGACATGTGAATTGACACACACATTCCATTTGTCTACAAGCTCCAAAAAAAACAAGTCATTGTCAATGATACGTCCCCGTTCCGTTCATATTTGAGTGACATATACATTCAAAGCAGATCATGACCGAAATGCACCTGCATATGTACAACACTTTGTGCTAAATCTGAACAAAATCCATCCATGCATGACTGAGATCCGGTTCTGGAATTGTGAAAATATGTGATTTTGATGCATTTTCGGCCTTAAAATGGCCATCATTCCGCTATTGTTAAGCAGATCATGAAACAAATGCACATATCTATTTGTGACATGATGTACCATGTGTGTGTGAAGTTTGAACTTGATCAATCCAGACATGTCTTGGATACGGATCCAGAACTGAATTCTTTAACAAAATGGCCGCCAGTCGGCCATTTCGAACTTGATCCGAAAAAAAAAAAAGACGTGCATCAAGGTCCTATTATGTTTAATGTATGTACCAAATTTGAACAAAATCCATCCATGCATAACTGAGATACGGGTCCGGAATGGTGAAAATGTGCGATTTCAATGCATTTTCGGCCTTAAAGCGGCCCCCATTTGGCTATCGTTAATGAGATCATGAAACAAATGCACATACATATTTGTGACATGATGTACCTTGTGTGTGTGAAGTTTGAACTCGATCAATCCAAGCATGTCTCAGATACGGATCCAGAACTGAATTCTTTAAAACAAAATGGCCGCCAGTCGGCCATTTCGAACCCGATCCCAAAAAAAAAAATGACGTGCATCAAGGTCCTATTATGTTTAATGTATGTACCAAATTTGAACAAAATCCGTCCATGCATAACTGAGATCCGGGTCCGGAATGGTGAAAATGTGCGATTTTGATGCATTTTCGGCCTTAAAATGGCCGCTATTCGGCTATCGTTAATGAGATCATGAAACAAATGCACATACATATTTGTGACATGATGTACCTTGTGTGTGTGAAGTTTGAACTTGATCAATCCAGACATGTCTCGGATACGGATCCAGAACTGAATTCTTTAAAACAAAATGGCCGCCAGTCGGCTATTTCGAACTTGATCCGAAAAAAAAAATGACGTGCATCAAGGTCCTATTATGTTTAATGTATGTACCAAATTTGAATGAAATCCGTCCATGCATAACTGAGATCCGGGTCCGGAATGGTGAAAATGTGCGATTTCAATGCATTTTCGGCCTTAAAGCGGCCGCCATTTGGCTATCGTTAATGAGATCATGAAACAAATGCACATACATATTTGTGACATGATGTACCTTGTGTGTGTGAAGTTTGAACTCGATCAATCCAAGCATGTCTCAGATACGGATCCAGAACTGAATTCTTTAAAACAAAATGGCCGCCAGTCGGCCATTTCGAACCCGATCCAAAAAAAAAAATGACGTACATCAAGGTCCTATTATGTTTAATGTATGTACCAAATTTGAACAAAATCCGTCCATGCATAACTGAGATCCGGGTCCGGAATGGTGAAAATGTGCGATTTTGATGCATTTTCGGCCTTAAAATGGCCGCTATTCGGCTATCGTTAATCGGATCATGAAAAAAATGCATGTGCATATGTCCCATATAATGTGTGATGTATGAGTGAAGTTTGAACTTAATCGGTCCATGCATGTTCGAGATACAGGTGATCACGGACGCACATACGCACGGACGCACTAACGGACGCACACAGGGCAAAACATAAGTCCCCGTTTTCGGACTGCGTCCGAACGGGGACTAATAAAATATTAAAAACACAGATTACAACCAAAGACCTCCACTTAATCTATCAATATAGTTTTAATGGCCCATATCTGTGACAAGATCTGGGATGTCTTGGATGTGTACAATCTGAATTCTAAATTCTTAAGTCAAATTGATCAATATTTAATCAGGTAGGTATGATAATTCTGAATAAATTAATTATTCCAGTCTCGGGGAATTTTTTGGGGCTGAAGCTACACTGTGTTAACAAGCATAATGACTCACAGTTGGTGCATCCACTAACATTGCAGTGATGTTTAAATTCTCAGTGTATGGTATGCGCCTGTTATTAAGTTCCATCTGCCAATTGTCTTGCAGTAACTGTCTGAACACTTGGTTGAATGGCCCAGAATATGATAAAAATCCAGTAGCTAATAAAACATCACCAACCAGCCTGAGAGAGGTAAAATATGAAATGTATGAGATCAGATTAAAAGTGAACAATGGGTTTCACACCACAATTAGGATAGACATCGAACCGAGAATATATGTGTAGTCCATTCTATTTTGAAAACAGCTTTTTACAAGGAATGGCATGTTTGAACTGTTTTATTTAATACCAGAATACCAGAATAACCAAGTCTTAGATTTGTGAATTTCGGCAAAAACCAGTAAGTTTTGAAATGGCAGATTGATACATTCAGAGTGAGTACTTGACTGGGTGTACATTTCAACAATGCCAATAATTGTTGAATCAGCTTCGCCTTTGAAACTTTCAAAACCAAAGACAATCAACATGTGTTACATACGATAGTCAGTTCACTGAATAAACAAAACAGTGTAATGCAACAAATTGCTTGTGATAATTATGATCAGTTTCTTGCTCTAAAAATCAAGATTTAAACAAATACAACTCTGCAATAATTTAACAATTTCACACACCTATCAATTTGTGCTTTAAATTCTTTACTCTGTTGGGTCCATCTGATCTTCTCACCACCTAAACCACTAATAAGAGCTGAGGCTGCTTCCATCTTATTTCTACAGCTTTCAGCACTGTCAAGCAGTTCCTATCAAAGAAATGTGACCTTATTATCACTGATATCAAATAAAACAAGTCATTGAAAATGACACAGTCCCCATTAAATTTTTTAAAGTTCTCTATGTGCTTGTCATATTAAAGCTGAGGGGTTGTCGCGAGCGTGTCCTTGAAACTTGAGTTCCAAGTGGCATATACAACAGATTATTTACATCAAAACACGTGTTCCGTGTAGTAGTAATATGGTCAAAAATAAAAACAGCCGTTATTCGGCCATCTTTGAACTGATTATGAAACACACTGATATGTATGATGTATGTGCCAAATACGAATGAAAAAGGTACATAAATTGTGGAAATATAGTAGTAAGGCCAAAAAGTCAGATGGCTGTCAATCAGCCATCCTTGACCAGATTTTGAAACAAATTGTCATGGATATGCATCCTAACATGTATAAAGTACATGTATGTGCCAAATTTTAATGAAAACTGACAGAGCACGTCCAAGATACCGCATAAAAAAACAAAACAAGATACCTGCCAGTCGACCATCTTTCATCCAATTGCGAAATAAATCGTCATGGACATGTATCCTAACATGTATAATCTATGTACCAAGTTTGAATGACAACTGACAAAGCATGTCCAAAGTACAACATTTTCAAAAAACGAGATGGCTGCCAGTCGGCCATTTTGAATCGAATTGCTAAACCACTGCATGTGCATATGTCCCACATAAAGTACTAGGCACATGCAAAGAATGAACGGAATCGGTCCAAGGGATTCTGAGATATGACGGACGGACGGACAGACTCAGGAACTCACGGACGGTCGGGGACATGTATCCTAACATGTATGATCTATGTACTAAATTTGAATGAAAACTGACAAAGCATGTCCAAAATACAACATTTTCAAAAAACAAGATGGCTGCCAGTCGGCCATCTTTGATCCAATTGTGAAATAAATTGTCATGGACATGTATCCTAACATGTATAATCTATGTACAAAGTTTAAATGAAAACTGACAAAGCATGTCCAAAATACAACATTTTCAAAAAACAAGATGGCTGCCAGTCGGCCATTTTGAATCGAATTGCTAAACCACTGCATGTGCATATGTCCCACATAAAGTACTAGGCACATGCAAAGAATGAACGGAATCGGTCCAAGGGATTCTGAGATATGACTCTGGACGAACGCACAGACGCACGGATGGAGACTGAATTATAAGTCCTCGTTTTCGGACTTCGTCCGAACGGGGACTAATAAGTCATAAATAAAAAATTTTACCAATTGAAATACTCTATATATGTCAGTCAAAGACAAAATCCTAGCATAAATTTTTCAAGAATTTCTTTTTATAATACCCGAACAGAAGTAACATATGACAACATTTTTGTTTACCAGATACATTGTACTAATAATAAATTCTATATGACCCTTTTGTATTGTGTGTTACATATATGTATTGTTTTAAAGAAATTAGTCAATGCAAGCCAGAGAATGGGCAACAATTTTTCAAAACTAATACAATCACACCAACATTTATAAATTCACTAGTAACTTGGTAAACAAATGTCAGAAGTATGAACATTTGAGACATGATTCTTGTCCGAAATTCAACTGTATCGATCAATAATATGAATAACTCTGATTGACTTTGTCAACAGCTGAGCTAAGCAAGCATAGAAAAATTAATTCTTAATTAGTACCTGTTTTTCTGACATTGCAGCATCAAATTTAGCCTGTACTTCATCCAGCTCTGCTTGTTTAGCATCTAGAGTTGCTTGTGCTGCACCCAATTCTGCCATAGCTATATTCAATCGCCCTTCCTGTATTGCCAAATTAGCCTATTCAAACAAAGACAATAAAAACAATAAGTAACTTTCAGTAACTTTCACAGGTCAACCTTTTCGTCAAACGCCTGTCTTTCATTTCATACAATAATAATATCTATAATACACTGTAATGAATAATGACAGTTCATCTTAAGTTGAATTAATAAAGTATAAAAAAATTATACATGCTTAATCGTATTAAAAGTACATGCAGTTCATTGGGAACATGTTCTACATCTTGATCTTCTCACATATTTCTGGGACGAAATTGTAGGGTGACTACCATACTTCCCCGAGCATAAGCACCTCCCGAGTATAGACCCAGGGTGTTGTTACCGGATGTCGACAACATCTATTAAAATATGCCTGTAAATTTGTATTTCATTGCATAAAAATCATGATTGGTATGGTAGTTTGATTCCATCTTTTTACGAGAAAACTCACATTAATTTCAGAGTGCATGGTGGGTGAACCTTTTCTATTTTGTTATTTACTCAGGATGAATCCAGATGTTGCAATACTGAAGTAATCCATATTTTTTTTGAGTAGTAGCTCCCAAACGCCAAAAAAGTAATCGTCAAGTCGTGAAACCTGGTCATTGAACATGTCCATTAAGACTATTGTGAATTGGGTGTGAACGAGCAAACTATTCTTCAATATGACTTGTTAGCAGTGAAAGGTTTAAATACTTCCTCCATCATCAGTTTACCTTTCAAAAATTGTGAATCAACAGCTTTTAGGGAAAAAATCACTTTTTTATGGTCAAAATGAGTGTTAACAGATCGCATTTTAACATCGCGGTAATTCACTTCTGCATTGCGTTGAAAAAATTACTTCCTCAATAATCGGAAAACTTTGTCTGTACACAGCATATGATTGGTTAACGAAAGACGTGACCTGTTAGGTCAAAGGAAGTTGTGTAGGTCGAATCATCAGTTTGCATACGATCGAAAACATTCCACAACGAAGATAATGTTAAGATCTTGCCTTCGACCGTTTTCTTACAGAACCTACCCATTTTTGCACAGTAAATTCAGACGGTATGTAAACGGTATTGTAATAAAATGTATGTATTTTTATGAATATGTTTGTTTTTTCATTGTAAAAAGTGTTGTGGAAATCAATAACGACTTGTTTTGCATTTTTTTCCTCAAAAAGACGTATAAATATTTCTCCGAGACTGGCGCTGTGAACGAGGTTGGGAAGATGGTTACAATTGTAAACCCACCAAAAAATTTTCTTTTCTGAGGTGGTCCTTGAGTATAAGCCAACCCCCTAATTTTCACAATTATACATGTTCAGGCCCCTGGGCTTATACTCGGGGAAGTACAGTATGGTATTACAGTGTAACTCACTGTCATTGTCACTAAATCAAATAAACCTTAGAAATAACTCCTGTGGTGCTGCGGGAATTAAAGACACAAATTACAAATAAAGAATACTGTATTCACTATATTAAGTAGTACATCTTCAAAAAAGAGAAACAGAAAGCAAAAATAACATTTATTTCATGCTAAATCATTGAAATACATGTTATTTTGACCATAGACTGACATTACAGCAAGTCTCAGAAATATTGGGGCAGCCAATTTGCAAACTCGCTAGCGAATTAGCTAACTGATTGAGTTTTGACTAAACAGTTGGCTTTCAAATCTCGATGGCACCGACTCGTGGTCGCGTCCACTCTGGGCGAGTCTATATTGCATTGGGATACATAGAATGCTTTTACGTAGCCTGGTACATGTCTGGATTCCACTGAATGATTTGCTTTGCAAAGCTGGCGTACAAGTGGTAATATCATAAATGTGATTAATCCACCGATATTTACTATATGGAGGCCATCTTGAACACTGATTGAAACTAAATAATGAGACAAGTTGAGAAAAAGTTGCCTACAAATCAGGGAGAAAATAAATTTTCCCATCCAAACGATTTGTTGGGGTAAATTAAACCAAATGCTCATAAAATTCGACTTCATTCATCGTTTTTGCGTGGACAATCCCTTGTATACGACCACCTCATTACACACAAAAAATAGAACACTTTCCCCGGCATATTTGAAAGCGAAATCGCCATCAAACTAAAATATGACTATTGTTATATAGATTCACCCAGAGTGTGCGTGACCACAGGACGGCACCAGCGAGATTCGAAAGCCAACCGTTCAGTCAAAACCAAAGCAGTTAGCTAATTCGCTAGCCAGTTTGGAAATTTGCTGCCCCAATACTTCTGAAACTTGCTATAAGCAAATGTGCTTTTACTAGAGAAAACATGTGACTGCATTTAAAAATATAACACAATCATGTTTTGTTGATGTGCTAGCAGACAATTGTCTGTGAACCAAGACCTAATTGCACTTTATAAATTTGAAAAAAGGTTAAAATGGCAGACATTTGTCAAATAAAATTATTTATTTTTGAGGAACAAATGGGAACAAAAAATATATAGAATATTTTGTTTGCATGGTATATTTCTTTGCTATAATGTTGAAGGTGCTGTAATATTCATCAGCACACCAAGTATGATTTGTGCTGGTCTTGGTTGGGAAATTAAATTGCCATTGTCACTAGCGCATTTTCAATCCTTTAAAGATTTAGTTCTGTTGAAATAAAAGGCATTTCCATCCAGATTTTAAGTGCCATTCTTTGTTAAATATAGTGTTTCTGCATGCATATTTTTTAAGGTGGTCGGCAGCTCAAACATTTTAATTCTATATTTAAACTGTTGTATAATGTCCTACAGTAATGACATACAAGATACTAACCTTTAATGGCAGTACTTCTTTATTTATACCATAAAAAAAAGACATAGCTTGTGTCCAGCTACATAAACCTGCAACATCACCACAAACTTTCTTAGCTGATGCTAGATTATAATCTTCAGCATCAAGATATGGTTGTAGCAATTCCACCATCTCTGCATTTATAGAGTCTTTTGGATATGTCATTAAATTCTGAAGAAATCCACCACCACTCATTAGCTGAAAAACAAAAAAATCAACAATTAATTGAAGACTATACATATTAACTATTTTAATCTTGTCCATAAAAAGTAAAAGTGATTTCTTCATGATTTAATTAAAGGGCTTAAACTTAGAGTGCCAGGACTTACCTTAAGTGAATCACCCCACGATGGTTTGATATGACCTGGTCTGTCTGCATCAGAAACCACAGGGCCAAGCCTTTGTTGGAACAGTAATAACACACAGTCCATAATACGCATGATTAAATGTGGTGGCTTAGCAAGTTTTCTAACAGTTGAAATGTGAGCTGGTTTGAGAGTCTGAAAATAGAGATAAAACACGCATTTAATTCAGCATTTTATGTATGTTGGAACTCATCAAGATGGGAAGATAGTAAAATCAAATACATAGTTAAACAAGCCATGCATGGCACAGTCCCTGTCAGTTATCAAATTTAAGATATACAGTTTTGTTTATAGTAATATAGCTGGAATATAACCATGTCAGGAATATGATTATGATGATTAACAATTAAATGATTGACATTTGTATCTGATCGTCAAACGAGTACTTGTCCACATTGAGAGATATTGCTCTGGAACAGCATTAATTAAAACAAAATCAGCCATTTTGAATACATGTACATATCTATAACATGATGTATAATGAATATATAAAATTTTAACATAATCAATCAAAGCATGTCTGAGATATGGCTCTAGAAGCCCATTCATTAAAACAAAATGGCCACTAGTCAGCCATTCTGAATCCGATCTAAAAAATAGGCCAGTGGCCTGTTGCTCAACGGCTATTGTACAAAAGATTAGTGCTGTATATGCCACAACTTTTCGTTTAAATTTGTACTTTTAAATGAAATATCGCCAAACAACCACACAAAGTTGTCAATGGAATAATAAACACATGTATGCCTAACACCAAAGCATTGGAAATAGTGGTTAGTTGAAATTCCATTTTTAACCCAAAATGACAAAAATACTTGCCAAAATTAGAGAATTAAAGATATGGCCATGGGATGAACAATCTAGTAGATGTCAACACAAGGTACATGCACACCAAGTATCAAAGCATTCAGGCTACTGGCTACCTATAGACCGCCACAGTAGCACAGAAGAAAATTTAGAGTTTTGGGGGGCTAATTTGCATAATTTTTCGGCAGATCGACTTCTCATGAACAAATTACCATCTACACTCATCACGGCATCCACACACCAAAAATCGAGTCAAACGGTTCGGCGGTTTTTTAGAAGAAGTTGTGCACAGACAGATAGATAGACACACGACATACGCAGGACAGAAATCCATCCCATAGGCTCAGCGGACCTATGGTCCGTTGAGCCAAAAATAAAATAACGTGCATCAGGAACCCGTAATGTCTAATGTATGTACCAAGTTTGAACAAAATCCATCCATAAATGCTTGATATTTGATGATTTTTTAGCACAAAAATGGCCTCCATTTGGCCATTTTTAATAGGACCGTCAAACCAATATATCTGTATATCTATGACATGATGTATAAAGAATATTTAAAATTTGAACATAATCAGTCACAGCAAGTCAGAGATATGGTACCAATTGGCCATTTTGTATCTTATCTGAAAATAAAATGTGCATCAAGGTCCTATAAAGTCCAATCTATATACCAAGTTTGAACAAAATCCATCTGTAAACAGCCGAGAAATGCTTGATTTTGATGATTTTTACAACAAAAATGGTCGCCATTCGGCCATCTTGAATCAGGTTGTGAAACAAATTGATGTGCATATGTATAATTCAGTGCTCGAAATTAACTTTTTTTTTTGGTAGTCCATCTGGGCTACCACTTTTTAAATCTGGTAGCCCAAGATCAATCAGTGGTAGCCCAAAATTTTTAAAGCAGTATTTATGCAAATGTCATATGTTCAGTACGTCTTTTTGACAGGTAGGTAATGTTTCATATATTTGAATGTATCGGTACTAATTTCCTATAGACAGGAGAACTAAACTGAAATAAAGAGTTCATGTTTTATAGTTTCACTGCTTTCACTTATTGTGCATTGTGAAATACTGCAAATTCCAAGTTTGAAGTTTTAATGTTACAGTATTCAATCTTATTGTCACAAAACTTAAATTGCCACAAAAAATAAATTGTCTTGATTGTAATTTTCTGAACACTTGAACTTCATTAAATTCATCATTAAAAAATATCTGTGTTTATCTTTTGTGAAGTTGTTTTTTCATTAATTACAGAAACACAATTTAATACATTTTACAGTAATGAATAGCAGCTTGGAGTGTTTCAAAACAATGGGCATGAGAATTGGGTCAACAGTAACAATAACAACAACAGAAAAAAGAAAATGAGAATGACTTAAAAATGAGTTTCATATGTGGTCAAATTGATAAAATTTATTTTCACTAATGAACGGTATATTTCATGTCATTGAGCAAGAAATACATTCTGAAACTGATGGTATTTTACGGCGATTTGTTTTCATTCATCGTTGTCGGCTGGTTGTCTGGGACCATAAGGTGTCTGGGCGACGTCCACGATCACCGTCATTGAACCACAGCGCGATTGCATGTGTCGGGTCGTAATCTCTCAAGTTTCCGCCGTGCAGTACAATACGCATTAGCTGACACAGCGTATTTGTATTCAGAGCTGCACGCCAATCGGACTTGATACGCGACGTGAGAGAGAATCCTCTCTAGCACTCGCTCGTGTGTACTGGTATCAATAATATTATTTTCACCAGCCATAAGATATTAGAATATCCTGCAGGATTATTACTAAGAATTCGCTGCCAAATGTCCAAGAACTGCAAGGTTGGATTTGCAGCAACTACTGCACTGACTGTGGTTTTGAGTCCAGTCCATTCGTTCAGAACTTCATCTGCTTCAAAATTTGTTTGTCGATTTAACAAATTATCGAAGTGGCGCAGGATGGTTGTTATTTCATCTCGACCATAATTTCGAAGTTCGTCTGGATGTTGAGGCCAGTTAGTTGGATCAAACACTGCCGCCGACGCAAGCACTGGTTCTTCAGTGAATGATAGGAACTGGGTGGTGATTTCATCTCTGCATGCATTGATTAGCGATGTTTTCTCATCCTCTGCAGTTCCATTTTCTCGCCTCGGTGGATCATGGAGTGGAGAGCCGCGAAACATGTAACGAGTGCCATCAAGTGTTTCGTCAATAAACGTGCTTTCAGAAGGGCCGGGTTCATTAATTAGCAGTTGTAAGTTGTCAAGTGTAGTTTTAAGTCCGTACACTACACTACACTTTCAATTGAAGTGTCATTTTGCTGGAATAAGAGTGACATGCGACTTAGAACACGATAAATATCAAGCTGTATATAAACAAACTTCATAAACTGCATTCGGGTGAGTTTCTCCAAAAAACCCTTGGCTTTTATTTTCGAATCATTTGTATGATCACTTCCTGGGGTTACGATATCCTCTAGGTGGGTAACAAGCGGCTTCCAGTCTCGATCGATTGCCTGCAGCGCACGCTTGTGATGGTCTACCCATCGCGTTCCAACTACATTTGTCGGTTTCAACACGGCGACCCCAGAGCATTACCGGTCTCTCTCAAAGCTGCAAGATTACGTGGCGAATTATTATAAAATTTAAAAATTTGAACTAAAAAATCTTCAATGTAGGAAAAATTACGACACTGCCTTAGAGCTGTCTTCAGACACAATTCAAGACGGTGCTGTACAGTGGACACTGACGAGGTGGGGCACATCTTGGCGAATACGTGTCATAACCCCGGATCGATTCCCCACCATGACGGCCACGCCATCGGAAGCCATAGCTACCAGTCTCTCCCGCCATTCGTTTCCTCCTAACCCCATTTCAACGCGAAAACCTGCGTCGATCGCCGTAATTGAGGCATTGCTTGCAGGCTGAGAACTTAGTGACTGGACGGCAGTCTTCTAACATACAAACGTAAATGATTTCCTCCTCCACAACAGCACGGTCTGTTGACGAATCAATCAATACTGAGTACAGTCCACTTTCATTTATGCTGTCGGCAACATGACGGCATATGGACTCGCCAATAAAACCAATAAAAGAAGCAGCCTGCTTGTCGTTTCGATAAGTGTTACCTATTTTAACACCGTTGATTTCTTGAAGCGTCAGAAGATCAGCAAAATCGGAAAACGGTTTCTCGTTTTTTGCAAGGTAATATGCGGTACGAAATATTATTTGAAGTCGTTGGTACTGCGTTTGATCCATGTTCATCACGCAACTCACAAGTGGACGAGGATTTGAGCTTTTTTCAATAACAACTTTCTGTACTGCTCTACGATGAATACTACTTGTTCATGTTTTCGCAATGATTCGATGCGAAAATTCGTACAACCGTCACTGCTTGCAAATGCCGATGTTCCATTTGTACAAATCGTACAAAACATTGATTTTTTGGCGGCATTATACTTCAGCCAGTCTCGACCAGTTTTCCAAGAACCTTGAAATTTTCGCACTCGCTCTATCCTTGCCTTTTTATTTGGTCCCTCGTCAACGCTTTTGAGTTGGTCATGCGACTGTGTGGGTGGTTGTGGTGACTGTTTCCGAAAAAAATTCAGGAGACTCATCTTGACGTCGACTGACTTGAACTGGCAAGCAACAAATTATTTTGCCGGCTAGGAAGACAACTGGCGTCAATAAATTAATTTGAAACATTTTTTGTATAATTTGTGTACAAAAATGACGCGGACAAGTCGCCAATAAAACAAAACACACTTTTACTCAAAAATAACAGAAGCAGCTAGAACCATGGGACAATTTGATTGGCTGTTTCCCCAAGTACCTGTCAATAATATTTCAACTCGAAGAGATAAATAGTATCAGCGTAGTCAGTGAATCTTAACTTGTTGCAAACTTGTCCTAGTCGCGTATGGTCGCAAACTTGTAATTTGCGTGTTAGCTTTATTGTATCACAAGTACGTCATAACAATCCCGGATGTTTGGTAGCCCAATTGGGCTACCGAATTTGAAAAGTGGTAGCCCCAAGAAAGAAACTGGTAGTCTGTGGACGCGGGGCTACCACTAATTTCGAGCCTTGATAATATCATGTATGATGTATGTGTGAAGTTTGATTGAGATTGGTCCAGGCATTTCAAAGATACAGGTCCGGACGCATGCACGGAATCCGAGCAGGGACTAACAAGTACTTGACCATATTGAGAGATATTGCGCTGGAACAGCAATATTTAAAACAAAATGGCCACCAGTCGGCCATTTTAAATACATCTGCATATCTATTACATGATGTAAAAAGCCAGACTTTTATTATCCCTTGTTTCGCAAACCCGCCGAATGAACAGAAGCCGAAAATGAAATAAAAATAACATTTTATTTCAGCGTAATTTTATTTTTTTTTCGCCCTCCTCAAAAAAATTTAATTATAAAAACTCGAGAAACAAGGAATAAAAATGGCCTAATGAATATATAAAATCTGAATATAATCAGTCAAAGCATGTCGGATATATGGCACTAAAACCACATTGATTAAAACAAAATGGCCACCATTCGTCTATTTTGAATCCGATCTGAAGAACAAAATGACGTGCATCAAGGTCCCATAATGTCCAATGTCTGTAACAAGTTTGAGCAAAATCCATCTGTAAACAGTCAAGATCCAATTCCAGAAAGCCAGAAATGCTTTATTTTAGTACAAAAATGGCCTCTATTTTGTCATCTTGAATCAGATCGTGAACACATTGATGTGCATATGTACAATATTATGAAATAATAATAATATTAATAATGCTTTTATTGAAATCATACCCTGTTTAGCATCTAGGTTTTAAAATATATTAAAGTTTTAGATAAATTCAAAATGGCAATAAGAAAAAATACAAAATGAAAGCATAATAAACAAGTAGCCTGTCGGCTGAGATAGCTCCGCTGTTACCAATGCACATTTCAATTAAAGAACAGAAGATATCATTAGAAAATAAACAATATGTAGACTTGCTGTTTTTAACAAGAATTCAAAAACATCGCTTTTCACCAAAAATGACAAAAATAACAAATCTGAAAGAGGTCCACATGTAGTACCTATATAGGTAATATAAAAGTAATCGGACTTGTGGTTTTTAACAAAAAGTCAAAAATATCACTTTTTAACAAAAATTACAAAAATATTCATCAAAATTAGAGAATTGAAGATATCATCATGAAATGAACAAATCTGAGAGAGGACCACATGTAGTACCTATATATGTAATACCAAAGCAATTGGACTTGCAGTTTTTAATAAAAAGGCGAAAATATCATTTTTTACCAAAAATGACAAAAATATTCACCAAAATTAGAGAATTAAAGATATCATCATGAATGGAACAAATCTAAAAGAGGTCTACCAAAGGTACATATACACCAAGTATCAAAGCATTCAGGCTTATAGTTTTCAAGAAAAAGTCGAAAAAGTAAAACATTGACACGAACGACAGACGATGACGGACAATCACTCATATGATAAGCTCCGCTCGACAAAGTCGACAGCGGAGCTTAAAAAAAAAAAAAGAAAAAGAAAAAGAAGAGAACAAGGACTGAGTAGATAACAAAACAGACAAGTCATTGAAAATGACACAGTCCCCGTTAAGTTCTCTTTATGCTCGTCATATTAAAGCGGAGGGGTTGTCGCGAGCGTGTCCTTGAAACTTGAGTTCCAAGTGGCGTATACAACAGATTGTTTATTTACATCAAAACACTTGTTTCGTGTCATAGTAATATAGCCAAAATAAAAACAGACGTTATTCAGCCATCTTTGATCTGATTATGAAACACACTGATATGTATGACGTATGTGCCAAATACGAATGAAAATGGTACATAAATTGTGGAAATATAAGTAGTAAGGCCAAAAAGTCAGATGGCTGTCAATCGGCCATCCTTGACCAGATTTTGAAACAAATTGTCATGGACATGCATCCTAACATGTATAAAGTACATGTATGTACCAAGTTTGAATGACAACTGACAAAGCATGTCCAAAATACAACATTTTCAAAAAACAAGATGGCTGCCAGTCGGCCATTTTGAATGGAATCGCTAAACCACTGCATGTGCATATGTCCCACATAAGGTACTAGGCACATGCAAAGAATGAACGGAATCGGTCCACAGGATTCTGAAATATGACGTTGGATAGACTGACGCACAGACAGACGCACACACGGACGGTCGGACGGACAGACTCAGGAACTCACAGACGATCGGGGACATGTATCCTAACATGTATGATCTATGTACTAAATTTGAATGAAAACTGACAAAGCATGTCCAAAATATGACATTTTCAAAAAACAAGATGGCTGCCAGTCGGCCATTTTTGATCCAATTGTGAAATAAATCATCATGGACATGTATCCTAACATGTATAATCTATGTACCAAGTTTGAATGAAAACTGGCAAAGCATGTCCAAAATACAACATTTTCAAAAAACAAGATGGCTGCCAGTCAGCCATTTTAAATCGAATCGCTAAACCACTGCATGTGCATATGTCCCACATAAAGTACTAGGCACATGCAAAGAATGAACGGAATCGGTCCAAGGGATTCTGAGATATGACTCCGGACGGACGCACGGACGCACAGACGCACGGACACACGAACGAAGACCGAATTATAAGTCCCCGTTTTCGGACTTCGTTCGAACGGGGACTAAAAAGGTATGTAATTGGTCCAGGTATGTCTAAGATATAGGTTCGAATACATGCAAACATGGACACACAGATGCACAGACGCATGCACAGATATCAATCCATAAGTCCTCGTTTTCAGACTGCGCCCAAACTGGGACTAATAAAAAATGTGACATGATTAGATAATCAAAGAAATTGTTTAAAAAAGGCAAAAAAAAAATAAGTTCAAGAAAAAAACACATGAAAACTAAATTAAAATAAAGAAGTAAAAAAAAAAAATAGTTTCTAAGATGAGAATTGCAATGAAGTTTCCCAACACACATATATACACATAACTATCAAAAATCAACAACAATGCAATTTTTGGAAGTGAATTACCACAATGTTAAAATATCATCTGCTGATTTTGCTTAAATTTTTTTTTTTTAAACTAGTGATTAGTAATTTAGAGTGTTAAATGTTTGAAAATAAGAGATGGGTATATATACCCAAGGAGGGGCTTATGACCAGAGAAGTAGAGTATGTGCCACTTATTTACAATTGTTGTGTGATAATCACACCAAACAGTCAATGGTTTACTTTGTTAAACACTTAATATTTGATTATTTCAAGGTATTATTGAAATAAAGCACAGATAAAGTGATGACCAAGAGTTTCAATCAATATCTCTCGATTGGGTGTAGTAAGGTAAGTAAAATGTTGTTTTTCAGTCATGTGGTGAGGTACCAGTACTACCACACTATTGGTAGAAAGGTGCTTTGAATAGTACACATGAAAAGACTTACTTGCAGAGCAGCTTCAGCTTCTTGCAATGCTGGCTTAGCAGCTTCTAATTTCTCCATTGCAAATGACTTATCAACATTAATATCATCAACAATAGCTTGGGCTTTATCTTTCACCACTTGCACTGCATTTTTAACTTTCTCAGCAGCTTGTGCTGATACTGTTACCTCTGCCAACACCTGAAAAAGTATTTATTATATTTTATTTTTTAACTGAAGAGCCAACAGATCCAATAAATGACACCAATGAAACAAATACAAGAACAGACACATTATGACAATATGATAAACGGGATGAATGAATGAATGAATGAATGAACAAATGAATGAATTCTAAAGGTGTTTGGATATCACAGTTCCAAAGGACATCTATGACATAAACATATCAGCAGAAATATCATTACAAAAAGCAAGCACCTTGGGAAGGAAGCAAAATTTTCTGATATTTAATCTTCAGCGTGGTTTTAAAAAATAACAGTACACTCAGCCGTCTATTAGTAGTAGTGACAGCACCAGCAGTAGCTCAAGGTATGGAAATTTATGTTTTCTACATAAAGCAGTATGTCATTGGGGCAACATTTTTGCATGATTCTAAGGTGTGACTAAACCTGACTACTGAGTATTACCATGGATCTACCAACTATTACAAATTGGTAGCATAGAAGTTAATTTTGAGACATGTACATCTGAACAGACATCACATTTGTATATTTAATTCATTCTGAATATGGTCGTAAAGTTGTATTGTTCCTTGGAATATCAAGTAATATTATTTGTAATAACACATCGTAACAGTTGCAGCCTTATCCATTGAGAATCTAGATTAAATAACAAATGGATTGAAGAATACAAAATAAAGAAGCACTATCTTTTTTTTTTTTGGCTTGGCAAAAGTGAGTATAACAGTTATAAGACAATGCAATAATATATATAATAATATATTAGGGTGTGACAAATTCAATTAACCATATAGAATATTGATGCGCTAATACAATATAGAATAGAATAGAATAGAATAGAATAATGCTTTATTACATCCTTAATGAAATCTGACATTTCAGTTTTGGTAATTGCTGTATTATAGCTTTTTAAAATAAACTAAAATTAAACTACACATACAATACAATAGTAGATTTCAAATAAACAACAACTAAATAAAAGTATAAACAGTGAAAATTACCAAGACTTGAAAATTAGCTAGTAAAAAAAACACATATTAGCTGATGACAGAATTAAAAGCAGGCTCAGTCAATATGATTGATTGAGAAAAATAAGCAACACTTGCTGCTCACACCAAAACTGAACTTGGGAAACATTTCATTGTGATTGATAAATGATCTTATAAAGAGTTATTGTTACCCCAAAAAGACAATTTTAAGTGAAATTTAAACTTGGCCGAGATTCCAGACTGGTTAATGCTATATCCAAGTTTGAAAAATATTGTAACCACAAAAATAAAGTTTTACGATGGAGTCAACAATAACAACAACGAGAACGAGCAGACATTTTCCCTTCAAAGACCTTGGTATTCATCTATGATGATACAGACAAGATAAAAATGCAACAGTTAAAATAGTCTATAAATAAAATCTACAAAGCATAGCTGATTATCACCAAGCAGTTCTGTAGATTAAGTATGTTTACAGCATCTTGGGGTGAAATCAACTCACCAAATCGCATGCAGGAAGCTTTATTTTAAGCAAAACCAAATGTGTCGCTATACATTGTAGGATTTCAAATAGTTCATCTCTTATTTGTTTTGTATAAAAAAAAAAAAAGATTATTACCTTATCAGCTTTCACAGAAGCCACAGCCAAGTCTTTTTCTTTAACAACTAGTTCCTTAGCCAATTCACTAACTGATTGAGTAGCTTCCAACAATTTATCTAATCCAGTATTCATACGTCTAGCCAACTCATTGATGTTGTCATGTTGCTGTTTATAGATCACCATATAACCATCAATGAATGACAAGTAAGACTTGGGAGTCACATGAGTTTGGCGACGATATCTACAGAAAACAAAATACATCATAGATATTATTAATAACAAATAATTGTTACCGGGGGTAATGAATTAAGAAAAATTTTATTCATGCCAAAAATAAAGTAATATGCACCAAAAGCATAGTTTGTAATTGAGAGTGAATAATCCACTGATCAGAAATTAGATGTATTAAATGACCCTTCCAAAATCAAAATATAAGGTCAGAAATAAAACAGGATTCATGCATTTTTTGTATCTAAACTGAATTTCCTATCTCCAGGCTCATGTACAGAGATATAGTAGTATGGTCAAAAGGCAAGAATGCAGGCAGTCAACCATCTTTGATTCGATTGTAAAACGAATAATCATGGACATGTATCCTATAAACATGTATAATTTGAAGAGAAAAAAAACATGTCAACAATACATTTTGGAAAGAAAACGAGATGGCTGCCAGTCGGTCATCATGGACATGTACCACACATAATGTTTGTATCAAATTTGAACCAAATCCAACAAATCAAGTCCAATAATCAGGCCAACACTCGACATGCAATTTGTTAAGTCAAAATGTCTTTTTTGGGGGAGGGTGACCCAAATAAAATTATCTGCTGGATTATTTCAGCACAGTTGTTTCAGTAATGTTTGAAACCTAGTCTTGCAACATTGTTTGTTTAAAAAGTCGAGTGGATTTTTAAATTAACTGGGTAAAAAAATGTGACCGTGAAGACTGCACTCCCATAGGAACCATTTCAGTAGAAGCGCATGGTCCCAGTAATGTGGCAAATGAGACTACGAGAGGTGTGAATCCCGGGACCAATCATTTTGATATCGTACGTCAGACTGAGTACTCTCAGGAAAAATGCTATA
Source organism: Saccoglossus kowalevskii (assembly GCF_978046115.1). NCBI lineage: Eukaryota > Metazoa > Hemichordata > Enteropneusta > Harrimaniidae > Saccoglossus > Saccoglossus kowalevskii. The sequence goes on along the minus strand of NC_140645.1, from coordinate 43,288,763 downwards.
TTTATTCAATTACCCTAGTTTAGGCGTCATTTTTTGAATATTTCAATCATTTCTGATGCCTATTAAGTTTTTAGTAGTCGCTGACGTCTATTCAAGAATATAATTGTTTATTGTGACTAGCATGAATTGGGTAACACTTCATTTCGACAATGAGCTGTTAATCACCGTAAAAAGTGTTAAATTCTTCTTAACTGCTCAGTTTATCGTTCAAAAAACGACTAATTTCTTGATTTTAAAAATTAACATGCCGTTTTCCCACCACAATCGGTAAATCTCTTCCGTATTGCATTCGTCACTGAACTGTCATTAAGATATTCAAATGAGTTATGGTAATTTGATCACGTTGGCACCATCACACATTCTGATTGGTTAATTAGCGACTTGGCCTATCAGGTCAAAGAAAGCAGTTCAGGTCAACTCCTGGGAAAACCTGATAGCTATCGTATCGCATCGAGCATTTGCATATGACCTGAAACATTCGCCTACAATGAACTAAGCTGAATTGTACTTGCATTTCATAACAATCCAATGAATTTTATGGTTTTACACACATTGAAAAAAATATAGACCACTTATATTTACTCAATAAATTGGACCACCCCAAAAATATTTATTTTTACATGGACAAATTGATTGAGTTTATACGATACCACATTTAAAAAAAAATAAGATGGATGCCAGTTGGCCATCTTTGATCAGAACAAACTGTCATAAACATGTAATCTTATATGTATGATGTATGTGCCAAATGTGAATGAAAATGGTCCATAAGCCTTGGAGATATAGTAGTGTAGTCAAAAAGCATGATGGCTGTCAGTCAGCCATCTTTGACCCGATTGTAGAACAAATTGTCATGAAGATGTAATCTAAATGTATGTACTAAATTTGAAAAAAATTACATTTTCGAAAAACAAAATGATTGCCTGTCATTAGATTGAATCAGTAAACCACTGCATATGCATATGTCCCAGATAAAGTACAAGACACATGCTAAGAATGAACAGATTTGGTGAACAGGGTTCTGAAATAGGAGTCCGCATGGACAATGACGTGCATCGAACTTTGTTCGAACAAGGACTAACAAGCAATTAAGTGGTACCTGCACAAGAACAAATATTAGTTCCTAATTAACAGTAAAACAGAGTATGGTAGTTTGGTTGAAAAAAAAAAAAAAATTGCACAAAGTAATAGGTATTGTAGTTTTACTTCAACATACCTTTGGAAATATTCAGTGCAAGTATCAGCAACACCATCATGGAAAACACCCATTGATTGTATGACTTGCTTCTTGGTTTCATCAGGACATGTGATGTGGAACTTGGACAGGAAATGGTTGGACACGGCTACTAAAGCGTCTTTTGGCCATTTACTGAACCAATCCATTGTACACCCAGAAATCAAGCCAGGAAATTTCAAAGACCGATTACGAAATTTTTCACCAACCTATAAAACAAGATTATAGATTTGTGAAAAGTATATTTTCAGAGCTGAGTCATTTTCTAAAGAAGTGTGATAATTTCCGCATCAAAGAATATTTAGCTATTCATACCAAATATATTTAAATATTGGCAATGACAATGGTTTTATACTAATAATATTCTTTCTATGCCAATAATTTAATACTGAATGTTTTGGAAATTCTAGGGAGATTTTTACCTAATACAAGAATTGCTAATACCGGTAAACTAAAATTACATGTACAAATAATTGCATTAGATTAGTAGCCATGAGTTATCAAGTTTAAGAAATAACATCTGAACTGGGTATGTCAGAGATATAGTTTGGGAACAGCATTCATTAAAACAGAATGGCCACAAGTCTGCTAATTTTAATCTGATCTGAAAAACAAAATGAAGTGCTTCAACATATGTACCAGCTTCGAACAGAATCTGTCTATACACCTAAGATGTAGTTCAGGAATAGCAAAAATGTTTTTATTTTGATCAATCGAGAAATCAGGTACAGTAGATGAAGGGTGAAGAAGATGTTTGCCTTTTATAGACAATAGAAGTGTTCAACTTACTGGTGAAAAGCAAAGTACTGTGTGCAGATTACTTGTGGCTCTGGAAATAAAGTAATCATACAAATTATCTTGAGTTGGAGGTCGCCTTGGAAATTCTTTCTTCATAACTGGTATTAATTCTTGAGTTATTTCATCCAACTCATCACGTGCAAATAAATTTGAAACCTAACAAAAAGATAACAATATAAACTTTTTTAACTGTTAATTCAGCAGATAATATTCATTTAGTACACTAATGCTAGAAACTATTTCTTAGTTTTGTTTTATAAACGAATAGTTTACAAACAATCATTCCAGTTTAAGTCAGCATTCATGTATTGATGAATCTGAAAGCAAGAAAATGAAGTCGACTGTGTATGATTGGATCTAAGCTTGTATTCCCATTGTGGTGAGAAGAAAAAGTGCAAGCAGCTATGAAAACATAACAGAATACAAGTAAGAACAGTAAATATGGCAGAAAGTGACTTCAAAATACCTGTATGCCTACTATCACATGGAGCGTGTATTCCAAGTATCTTTTGTTCATTATATTTCATTATGCTCATTCAGTTATTTTTAATATCAGTGGAAATTCCAATTGATAAACCAGTAAGTAACAATTGCAGGAAATTGTATTGTAATATGTTTAAATAAAAAAAGTTTAGACAAAATTGGTCCATGAACCTGTGAGAAAATAGCATGAACAGCAAACTGAGAGATATGGAACAAATTCCATAAGCCTAAAAGACTGACCTCTCCTGATGAGAGAACATTGTTTAGATATTCTAAGAAAGCTTCATCCTTGATTTCATTGTCAGTAAAGACAAAGGTGATTCCGTTTCCTTCAGCACCAGCCACACGATACAAAAATTTCAGGTCATCCATCAGATTACTTATATTGTATGACCTGTCAATAAAACAAAATATTATAATACTAATATGCATAGGATAAAGACAAAAAACCATTGCCAAAGGCGAGCCACAAAATTCCACAAAATTTTGGACAACCCATGACATCATTATACCAACTTCATTTTACATGTAATTCTAAGACATTGAATCAACTTTAAAGCATCAATAACCATAATAATTTTCTCATGCATTTCTTTTGAAACCCAATTTCGCAATGGGTTGCAATGTTCTTGTATTCAGTTGATTTATCACTACTGTGTGTTATTCATATTTTGGGCTCTACTGTGGTACACAATGTATTTTCCAAAGCAAGCTAAATATTAACAAGCAGTCTCTCGGCTGAGATAGCTCCGCTGTTAGAAATGCACATTTCAATTAAAGAACAGAAGATATCATTAGAAAATGAACAATATGTATAGTATCAAAGCAAATTAGAGAATTAAAGATATCATTACAAAATGAACAAATCTGAGAGAGGTCCACATGTAGTACCTATATATGTAATATCAAAGCAATTGGATTTGCGATTTTTAACAAGAAGTCGAAAATATCACTTTTTACCAAAAATGACAAAAAGAATTGAAGATATCATCATGGAACAAGCCATGCATGGCACAGTCCCCGTCAGTTATCAAATTTAAGATATATAGTTTTGTTTATAGTAATATAGCTGGAATATAACCATGTCAGGAATATGATTATGATGATTAACAATTAAATGATTGACATTTGTATCTGATCGTCAAAAAAGTACTTGTCCATATTGAGAGATATTGCTCTGGAACAGCATTCAAAATCAGCCATTTTGAATACATGTATATATATAACATGATGCAAAACGAATATATAAAATTTGAATATAATCAGTCAAAGCATTTAAGAGATATTGCTCTAGAAGCCCAATCATTAAAACGAAATGGCCGCCAGATAGCCATTTTGAATCCGATCTGAAAAATAAACGATGTGCATCAGGAACCTGTAATGTCTAACATATGTACCAAGTTTGAACGAAATCCATCCATAAATGCTTGATATTTGATGATTTTTTAGCACAAAAATGGCCACCATTTGCTCATTTTGAATAGGATCGTCAAACCAATATATCTGTCTATCTATGACATGATGTATAACGAATATTTAAAATTTGAACATAATCAGTGAAAGCAAGTCAAAGATATGGCACGAGAACCACATTCATTAAAACAAAATGGCCGCCAGTCAGCCATTTTGAATTTTATCTGAAAAACAAAATTATTTGCATCAAGGTCCCATAATGTCCAATGTATATACCAAGTTTAAACAAAATCCATCTGTAAACAGTCGAGAAATGCTTGATTTTGATGATTTTTTAGCACAAAAATGGCCGCCATTCGGCCATCTTGAATCAGATCGTAAAACAAAATGATGTGCATCAAGGTCCTATAATGTCTAATGAATATACCAAGTTTGAACAAAATCCATCTGTTAACAGCTGAGAAATGCTTGTTTTTGATGATTTTTAGCACAAAAATGGCCGCCATTCGGTCATCTTGAATCAGATCGTGAAACAAATTGACGTGCATATGTATACTATCATGTATGATGTATGTGTGAAGTTTGATTGTGATTGGTCACGGCATTTCTAAGATACAGGTCCGGACGCACGCACACACGCACGCACACACACACGGACACACAGAGGTCAAAACATAAGTCCCCGTTTTCGGACTGCGTCCGAACGGGGACTAATGAACAAACCTAAGAGTATCAAGTATCAAAGCATTTCAGGCTTGTAGTTTTCAAGAAGAAGACGAAAAAGTAAAACATTCACACAGACGGTGTCGCATACGACTTATTTACCACTTCCGTGTCACTGAGAATGTTCTAGAACCGTACTGTGTCTGGGTGGAATATTCTAGATTATTTTTAGAAACTGGTTGAATAGGTAATAGAACACTGTAGGAGGCAATAGAAGGTAATGGAACATTCTAGAAATTTGTAGTAAGTTCCAGACTCATTATGTATGCTGATGTAATGGTCTATTTATAGACAGTAGGGGTATATATAGGGGAGTTGTTCAGCACTGAGTTCAGATCGGAGATCTTGTTGAATTATATTGGAGTTTAAGTATCTAGTCATTGGAGTAGTGGAGTTTTACCGCATTATTGTACTTGATGTTTGCAGAGTATAATAATTCCAGTACCAGTTGAAACCTCATCTGTTGGCTCCGTGTTCGTATTTTATCATCGCCGCCAGGGAGTTCTTTCTGTTACTGTTGCCATTTTGGTATTTGAACCATCACACCTGTACTATACCAATTACGGCAATATTACGTTGCGTGTGACAGATGGACAATCACTCATATGATAAGCTCCGCTCGACAGCGGAGCTAACAAGCAGAGGTTGTCACTCAACATCTAAACAAACATTGAATCTATTTTGTACACAATGTATACGTCACTATGAGTCCCATTACGAATGGAACAGCTTGGACTGTATTTGTATGCAGAAAATAAAGATAAAACACAAACCTGGTAAGAGTGATTTGAAATATTTTATATCCAGCAATGAAAGAAGCTAATCTTGTTAATGACTGTTTCCCAGAACCACCAACACCAACTAACAGAGCATTACCACGAGGCGTGCGAATTATACGAGATATCTGAAATAATAGTTATAAATACATGAAATCGTGAAACGTTTCAACAATTTTCTTAGAAGCCTGACTGGGCTACTAGATTAGAAAGCTAGTACATCATAATATTGAGTAAGTCATCCATTGGGTTTATTAGTACATGAGGCCATTCAAAAAAAATACTGAACACAAATACAGCAAAGGTCGATAAGGATAGATACCGGTAATTCCTGATTCCAACAGTGGGTATTAATGCTTTCAAAATTCTGTCTGAGTGACCACAACTTAGAAATAGAATTAGGTAGAAGAACAAAGCCCAAAATAGAATTAGAAAATAGACATTGTAAAAAATGTAACACTGAAGCATTAGGAAATGAAAAACATTTCCTGATATTTTGTACTGGCTATATAGAACAAAGAAAAAAACTGTTTGATGAGTGTGCAATAAATATTTACACAATGGATGTGAATTCCATACTTAAATAGGTTATGGAAAATAATATAGCCTTAGCAAAATATTTGAAGAGCACAATTTTTAAAACCACAGAAAGTAATTAATTTATTTTTTTCTTATATTTTACTAACATTTTATTTTTATCACTTTTGTATTTTTTTTGATTTTTTTTTTTGTATTTTTTTGTATTTATGTTCCTTACCATACAAAAACCCTCTGAAGGTTTTTAGTAGTGTAATAAAGTTATTATTATTATTGATTGTTGACAAACAAACATACACACACAAAATATTTATCACGCTCAATATTATTCAGTCTCAAAATTTCAAAACTATCACTTCACTAGCAGATTCAATCATTATCAACTTGGCTCAATCACTATCAAACTCACTTAAAATACTGCTATATAATGTAAAAGCTAGCAGTCATGAAATATAAAATTAACTTGGCTCTATTAAATAACATACCTTAACAAGATGCACCATAGCATCTTTGAAAAATACTAAATCCATATGAGCACCTCTGACAGTATCATTATACATCTGCATGTATAACTGCAACTTTTCTGCTAAAAATTCATAAGATGGTATCTATACGAAGTGAAGAAAAGTGTTATTAGTGTTTAATATACAGTACTTCCTGATCATAAGATGGTATCTATACAAAGTGAAGTAAAGTGTTATTAGTGTTATACAGTACTTCCTGATCATAAGATGGTATCTATACGAAGTGAAGTAAAGTGTTATTAGTGTTATACAGTATTTCCTGATCATAAGATGGTATCTATACAAAGTGAAGTGTTATTAGTGTTATACAGTATTTCCTGATCATAAGATGGTATCTATACAAAGTGAAGTAAAGTGTTATTAGTGTTATACAGTATTTCCTGATCATAAGATGGTATCTATACAAAGTGAAGTGTTATTAGTGTTATACAGTATTTCCTGATCATAAGATGGTATCTACTAGTATACAAAGTGAAGTGTTATTAGTGTTATACAGTACTTCCTGATCATAAGATGGTATCTATACAAAGTGAAGTAAAGTGTTATTAGTGTTATACAGTACTTCCTGATCATAAGATGGTATCTATACAAAGTGAAGTAAAGTGTTATTAGTGTTATACAGTACTTCCTGATCATAAGATGGTATCTATACAAAGTGAAGTAAAGTGTTATTAGTGTTATACAGTATTTCCTGATCATAAGATGGTATCTATACAAAGTGAAGTAAAGTGTTATTAGTGTTATACAGTATTTCCTGATCATAAGATGGTATCTATACAAAGTGAAGTAAAGTGTTTTTAGTGTTATACAGTATTTCCTGATCATAAGATGGTATCTATACAAAGTGAAGTAAAGTGTTATTAGTGTTATACAGTACTTCCTGATCATAAGATGGTATCTATACAAAGTAAAGTGTTATTAGTGTTATACAGTATTTCCTGATCATAAGATGGTATCTATACAAAGTGAAGTAAAGTGTTATTAGTGTTATACAGTATTTCCTGATCATAAGATGGTATCTATACAAAGTGAAGTAAAGTGTTATTAGTGTTATACAGTATTTCCTGATCATAAGATGGTATCTATACAAAGTAAAGTGTTATTAGTGTTATACAGTATTTCCTGATCATAAGATGGTATCTATACAAAGTGAAGTGTTATTAGTGTTATACAGTATTTCCTGATCATAAGATGGTATCTATACAAAGTGAAGTAAAGTGTTATTAGTGTTTAATATACAGTACTTCCTGATCATAAGATGGTATCTATACAAAGTGAAGTAAAGTGTTATTAGTGTTATACAGTACTTCCTGATCATAAGATGGTATCTATACAAAGTGAAGTAAAGTGTTATTAGTGTTTAATATACAGTACTTCCTGATCATAAGATGGTATCTATACAAAGTGAAGTAAAGTGTTATTAGTGTTATACAGTACTTCCTGATCATAAGATGGTATCTATACAAAGTGAAGTAAAGTGTTATTAGTGTTATACAGTACTTCCCGATCATAAGACCAGGGTCCTCAACATGTAAAATCAAGGTAAGTAAGGGGTGGGCTTATACCAGGACCACCTCACACCCCAGTCACGACTTGACAGTCACATTTTTGGTATTTCAAAAGCTACCACTCAAAGAGATATTGATTACTTTGATATTGCAACATTGGGATTCATCCTGAGTAAATAACAAAATAATGTAATAATACATATATTTTTTGCCCTTTTCTTATTCAAAACAGCCACAAAATAAGCTGTATGACAACTTGACCTTTTTATTTGTTTCTTGTGTTTATATAATATATCTCATGAAATCAATAGCATAACTATTACAACCTTGCCCAATGAGAATCAAGAATAAATAACAAATACATGATTTGATGGATACAAACTAATGATGCACAAACTTTTTTTTACATGGCAAAAATGAGTATAAAAGTTCTAAAACTATGCAATATTATATCTCAAATGTTGCATGAAAAAGACAACAACAATGATGACAACAACAACCAGGATGATAGACATTTTCCCCTCATATATCTTGACCGTCATCTAAAATGATACAATGGTACAAACTAACCACTTCATAAATCTTAGGTGCTTCCAGATCAGCATCGTCTGGTTCATCACCAGTTGGTTCAGGTGGATCTCGTAAGAAATCTACAAAGTATGGTTCCACGTCTTTCACATATTTAACATAGTCTTCACCAAGCTGATCTCTGACTGTCTTTGTTATAGCATTCTCAAACCAGTCCCTATCTTCAGCATTGGTAAACCTAATCAGGAAATTAAATTAAGAAGCCAGAATGTCATAGCTGCTAGTCACCTCTCTTTTAGTACTTATATGATCAGCATTTATATGCTTTTTTTTACAAGTGCATGTTAAAGTTCTACTGCGCAAAAAAGAGGATTTTTGTGCCAGGCTTTTTGAATGATTTATGTATAAAACAGAAACAATCGGCACAAACCCAAGACCTACTTGATGTGAAGTGAATGCAGTAACCACTGAATCCAAGGAGGCTTGGTTGTTTTTGCTAGCCCCATGTACTTTTACATTTACTTGAACAGATATAGGTTAATATTTCCTAAAAAGAACAGGACTACCTTCGCCACATTCATTAGAATCAGTCCAACGTAATACATGTAAATACACTTATTACCTGTCTGCAATAACCCTGGTACATTCATTCTTCCATAGTTGGAGTTGAAGACTAGAAGTATCACACTCTTCTCCTTTTACTACAAGCATACCTTGCCAAATACGTGATAAATCTCGCAAGTTGAAGATGTAATGGAATTTAGCAGGAGTTGGTAACATTTTAATCTATTAAAATAATAGAAGAATGTTTTGTTTCGTAATAAATATGAGATCCATCATATGAACCAGCTGTATTTTGACCACATAAAACCTTGTAGGAAAAGGGTAGTTTTATATTAAAAGGAGGAGCAACCTTCCGTGTGATGACACCCAACAGATGCTGTCACTATTGAAATCAAAATGAATCAGCTGGCCATAAAAATCAAAGAAAGCTTAGAAAGAACTCCCATGTGCTGAGAGTATTGGAGACACATTAAATATAATTTGAAATTACTTAGCTGAAAACTAATTATGCAAATCAGAAAATGAACATGAACAGATTTGATTGTAAAACTAATGAGGTCTGCGCAATGTAACAAAAACTCTATGTACCAAATTTAATTGAAATGTGATTAGAACCAAAAAATTATGAATTATTATGCTAATTAGGGAAACAATATGAACAGAGTTTTACCCCAAACTAATTAGGTTTGTACATTGTCCTAGAGCATCTTTGTACTAAGTTTCATTAAAATGGAAATTAGTACTTTAGATATCAGTGTGAAAGCTTAAAATTGGTTAATTATGCAAATTGGGTAATTAATATGTACAGATTTTAACCCACAATTATCCAGGTCTGTCTATTATCCTACAGCATCCATGTATATACATTCATTGATATGTGATGATTAGTACCTGAGATATCAGTGTGAAAGTTGGAAATTGGTTAATTATGCAAATTAGGTAATTATATGTACTGATATTACCATAAAAACTATCAGGTCTGTGCAGTGTCATATGACATCTATGTACCAAGTTTCATTGAATGTGATGATTAGTACTTGAGATATCAGTGGAAAAACCGAAAATTGACAAATCATTATGCAAATTAGGTAATTAGTATCCACGGATTATTACCAAAAACTAATCAAAACCTAGGATTAGTTCAGAGCATCTATGTACCAAGTTTCATCAAAATCCAATGAGTGGTTGTTTAGATATCAGTGGAACAGTCATGGAACCACTAAAAAATAGCTAATTATCATGCAAATTAGGTAATTAATATGCACAGATTTTTACCAAAAACTAATCAAATCTGCGCATATGTTCAGAGCATCTATGTACCAAGTTTCATCAAAATCCAATGAGTGGTTCTTTAGATATCAGTGGAACAGTCATAGAACAGCTAAAAATTAGCTAATTATCATGCAAATTAGGTTATTAACGAGCATGGATTTTTACCAAAACCTAATCAAATCTGCGCATTGGCCCAGAGCATCTATGCACCAAGTTTCATCAAAAAACGATGTATGGTTCTTGAGATAGCAGTGGAACAGTCGGACACACATACACACATACACACACACACACACATACAGACACACTAACTGCAAAGACTCCCATTTTGTGCTTCGCACATGGGAGTCAAAAACAGCTTTGTAGTGGATACTTGGTTGTTACATTGTCCATGATAATGTTGAAATAATATTATTCAAAATGTAACTACCGTATAATCTCTAAGTACAGTCAATGTTACATTACCTTGGTTGCTTGCCATAAACATCTTGTTGCACCAACCAATTTATCTGTCAGTTTGACAACTTCATCAGAAAAGCGAGATGAGCAGAAGTAACCACATCCAATAATACCTATCAAATAATGTATTATTAAAGTTGTATCGTTATTGTCAGCAAAACTTGGAAATAGTTATATTTTTGGATAACCTGGGAAAAATCAATTTTAAAAGTTACCGTGTTTAAAGAGTATGTGTATCGGTAAAATAAGTGACATGACTGATAGTGGATCAGGCACACAACTTCAAAATTATTTCATAATTATTTCATAATTATTTCACACTTTTAAAATTTTGTTTTGGAGAGGGGCCAGAATTGAATGAAACAAGCCATTCAGATTGTCACAAATCACACTGAATTAATGCTTTGGACTACCAGTCAATTTAACATGTGTGTCTATTTGGCAAAATGAGAATAATGTATGACAATCCAAAATTATTGAGCATTGTCAGATTGGTTGACAGCCGACCATCTTGGATTGAATTGTAACACAAATCAACCTTTGTTGATGTGCTAGCACACAACTATCTGTCAACAAAGTTTGGACATAATTGGACTTTTAGATCTTTATAAGCCAAAATGTGCAAAAAGGAACAAAAATTGTAAATTTTTGTGAAACAAAATAGCTGACAGTTACATTGTTCTAATATGGCCATATTTTACCTGAAAATAGCCTAGAAACCTACATTTTATATGCTCTAACATTATCTCCAAGTTGGACTGGCCGATTCGGATCAAACTTAGAACAATGTCAACTGTCAGCTATTTTGTTGGTCGGTCATTTTGTATCTGAACAGAAAAAAAAAAAATCAGGGGTGTATGTACACCATCATGAATCAACCATGTACCAAATTTGGGGGAAAACCTGTCCATGAACTTCTGAGATAATGTAACAGACAGACGAACAGAACCCAATCTATAAGCCCCCCAAGTGTGTCAAATCAGGCTATAAATTATTTCTGAACTGCTTGGGCAGTGCAAGACCATCTATAAGTTTTGAAACAGCACCACAGTTTGAACACTGATGTTCTGAAAGCAACCAATTTTCACAGTGAAATGTCTTGAAAAATAAAATTCAGGATGGTAAGGTACAGTTGAAAATTACATACATACTTACCAAATATTTTGTCAATAGAAGCGTTGGATGGTAGGGTGCAGTTGAAAACACAGAATTGTCTTTTGAGTCGCTCAGGAATATCATTTCTACCTCCACCAGGATGTATCATAGCAGCCAAGAACTGTATATCTACTATATTGGTAAAATCACCAGGTTTATCAAGACTATACATACCAGCCATTTCCATCATTTGACGCACAATCTCATTAGTTACCTAGTGAAAATAACAGTAAAACATAATGCAGATAACATTAAGAGTAGAATTGTTGATGAATGGTAAGATACTTCAGATAAACCACTTAAACGATAATCATATAAGTCATGGCATGCACAGATCATGTATTCCTATGCATGTCTTACTGACAGTAAGGTTTGCCAATATCGATGATCTTTATGTAATCTCAATGAAAGATATTATTGACATATAATACACTTTTCCTTTTTGTGTAACAAGAAACATAGTAAACAAGATGTTGATTTTTTGCATTACTCTTATGATTTACAACTTGTTTACCTGGTCACCCCATTCATTAACAATTGGCATATTAACATCATCAATGAATACTGTCATCTTTCTTCCAGCTGGTGGACCATATGTACTTCCCATACGTTTATCTACATAACTTTCTATGGTGCGCTATTAGAAACAGATGATGGTATAAAATATTAAATCTACTTTCCGGGCTACCACACAATTTATACTTGTAATGACACATACATAAAGCAGTGTTTGGTTCATTAAATAAAGAAGGGCATGCAGTGACAATCATTATTATTATACAGTTATAGATTTAACTATACATTGTCTACAGGCAGTACATCATGTTTACATCAAACCATGGGAAATCAAAATAAGATTTTACATCTGGCTCCAGTGAGCAAAAAACAACATACAGCTTCAATTATTTTCAAGGAAAAAAAAATTAAATAATTATATTTGCTTTGATCACAACTGTTTACATGTGGGCACAGATAATTATTAAATGATCATATTTAATTATGTACAATGTAGTAAAAAACTTTTTTGTAACTGATGTGTGCGACATAGTCAGAACATATAAATTATACTAATATGCAATATATTCCTGACATTCACAGAATCTTACAATGTCAGATATACCTGAAACATCATTGGCACAGTAGCTGATGAGAAATTTAGACTCTTGCTGATATGTGAATCAGGATCATACTTAGCCATAAAGCCTTTTATCATAACAGTCTTAGCGGTACCTTGTTCACCAATTAATAAGACGGCCTGTAAAATTGATGAAATCAATTACCGATTATTTGGAAAAGTAAAACAATGTCCAATGACCAGGTTTCCCGATTTGACGGCCACATTTTTGGCATTTCAAAAGATACCACTCAAAGAGAAACAAATTACTTCTGTTTCTGTCAATATTGTAACATCGGGGTTATGCTCCAGTCATTGTCAACACCCACCTTTCCCACCTTGGGGTTTAGTGGGGGATTTGGAAATTATTGTTGTAAAATTTGCGAAATGCCCCACCTCCTGGGGCAAGATGGATAGGCAAATCCCCACCCAAAACAAACCCCCCACATTTCTCCCACCGATCACCACTGTCCGCCATGCTTGCTATCAGCAGAGTACTGGAGATGCTAGCGATGACGGGACACGAAACACTGCTATTACCCCACCTCCACGGGCACAGTTTGGCGGTAAACCCTGTCTAATGCCCCACATTTGTCCCGTATCGCCCGAGGTGGGAGGGGTCGGGGTTGACATTGACTGGAGCATTAATCCTGAGTAAATTACAGAATAGAAAAGATGCGAACCATGTTGCATACGTTCGCCATGCACTCTGAAATTAATACAAATTTTACCATACCAATCTAAAAATAGAGGAGAGGGCTTATACTCAGAGGAGTACAATCAGGGAAGTACGGTAATAGAATATGTCATCTTTTATCTGATCGTCAATTGAGTACTTGCTAGAGAGAGATATTGCTCTTGAACAATATTAATCAAAACCGATCCGAAAAACAAAATGACATGCATCAAGGTCCCATAATGTTCAATGTGTGTACAAAGTTTGAACAAAATCCATTTGTAAACAGCCGAGATCCAGTTCCAAATACTAGAAATGCTTGATTTCAATGATTTCATACTGCTAAATATTAGGCAGCACAACTAGCTATAGTCTCTTGACTGACCTTCTTTTGCTTTGAAATTGTGTCGATTAGAAAGTTGCTTCTGACATTGTCTACATTAGGAACTAATATACTGGAATATTCAGGAACTGAATCAGATGGGTAAATATACTCTTCTACTCTGTCAGTCCAATGTTCCCACTGACCTATTGTAGGGTAAATCATAATAAATGAGTCAATATGCGTTGATAAATACAGCATTCCGTGAGTCAAACCCTCTAGTTATGGAGGAGTCCTTCTGTTTCAGCAGAACAATGCAATGTTGTTCACATTAACAACTGTGTTTGGGTAAGTAGTCATTCATTACCTAATATAATTTCTTGAAAACATGATCAAAATGATGTTTTGGATTAGCATAAATTAGCATATTATTTGTAAGCATAGTTAAATTATGCTTTTCGTCACTTAGAGTTAGTCATATGATAAACATGAGCTAACTGATACTCATGGTGTCATAGACTGTACTGTCCACTCACATTCAGTGGATAATAATAGCCCATGGTGTCATTCATATTCATATCAACCTGCTCAAGAAACAAGTGATATCAGGTGATGATCGACCTCATAGTATTTCTACTAACCTTTGCTGTTGACAACAAATTCAAATATAGTGTGCCCACTGCCTGGATCAATTTTAGGTAAATCTAGAACACTTTCATGATTTACAATAAAATTTTCCATCTTAGCCCTGTCTTCCAGTTCTAACAGTGCACCAAGACTCCACATCAAAGCAAAGATGAACAGTTTCTCCAAATGATTGGCAGATAGTATTCCAGCTTCATCTTTGCTTGGAATCAGTCCTTGTAGCAAGTCTAAAGACTTTTGTTACAAATTGGGAAAAAATAATTAAAGCATCAATCCCTTCATTTTTTACAATTATTTTTATGATAGGCAACTATTTTTTTGCTCTCGGGTCTGTGGTAATTGCAAATGTAAACTGTACAAACTTCTCATTTGAATAACTCACTCACTCACTCACTCACTCAGGTAAGTTACCTTCTGGTGTTAAGTGTATGAAGTCCAGAATTGAGCAAGATGGTGAACATTTTTATCAGTTGTTAGCAATAAATATATGGGTAACAAAAACTAAAAAATAATACATACGTACAAGTAACATCAAACAAGCAGCCTTTCGGCTGAGATAGCTCCACTGTTAGCAATGCACATTTCAATTAAAGAACAGAAGATATCATTAGAAAATGAACAATATGCATAGTATCAATGCAATGGGACTTGCTGTTTTCAACATGAATTCAAAAATATAATTTTTAACCATAAATGATTGTGGTTTTTAACAAGAAAAAAATATCACTTTTTACCAAAAATGACAAAACAACATGACAAGTATCAAAGCATTCAGGCTTGTAGTTTTCAAGAAGAAGTCGAAAAAGTAAAACATTGACACGGACGACGCCGGACAATCACTCATATGATAAGCTCCGCTCGACAAAGTCGACAGCAGAGCTAAAAAAAAATTATGCAGTTACAAAATTTCCAATGCTTTTGATCATTTCCTCATCTCTATTTTTTAAGTAGATATATTAGTTTCTGGAATGAATTGGTGATTTTAAGCCGGGAATTATGACAAACATTCTGTTTTCCATATTGAATTATAAACAGAGGTGTCCAGCTGTTATCAAGACTTGCATGACATACAGATGTGACGTTATACATGTAGGTCCCATGCTGGTCATTTTTGTTAGCTAGCACAGAGCACAGAATAGAGTATTATAATGTTGTGCTGAGGTCTGTCTGTGTGTCTGTATGTTTGTGAGACATTACACATGTAGGTCCCATGCTGTTCATTTTTGTGACTTACTAATAAGGAATAATCAATTCAGACAATGGGTCACATATGACCAGGAGTGGCATAAAAATATAACATACAGTACACACTGGGTTTAGATTCTACTTACCTGTCTAATGTAGTTACATTCTAGAAGAGCCATTTTAGCATGTAGGTTAATACTCATAAAAGTATAGAGATCATCAAATATCTTGTTATATTGAGTTTGTAAAACATCGGCTTCTTGAGGTGGACGACTATTCAACCAGCCCTTGTGCATATGAAACGTAGTGAGGTTAACACAGAAGTGAACTACATCTTAATATACTATATCTAGAAATACTAAAAATATCAGACTCCATGTATCTTGAAGCATACAGCTGAGACAAGTAAACAATCACCTTCATTGATTCACGATTGAAATCATGTTTTCACTGGCCTGAAGACAAATTTAGTACCACAGAAGTATGTAACGTGAATCTGAGTTAGGGAGGTGAACAAAATCAAAACAGTGGTTTCCGGCAAGGTATGCAAAGAGCCCAAGAGAGCTCTGAGAAGCTTCGCCAATTTCACTTATTAGCTTTTAATGAGGACACCCAGAAAACATCATTTGTTCTGTTAGAATACAAACAGGTTAAACTATTCATTTTATTGAAAGTGTGGTTAAAAACAAAAAGAAAAGAAATTCATGGAGACAATCAAGACTTTTCAGGGATTTCCCATTTGTTTTAATGCCAGTGCCAATACCAATCCAAGACACAACTATAATTATACTCAGTTGAACTTTCGACCTAGATTTAACAGAATGCATAGTTCTGTTTTGTCGTCAAAGTACAAGTTTTTATTTAGTGCGATTTACTATGTACCATTTTCATTGGGAAATATTTATTTTATTCAAATCAATGCAAGAAGTTATAACCCAAGTCCTCCGATGTTTTACATTACCAAGGCATCATGAAAGCAAATACTTACGGCCCCTGAATTCCTGAAATCTAAACAAAGACGTTTATGGAGACAGTATTATTATTACGTGATTCAGAAAACGCTGCTGACAGGTATTTGAACTTCTGACCTACATTTTACAGAAATGTGTGGTTCCGCTCTTTCAACTAGCTGTTTTTTGTTTTATTTTATTGTCGAGCTACTTGCTAAAATTTTTATTGGGGAATATTTGTTTTTATTCAGATCATAGCAAATAATTAAAACGAAAGTGGACAGATGTTTTTTTTTTTCAACAAAAAATCTTAACATAGCAATATTATGACCCATGATGTTTTGAAATCAATGTTTTGATGAAAAAACTAACACTTTATTTATGCAACACCAAGAAATAGGCCACACTACAATGTCCTAAAACTGTACAAACATTAAGTTGTACTATTTTAACGCAAATTACATTATTTTGGAGTAAAACAATGGTTTTTCAAAGGAAAATGATGTGCCGTACAGAACTTTTCTAAATATGCATATAGCACAAAGTTCCTCAGAGCTCACTGGAGGATAAAGTAGCTCCTTGGAGCTTCAGGGATAGCAGCTTGGAAACCGCTGGTTTGATTTTGATCACCTCTCTTAACAAAATGATAACTAACAGAAAACTTATAACTGGATATTTATAATTAATATATATATTTATTATGATAATAATTCTTACCTTCAAGATTGGTCGCCAATCTAATACAGAAGCGCTCATAAAAACCATACCATTACGTGATACAGTAGCTGGAGAGGCGTTATCAATATTATGTACTTCAAAAACAATCTTGCAGTTTGGTGCCATTGGTATACGATCTCCATTAGCCAATGTCAGAGTTTTGTTATCATCAAGTACACTGTTCAGATTCTCAATCCAGATAGCATCTACTGGTCCATCAAGTACTAACCAGATATGCTCTCCTACAGACAATATACATGATAGTTATTTACATATATTAAAAGATTGACTAGATAAACTACACCCTTCATATCATATGTTAATACTGTTAAAATACTGGAGCATAACATCTGTATGTGGTGGTCTAGCTGATCTGCAAACAAATCCTGCATCACATCTTCCCAATCATGTTTCCTCACCTTAAAATAGGGTAGACCATCAGAAACTCAGGGTTGCAGAAGTGAAAACAAAAATTGAACAGGAAGAAAATAACATAAACAAATTCTGCACACCTATTTCTTAGAGAAAAACAGAGTAGGAAATAAAAAAATTACAGCAAATCATTATTCAAAAAAAAAGCACAAAACAAGCTAAAAGAAAAAAAAATATTTTGCATAGTTTTTAATGGTATGCCACACTCTAAATGGATCAGTTGATAAAACATCTATTGCAGATGCACTTCTAATAGTGCAAGTTTGGTAGCATGAACCAAATTTCCAGTTTAGAAAATGAGATATGTTAAAACATTTATATATCAAACCTTTTTTGGCCTTGAGAGTCTTTCTCCACAGAGTTGAGAAGATTCCATCAGTCCAATCATTGGTAGCAACATCTAACCTACCAAACATCTGTGGTGCAGTAATAGCTTTAGGGTTCATTCTCATCTCTCTATGAGGCTCACCACAATCCCCCATACATTTCATTAGTACCCGTATACAACAGGATTTACCAGCTCCACTTGGTCCTAAAGTCATCATACCATGGCGTACACGTTGTGTTTCAAACAACTGAAATGCACAAATTAGTTTTTTACTACTGCATTTGTTTAATAAAAAGTGAATGCACTATTTTTTATACTATTTACTTTTTGTGTTTTTGAATCACTTGATTTACAAATAAGTTGCTTTTGCAAGAAATTGTTTGAATGGTTTACGACAAGTCTCAGAAGTAATGAGGCAGTCAATTTGCAAATTTGCTAGCAAATTGGCTAACTGCTTGTGTTTTGACTAAACAGATAGTTTTTCAAATGTCACTGGCTTCGATTTGCGGTCACACTCTGGGCGATTCTATATTACAGACACAAGGTACAAGGATTTTATGTATGTAGAATATAAATAAACAATTTTACAGAGGATGGAGGGTTCAATATGGTTACACTGAAGAACAACTATATTATAACCGCTTGCTGGAATTTACATGATCAAAAGTTCTTTCGCTGAGCAAAACTGCCTCTGTTCAGCTTTATTATGACATCAGCAAGGGACAGTCATTGCACTTTCAGGAGCTAATCAGCAACATCTTCAGTTAGATAGTGATTTCAATCAAATACCCTGGGGAAAATGTTCTTCGTGTAATGAGGTGTCCATGTGCAGAAGATTATTTCACATAAAACAACAAATGCGGTTGAATTTTATTAAACATTGGTTTTATAATAATAATGTTATCCTAATGAGTCGAACATCCAATTATTGATAGGATTTGGTAATTATAAACTAATTTTATATTTTAATGTCTTGCATAACACAGAAAATTGACATTGAAATGGTGTATCCCAGACATGTGCTGGCTACATGAAATCATTTGATGTCCCCTATGCACGCTGACCAGAAACATATTATTTATTTATTTATTTTTAAGGCCAAAGTAAAATTTTTAGAGTTTATCTTATTTTATCTTAGCATCATTTGACTATTGTGCATATCATTCACAGTTGCAACCATTAGTGTATAATATGGTAAAAAATAAACATCAAAATATTCTTGTTATTCTTTGGTTATTTTTGTCTAATTCTTTTGAAAGAAAGTGCAGACTATAAACAGGACTATTTTGTGAGTTTGTTGGGAACAGAGGAAACTGGAGGTGAAAAGGTTAGATGTCATGCCTTATTTACATATGATTTGTAAGCATAGATCCTTGATACTCCTTGCATCATGGACTGTATTATTCACTCACAATCATTTCATTGATGATACCAGCATCAAATTATTCGTATCAACCAGCTCTACAAACAAGTTTAATAAAGTGATATACACAATATTGTATATTTTTTCCAATTTGAGCTGGTTTATTCACCTGTACAAGTTTAATAAAGTGATAGACACAATATTGTATATTTTTTCCAATTTGAGCTGGTTTATTCACCTGTACAAGTTTTAGATTCCAAGCAGGATGATTGACCAGCCCAGCTTCCTCAACTTGATGTGTTATAGCAGTTTGCAAATCTTCATAAGTAGCACTATCAAGCTGAATTCCAGGGAACAAATCACTAATAAGACTTAAGAATAGAGGTTCATCTTCATCCACCTTAAAATACAAGAGAGCAAGTCATCAAGTCAATGATATCGATAAAGCCCACAAGAAATAAATGAACAAAATATAAATGTATATCACATGAATGTCTGAGATATGGCCGAGAACTCTGTGCACAAAACCAAAGTTAAATGCCCCCGTTCTGGCACATTCGTGTCTAACAGGGGGTAATCACAATCATAGCACTTCAGGAAAGATAATAAATTATTTTTAAACTTTGCTGTCACTCTTTATATTCATTAAAACCCAAAATAAAGAAAGGATGAAATAACAACAGGTAAGCTTATCATGAAACACACCATGATAACCTCAGTATCAAAAGTCCTGCATTTTGACCAAATCACTAGAATAAACATATAGCATGTGAAAGGGCCAAGAACCATGTTTCTAAAGCTACAGTGCGGAGCTCATATTGTGTCTTGCATTACTTAAAATTACAGTAAACTGTTGTGAATGCAATCACATCATTTTTAGGTCATTTGGGATCAAAATTTGAAATTCATATGGAGCCTAGCAGTGACAATGACTAAAATTAAATGTGTGACATGACTCAAATAAAGTAGCAAGTTGAAAGAAATGTAGTGTTCAACATTGTCATGCAATATTTACCAACTTTGATAAATTCATATCTCTTAAGACTCTCATCACAATGGTTGATTCAGTATCTTCAGGCCTTGCACGTTTATTAGCTCCCAGTGTACGTAGCACAGATAAGATGTTTCTCAGACCAAAATCATAATGAACCTGTAAAAAACACATGCAATCTATGTTACGGATTCAATAATCTTTGGTGACCATTTGCAGCAGCATGAAACGAAAGATAATAAACATAAATACATAACACATATTGAATTGAAATATGAAACAGGTTCATATCAAATATCTCCCTTGCCGCGAATAGTGACTGACACACACCACTGATCTACTAGCTCTAAACCCATAAATGCATACCTGTTTTGTCAATTGTTCTTCACACAGTTTGTATAGAGTATAGAATTTCTGAGCTAAGAGGACATTCTCTTGAAAACCACAACTAGCTAGTTTTACTCGCATTATGATTTGTCTATCAGGAACCATCATAGAAACACTACGGAACTGAATCTTCAAGTTTTCTGGAAGTTCCTGACGACCAGCATAACCAGGATTCTAAGGATAACAAATAATGTAATATAATTTGTTATATCACAATATATAGTTGCTATATTCACATTTTTCAAAGAAAATTAACAATTTTCAACACTGTACAAACAAAGAAAAATTCATTCATATATTGAATACAAACAACAAATATTTACTAACATATTTATTTTTACATTATTACATGTAACTTTATTGTAGTAAATTTTAGATATCTAACTCGATATGTTTATTTAAACACCTTTATTACATTTTATAAACTAAAATATATATGTAATTCATTCTATAATGATGTAATAAAGAATTATCTTATCTTATCTTATCTTATTTTGATGATAGCTGAGTAAATGATCACTATTAAACCCAACAATTCTATGGCTTATGTTTTAGAACATTTTTTTGACATTTAAGCACTCCACATTCACACAAGGTTGATCTGGGTAAATATTCTAAAACTGAATTTAATTTTACTTCTTATTTACAAAAGTACCTATATTAATAACATAATTTATTCTCAGTGTTATAACTCAATTGATTAAATTCAACAAAAATCATCACAGTTTTACAAGCATTTAAAATAAATGTGAGCATGATGGAAGTCACATTGCTGAATCAGTTTCTGCATTTTCTTTTAAGTTTGACTTTGAAATTGATAGACATATTACAATTGAACACTCAATGAAGACTAACCATAGTAATAAAAAGACCAAATTCTGGATTAATATCAACAACATCACCATCTGTGAATATAAATTCTGACTTTCTTTCCTTCCTAGCAGTTAGGACAATTGCAATCTGTTGAGCAGCCACAGATAATACAGGCAGTTCAATACGGTTAAATTCATCAAAACAGCCCCAACTTCCAGACTGTGCAAGGCCTGCAAAGAAGAGTTCAAATCAATGAAAAGCACATGCATAATTAAGTTTGAATAAAGTTTCAAGAAAGACCTGAGAATTCAACATACTGTACGACAGAAGTGTATCCATTACTCTACACATTAATGGAAATTCAAATAGACCACCTTGCAATAGTAATGGCTTTTATGCCAATTGTTCATTTTCCAGGACTTTCTAGATCAATACAAACCCAGCAATTTCACTTTCATACTTACCCTTATAGATACGTCCTAGACCACGGAAATCCATCTGATCAGAACAATTGAATACAACAACATATTTGCCAAGTGCTTTACCCATGTCTTTAGTGGTCTCTGTTTTACCAGTACCTGCAGGTCCAGCTGGGGCTCCACCCATACTCATACCTAATGCCTGAGCAAGAGTGATGTAACATCTGAAAGGAATTGAGTTACGTAATAATTATGAATGAAAGACGAGACATGTAAATAAAATTTGAATTCACCCACACCAGGCACATTTTCACTATATAACTGATACTAGCATATAACTGATGTTTACAATATTTATTTCACTATATAACTGATACTAGCATATAACTGATGTTTACAATATTTATTTCACTATATAACTGATACTAGCATATAACTGATGTTTACAATATTTATTTCATTATATAACTGATACTAGCATATAACTGATGTTTACAATATTTATTTCACTATATAACTGATACTAGCATATAACTGATGTTTACAATATTTATTTCACTATATAACTGATACTAACATATAACTGATGTTTACAATATTTATTTCATTATATAACTGATACTAGCATATAACTGATGTTTACAATATTTATTTCATTATATAACTGATACTAGCATATAACTGATGTTTACAATATTTATTTCACTATATAACTGATACTAGCATATAACTGATGTTTACAATATTTATTTCATTATATAACTGATACTAGCATATAATTGATGTTTACAATATTTATTTCATTATATAACTGATACTAGCATATAACTGATGTTTACAATATTTATTTCACTATATAACTGATACTAGCATATAATTGATGTTTACAATATTTATTTCATTATATAACTGATACTAACATATAATTGATGTTTACAATATTTATTTCACTATATAACTGATACTAGCATATAACTGATGTTTACAATATTTATTTCATTATATAACTGATACTAGCATATAACTGATGTTTACAATATTTATTTCACTATATAACTGATACTAGCATATAACTGATGTTTACAATATTTATTTCACTATATAACTGATACTAGCATATAATTGATGTTTACAATATTTATTTCATTATATAACTGATACTAGCATATAACTGATGTTTACAATTTTTATTTCACTATATAACTGATACTAACATATAACTGATGTTTACAATATTTATTTCATTATATAACTGATACTAGCATATAACTGATGTTTACAATATTTATTTCATTATATAACTGATACTAGCATATAACTGATGTTTACAATATTTATTTCACTATATAACTGATACTAGCATATAATTGATGTTTACAATATTTATTTCATTATATAACTGATACTAGCATATAACTGATGTTTACAATATTTATTTCACTATATAACTGATACTAACATATAACTGATGTTTACAATATTTATTTCATTATATAACTGATACTAGCATATAACTGATGTTTACAATATTTATTTCATTATATAACTGATACTAGCATATAACTGATGTTTACAATATTTATTTCACTATATAACTGATACTAGCATATAACTGATGTTTACAATATTTATTTCATTATATAACTGATACTAGCATATAATTGATGTTTACAATATTTATTTCACTATATAACTGATACTAGCATATAACTGATGTTTACAATATTTATTTCACTATATAACTGATACTAGCATATAACTGATGTTTACAATATTTATTTCATTATATAACTGATACTAGCATATAATTGATGTTTACAATATTTATTTCACTATATAACTGATACTAGCATATAACTGATGTTTACAATATTTATTTCACTATATAACTGATACTAGCATATAATTGATGTTTACAATATTTATTTCACTATATAACTGATACTAACATATAACTGATGTTTACAATATTTATTTCATTATATAACTGATACTAGCATATAACTGATGTTTACAATATTTATTTCATTATATAACTGATACTAGCATATAACTGATGTTTACAATATTTATTTCACTATATAACTGATACTAGCATATAACTGATGTTTACAATATTTATTTCATTATATAACTGATACTAGCATATAATTGATGTTTACAATATTTATTTCATTATATAACTGATACTAGCATATAACTGATGTTTACAATATTTATTTCACTATATAACTGATACTAGCATATAATTGATGTTTACAATATTTATTTCATTATATAACTGATACTAACATATAATTGATGTTTACAATATTTATTTCACTATATAACTGATACTAGCATATAACTGATGTTTACAATATTTATTTCATTATATAACTGATACTAGCATATAACTGATGTTTACAATATTTATTTCACTATATAACTGATACTAGCATATAACTGATGTTTACAATATTTATTTCACTATATAACTGATACTAGCATATAACTGATGTTTACAATATTTATTTCACTATATAACTGATACTAGCATATAATTGATGTTTACAATATTTATTTCATTATATAACTGATACTAGCATATAACTGATGTTTACAATATTTCATTATATAACTGATACTAGCATATAACTGATGTTTACAATATTTATTTCACTATATAACTGATACTAACATATAACTGATGTTTACAATATTTATTTCACTATATAACTGATACTAGCATATAACTGATGTTTACAATATTTATTTCATTATATAACTGATACTAGCATATAACTGATGTTTACAATATTTATTTCACTATATAACTGATACTAGCATATAATTGATGTTTACAATATTTATTTCATTATATAACTGATACTAGCATATAACTGATGTTTACAATATTTATTTCATTATATAACTGATACTAGCATATAACTGATGTTTACAATATTTATTTCACTATATAACTGATACTAGCATATAACTGATGTTTACAATATTTATTTCATTATATAACTAATACTAGCATATAACTGATGTTTACAATATTTATTTCACTATATAACTGATACTAGCATATAATTGATGTTTACAATATTTATTTCATTATATAACTGATACTAACATATAATTGATGTTTACAATATTTATTTCATTATATAACTGATACTAGCATATAACTGATGTTTACAATATTTATTTCACTATATAACTGATACTAGCATATAACTGATGTTTACAATATTTATTTCACTATATAACTGATACTAGCATATAACTGATGTTTACAATATTTATTTCACTATATAACTGATACTAGCATATAATTGATGTTTACAATATTTATTTCACTATATAACTGATACTAGCATATAACTGATGTTTACAATATTTATTTCACTATATAACTGATACTAGCATATAATTGATGTTTACAATATTTATTTCATTATATAACTGATACTAGCATATAACTGATGTTTACAATATTTATTTCACTATATAACTGATACTAGCATATAATTGATGTTTAAATATTTATTTCATTATATAACTGATACT
The DNA here is from genome assembly GCF_978046115.1 of Saccoglossus kowalevskii. Taxonomy (NCBI): domain Eukaryota; kingdom Metazoa; phylum Hemichordata; class Enteropneusta; family Harrimaniidae; genus Saccoglossus; species Saccoglossus kowalevskii. The sequence goes on along the minus strand of NC_140645.1, from coordinate 43,262,889 downwards.
AGCATATAACTGATGTTTACAATATTTATTTCACTATATAACTGATACTAGCATATAATTGATGTTTACAATATTTATTTCATTATATAACTGATACTAGCATATAACTGATGTTTACAATATTTATTTCACTATATAACTGATACTAGCATATAATTGATGTTTACAATATTTATTTCATTATATAACTGATACTAGCATATAACTGATGTTTACAATATTTATTTCATTATATAACTGATACTAGTATATAACTGATGTTTACAATATTTATTTCATTATATAACTGATACTAGCATATAACTGATGTTTACAATATTTATTTCACTATATAACTGATACTAGCATATAACTGATGTTTACAATATTTATTTCAGCAATAAACTATTTTCAGGCTTAGTATACCAAGTTCATACATGGAGGGGGTCAGTGTCAAGTGGCATACCCAGACCAATAATGGTCTATATTGAATGCAACCATCACTAAATTGTTGATGGAAACCTTAGAAAAAATGTTACTTTTATAAGAAACTTCCTCTAAATAGCTATTTGAAAAACATGCACCAAATGTAATGTTTAGTTATTCAGTAGGGAAACTGAAACTTTACTAATTATTATGTAACTTAATTAATATGCACAGATTTGTGATACCAATGGAAAAGCTAAACTTTTGCTAATTATGCAAATTAGGTAATTAGTATGCAAGAGTTTCAACTGAAAAATAATCACGTCTGCCTATCGTCCACAGGCATCTATGATTCAAGCTCAATATATTGTCATAGACACATACACAAATACAGACAGGAGTCAATCATATTATAACCTTATGATATAATACCACATCATAAATGATATTGGGATCTTTAGAAACTAGAAATGGTATTACCTGTCTGTCAATGGTGTGATTACCAAACGATCTGTACATCCCAAGAACTCATTTTGATAAATGAAATCTACATCTGTGATAGACACAATGCAGTGATCTGTTTCCTCTCTGAAGTAGAATCTTGCTTGTTTTAGCCATTCAAAATCATTGGATGATTTGATATGCAGACGAACCTAATGACAGACATAACAAAACTAAAATCATTGCTGTATGGTGTAAAATCATTATCAATTATCATATGAACAACTGTGATATACATTGTTTTACCTGCAATAATATTCTGCATTATTCAATTCACACCAAACAATATATTTTGATTGGGGTAAAAAAAAAATAACGACAGAGCACAACTGTGAACATCACTTTCCCACAACCTTGCCAGTGTTAATCCCTTACATACTTACATAAAAAACTGACATGTTTTCGCCACAGAAGAAGGCCTCCAATATGTCTTGCTTATTTTAGAACCGAATGTGGAATATATCACTAGTATTGCAGGAGAATGTATTGGTGGGATACAACAGAATATATCACTAGTATTGCAGCAGAATGTATTGGTGGGATACAACAGAATATATCACTAGTGTTGCAGCAAAATGTATTGGTAGATACAGCAGAATATATCACTAGTGTTGCAGCAGAATGTATTGGTGGGATACAACAGAATATATCACTAGTATTGCAGCAGAATGTATTGGTGGATACAACAGAATATATCACTAGTGTTGCAGCAAAATGTATTGGTGCGATACAGCAGAATATATCACTAGTGTTGCAGCAAAATGTATTGGTGCGATACAGCAGTATATATCACTAGTATTGCAGCAGAATGTATTGGTGGATACAGCAGAATATATCACTAGTGTTGCAGCAGAATGTATTGGTGGGATACAGCAGAATATATCACTAGTGTTGCAGAAAATGTATTGGTGCAATACAGCAGAATATATCACTTGTGTTGCAGCAGAATGCATTGGTTGATAGAGAATATATCACTAGTGTTGCAGAAAATGTATTGGTGCACTACAGTAGTATATATCACTAGTGTTGCAGCAAAATGTATTGGTGCGATACAGCAGAATATATCACTAGTGTTGCAGCAAATGTATTGGTGCGATACAGCAGTATATACCACTAGCGTTGCAGCAGAGTGTATTGGTGCGATAGAGAATATATCACTAGTGTTGCAGCAAAATGTATTGGTGGGATACAGCAGTATATATCACTAGTGTTGCAGCAGAATTTATTGGTGCGATAGAGAATATATCACTAGTGTTGCAGCAAATGTATTGGTGCAATACAGCAGAATATATCACTAGTGTTGCAGCAAAATGTATTGGTGCGATACAGCAGAATATATCACTAGTGTTGCAGCAGAATGTATTGGTGCAATAGTGCAGAATGTATCACTAGTGTTGCAGCAGAATGTATTGGTGCAATACAGCAGAATATATCACTAGTGTTGCAGCAGAATGTATTGGTGCAATAGTGCAGAATATATCACTAGTGTTGCAGCAAAATGTATTGGTGGATACAGCAGAATGTATCACTAGTGTTGCAGCAAATGTATTGGTGCGATACAGCAGAATATATCACTAGTGTTGCAGCAGAGTGTATTGGTGCGATAGAGAATATATCACTAGTGTTGCAGCAAAATGTATTGGTGGGATACAGCAGTATATATCACTAGTGTTGCAGAAGAATGTATTGGTGCGATAGAGAATATATCACTAGTGTTGCAGCAAATGTATTGGTGCAATACAGCAGAATATACCACTAGTGTTGCAGCAAAATGTATTGGTGCGATACAGCAGAATATATCACTAGTGTTGCAGCAGAATGTATTGGTGCAATAGTGCAGAATATATCACTAGTGTTGCAGCAGAATGTATTGGTGTAATACAGCAGAATATATCACTTGTGTTGCAGCAAAATGTATTGGTGGGATACAGCAGTATATATCACTAGTGTTGCAGCAAATGTATTGGTGGATACAGCAGAATGTATCACTAGTGTTGCAGCAAAATGTATTGGTGGATACAGCAGAATATATCACTAGTGTTGCAGCAAAATGTATTGGTGGATACAGCAGAATGTATCACTAGTGTTGCAGCAAATGTATTGGTGCGATACAGCAGAATATATCACTAGTGTTGCAGCAAATGTATTGGTGCGATACAGCAGTATATATCACTGGTGTTGCAGCAAAATGTATTGGTGCGATACAGCAGAATATATCACTAGTGTTGCAGCAAATGTATTGGTGCGATACAGCAGTATATATCACTAGTGTTGCAGCAAATGTATTGGTGTGATACAGCAGTATATATCACTGGTGTTGCAGCAAAATGTATTGGTGCGATACAGCAGAATATATCACTAGTGTTGCAGCAAATGTATTGGTGCGATACAGCAGTATATATCACTGGTGTTGCAGCAAAATGTATTGGTGGGATACAGCAGTATATATCACTAGTGTTGCAGCAAAATGTATTGGTGCAATACAGCAGTATATATCACTGGTGTTGCAGCAAATGTATTGGTGCGATACAGCAGTATACATCACTAGTGTTGCAGCAAAATGTATTGGTGGGATACAGCAGTATATATCACTAGTGTTGCAGCAAAATGTATTGGTGCGATACAGCAGAATATATCACTAGTGTTGCAGCAAATGTATTGGTGCGATACAGCAGTATATATCACTGGTGTTGCAGCAAATGTATTGGTGCGATACAGCAGTATATACCACTAGTGCTGCAGCAGAATGTATTGGTGGATACAGTAGTATATATCACTGGTGTGGCAGCAAAATGTATTGGTGCGATAGAGAAAATATCACTAGTGTTGCAGCAAAATGTATTGGTGCGATACAGCAGAATACATCACTAGTTTTGCAGCAAAATGTATTGGTGGATACAGCAGAATATATCACTTGTGTTGCAGCAAAATGTAATGGTGCAATACAGCAGTATATATCACTAGTGTTGCAGCAAAATGTATTGGTGCGATACAGCAGAATACATCACTAGTTTTGCAGCAAAATGTATTGGTGGATACAGCAGAATATATCACTTGTGTTGCAGCAAAATGTAATGGTGCAATACAGCAGTATATATCACTAGTGTTGCAGCAAAATGTATTGGTATAATACAGCAGAAAATATATCTATATCTTGTGTTGCAGCAAAATGTATTGGTGCTATACGGCAGAATATATCACTAGTATTGCAGCAAAATGTATTTGTGGGATACAGCAGTATATATCACTAGTGTTGCAGCAAAATGTATTGGTGGATACAGCAAAATATATCACTAGTGTTGCAGCAAAATGTAATGGTGCGATAGAGAATATATCACTAGTGTTGCAGCAAAATGTAATGGTGCGATAGAGAATATATCACTAGTGTTGCAGCAAAATGTATTGGTGCGATACAGCAGAATATATCACTCGTGTTGCAGCAGAATGCATTGGTTGATACAGCAGTATATATCACTTGTATTGCAGCAAAATGTAGTGGTGCGATAGAGAATATATCACTAGTGTTGCAGCAAATTGTATTGATGGATACAGCAGAATATATCACTAGTGTTGCAGCAAAATGTATTGGTGCGATAGAGAATATATCACTAGTGTAGCAGTAAAATGTATTGGTGGGATACAGCAGAATATATCACTAGTGTTGTAGCAAAATGTAATGGTGCGATAGAGAATATATCACTAGTGTTGCAGCAAATGTATTGGTGCGATACAACAGTATATATCACTGGTTGGGTTGTTGTTAGTTGTTTGTTGTAATTACTATTGCCTGACAATTACTTACCAAATCATCAAAGATGTCCCTCTGATGTACATGTATTGTCACAAGAGTTTCATACTTAATTCGTTCAAATTTTGTCAAATCATGAGTAGTTTGCTCAATAAGTTTGTTCAACAGATCTAAGAACTTGACATTGGTGACTGGCATGATTTTCTTGTCATATCTAGCATTGCCCAAAGCTTCCTCGGCATCTCTGGTCCACAACATTTGAATACCAAGCAGACCAACCTAATATTAATAGTATAAATTGTATTTTACATGAAAACATTATTATAATCTATTTTTTAAATAACTAGACTGGTTGTTGTGTGCGTATATTTTGTTATATGTGAAAATACTTGCTTGAGTAACAAGCTAAAACAAAATATATAACAATACATGTATATCCCAACTCGAACAATGAAGTGCCACAATTTCACAACACCCTGGTACATCCCATTTTTATTTCAAGAACAACCAACTGGTCGAATGCAATCACACCCGTCAAACAAACATTTTGATCTGAAATAGAACCAGTCATTTTATTTAGCAAATTGCACATCACAATGTTTTCCCTTTTCCACAAACTGTCACAAATGGACACCCAAACCATGCATGAAAGTTAAATTATTAACCCCTCACTGAACAACTTGGGGAAGACCAAGAAATAATAATTTCTAGTTTATATGCATTTATTACTTTTTTGTCAATTACATATTTCAAGCAAACAATTTCTTGCTTTTACTCAAATGTGTAATCAATCAATGTAGTGTTTATGCAGTTCAAGAGGTCAAATCTACTAGTGATTAACTATCGATTTGGAGATTTTTAGTGTAATAAGTCATAACTGACAAGTCATTGTCAATGACACGTCCCCGTTCCGTTCATATTTGAGTGACATATACATTCAAAGCAGATCATGACCGAAATGCACCTACATATGTACAACACATTGTACTAAATCTGAACAAAATCCATCCATGCATGACTGAGATCCGGTTCCGGAATTGTGAAAATACGTGATTTTGATGCATAAGGCCATCATTCAGCTATTGTTAAGCGGACCATGAAACAAATGCACATATCTATTTGTGACATGATGTACCATGTGTGTGTGAAGTTTGAACTTGATCAATCCAGACATGTCTTGGATACGGATCCAGAACTGAATTCTTTAAAACAAAATGGCCGCCAGTCGACTATTTCAAACTTGATCCGAAAAAAAAAAATGACATGCATCAAGGTCCTATTATGTTTAATGTATGTACCAAATTTGAACGAAATCCGTCTATGCATAACTGAGATCCGGGTTCGGAATGGTGAAAATGTGCGATTTCAATGCATTTTCGGCCTTAAAGAGGCCGCCATTTGGCTATCGTTAATGAGATCATGAAACAAATGCACATACATATTTGTGACATGATGTACCTTGTGTGTGTGAAATTTGAACTTGATCAATCCAGACATGTCTTTGATACGGATCCAGAACTGAATTCTTTAAAACAAAATGGCCGCCAGTCGGCCATTTCGAACTTGATCCGAAAAAAAAATGACGTGCATCAAGGTCCTATTATGTTTAATGTATGTACCAAATTTAAACAAAATCCGTCCATGCATAACTGACATCCGGGTCCGGAATGGTGAAAATGTGTGATTTTGATGCATTTTCGGCCTTAAAATGGCCGCTATTCGGCTATCGTTAATCGGATCATGAAAAAAATGCATGGGCATATGTCCCATATAATGTGTGATGTATGAGTGAAGTTTGAGCTTAATCGGTCCATGCATAACTGAGATCCGGGTCCGGAATGGTGAAAATGTGCGATTTCAATGCATTTTCGGCCTTAAAGCGGCCACCATTTGGCTATCGTTAATGAGATCATGAAACAAATGCACATACATATTTGTGACATGATGTACCTTGTGTGTGTGAAGTTTGAACTCGATCAATCCAAGCATGTCTCAGATACGGATCCAGAACTGAATTCTTTAAAACAAAATGGCCGCCAGTCGGCCATTTCAAACCCGATCAAAAGAAAAAATGAGGTGCATCAAGGTCCTATTATGTTTAATGTATGTACCAAATTTGAACGAAATCCGTCCATGCATACCTGAGATCCGGGTCCGGAATGGTGAAAATGTGTGATTTTGATGCATTTTCGGACATAAAATGGCCGCTATTCGGCTATCGTTAATCGGATCATGAAAAAAATGCATGTGCATATGTCCCATATAATGTGTGATGTATAAGTGAAGTTTGAGCTTAATCGGTCCATGCATGTTCGAGATACAGGTAATCACGGATGCACACACGCACGGACGCACACAGGGCAAAACATAAGTCCCCGTTTTCGGACTACGTCCGAACGGGGACTAATAAGCAATACTGCTAGATGTATAGCAATGTTGTTAGCAAAACAGGTAAGTGGATGCAACATTGTTCAGTGGATTATTCTTGCAATGACATTTAACTGCAAGCATGTTCAGATACTGTCAACCATACAATTTTAATATTCAAATTCAGAAATTATTATAGTTTGAGTGCACCCATTTATAAAAAAAAACAAAAAAAACATTTGAATTTTGAAGCCAATTTTTTTTTTCAGTTTGGTTTGCAGTGGCTGTATGAGACATTTGAATTAACACATGACAACCTAACTACACACCTGTGCTGGATGATTATTTAAGAAGCTAAGTAATTCAAATGATGAGTCATTGATAGCCATTGAAGCCTGTTTTATCACACCATGCAAACTTCTCTGCTGTTCATGGAGCAATTCGCCCAGCCAGCTTTCTACATTTCCTTTGGCTTGTATTGTATTCTCAAGCTGAAAAAGACAAACAACAAAATGCTGATTACAACAAAGGCAAACTAATTAGTTTCAGATAAAATACTTTTCTTGTCAGCTCTTCTATACAAGTAGATAGACTTTTATTTTCATATTTGGTCAATTAGTGGAAAGGCGAGTGAAGGGTTTAATAATATCAATGTTTCATTAGTATTCTTAAAATCTCACCAATGCAAACATCTGTATGTTGAGATTTACTTGATGCTTAACCATGAAGTGAATTCTATTAATGCAAAAGTTCTTTGGCAATATTTCAAAACCATAATTGCCATTGTCAAGTGCAATTATGAGTGACACTTCACAGCTTTATTTTTCATTAACCAATCATAAGAAAATTTGTGCAATGATCAACTTTGTTATTCTTTACACATGAAATCAAATGTTGATAATGCGATGAAATTAAAAGATAAAAGTATACAATACCATAATAGTTTCTCCTTCTCGTGACACAACTGCTAACATCCGATCATAGTCTTTTTCATGAAACTCTACTTCATTAACATTCTCAAAAACACCAAGCAAATGTGACTGAAAAAAAGAATTAATGGAGTAATGGCATACAAATTATGTTCAGGTTATGTGAAATCCACATTTACACACACTCAGTAACAACAAGGTAAATAAGTTAATTTACCTGTATTGTATGTGAATCACTGGCTTGACCCAGAATTTCTAGCAGAGCTGGATCTGATATAAAGAAGAATCTTGGGAAGACCAGTCGTTTCTTTTCCAAGTAGCTGATAAAGAAGTAGGGTATTTTATGAAGTTATTTGACAATCAAAGCCATCATTCATGAATTATTCATTAGAAATTATTCCTTAGAATTTAGATTGAAGAGTTAAATTACAGCTGAATGTGATGGTAATGTGATTTACAAAATGCTTTGAATAGGTTAACATCAAAGTATTCATTTTATGTATTGTGTATACTTACCCTGTCAATGATTTCTGACACAATTCTAGTTGTTCCAAGAGATGCGGTAGAAGCTGCCCCATAGTTTCATCACCAACACAACAGATCACAACATTTGTTGTCTCATGAGCACGTTGCATGATTTTAACCCAGGATTTATCAATGTTGGAAAATCTTTTTGCTTCCTACAACAAGGGTTACAGTAATAAGGAATACATTACACTAGAACCACTTGCAATTAAAGTTTTTCTGAATGACATTCTCTATTTTCTGTCAATCATCTTCAACCCAACCTTAACGACTTGCACAAAATGCTACTGTACATACAGCAATGTCATGGTAAAGAAATTGTACAAAACTCTGTACAGTATGAAAAAATACATACCTTTGGCAATTGTTTAGCAATATCACCACCAACAAATACAGCTTCCAGATAAACCCATAAATTCTGAACAATCAGCCAGCTTTCAATGATGTCTGATGTGTTTGATAATTTCTGAACCCAAATTTGGATGTCTTTCTTGAATGGTGTGTTGTACCTACATGGTACCAAATACTATATGTCAACTTGTTCATCTTATTGTATGGTTTGTTCCAAAAAACTATTGGTTTAAATTTGGATTTGTCAATCAATGCTGATATGCCAAAAAGAGCGTATTTGCAAATATAATATCTATTAATATTTCTTTTTTTGTAGCTAGTATTATTCTTATACATCTACATGAGTTACAGCATTGCATGGGGTTTCTGCACCCTACCTAAATAAGAAATGCAAATTCCAAATACAGGAAAATTATGTGATACTTCTAAGATGGCAGATAAGTTTAATAACATAGTTCATAGCGAGAAACTTTTAAAACTAGCGCCGAAGGCGCATATTAGTTTTTATGTTTATATAAGAGATTGCATACTTACCTTTGGTTAATGAAATTTTAATTTCATAAACAAATGGGATAATTGCCAATTATCATATAATACTGGTTAAATAAAATCGAAATAACAGTGGATAGCTCCCGTAGGGGGCGTCCTTCCCCTGTCATCTGATTTGCATACTTCCAGATCTTTTTGACCACGATATTGATTCGTAGCTATTTATCTGGGGTGGTTTTGGGTGGGAAGGTAAGTATGCAATCTCTTATATAAACATAAAAACTAATATGCGCCTTCGGCGCTAGTTTTAAAAGTTTATTACAGAGTATTGCATACTAACCCCTTTGGTTAATGAAATTTTAATTTCATAAATTACCTGAGAATATCTCTTGGCAGATAAATACTACCCCACCTGATTATGGAATTGAAAAAATTCCATCCCCCCAACTGTATAACTCCCGCTAACTGAATAATTCTTGCAGTTGCGGAAAGTTACATGCCCTATTGTTTCGTTACAACTTGGCCTGTCACTAGGTAGCCTAACGAGTGTAGGCCCTGTGACTCGGCCGCTAGGTCTTTCAGGTAATAAGAGAGAAAAGTGTTGCTAGTTTTCCAGGACCCGGCTGCTAGCACCTGGGCTAAAGAAGCTCCGCTAGCAAATGCCAGTGTATTACCTATGCCTCTTAAGTCATGCATCTTGGCAGTGACTTTGCCTGCCTCTGTGCTCAAATACTTATCACTATAAGCGTGGTAAACTGTCTCTTTTACCCATCTCGCTAACGTGAATTTCGACGCCGCTGAGCTTTGTTTACCTTTTTGGTAACAAACGAACATCGACCTTTGACCCCTTCTGACCCCGGAAGTACGTTTCTTATAATAAGCTAGCGCACGTACCGGACAAAGAATTCTGTCTTGTTTTTCATTGGAAATATTGCTCAGTGCCGGGATAACGATCGGAGTCGCCGTCTCGTGCAGTTTCTGATTTTTTCCTCTGAATTTTACTGATGTCATTAAAATCGCTTTATCGGGATAAAACACCGTAAAATTGTCTTCAAATGACAGAGCGTGTATTTCGCTAACTCGCCTCCCTGAAGCGAGTGCTAGTAGAAAAACAGTCTTTTTCGTCCAGTCCTGTAGTGACGCCAATTCCTTCGGTTCGTATGGGAATTGTCGTAGCGCTTCAAGGACTACTGACAAGCTCCATGCAGGTGCTTTGTACCTCTCAATGGGGCCCGCCTGTGTAATAAAGCCCTTGAACAGATCGGAGATTGTCGGGTCATCCGAAATGTTTTTGTCTAGGCTTAGTTTGAGTACAGAGTTGATCGCCGATTTATAGTTTTCTACTGTCCCCGGTTTCAACTTTTTTTCGTTGATCAAATAAGAAAAAAACTCCGCTACTTGGGGCAAAGAGGGATAGAGTGGATGTATATCCCCTGCAAGACACCAATTACGAAATTTTTCCCAGTGGTATTGATACAATCCATTTGAGGAATCCCTAAGCCCGGCCGTCGTTGTTTGCGACACTTGACTTGAAAACCCTTGCGCAATTCTAAATTGCTGGATAGTTTCCACACGTGAAGTTGGTACAGCTCCGGGTTGGTTGGTGTATAACCGCCGGGTTGTGTCAACGTGATTTCTTGTGGCAGGCTTCTCGGATGGTCCGTTAGCAGAGACAGCAGTAACGGAAACCAAGTCTGAGACGGCCAGTTCGGTGCCACTAGAATCATGTGCGAGTTCTCCGATTGTTCCAGTTTTTGTAACGTTCGGTGGATCAATGGAAATGGTGGGAATGCGTAACTGAACATTCCGCCCCACTCCATCTGAAGTGCGTCCCACGTCAGTGACTGTTTGTCCGGATAACGCGTCACAAAAACGGGACGTTTTTTGTTTTCCGGTGTTGCAAACAGATCTACCTGGGGTTCCCCCCACATGTCGAACACTAGGTTTACTGCCGTCTGTGACAGCTCCCATTCTGTGTCGTCGTAGGGTTTCCCCCGGGATAGCGAGTCCGCTACACCGTTTTGGACTCCCGGTATATGTTTGCACATCAGCTCGACTTTGTTTTGTGCACACCACTTTAGCACTGCTACAGCATGGTCGTTTAACGACTGTGATTTCGTTCCCCCTTCCTTGTTGAGGTAAGCTACTACAGTCTGATTGTCGGATCTTATTAACACGGCCCGGTTTTTTACCGCTTTTTTGAAGGATTGCAGGGAGAACTGCACCGCTAGCATTTCCAGTCGGTTTATGTGAAATTTCCTTTGTTTTTCGTTCCACTGACCGTGTGCAATCCCGTCCATGCAGTGCCCTCCCCAGCCCGTCATGGATGCGTCCGTCACCAACGTTACTGTCGGTTTCGCCTTGTCCATGGGAATCCCCGCCGTGAGGTTCTTGAGGTTGCCCCACCACGGAAGTGATTCCAGAAAGGCCGGTGTGAACAGTACCGGTTTTTCGTATTTTATCCCGTCCTTTGATAGTCGCATTTTTAACTGTGCGTCTAACACTAGGCGTTGGATCGGTCTGGACTGTAGCGCCGCTCTCGGTACTAAGCCCCTCATCGAAGTTAACATCCCCACTAGCCGCATTACCTGGCGTAGTGTGGCTTGTTTTTGTTTTAGAAATGATTGTATCATTTTTTGTACATTGTCGATTCTGTGCTGGGCTGGTCGGATCATGCCTTTCTCCGCATCCAGTTCCATGCCCAGAAAGACTATTTTCTGCGTCGGTATTAATTCTGATTTTTCCATATTTATCAGAAAACCTAGCTTTAACAGTAGACTGACAGTCCGCTCGGTTGATTGACAAATCAGGTTCCGATTTTGACTTTTTATCAGCCAGTCGTCTAAGTAGGGGTTGACGTCTGCTGCGTTCTTGTGCAGTAACGCCACCACTGTGCGTAGAACTTTTGTAAACAGAAGTGGGGCTGACGTCAGGCCGAAAGGTAGGACGGTGTACTGATACGTTACACCGTTCACCACGAATCGTAACAAGCGCCTGCTTTCTGTGTGTATTGGTATGTGCAGGTAAGCGTCGGTCAAGTCGAGGGACGTCATCCAGTCCCCTTTTTGAATTGACGCTCTCACTAGTGCCGGAGTTAACATTTTGAACGTTTCTTTCTTCACAAATTTGTTCAACTCCTTTAAATCCAGCACCAGCCTGTACCCACCGTTGGATTTCTTGACGGGAAATAACCTCGAGATGAAAGAATTTTTCGGGTTTTGTACCCGCTGAATTACCTTTTTTTCGAGTAGTATTTCCACGCTTTCTTTCAGTATTGTTGACTGAGTAGAGCCCGGTTTCCCCGAAATACATGTTCTTTTTTTGCATTTCGGTTCTTTTATCAACGGTATTCGATACCCGTGTGTTATTATCGATATCACATACGGATCGTTTATAGTTTCTTTCCACCGGGGAATACATTTCTGCAGACGCAGTGCCACCGGCGTCGAGGGACTCACCAACCCTCGGTCGCTTGTGGCGGTATACATTGACATCGCCGATTTCTCCATTTCCCCCTGGAGTGAATGCGGCGTTATATCCCCGTTTAACGTCCTTCCCCCCCTTTTTTTCCAACCTGGAGGGGAGTACGGGTTTCTGTTTTTTCACCGGTCGATGCGTCATTCTCCCTAGGTCCACGCATTCGGCCGGTTGTTTGTTTATACGATCGCCCACCGACCTGAGGTGCGGCCGACCGTGTTTTTGTTGTGCACGATTGAGTTCCCGCCATCCTGGGCACTGAACAAAATCGCTTAATGCACGATGTTTTGCACGACTTGGTTCCCGCCGACCTGGGCACTGAACCGAATCGTTTAATGCAAGTGGTATATGTGTAAGGGGATCTGTGGTTTGATTTGTTTGACTTGAGTCATATTTGGCATGTTTAATCGCACCTTGTTTTGATACATTACCATATTTGCTGACGTATAGTCAGGAAGACTTTTTAGTGTTACCAGTCTGTTTCGAGAATTGTTTATTCTGTCGCTGCTGGTTTCCACTTTTTCCTTTTGCCTGATTCGGGTTTGCCTTTGCGTTTCCCTTGGGCTGACCCGTAGTAGCTTGGTTAACTGGCTTCGCCTTGGTCGCGATGCTCTGCTTGGCTTTAAAGGCGCCTTCGATCATCACACGGTTAACTTTTGCCGCTGCTTTCTCATTCAACTTAGAATTCACAGCGCTGAGTTTTCCGTCGAATAATTTGGTCCCTCTGAAATCGATCGTCGCCAATTCGTTCTTGATTTCAGCGTTGGCGGCTGTCTTTAGCATAGCGGACCAAACTGCTGCACGGCGAGAGTGTTGAATAGTCGCTCGTAACTGGAGATGACTCTGTATTATGTCAGCGTCGACGACGTTAGTCGCGACCAACAGCGGCTCTAATGTGCTAAACAGTTCATCCTTGGTGATGTTGCCTGTTTTGAATTTCGCTAACTGAATTTGTGTAGTAGTAGTGAAAAATTCTCTATGGCTTAATGCAAGAGAAGTGTCCCAAACGTTGTTTTCCAATCTACATAGCGTTGACTGGGACAGGCAATACGGGATGTAAACTTGTGGTTTGCCGAGTGGATGTTTCGTTATACTTCCTTCGGCGACCATTTCCCGGACGCATGGCTCCAGTTCTGGTGGTTGTACACCAAGAGGTCGTTCGTGCAGGCTGGCGTCGGTACCGACCGGTGTTTTCCACTCATCAGCGGGCGGTATAACTTTTTGGTAGCGTCTGCTCCAATCGTCCCGGTTAGTCCCCAAGAAGTCGTCCTTGGTGGCTGTAGCGGTTTTCTCGGTAACGTCACGATCCCATTTGCCTCCTCCGATCACGCGTTGTGTTATAGCAGCGCCCTGTGTCAGTCGGGGAGACCATGGTAGCATTGCTGAAGTTGCAAAAGTGTCCTTTTTCGGCAGTGTAGACAAACCGATCGAGAAACGTGGGGCGTCCGCCATCGGTGGAATCGGTAGAGGTAAGATTTTCTTGACCATAACCGCACCTCGCACCACTGTTGTGTAGGATTTTTTCTTTTCCGCCTGGAGAGCGCTGACACTCCATGCTTTTGGTGGTACCTCTTCGTCTACTGGGTTTTCCAAAACTTTAATTTTTCTGGTCAGTAGATCCACCTTGTTCTGTAAATGAGCTATAACACTTTGCTCATTGTCAGTCTCCTTTGGACAGTTTTGGTTGGGTTCGTCTGCCAATAGTTCGTCCTCAGCGTTGGTAGGTACCGATGAAACCGAAGACTCCTCCAAATGACGTTTTTTGGATTTCTTCTTTCCTGATTTTCCCGTTGACTTGCGTAGGCGGGAATCCCAGTTCCAAGTTTCTATCGGCCAGGCGAAGCAACACCGCAGTTGATGTGCCCATTACATTTTCTGCCACATGGAATGCAAATACGGTGATCATCGTAAGTGAGCATCGATATATGGCACTCTTCACACTTTCGTCCGAAAGTGTTTGAATCCGAAGTGCTGGGATGAACGGTGTTCAACTCTCCGGTATCCATATTTTCCGCCATCTTGAAACTGAAGGCGGGCTTTTGAGTTTCGTTACTAAAACTACAATTTTTTACTCAAGGTGACTAAGTACGAAGTTCTTGATGTCCACAAGAGCTTCCTGACACACTAATAGTTCGGTGGCTGTGTTGATGGGTGGTAACAATGTATTTCCACCGCAAAAACAATGATATTTTGGCAAGCCCAAATTTCAACCGTGAATCAATCTCGTGGTTAAAAATGGAAGTATGCAAATCAGATGACAGGGGAAGGACGCCCCCTACGGGAGCTATCCACTGTTATTTCGATTTTATTTAACCAGTATTATATGATAATTGGCAATTATCCCATTTGTTTATGAAATTAAAATTTCATTAACCAAAGGGGTTAGTATGCAATACTCTGTAATAAACTTTCAGTTATTTTTACAATCTTGCTCAGTTCCGGGCTTCACACATACAAAGAAGATGGAAATATGTATATAACAAGAATTAATAATGCATAGACCCTGTTAAGTATTAGCTGTAGTCAATGTAAATGTTCAGTACATGTAGAAATGAACGATCAATGTTTTTTTAACACTAACACAGCTTATAGATTGTGTTACTTTCAGTATAGTACCTACATGAAAACTTTGAACTGAATTAGACTATATCTTACAGAGGAAATAGCATGAAAGACAAACGCAGCCAGTCGGGTATTGTATCTCCAAAAGAAATATGGCTTGCACAGTAACGTAATATGTAAGGTCATCATACAAAGTTTGATTGAAAATGCCCTATTCAACTTTGAACTGAATCAGGTCATATTGCCTGTTCAGCTCCGCCTTGGTCGAAATTTTGAAAAAAATATAACATGCATGTGTTTGATTGAAATCGCCCTATTCACCTCCGAGAAACAATTCCGAACACGTTACAGACTGATTTTAAGATATTAAACAAAATGGCCGCCATTTCGACAAATTTGATCAAATCTCAAAACAAAATATGGTGTTGTATTATCTTGAAGAATAGTACCTATGTACAAACTTTGAACTGAATCAGGACATATCTTATGGAGGAATCAGCATGAAAACAGAAAAAAACAAAATGGCTGCCAGTCGGCCATCTTGAACTGAATCTCGAAAAAAAGTGACATGCACCTATAACCTAATATGCATGATCACCATACAAAGTTTGATTGAAATCGCCCTGAACAGTTCTGGAAATGTTTAAATATCAGAATATAGCAAATTTGAGGGACAAAATGGCTGCCAGTCAGCCATATTTAATCAAATCATAACGAAAATTGGCGTGCATATGTAGGTTATCATACATTGTCTGTATACTAAGTTTGACTTATTAGCCAGTTATCTTCACTGTTTGTAATTAATTCATTGAATAATATTCATTCAAATCTGCTTCAAAAATGCTACTTTGACCCAATACTGCCGTTGTGCATAATTTGCGATAAGCTTATAATATGATTTACATATCATGTTACCTATTACTAAGTAGAGAACTTAAGACCATTAAACTGTCTTCCATGAGAGCCACAATCTCAGCAGTCTCTGCACCTTTCAGCAGCAATTCACCACGGGTTTTGAATGATGAAAATGATAAACTGTGAGCATTCCACTCAGCAATAACTTGTGACAACTTAGCTTCAATATCTTTTTCTTTCACAGCAGAAATACATATGTCCTACAAAAAAAACAAGTATTTGTAAATCACAGCATAGACCCTTTAAGGTAGAAGTCTACTTATGGTTTCAAATACCCATGGTTGTATTTTAGTGAATAGCGACTGTTTTGGCAGTATTATAGTGCTTTTACCATAGGTTACTATGGCAGAGATATTATGCCATATCTGAAAATGTAGGCTGAAAATGTATTTTGTTTTCCTGAATTTTTAAAAAAATCTCAGTTTTAAAAAGTGTCGAAAAATGCAATTTTTATTTCACATTGCGCTCTATGGAAATGTTATAAAAATAGCTATTTTTGAAAAGTTTCTCAAAATACATCACTGTAACACACAAAAGAATGTTATTTTATGGTGCCATGGGACAATAGCTCCATGACTTTAAATAATAAACCAATGAACATTGTCATGCGATTTGTGACCAACTTTCTCAAAAATGATGAGTAGGCTTCTACTTTAACAAGCCAAAATACAACAAAGACAGACACTTTCCCATATAACTTTCCCTTCATTAAGTATGATACATGCAAGAAAAAAATGTATATGACTGAGAACAACTTAACAAGAGTTGGCAGGGCCATCTCGATGCTGGGAAAATAAGAGTTTTAAAGGTGTGTTTTGGGTTGAAATAAAAAATCAAAGAAAGCTTAGAAAGAACTCCCGTGTGCTGAGAGTATTGGAGACACATTAAAAATTAATTCAAAATTACTTGAACTTAAGATGTTGATGAAAACGCAGAAAATTAATTATGCAAATAAGGTAACGAACAGATTTAAGTGTAAACCTAATAAGGTCTGCACCAAGTTTCATTGAAATGTGATTAGAACCAAAAAAATATTAATTATTATGCTAATTAGAGAATTAATATGAACAGATTTTAATCAGAAATTAATCAGGCTGTCTATTGTCCTAGACCATTTATGTACCAAGTTTTATTCAAATGTGATCAATACTTGAGATATACAGTATTAATTAATTATGTTAATTAGGTGATTAAGAAGCATAAATATTTACCAAAAACTAATATGGTGTATAGTCCTAGGTTCATTGAAATGTGACAGGTACTCTTGAAAAGTTTCATTGAAATCCAATGAGTGGTTTTTAGACATCAGTGCAACAGCCATAGAACAGCAAAAAATTAACTAATTATGCAAATTAGGTAATTAATAAGCACAATTATTTATCCCAAAATTAATCAGGTCTCTGCGTTGTCCTAGAATATCTACGTCGCAAGTCTCATTGAAATGTGACGATTAGTACTTGAGATATCAGGTGAAAAGCTGAAAATTAACTAATTATGCTAATAAGGTGATTAATATGCACAAATATTTACCCAAAACTAATTAGGTCTCTGCACAGTCCTCAAGTAACTATGTACCAAGTTTCATTGAAACATGATCAATTTTACTCGAAATATCAAAACCTGAAAATTAATTAATTATGCAAATTAGGTAATTAATATGTACTGATATTACCCTAAAAACTATCAGGTCTGTGCAGTGTCATATGACATCTATGTACCAAGTTTTATTGAAATGTTATGATTAGTACTTGAGATATCAGTGAAAAAGCCGAAAATTTATTAATCATTATGTAAATTAGGTAATTAATAATATTAACAGATTTTTTCCCCAAACTAATCAAATCTGCGCATTAGTTCAGAGCATCCATGTGCCACGTTTCATTGAAATCCAATGAGTGGTTCTTCAAAAATCAGTGGAACAGTCAAAGAACAGCTTAAAATCAGTTAATTATCATGCAAATTAGGTAATTAATATTCATAGATTTTTACCCAAAACTAATCAAACCTGCATATTGGTTCAGAACATCCATGTGCCAAGTTTCATCAAAATCCAATGAGTGGTTCTTCAAATATCAGTGGACCAGTCATGGAACAGCTTGAAATCAGTTAATTATCATTCAAATTAGGTAATTAATATTCATAGATTTTTACCCAAAACTAATCAAATCTGCGCACTAGTTCAGAGCATCCATGTGCCAAGTTTCATCAAAATCCAATGAGTGGTTCTTCAGATATCAGTGGAACAGTCTTGGAACAGCTAAAAATCAGCTAATTATCATGCAAATTAGGTAATTAATATTCATAGATTTTTACCAAAACCTAATCAGCTCTGCGCATTATCCCAGAGCATCTATGTACCAAGTTTCACCAAAATTTGATTAATGGTTCTTGAGATAACGGTGGAACAAAAAAAGTGATATACATACATACATACATACATACATACATACAGACATACAGACAGGGTAACTGCAAAGACTCCCTTTTGTGCTTCGCACACGGGAGTCAAAAATCAAAGAAAACAGAGAACTCTAAGACAGAAAGGAAAACACGAGCGATATAGTCGAACAAGCATTACGACAATCATGTTTGTTTCACCTCAATCAATGCAGTATTACCCACGATGCACTATTCCCATAAGCGTGGGTATGTGGAAGTTCATAGCCAAGCGTACTGCGGTCAAGAACAAAGTAAGAAATTACGTGATGAGACCATCCCGATTTGCCATAGATTTCCGGGTTCGGGTGTTTCATACAAGAAGATCGATACGAACTACACCGCCGAGTGTAGTAGACATAATCCCGATGGCAATAGGAAGTTCGAAGGAAGCAAACACAGTTAATTTATAACAGACGAAGTAAATGGAAATCACTTTTCAGTCCTCGTTGAGGCACAAACGTATTTAAATGAGAGACGATGGCAACTCCACATTGTGGCAGATTAAAAGGGGAACTAAATAGAGCCTATTTTGGTGTTTGTATTTATCAAATTATGTATATTGATTATAAATTTGAAAAAAAAAATTAAAAAAAATGATTATCTTCAGAGTTATGATGACTTAAATATGAGAAACCATAAACCTGCGAAGGACTTCCGTTTGCGCCATCTTGCCATCAAAAAACGCCCTCATGAGGTATAAACGGGTAAGGTAACAAAGCATGATGACGAAATAGTATCTGATTAAATATAAGCAACTTAGGGAGCCATAGTTGGCTGGACAGGTGAATTGACTTCTAGTCTAGGTTGTTTCGACTTTTACGTTAATGTTATTTACAAGCGTATCAACATACAAACATTATGGATGTGCAATTGATCGAGACAAGCATTTTGTTTTGTTTTTTGTCTAACTGTCTAATAAATGCTGTTTCCAGTACTGTATGGCGTGCAAATTATTCAAAGTATGGATGCTGGAGTATGCATCTTGAGTTCGTAGGGTGGTGATGGAAACATTTTCGTTCATGTATTCACATGGCTGCACTGACAAATCATGGGACAAGTGTCACAGGAACACCAAGCAGATTGTTCACAGACTTCCGTGTAATTTGAAATAAAACTATCATCCGAACAAGGGGCATCGTCGACGATATACTCTCATCACTCACACTGGACTGATCTGAATCTTCACAGTATACCGTACTACCCTGATCATAAGCCTGAACACGTAAGGGAAAAGTAAGGGATGAGCTTGTACTCGAGGACCAACTCAGAAAAAATGATTTTGTTTTGGGGTTAAACACTTACCACTTAACCATCTTGCAAACAACGAAATATTATCCAAAAAAACTATTCGTTCACCACGCCGGGCTCAGGGAAATAATACTTATTTTTGAAAAAAAAATGCGTCATTGATTTAAACGACACTTACAATTTTATTACAATACGATTTACATACCATCTGAATTTACGGTGAAATAATTGGTAGGGTCTGTGAGGAAACAGTGGACGAAGGCATTTATCAATATCTTCGTTTTGGTATGTTTTCGATCGTACGCAAACTCACAACGCAAAGCAATTTTCCACCATGAGGTTTTTCAGCACGATTTGACCTGGAACAACTTCCTTTGACATAACAGGTCATGTCTTTCATTAACCAATCAAAATGATGTGTAGTAATGATGAAATTTTCCGATTATTGATGATGATTTTTTTAACGCAATCCGGAAGTGAATTACCGCAATGTTAAAATGCGATCTGTAGCACTGATTGCAACGAAAAAACGATGATTTTTTCCCTAAAAACTGGTGGCGATTCGTAATTTCCAAAATATAAACGACGGTTAATAGTAACCGTGGGTAAACTGAGTGTGGAGGAAGAATTTAAACACCTTTCTCGGTCGCCAACATGTCTCATCGTTTAAACCCTAGGCCTTTCATGGTAGTCTCAAAGTAAACCATGCCCAATAACCAGGTACACGACTTAACGATCACATTTTTGGCTTTTCGAAAGCTACTACTCAAAGAAATATGGATTACTCCAGAATTGCAACATCAGGGTACATCCTGAGTAAATGACAGAATAGAAAGAATGTGAACCACGTTGTGTACGTTCGCCATGCACTCTGAATTTAATGCGAGTTTTCTCATAAAACTAAAAGCATGAACCAAACTACCATGCCAATCACGATTATTGTGAAATGAAACACACCTTTTACACGCATATTTTAAAGAATATCGTCGACGCCCAGTAAAAACACTCTGGGCTTATAATCGTGAATGCTCTCAACTCGATAAATACCAAGTAAAAATATAGGGATGGGCTTCATACTTGGGAGGGGCTTACGATCGGGGAAGTACGGTACTTTAACGCATTTGGACTTCCACTCTCAGAATATTGTGGTTCAAACGCATAAGGCTCTAACCCAAGTTTTAAAAAGCACATTGTGCATATAAAAGTTGAGTTTATACTCGTAGTACACAATGCTTGGCAGCATGAACGGCTATGTATAATGGCGTATATGAATGCGATCAGATACTAAAACGTCATAGTTTTGAAAAGTACCCAGATGTTAAATATGCTTGTTCGTTATTTATTCCCCTCCATGAATGGCCCCCATGGTGTTTAATTGCATGCACTTCAAATGCCTATCCAAGCTACAGTTATAATTAAAACAAAATTAAACCACTGCAATATTATTTCGAATACAGTTTAGAATATACACAACTATAAATTAAGGCCGCATTTAGGTTCGCTTTAATACACACTACTACAGTTCGACTAAAGTTTACAAACACCACGGCCAGTCACGCAAAGTCCCCCAATGCACCGGGGAACACGAGACGAACAATTGTGCATACTTAGATGACGCCTCCACACTAAACGCAGCGTGAAAATGGCAATTTAAACTTTCCGGGGCAGATTTACATAATACTACAGATTGATAACATAAAATCCATCAAAAGGGAGCTGCAAGTCGTATAATGCCAAAACAGTACCATGATTTCACAACTTTCAAAATACATTCGCTTTTATCGATGTCTACTGTTCAACAGTTTAATGTCTTCCCATTCGCAAGAACACAAAGCCTAAACTATCAGAAATTCGTAACACATAATTCGAGTGATGGTATAACAAAATAACTCATCATTTGTAAATTCAATCCATCTAAAAAGTATAAAGAACATTTTTATAAACAATTTTTAATTATATAAAGAAACAAGATTTATAAACATAAATCTATTTAAATACATTCTCACTACAAATTACACAATACTTATTTTCTAACGGAGTTTCTTCACAGCACAAACTATTGGAATCATGCACACATGAGTACTTCGGTGACACATTTTATAGCTACGCCCAAAATAGTCCATCATTTATTACGTAACTGTGACCACATGACATCATTCTGTTAACATCCACACATTTTCATAAATTCTCCATGCACTTTTTGACCAATACTATACACTGCAATTTACTCCAGAAAAACAATTTTCTTGGTACATTCCTACATTCTTGCATACTAATGAGGGATTCAGACACATTCCAAGCTGAACAATTTTTTTGGACTAACAAAAATAGATGGAGTGTGCAAATTTCACCATATTAGAGTCGAATTACCTCAATATCTTCTTTATGTGCAAGCAATGGTGCCTCCATGATATCTTTCAAAGCAAATGTTTCAGAATGAATATCAAAGGTATAACCAGTTAATCCTGTTATTCTATCCCAATGTCTGTCTTTCATTGATTTATTTGCCATTGATTCTAATAAAGGACAAGTCTC
Organism: Saccoglossus kowalevskii; assembly: GCF_978046115.1. NCBI lineage: Eukaryota > Metazoa > Hemichordata > Enteropneusta > Harrimaniidae > Saccoglossus > Saccoglossus kowalevskii. Next base: position 43,240,398 of record NC_140645.1, on the reverse strand, counting down.
ATTGAAGTCATCAATCTTTTTCTTCAAATCCAAGAATGCATCCCATTCCTTCATTGCTTTAGGAAGTTTACGGCATCTAATGGAAAATAATGTTAGTTTAATCACACCAAATTACATAATGGACACATTATGGTGCACAATGACATACCCTTTTTATTGTAGGTTAAAGTCCTGGGATATGGTGATAATTCCAAATCTTGTGTGTATTCCAGTGTCAGGTGTTTTACCATAAATTGTAATTAGTGTCTTTAACACCCACATTTCATATTAACTTATTTTGTTCACATTTTCATTTACAATGCCAGACACTTATTGCATGCTTTTTGAAAACAGGTTTACACAAAATTTGTGGAACTTTAAAGCAGGAGGGTTGTCACCTGCACACACGCAGGAATCGAGTCCCAAGCGACGATAACAACACACGCCTAAAAATGCAAAGGCTCATGGGTAGACGTTTGTTTGTAAACATTGACACACTATGGCCATCTGATGCATGCACAGGTTACGACTCCCCGCTTTAAAGGGGAAATGCTAGTTGTGCGTTTTTGAAATGTGCACATATTTTAGCACATATAATAGCAATGACAACATTTTATGTCAAAATTTGTTTATGACAAGTAATTGCATTACATAATTTCAGTGAGTTATCAAGCATGTCAGAGATATGACTCCTGAACTAGGCTCATTAATACAAAATGGCCATCAGTCATTTAGTTTTAATCAGATATAAAAAAAATTACATGTGTCAATGTACAATGTACATACCAAGTTTGAACAAAATCCATCTATATATGACCAAGATCCAGTCCCAGAATGACAGAAATGCTTGACATTAATAAATTAAAGCGGCCACTGTTTGTCCATCTTGACCCAGATTATATTATTCATAGATATGCAAATATGTGATGGAGAGTTATAGCCAGAAAATAGAAAGGGCATGTCTAAAAAGTTTATCAAAATGAAAGATAGCAATCCCCAGTTTGTAACCACAGACTTACGATGTACAATCAATTTTTTGTTATTTATGATTTTCTTGTAATTAACTGGTAATTTTCAATCAAAATTGTGGAGTACCTGTCTAAAATGGAAGGTAGACAGGTGACTGGCTAAAACATGAAAGCCAGGTCTGATGTGTCACATATATATAAAGTTTGAATATAATTGGTCAAGGCATGTTAGAGTAAAGCATTTGATAAAATAAATGATCAGTTGGCCATTTTGTATCCGATCGGAAAAACACAATGAAATGCATCAAGGTTTCTATAATATCCTATGTATGTACCAAGTTTGAAATAATTAAACCACATGTGACTGGGATTTGAGTGAACTTAAATCAGAAGTGTATGAAGAACTTATAAAGTTTGAACATAGTCTGTCAGATATAGCTCAAGAACAACGTTTTAATGGGATAGGTGCTGTCAACATTTAATAAAAGTTAACTGTACTGTTTTAGGAGTGCAATTCACATTAGTAATTGTGCTGCAAATTTTAGTGCAATTCACATTAGTAATTGTGCTGCAAATTTGATATACCTTGTTCGATCAACACAGTAACGCTGATTACAACATACTTCCCACAATGAAATGAGACTGTGATGTTTAATAATTTGTGATATTTGCATATATTAAGTAGGAATAGGATATGAGATATGCACATCTAACCTTTGCATTAGTGGAACAAAGTATAGTTAGTGGAACAACATAAATTATATAGATTTTACAATATGACTTATACATGGTAAATCACTGGAACTCATGTATAAGCATCACTTACCTGTTTTGAAAGTCCAGAAGCTCGTTGTTTATCTTCTCAATATCAACCTCACTCCATAAGATATCAGAATAGCTATTGATGCCATCAATCACAGCATTGTACAAACCATAGAGTTTTTGTAACAAGTTGAGTTCTTTCTTGGTTTTACTCAGGAAAGGATAGTCTGTTTCTGATAATCCAAACAGTGTTTCACCAGCTGAGTAAGTGGAATACTTTCTCCATAGTTCATCAAAATGACTCTGTGGCATGAAAAATCACACCAATTAAAATGCAGCAATCCAGAGTTTCAAAAGTACACTGCCAACCACAGTTTCTTACATTTGTCCTCATTCCCCAGACTTGGATGACAACCTTGGATGACATTTACAATGCATGCCAATATAGTTACTAAATACAAATATTTAATAGTTAAATTTTTCAACAGTGTGGTCAAAGGATCAATATAAATAAAGATTTATTCCCTGCATTTCACCTTTCCACAGAAATTTGACATATCCCAAAATGCAGTATTAGAAGTAATTAAAAAGAGTACCTGATAGACTGAAAGCCTAACACTTGCTTCTTGAGGTGTTATGCCATCACACATAGGACCACCCTGCAAAAGTAGCAAAACAAAATTAACTTAGTGTTCACAGTTCACAGTAATAATAATAGTCTTTATTGAAGTCGTATCGTAAAAATGGACATAGATCTGAGTACAATAAAACATCGTTGTCATTCCATGTTAGAAACATTCAGAATAAAAAAAAGAGAAGATACACTAGAAAAAAATAACTAAACAAAACTAAAACAACAATCTTGCCCGAAAGTGAGTTAGAAATGCAAATTAATAAAGTAAATGTAAGGATAACTTATTTAGATATCTGTGAGGCAGCTGTTTTTTTTTTTAATTTGGTTTCTCTTAGGTTGAAACATTCATATATGTATTTTGCTAGGCATTTTAGCATGACAGTATTCTTTGTGCCTAGTATGTTGATAAAGTTTGTATCAATGTTGTCCTCAGAACACTGCCTAATTGTGTTGAGAAGGATCTGTCATTTGTATAACTGACATTTTAACAGAAAGTGCTCTTCATCTTCAATATCATTAGTATCGCGTACAGGACAGCTTCTTTCAGTAATGTTAATTTTATGGTATCTGCCCATTTCAATTTGTAAAACATGTGCGCTTAAATCTTAGTTTGGTCATTGATGATCTGTGTAGTGGGTTATTTACTGTCAGCAGATAATTTTAAAGTCCAAATTCAGGTTTTAATTTTCTATAAGTATGTAGTTCATTCCTGTGGTTAACTGCCACTATGAACACACATATATACAATCCTCATAGCCAGCTATACATATAATAGGGCCAGATTACAAAATTTGGGTGTTCCAATAATGGATTAAAAACTAATTTTGGTCTCATTTGCATAAAATAATGGGTAGATAGGGTTCCTGGAACACCAACATTATGTATATACTGTATCAAGTATTAATCATTTAAGACAAGGAAAAAATCATTTCCTATATGACATCAATTTTATTTCGTTATTCTTCTATTGTACTGGGGGTAGGAGGTTCTAAATAATATATACAATATCAATCTTACCTCTTCATATGACACTGTAAATTCATCAACACTGGTATGGAAAACCTCTACAGAATTCAACAACTCAGTTTTAAACTTAGGTTGAATTTCAAGTAATTCACTCTGTACAGTACACTAAAATAAAAATTGGGTATTGTATAAGTATTCTTCAAATACAATGTAGTAGTGAATATTATTTTCAATTATACCCGGTAGTAATTAGAATCAGACTTGACTCGAACAGAACAGAAAGAACCCAGACTGTGGCTAAAAACACAGTTCATTACTACTAGATGTGGCAGTTGACAGTTTACAATCTAACAGCAGGCAAATCAACTATTGATCATTAACCATGTTTTACACATTACAATGAAGCATGAGTATAGCTATGTATGATGCTGCAAGTCATGCTGCATGGTGATATATGACATATTTCATTGAAAGAAAGTGCCTATACTTACAGCCCTAGATGACAACTTAATAAATGAATAGCGAACAGTGTCCACTCTATCAATTTCTTCCTTGGCGACATTTACTTGAAATTTATTCAGCATAGAATAGGCTTCCTGTAAACAAATATATCAAAGCTTTGTACAACAAAACCAACATGTAATTGTTGATTTATAAAACTTGAAAGATTGGCGACAAACACTTGTGGTGGTAACTGACGTAATATGAGTTTATCACGATAATACCGCAAAGTATGCAGTCAGGCAGCATGGAATTGCATTGATTTTTATGAACACAATTGTTTTTCCTGCTTGAGTTGCAGTAATAATAATTTAATGAGAGATATAACTGCCATAAATAGCAGCAAAAAGAAGTTTTAAATGTGCAAACCAGGTGTCCATCGCACTCTATAGTACCATACTTCTGCATCCGTTGTAAGCAAGGAAAAGTGTTTGAATGTGACGACAATGATCTTAAATGTGACGTAGAAAAATTTTCTACAAAATCAAAGACAATGTAGACAAACGCGGACTATCCAACCTGTTTCTCTGAAAGTAACAAAGTTGAAACTAATCATTGTAAACTGTACAATTAATGTCATTAGGACAATCACTTTAATTGCTAGGAAACAACATTCAATTATATCACAATTACTAGAAGAACGGTCAGGAAACTCCCTTGCTTCTTTTGTTATGATGCATGTCTCAGTAAACATTTAAACAAAGGGAACAAGTCATTGAAAATTATTATTATTTATTATTTCTTTATTTCAGGTACACAGCCCATAAAGTACACACAAAACAGAAAACATACTAAAATAAGACATTTAAACATACAAAAGGCGTCTGTAATGGCGCCAAAAGATTGCTTTATAATATGAATCGCAGTTAATGCAATCGAAAATTATACTATTTTTACTTTGAAAAAGCTGCATATTAAAATTGTACAATGCTTTTCTCTGTAGAGATGAAAAATTTTAAATATTTCTATTGACACAATTAGAACTAGCACCTGAGGCACGTCTTAGTTTAACAAGCAGCCTCTCGGCTGAGATAGCTCCACTGTTAGCAATGCACATTTCAATTAAAGAACAGAAGATATTAGAAAATGAACAATATGCATAGTATCAATGCAATGGGACTTGCTGTTTTCAACAAGAGTTCAAAAATATCATTTTTCACCATAAATGATTGTGGTTTTTAACAAGAAGAAAATATCACTTTTTATTAAAAATGACAAAAATATTCACCAAAATTAGAGTATTTAAGATATCATCATGAAATGAACAAATTTTAGAGTGGTCCACATGTAGTACCTATATATGTGATATCAAAGCAATTGGACTTGCAGTTTTTAACAAGAAGTTGAAAATATCACTTTTTACCAAAAATGACAAAAATATTCACCAAAATTAGAGAATTAAAGATATCATTACAAAATGAACAAATCTGAGAGTGGTCCACATGTAGTACCTATATATGTAATATCAAAGCAATTGGACTTGTCGTTTTTAACAAGAAGTTGAAAATATCACTTTTTACCAAAAATGACAAAAATATTCACCAAAATTAGAAAATTAAAGATGTCATTACAAAATGAACAAATCTGAGAGAGGTTCACATGTAGTACCTATATATGTAATATCAAAGCAATTGGACTTGCGGTTTTTAACAAGAAGTTGAAAATATCACTTTTTACCAAAAATGACAAAAATATTCACCAAAATTAGAGAATTGAAGATATTATTACAAAACGAACAAATCTGAGGGAGGTCCACATGTAGTACCTATATATGTAATATCAAAGCAATTGGACTTGCGATTTTTAACAAGAAGTCGAAAATATCACTTTTTACCAAAAATGACAAAAATATTCACCAAAATTATATGATAGGCTCCGCTCGACAAATTCGACAGCGGAGCTAAAAAAAAACAAGATGCCTGCCAGTCGGCCATCTTTGATTCAATTGCAAAAGAAATTGTCATGGACATGTATCCTAACATGTATAATCTATGTACAAAGTTTGAATGAGAACTGACGAAAGCATGTCTAAAATACATTTTCAAAAAACAAGACGAACACGCTGACGAACATATCTCTCCCCTCTGTGTGGTTTGCGATTGCGTCTCGCTGGTATTCTTTGCAAGAAATATCATGGTAGTCTTAACGTTCCAGCATTTTTTACAATGCTTTCGTCAAAAACTCCTGTGGAATGTGCCGCGATCGCACATAGTAAAGTCAAAACAAACTTTGCGTAAGTCGTGGGCGATCCTAGTAGCCAGCCATCCCTGACCCTTTTCACGATTGGCCACGATAAAATGATAGACATCTGCGCGACTATTCATTTGCATATGAAAGTACCCAGATCTGGTAAGAAATCTTACCAGTGAATTGCAGAACAGGACAGTTGGTCGTGCCTAACAGCACTCCATACTTCCTGTCTCGACGTTTGGAATTTATTCACTCCTATTACTTTTATACACAATATTTATTAATAATAACAGATTAAGATTAGGTACGACCGACTGTTGACAGTCAAGGGGTACAAAATGCCATGGTCAATTTCGATTCACAGACAACAAATCTGTCAACAAAACAAACTATTGGTATTTTAATTTTTTCGAGAACAACTAAACCTCAAGTATCACACAACATTCACACAGAAGTCGGTGATGCTTCTCTGTCAATCTTCAATTTAGTGGACACACATGGAAAATGAACAGAGATAACAATATAATCGATGATGTTGTAGTGGTTAGACAGGCATCAAAGTGAAGTCAATGGATAATTAGCATATCTAAAAATAGAGTTTTCTAACCGTTCTTTTAGTAACCGTGATTGTGTGCCTACCTCAATAGGTCCAAGTGACATATCAATTCGAATCTCATTCTTTCTGATATCTTCTAACGCACCCATTGCATTTCTAACATCATCTAAATCTTTGATGGGCCTACTAAGTTTCTTGGATTGGTCATTAACAAACTCTGTGATCTCTGTCATTTTATCCCGATATTCTGCATTCAAACTTTTACCAAATAACAACTTCCATGCTTTAGTTTCAACTGTTAACGCACATTTTATTGGATCTGAAAATGAATATGGACAAGATATGAACAGACCCTAATGTGACAGACAAGTGTTGTAGAGCTTGAACATACTGATATATGGCCTGCCATGCTTTTCAAAAACAGGTTTATATCTTTTCTTGATTATAACTGTTGTGGGGTTTTTTTTTTTAGATACAAGGTCTATTTTTTTTAGATATGAATGTCATAAATCATGTTTAAAGGTGTTACATTATTCAGCTTTGCAAATCTAGAATTATTGTAACAGCTGTGCCTGGCACAATTTTAAGAAGCTTTGTCAAATATGGCAAAAAAAAGTTTAGTTTCAGGTAGTAAAAATACGGTAGGTCAGGTTATAGGAACCACACTTTTTTTTATCTTGGCCTTAGCAGTATAACCAAAGGGTCTATGCATATCTGTGAAGTATGTGTATGCCTATTTGTACACCCAAGACATTGGGTGGTTCTATAACTTGGCATTTCCTTGTCTTAGCACTAATGATCTGTGTTCAGTTCTTATATGATGTTAATTTCTCAGATACAAATCCATTGATTGACAATGATAGGATTTTGAGCAGTAGCAGTACTAACCAGCAAACATTTCAATAGCACCAACTCTCACAGAAGGTTTCAATTCTTCAATGTCTTGTTCTAGGTTTTGAAAACGCATAATTTCAGCTTTCCAATCTGATAGAATAGGTTCCGTTGTCAGAAAATCCTAACAAATAGACATGATGCGGAATGAATATATGTACAATATAATGGTTGGTACCACGACTTATATTAAAGATTTAAGTAACTTGTAATAGGTCTTCAATAGCATATATATAAAAATATATCCAAGTAATATATCAATGTTCTTAAAAAGACGCAAACCACGTAGGTCAGCGGTGATCACTAGCGACCAGCACTTAGAATTTTATGATAACACAAGCAACTGGACCATCATTCTATTGTTTTTGACTTCATGACTTTTTCATAAAATTATTAAACAGAAGCTATGTTGAGTCAGCGATACAAAGAATACTTATTTCTCACTAATAATGTGATTTACCAGCATTCCATTGGAAAAGAAAACAGATTAAATTCTTGTTTCCACTTTGGCCGTAACAACATAGATGATATGCTTTGAAAAAAAATGTATGCCAGGTCAGAGGTCAAAGTCACACAAAAAATGTAGTTAAATCCATACTAGTAGGATGGCAAAATGAATATTAATTATTCATGAATATTAATTAGCAACCATCACTCAAATCAGGCTGGGCAGAATCCTATAATTGCAAAACTTTTTTTTTTCTGCACACTTTTTTCTAGCAGAAAAGACAAAAAAAATCTATCCAATGATTCTAGAGTACCTTAACAGTTTGATCTCTATCTTCTTCCCATAGGAATTTATATTCATTGTATTGCTTTAGTGCTTCCCCAGCTTCTTGTCGAATGGAGTTCATAGCAGATGATAACATCATGACTAGTTTATTGATATCTTTATGGTCAGCAATACTCTTGTAGTAATTGTTCAGCTTCTGTGGTGCTATAGGTTCCAATCCATCATCTTTATATAAAAATATACATTCAAGAATAATTGCACCATCTTATAACTACTTATACCACTCTTGGTCATGTGACCTATTGTTCTGGTTGTACATTTATTCTTGTAAATCCAAACTGATACAGTTGTATTCATATGCAGAGAGTAAATTGTATTCATACATACATACATAAAACATACATCACTTGTAAACTAGCCAGTTAACTATGATAACTTCTAAACCAGACATTGCACCTTGGTTCAGTGACAAACAGTGTACATGTAGCTGTCAACAAGATCAATAATTTTATTAACACATAACCACCCCCACCCCCGAAGAGATGAAATGGGTTACAATTGAAAAACAAACAAATGCAAATTTAGTCAAAAAAAGAAACTAAAAAAATGCTAGAAAAAGTCAAATCAGACTAAGGCGCTGTTGCTGTCTATGCTTTATACATAATGAGATGAACTGTGCAAGAGGTATTGACAAGTCATTTGTATCCATTATGTATGGAAATTTATTTTGCATTGTGTCAAATTTATCATCAATTTTTTTAGCATCTGAAAACAATTTCTTTCTTTGCAACATCTATAATTGACAAGCAGATAGTTATTCCTCAGCTAGCCAACCGAAGCAGATAAAAATAAATTATGTAAAGTACTGTGGTTCAGCACGCAGCGGTTTGCTGAATCTTTCACTTTTACCATTTTCAGTGTGGTATAAGGCAATAATCACAACTAATTATTGTGTGTCTATGTTTCTAAAATCCACAGTTGTAGTCATCATCTTATGAATGCACAAGGCAGTTGCTGGCTACAGCTTTGGCATTTACAATCAAATGAATCATAAACACATTCTCTAACTTGTGTCATAAATATTGTGAAAATGAAAGAAAGAAAATATCTTACATAACCAAAAAAAATAAAAAATTAAGAATCAACAGAAACTGGAGCAGGACCAAAAACAAATATATTTTTTTTTGCTGAACTAATGAATATTTAGAGCTACCAGAATATATATTTATTCTTTATTTCAGAGAAAAGAACAAATTAGAGATAAAACCTGTAAACTATAATCAATGTTCAATGAAATAGTCATATAATTTGTTATCATATCAACTACTCTTGCAGTGTTTGTTTTCACTACTATTCAACTTACAAGAATCCTCAATTGGTATGTTATCCTTTCTAGTAGTATGCTGATCTGATAATCTGATGACTACTTCAGGATCTTTATAGCGATTCTGTCCCCATTGGGCAACACCACGATTGACTTCAACAACAAACGCTGCCGCCTTATTCAATGCTAACTGTATGTCATCAAGGCTGGGTTGCATGACCTAATTGTTTTTTTTATAAGAATATTAGTGTTAATTGGAGTACAATAAAGAAAATCAGACAGAGAACAGTTGCCAGGAACTACAGTGTGTATATGTACTATGAAATTATTATGCAGTAAAAGGCTTGAATTATTAGCATAATAATGGAAAAGCATTCTTAATTCATTCAATAGTCATTCATTTTGGGGAGATAAAAACAGAATATTTGCCAAGATAAGAGCAAGAAGTCACACACACGACACAGTGATTGGCAAATGTGCCAAAAATATATGACATCAAGTCAAGCTTTTCCCAAAAAAATATATAATAAGTTTGTAAACTTTCAAATGTAATGTGGATGACTACTATACAGAAACAACATGTTTGGAACGTAGTTCAAGTTGTGTAGTAAAATATCAATCTAATACTGTGTATTTCTGCAGACTTGAATTAACGTCAATTCAATCCCACTCCCCAGTTCAAGCAACCAGGGCCCCCAAAATTTGTCTATCATTGCCAGAGCAGTTTACTTAATATACTGATGCATATTTCAACAGTAAGTAAAAACTTACCACATTGGGAATACATAATTTTATATCAGCTTTAAAAAGTGCATTGCCCTTCACTTCTTTTCTTGGTGGAGCACTATAACCCATAGTAGTTCGTCGACTGACAGCACTGCAAATACCAAGATCAATTTATCAAATATGGGTATATTACTGTTATTGATATATTATTTCTAACCCCCAACCAGCAACATTGCCAACTAAAAAATTATTATGTCTAGATAAAACCTTGCCCATATTTACTAGAATTAGATATACACCAGTGAATGTGTGCTAACAATATAGCGATGATCGTATGCTTTGAACGTCAAATTTTTGTGGTCCAAATATAGAACAATTTATGTTGATTTATTCTATGAAAAAGGGCTGACTTTCTTTCATTTTCTAGACTTGTTCAAAAAGGTTAGTACAGGTTATTGATGTTAAAGGGAAACTAAATAGAGCCTATTTTGGTGTTTGTATTTATCAAGTTATGTATATTGATTATAAATTTGAAAAAAAAAATTAAAAAAATGATTATCTTCAGAGTTATGATGATTTAAATATGAGAAACCATAAACCTGCGAAGGACTTCCGTTTGCGCCATCTTGCCATCAAAAAACGCCCTCATGAGGTATAAACAGGTAAGGCAACAAAGCATGATGACGAAATAGTATCTGATTAAATATAAGCAACTTAGGGAGCCATAGTTGGCTGGACTGGTGAATTGACTTCTAGTCTAGGTTGTTTCGACTTTTACGTTAATGTTATTTACAAGCGTATCAACATACAAACATTATGGATGTGCGATTGATCGAAACAGGAATTTTGTTTTGTTTTTTGTCTAACTGTCTAATAAATGCTGTTTTCAGTACTGCACTGTGCGGCGTGCAAATTATTCAAAGTATAGATGCTGGAGTATGCAATCTTGAGTTCGTAGGGTGATGGTGGAAACATTTTCGTCCATGTATTTACGGGGCTGCACTGACAAATCATGGGACAAGTGTCACAGGAACACCAAGCAGATTGTTCACAGACTTCCATGTAATTTGAAATAAAACTATCATCCGAACAAGGGGCATCGTCAACGATATACTCTCATCACTCACACTGGACTGATCTGATTCTTCACAGTATATCGTACTTCCCTGATCATAAGCCCGGAGGCATGAACACGTAATTGAAAAGTAAGGGATGAGCTTGTACTCGAGGACCAACTCAGAAAAAATGATTTTGTTTTGGGGTTAAACACTGTAACCATCTTGCAAACAACGAAAAATTATCCAAAAAAGTTATTCGTTCACCACGCCGGGCTCGGGAAAATAATACTTATTTTTGAAAAAAAAATGCGTCATTGATTTCCACGACACTTACAATGAAGAAACAAACATGTTCATAAAAAACACACACATTTTATTACAATACAATTTACATACCATCTGAATTTACGGTGAAATAATGGGTAGGGTCTGTGAGGAAACGGTGGACGAAGGCATTTATCATTATCTTTGTTTTGGTATGTTTTCGATCGTACGCAAACTCTCGACGCAAAGCAATTTTCCACCATGAGGTTTTTCAGCACGATTTAACCTGGAACAACTTCCTTCAACATAACAGGTCATGTCTTTCATTAACCAATCAAAATGATGTGTCGTAATGATGAAATTTTCCGATTATTGACGATGATTTTTTAATGCAATCCGGTGAATCACCGCAATGTTAAAATGCGATCTGTAGCACTGATTGCAACGAAAAAACGATGATTTTTTCCCTAAAAACTGGCGATTCGCAATTTCCGAAATATAAATGACGGTTAATAGTAACCGTGGGTAAACTGAGTGTGGAGGAAGAATTTAGACACCTTTCTCGGTCGCCAACATGTCTCATCGTTCAAACCCTAGGCCTTTCATGATAGTCTCAAAGTAAACCATGCCCAATAACCAGGTACACAACTTAACGATCACATTTTTGGCTTTTCGAAAGCTACTACTCAAAGAAATAGGGATTACTCCAGAATTGCAACATCGGGGTTCATCCTGAGTGAATGACAGAATAGAAAGCATGCGAACCACGTTGTGTACGTTCGCCATGCACTCTGAAATTAATGCGAGTTTTCTCATAAAACTAAAAGCATGAACCAAACTACCATGCCATTCACGATTATTATGAAATGAGACACACCTTTTACACGCATATTATAATTGATAAATACCAATTAAAAATATAGGGATGGGCTTCATACTTGAGAGGGACTTACGATCGGGGAAGTACGGTACTTTAACGCAATTGGGCTTTCACTCCCAGAATACTGTGGTTCAAACGCATAAGGCTCTAACCCAAGTTTTAAAAAGCACATTGTGCATATAAAAGTTGAGTTTATACTAATAGTACACAATGCTTGGCAGCATGAACAATGTACAATGGCGTATACGAATGTGATCAGATACTAAAACGTCATAGCTTTAAAAAGTACCCGGATGTGAAATATGTTCGTTCGTTATTTATTCTCCTCCATGAATGGCCTCCATGGTGTTTAATTGCAAGCACTTCAAATGCCTATCCAAGCTACAGTTATAATTAAAACAAAATTAAACCACTGCAATATTATTTCGAATACACACAACTATAAATTAAGCCCACATTTAGGTTCGCTTTAATTGTTTCTATTGTGATATATATGTTCATCATATGTTTAGACATTTAGTTGGGAGAACACTGAATACCATTATTTTTGTAGGAATATAAATACCTGGTACAGTAAACCCTCTTTTTTATGATGTCCAGGCTTCCTTTTGAGGCCTTTAATAATGCTTCCAAATTTTTGTGATTGAAATGCATAACAAGCTCCTGACATTCTTCTTGGAGGAGCTGTTCTTCTTCAGCAGTTAAAGACATAGCAGATGCTAATTCAACATTAGAACTTGTATCATCTTCTGACTCAAGTTCTTCTGCAATATCAATTAGAAAAAACAAAATGATAAAAAATAGGTAACTCTAGTTAGTATGTAGACCAAATGACTATTATTAAAATGCGATTCACTTTTAGCAATTTTCATCAAATGTTAGCTTTCTTGATAAATGGAAAACAGTGTTCCATTCTAACTAATACAAAATCAATTACCAGTAAAACATTTTCTTCAACTTGTGTATAATACTTAACATGGCAATGCCTGCTTGAAGATTGTGATGACATATTGATGAAGTCAGCATTGGTCTAATTTTTGTATTAAAAAAAACAAAAATGACAATGCCGGTGAATTTTGAAAGTCTCTGAAATTTAATATTGAGTCAGCATTTGCAAACATCAATTTCTGAAATATCAGTCTGTTCTATGGAGTTAATATCTGTACCTTCATTGGGAATTACATCACAACTAACATCTTTGGTTTTAGAGACAGCAGTATGTTGAAGCCTGACTGACAGAAACAACTCAATTAATTCATCAACAGCTTCTTCTATCTTCTTACTCATAGCATCAAGAGTCTTAGCACAACTTTCTGTGTGTGACTGGTTTAATCACAAGTGATTGGAAGCAAGAGTCAAAAAATAACACAAGTTATATGTACATACTGCAACTATACAAGCCTTATATCTTCTTATTGCACACATTTTTGGTAGCAGTGAAGCATGCCACATACAGAGTTTAATTTGCACATACTGTTTTTAACACACAAATGACAATTAATGGCGCAATATTGAACTCATTTCAACTTGTAGTGTGAAAAACTAATTTAAGCACAATACCAGCAAATAACACATAATTATTGCTGTAAGCTATTATAATGATTTTTTCAGCTTTGTTTAGCCAAAATGACACTGCAATGTAGACTGTCAGATACGTAGAAAAAACATTATCAAATTTGACCTCACTCGACCAACCACCCACTGACCACTTCAAATGATTTCTATCAGAAATTGAGAAGAAACGAATCATGGAATGCATTTTAGGAAATGTAAATATCATAGGAGGGTAGAATATATATATTACAAAATAAAATATATATAAATATATACAAAATTTTTAAAAAATGTATATGTACTTACTTGGAATGTCTTTAACCATTCATTAATAGTCCAAGGATTATCTTCAGGTAACTCACATAACATAGTTTGACTCATTTCTTTGAGAACAGAATCAATACGAGTTTCTCGAATATCATTCACCTGTTGAAGTTAAAAATTATTTCATTAATTCTTATTTTTATTATTGTTATTGTTTAATTATTTATATTTTGCCAGACAAATATTAGTGGTGGTAATGGGAGTAGTGAATTTGACTAAAAGTATTTTACAAGCAAAGAAGTTATAGATTATCAAAACCAAGTTGTCAGTTATAACATCAGCACAAATTTGGAATATATAACCAAAGAAATACAGCTTTAGAGAGTCAATTATATCTTCTTCAACAATTTATGTTATGCAAATACGTCCGTTTATGAAATAAACAAGTCATTGAAAATGACACAGTCCTCGTTAAATTAAGTTCTCTTTGTGCTCGTCATATTGAAGTGGAGGGGTTGTCGCGAGCGTGTCCTTGAAACTTTAGTTCCAAGTGGCATATACAACAGATTGTTTATTTACATCAAAACACGTGTTCCGTGTAGTAGTAATATGGCCAAAAATGAAAACAGCCGTTATTCGACCATCTTTGATCTGATTATGAAACACACTGATATGTATGATGTATGTGCCAAATACGAATGAAAATGGTACATAAATTGTGGAAATATAGTAGTAAGGCCAAAAAGTCAGATGGCTGTCAATCAGCCATCCTTGACCAGATTTTGAAACAAATTGTCATAGACATGCATCCTAACATGTATAAAGTACATGTATGTGCCAAATTTGAATGAAAACTGACAGAGCACGTCCAAGATACCGCATAAAAAAAAAAAAAATGCCTGCCAGTCGACCATCTTTGATCCAATTGCGAAATAAATCGTCATGGACATGTATCCTAACATGTATAATCTATGTACCAAGTTTGAATGACAACTGACAAAACATGTCCAAAATACAACATTTTCAAAAAACAAGATGGCTGCCAGTCGGCCATTTTGAATTGAATTGCTAAACCACTGCATGTGCATATGTCCCACATAAAGTACTAGGCACATGCAAAGAATGAACAGAATCGGTCAAAGGGATTCTGAGATATGACTCCTGACGAACGCACGGACGGACACTGAATTATAAGTCTCCATTTTCGGACTTCGTCCGAATGGGGACTAATTATCATCAGCAGTACCTGACTGCCCAACCTTATGCTCTGTCTATCGCTTCTTTGACTTAGCCTAGTTTTGACAGTTCATTTAAGTTATGTATTTATGTTTAACACAGTTTTAAATGTGTCATCTTTTATACGTAACCTTGAGAAGCAGATTAAGCAATGTAATCTTTCCCCTCACTACCAGCTGTATAGCAACCAGCTTGTTTATTGGTATAGACAATTTCAAGCCAATGCCAAGGCAGGAAAAGATTACCGGCGCCAATGCTTGATTGTTTTTAAGCTCAACGTGTGATTATCTTAGCTAGCGTGGCTAACACCTTGACACTATATATTGCGGCATTACAGATTGAGGGTATTGGCTAGCTGGCTCGACACGCACGGCAGGCGTTGTTTCCCAACTCATTCTCTGTCTATCGCTTCTTTGACTTAGCCTAGTTCTGACAGTTCATTTAAGTTATGCAAATACGTCAATGCAGGGGTTTCCTTGCTGACAAAGCGTCTCTAATGTATTTTGATTTGGGAAACATCATTGAAACCACTTATGATGAATGACAATTTTGTTGAAGAAATTGTCCTGCCTTCACAGCACACCAAATAAATGGCCATCCTTTGTGAGTCTAGTATGCAGGACTACAACTATTTTGAAATCTGTGTGGCTTGTAGGGATTCCAACAATAGTTTGAATTGTGGTGTCTGCAAATTTTGACCGTTCTCAGTGAATACAAACTTTTCATCTCTCTCCAGGAAAATAACTTTAAAACTAGCAAGCCCAACACTAAACGCCAACGCCTGAATTACACCATGCCCTCCACCACGCTGTCAGTCACAGAGCAGAGACCAAGTACATGTACCTGCCTAATACTAACTGCCATTAAGCACAAGAGTACATGTATGCAACTAGGGATTTCTAATTGGGATTTACACCATTTCAGTCATGGTGTATTTTCCTGCTGAGTGACAGTTATACCTGGATGACCATAAAATACAGCCAACCCAAAGTGCATAATTGCACACAACGGAAAGTTGACTAAAACAAACTAAAATTATACTTACACGTTTATTAAGTAAAGACAATTCTCTCATAGCGGACTGCACATTTGCGAAGTATGAATCTAAATTTAATGAAGTCCATGACAGTAATGTTAAAGCTGGATTCAATGCTATGTCAATTCTCTTGATAAAATTAGTCATTAAAGGCATGAAGATTGGTAAGACACTGTCTCGTAATTTACTATTTTCGTCCAGAACCATCTGGAAAAAAAGAAATCATATTACCATATGAACATAATTATTACTTACATTTGCAAATCACTTTCCACCAAACCATTTACAGCTCTGAAAATCTAATCAATAATGCTGCATAATCTAACACAAGGCTGGGAGATTGAGAGTTTATAAGCTTATGTCTACGTTTTGGGAGTGCTTATATTGGAGCTTTTTGTTATGTTATTTTTTTTGGCATTTTGACACTTGTACATTTGATCACAAATATGATATTATTTTTGATAAAAAATTGTTGATCTGTAATTAGCTATGATTACACTGGAATAAACAGCACAAGTCATTTGTTAGTGTATCTTAATGATACAAACATTTCATTTCAAAAACAACTCAAAAAACTTATAGAAGATGCACTTCTAAAAGGGCAAATATGGTATTGCAATTTGTAAGGAATCTGATATCTACCCTTAATTTGTCGTAGGTACTCTTTAATATATCTTCACTAAGTTTGATTATTTTTGCTGTCTCTGGGACATCTAATCCTAATTTCATAAGGCAGTCTGTTTCTCTGATAACTTGGTATATCATTGGGTCAAAGTTGATCAATAAGTCTCCAGTTTCTGGATGACGAACTAGCAAAGGAGCCTGAAGTCCTACAATAAAAACAGCATGTAAAAACGATTCAGAAACAGACTATTAAGTTATTTGCTTAGTATTTTGGTGCTATGTTGTTTATCAACAGCTTAGCATAGCAAACAGTTGTGTATGCTGGACCTTCCCACCCTGGATAGCTTAGCATAGCAAACAGTTGTGTATGCTGGACCTTCCCATTCTGGATAGCTTAGCATAGCAAACAGTTGTGTATGCTGGACCTTCCCACCCTGGATAGCTTAGCATAGCAAACAGTTGTGTATGCTGGACCTTCCCACCCTGGATAACTTAGCATAGCAAACAGTTGTGTATGCTGGACCTTCCCACCCTGGATAGCTTAGCATAGCAAACAGTTGTGTATGCTGGACCTTCCCACCCTGGATAGCTTAGCATAGCAAACAGTTGTGTATGCTGGACCTTCCCACCCTGGATAGCTTAGCATAGCAAACAGTTGTGTATGCTGGACCTTCCCACCCTGGATAGCTTAGCATAGCAAACAGTTGTGTATGCTGGACCTTCCCACCCTGGATAGCTTAGCATAGCAAACAGTTGTGTATGCTGGACCTTCCCACCCTGGATAGCTTAGCATAGCAAACAGTTGTGTATGCTGGACCTTCCCACCCTGGATAGCTTAGCATAGCAAACAGTTGTGTATGCTGGACCTTCCCACCCTGGATAGCTTAGCATAGCAAACAGTTGTGTATGCTGGACCTTCCCACCCTGGATAGCTTAGCATAGCAAACAGTTGTGTATGCTGGACCTTCCCACCCTGGATAGCTTAGCATAGCAAACAGTTGTGTATGCTGGACCTTCCCACCCTGGATAGCTTAGCATAGCAAACAGTTGTGTATGCTGGACCTTCCCACCCTGGATAGCTTAGCATGGCAAACAGTTGTGTATGCTGGACCTTCCCACCCTGGATAGCTTAGCATAGCAAACAGTTGTGTATGCTGGACCTTCCCACCCTGGATAGCTTAGCATGGAAAACAGTTGTGTATGCTGGACCTTCCCACCCTGGATAGCTTAGCATAGCAAACAGTTGTGTATGCTGGACCTTCCCACCCTGGATAGCTTAGCAAAGCAAACAGTTGTGTATGCTGGACCTTCCCACCCTGGATAGCTTAGCATGGCAAACAGTTGTGTATGCTGGACCTTCCCACCCTGGATAGCTTAGCATGGCAAACAGTTGTGTATGCTGGACCTTCCCACCCTGGATAGCTTAGCATAGCAAACAGTTGTGTATGCTGGACCTTCCCACCCTGGATAGCTTAGCATGGAAAACAGTTGTGTATGCTGGACCTTCCCACCCTGGATAGCTTAGCATAGCAAACAGTTGTGTATGCTGGACCTTCCCGCCCTGGATAGCTTAGCATAGCAAACAGTTGTGTATGCTGGACCTTCCCACCCTGGATAGCTTAGCATAGCAAACAGTTGTGTATGCTGGACCTTCCCACCCTGGATAGCTTAGCATAGCAAACAGTTGTGTATGCTGGACCTTCCCACCCTGGATAGCTTAGCATAGCAAACAGTTGTGTATGCTGGACCTTCCCACCCTGGATAGCTTAGCATAGCAAACAGTTGTGTATGCTGGACCTTCCCACCCTGGATAGCTTAGCATAGCAAACAGTTGTGTATGCTGGACCTTCCCACCCTGGATAGCTTAGCATAGCAAACAGTTGTGTATGCTGGACCTTCCCACCCTGGATAGCTTAGCATAGCAAACAGTTGTGTATGCTGGACCTTCCCACCCTGGATAGCTTAGCATAGCAAACAGTTGTGTATGCTGGACCTTCCCACCCTGGATAACTTAGCATAGCAAACAGTTGTGTATGCTGGACCTTCCCACCCTGGATAGCTTAGCATAGCAAACAGTTGTGTATGCTGGACCTTCCCACCCTGGATAGCTTAGCATAGCAAACAGTTGTGTATGCTGGACCTTCCCACCCTGGATAGCTTAGCATAGCAAACAGTTGTGTATGCTGGACCTTCCCACCCTGGATAGCTTAGCATGGAAAACAGTTGTGTATGCTGGACCTTCCCGCCCTGGATAGCTTAGCATAGCAAACAGTTGTGTATGCTGGACCTTCCCACCCTGGATAGCTTAGCATAGCAAACAGTTGTGTATGCTGGACCTTCCCACCCTGGATAGCTTAGCATAGCAAACAGTTGTGTATGCTGGACCTTCCCACCCTGGATAGCTTAGCATAGCAAACAGTTGTGTATGCTGGACCTTCCCACCCTGGATAGCTTAGCATAGCAAACAGTTGTGTATGCTGGACCTTCCCACCCTGGATAGCTTAGCATAGCAAACAGTTGTGTATGCTGGACCTTCCCACCCTGGATAGCTTAGCATAGCAAACAGTTGTGTATGCTGGACCTTCCCACCCTGGATAGCTTAGCATAGCAAACAGTTGTGTATGCTGGACCTTCCCACCCTGGATAGCTTAGCATAGCAAACAGTTGTGTATGCTGGACCTTCCCACCCTGGATAGCTTAGCATAGCAAACAGTTGTGTATGCTGGACCTTCCCACCCTGGATAGCTTAGCATAGCAAACAGTTGTGTATGCTGGACCTTCCCACCCTGGATAGCTTAGCATGGCAAACAGTTGTGTATGCTGGACCTTCCCACCCTGGATAGCTTAGCATAGCAAACAGTTGTGTATGCTGGACCTTCCCACCCTGGATAGCTTAGCATGGAAAACAGTTGTGTATGCTGGACCTTCCCACCCTGGATAGCTTAGCATAGCAAACAGTTGTGTATGCTGGACCTTCCCACCCTGGATAGCTTAGCATAGCAAACAGTTGTGTATGCTGGACCTTCCCACCCTGGATAGCTTAGCATAGCAAACAGTTGTGTATGCTGGACCTTCCCACCCTGGATAGCTTAGCATAGCAAACAGTTGTGTATGCTGGACCTTCCCACCCTGGATAGTTTAGCATAGCAAACAGTTGTGTATGCTGGACCTTCCCACCCTGGATAGCTTAGCATAGCAAACAGTTGTGTATGCTGGACCTTCCCACCCTGGATAGCTTAGCATAGCAAACAGTTGTGTATGCTGGACCTTCCCACCCTGGATAGCTTAGCATAGCAAACAGTTGTGTATGCTGGACCTTCCCACCCTGGATAGCTTAGCATAGCAAACAGTTGTGTATGCTGGACCTTCCCACCCTGGATAGCTTAGCATGGCAAACAGTTGTGTATGCTGGACCTTCCCACCCTGGATAGCTTAGCATAGCAAACAGTTGTGTATGCTGGACCTTCCCACCCTGGATAGCTTAGCATGGAAAACAGTTGTGTATGCTGGACCTTCCCACCCTGGATAGCTTAGCATAGCAAACAGTTGTGTATGCTGGACCTTCCCACCCTGGATAGCTTAGCAAAGCAAACAGTTGTGTATGCTGGACCTTCCCACCCTGGATAGCTTAGCATGGCAAACAGTTGTGTATGCTGGACCTTCCCACCCTGGATAGCTTAGCATAGC
Organism: Saccoglossus kowalevskii; assembly: GCF_978046115.1. NCBI lineage: Eukaryota > Metazoa > Hemichordata > Enteropneusta > Harrimaniidae > Saccoglossus > Saccoglossus kowalevskii. The sequence continues at coordinate 43,219,565 of NC_140645.1, read as the reverse complement.
AAACAGTTGTGTATGCTGGACCTTCCCACCCTGGATAGCTTAGCATAGCAAACAGTTGTGTATGCTGGACCTTTCCACCCTGGATAGCTTAGCATAGCAAACAGTTGTGTATGCTGGACCTTCCCACCCTGGATAGCTTAGCATAGCAAACAGTTGTGTATGCTGGACCTTCCCACCCTGGATAGCTTAGCATAGCAAACAGTTGTGTATGCTGGACCTTCCCACCCTGGATAGCTTAGCATAGCAAACAGTTGTGTATGCTGGACCTTCCCACCCTGGATAGCTTAGCATAGCAAACAGTTGTGTATGCTGGACCTTCCCACCCTGGATAGCTTAGCATAGCAAACAGTTGTGTATGCAGGACCTTCCCACCCTGGATAGCTTAGCATAGCAAACAGTTGTGAATGCTGGACCTTCCCACCCTGGATAGCTTAGCATAGCAAACAGTTGTGTATGCTGGACCTTCCCACCCTGGATAGCTTAGCATGGCAAACAATTGTGTATGCTGGACCTTCCCACCCTGGATAGCTTAGCATAGCAAACAGTTGTGTATGCTGGACCTTCCCACCCTGGATAGCTTAGCATGGAAAACAGTTGTGTATGCTGGACCTTCCCACCCTGGATAGCTTAGCATAGCAAACAGTTGTGTATGCTGGACCTTCCCGCCCTGGATAGCTTAGCATAGCAAACAGTTGTGTATGCTGGACCTTCCCACCCTGGATAGCTTAGCATAGCAAACAGTTGTGTATGCTGGACCTTCCCACCCGGGATAGATTAGCATAGCAAACAGTTGTGTATGCTGGACCTTCCCACCCTGGATAGCTTAGCATGGCAAACAGTTGTGTATGCTGGACCTTCCCACCCTGGATAGCTTAGCATAGCAAACAGTTGTGTATGCTGGACCTACCCACCCTGGATAGCTTAGCATAGCAAACAGTTGTGTATGCTGGACCTTCCCACCCTGGATAGCTTAGCATGGCAAACAGTTGTGTATGCTGGACCTTCCCACCCTGGATAGCTTAGCATAGCAAACAGTTGTGTATGCTGGACCTTCCCACCCTGGATAGCTTAGCATAGCAAACAGTTGTGTATGCTGGACCTTCCCACCCTGGATAGCTTAGCATAGCAAACAGTTGTGTATGCTGGACCTTCCCACCCTGGATAGCTTAGCATAGCAAACAGTTGTGTATGCTGGACCTTCCCACCCTGGATAGCTTAGCATAGCAAACAGTTGTGTATGCTGGACCTTCCCACCCTGGATAGCTTAGCATAGCAAACAGTTGTGTATGCTGGACCTTCCCACCCTGGATAGCTTAGCATGGCAAACAGTTGTGTATGCTGGACCTTCCCACCCTGGATAGCTTAGCATAGCAAACAGTTGTGTATGCTGGACCTTCCCACCCTGGATAGCTTAGCATAGCAAACAGTTGTGTATGCTGGACCTTCCCGCCCTGGATAGCTTAGCATAGCAAACAGTTGTGTATGCTGGACCTTCCCACCCTGGATAGCTTAGCATAGCAAACAGTTGTGTATGCTGGACCTTCCCACCCTGGATAGCTTAGCATGGCAAACAGTTGTGTATGCTGGACCTTCCCGCCCTGGATAGCTTAGCATAGCAAACAGTTGTGTATGCTGGACCTTCCCACCCTGGATAGCTTAGCATGGCAAACAGTTGTGTATGCTGGACCTTCCCACCCTGGATAGCTTAGCATGGCAAACAGTTGTGTATGCTGGACCTTCCCACCCTGGATAGCTTAGCATAGCAAACAGTTGTGTATGCTGGACCTTCCCACCCTGGATAGCTTAGCATAGCAAACAGTTGTGTATGCTGGACCTTCCCACCCTGGATAGCTTAGCATGGCAAACAGTTGTGTATGCTGGACCTTCCCACCCTGGATAACTTAGCATAGCAAACAGTTGTGTATGCTGGACCTTCCCACCCTGGATAGCTTAGCATAGCAAACAGTTGTGTATGCTGGACCTTCCCGCCCTGGATAGCTTAGCATAGCGAACAGTTGTGTATGCTGGACCTTCCCACCCTGGATAGCTTAGCATGGCAAACAGTTGTGTATGCTGGACCTTCCCACCCTGGATAGCTTAGCATAGCAAACAGTTGTGTATGCTGGACCTTCCCACCCTGGATAGCTTAGCATAGCAAACAGTTGTGTATGCTGGACCTTCCCACCCTGGATAGCTTAGCATAGCAAACAGTTGTGTATGCTGGACTTTCCCACCCTGGATAGCTTAGCATGGCAAACAGTTGTGTATGCTGGACCTTCCCACCCTGGATAACTTAGCATAGCAAACAGTTGTGTATGCTGGACCTTCCCACCCTGGATAGCTTAGCATAGCAAACAGTTGTGTATGCTGGACCTTCCCACCCTGGATAGCTTAGCATGGCAAACAGTTGTGTATGCTGGACCTTGCCACCCTGGATAGCTTAGCATAGCAAACAGTTGTGTATGCTGGACCTTCCCACCCTGGATAGCTTAGCATAGCAAACAGTTGTGTATGCTGGACCTTCCCACCCTGGATAGCTTAGCATAGCAAACAGTTGTGTATGCTGGACCTTCCCACCCTGGATAGCTTAGCATGGCAAACAGTTGTGTATGCTGGACCTTCCCACCCTGGATAGCTTAGCATAGCAAACAGTTGTGTATGCTGGACCTTCCCACCCTGGATAGCTTAGCATAGCAAACAGTTGTGTATGCTGGACCTTCCCACCCTGGATAGCTTAGCATGGCAAACAGTGGTGTATGCTGGACCTTCCCACCCTGGATAGCTTAGCATAGCAAACAGTTGTGTATGCTGGACCTTCCCACCCTGGATAACTTAGCATAGCAAACAGTTGTGTATGCTGGACCTTCCCACCCTGGATAGCTTAGCATAGCAAACAGTTGTGTATGCTGGACCATCCCACCCTGGATAGCTTAGCATGGCAAACAGTTGTGTATGCTGTACCTTCCCACCCTGGATAGCTTAGCATAGCAAACAGTTGTGTATGCTGGACCTTCCCACCCTGGATAGCTTAGCATGGAAAACAGTTGTGTATGCTGGACCTTCCCACCCTGGATAGCTTAGCATAGCAAACAGTTGTGTATGCTGGACCTTCCCACCCTGGATAGCTTAGCATAGCAAACAGTTGTGTATGCTGGACCTTCCCACCCTGGATAGCTTAGCATGGCAAACAGTTGTGTATGCTGGACCTTCCCACCCTGGATAGCTTAGCATAGCAAACAGTTGTGTATGCTGGACCTTCCCACCCTGGACAGCTTAGCATAGCAAACAGTTGTGTATGCTGGACCTTCCCACCCTGGATAGCTTAGCATGGCAAACAGTTGTGTATGCTGGACCTTCCCACCCTGGATAGCTTAGCATAGCAAACAGTTGTGTATGCTGGACCTTCCCACCCTGGATAGCTTAGCATAGCAAACAGTTGTGTATGCTGGACCTTCCCACCCTGGATAGCTTAGCATAGCAAACAGTTGTGTATGCTGGACCTTCCCACCCTGGATAGCTTAGCATAGCAAACAGTTGTGTATGCTGGACCTTCCCACCCTGGATAGCTTAGCATAGCAAACAGTTGTGTATGCTGGACCTTCCCACCCTGGATAGCTTAGCATAGCAAACAGTTGTGTATGCTGGACCTTCCCACCCTGGATAGCTTAGCATGGCAAACAGTTGTGTATGCTGGACCTTCCCACCCTGGATAGCTTAGCATAGCAAACAGTTGTGTATGCTGGACCTTCCCACCCTGGATAGCTTAGCATAGCAAACAGTTGTGTATGCTGGACCTTCCCGCCCTGGATAGGTTAGCATAGCAAACAGTTGTGTATGCTGGACCTTCCCACCCTGGATAGCTTAGCATAGCAAACAGTTGTGCATGCTGGACCTTCCCACCCTGGATAGCTTAGCATGGCAAACAGTTGTGTATGCTGGACCTTCCCGCCCTGGATAGCTTAGCATAGCAAACAGTTGTGTATGCTAGACCTTCCCACCCTGGATAGCTTAGCATGGCAAACAGTTGTGTATGCTGGACCTTCCCACCCTGGATAGCTTAGCATAGCAAACAGTTGTGTATGCTGGACCTTCCCACCCTGGATAGATTAGCATAGCAAACAGTTGTGTATGCTGGACCTTCCCACCCTGGATAGCTTAGCATAGCAAACAGTTGTGTATGCTGGACCTTCCCACCCTGGATAGCTTAGCATGGCAAACAGTTGTGTATGCTGGACCTTCCCACCCTGGATAACTTAGCATAGCAAACAGTTGTATATGCTGGACCTTCCCACCCTGGATAGCTTAGCATAGCAAACAGTTGTGTATGCTGGACCTTCCCACCCTGGATAGCTTAGCATGGCAAACAGTTGTGTATGCTGGACCTTCCCACCCTGGATAGCTTAGCATAGCAAACAGTTGTGTATGCTGGACCTTCCCACCCTGGATAGCTTAGCATAGCAAACAGTTGTGTATGCTGGACCTTCCCACCCTGGATATCTTAGCATAGCAAACAGTTGTGTATGCTGGACCTTCCCACCCTGGATAGCTTAGCATAGCAAACAGTTGTGTATGCTGGACCTTCCCACCCTGGATAGCTTAGCATAGCAAACAGTTGTGTATGCTGGACCTTCCCACCCTGGATAGCTTAGCATAGCAAACAGTTGTGTATGCTGGACCTTCCCACCCTGGATAGCTTAGCATAGCAAACAGTTGTGTATGCTGGACCTTCCCACCCTGGATAGCTTAGCATAGCAAACAGTTGTGTATGCTGGACCTTCCCACCCTGGATAGCTTAGCATAGCAAACAGTTGTGTATGCTGGACCTTCCCACCCTGGATAGCTTAGCATAGCAAACAGTTGTGTATGCTGGACCTTCCCACCCTGGATAGCTTAGCATAGCAAACAGTTGTGTATGCTGGACCTTCCCACCCTGGATAGCTTAGCATAGCAAACAGTTGTGTATGCTGGACCTTCCCACCCTGGATAGCTTAGCATAGCAAACAGTTGTGTATGCTGGACCTTCCCACCCTGGATAGCTTAGCATAGCAAACAGTTGTGTATGCTGGACCTTCCCACCCTGGATAGCTTAGCATAGCAAACAGTTGTGTATGCTGGACCTTCCCACCCTGGATAGCTTAGCATAGCAAACAGTTGTGTATGCTGGACCTTCCCACCCTGGAGAGCTTAGCATGGCAAACAGTTGTGTATGCTGGACCTTCCCACCCTGGATAGCTTAGCATAGCAAACAGTTGTGTATGCTGGACCTTCCCACCCTGGATAGCTTAGCATGGAAAACAGTTGTGTATGCTGGACCTTCCCACCCTGGATAGCTTAGCATGGCAAACAGTTGTGTATGCTGGACCTTCCCACCCTGGATAGCTTAGCATAGCAAACAGTTGTGTATGCTGGACCTTCCCACCCTGGATAGCTTAGCATAGCAAACAGTTGTGTATGCTGGACCTTCCCACCCTGGATAGCTTAGCATAGCAAACAGTTGTGTATGCTGGACTTTCCCACCCTGGATAGCTTAGCATGGCAAACAGTTGTGTATGCTGGACCTTCCCACCCTGGATAACTTAGCATAGCAAACAGTTGTGTATGCTGGACCTTCCCACCCTGGATAGCTTAGCATAGCAAACAGTTGTGTATGCTGGACCTTCCCACCCTGGATAGCTTAGCATGGCAAACAGTTGTGTATGCTGGACCTTGCCACCCTGGATAGCTTAGCATAGCAAACAGTTGTGTATGCTGGACCTTCCCACCCTGGATAGCTTAGCATAGCAAACAGTTGTGTATGCTGGACCTTCCCACCCTGGATAGCTTAGCATAGCAAACAGTTGTGTATGCTGGACCTTCCCACCCTGGATAGCTTAGCATGGCAAACAGTTGTGTATGCTGGACCTTCCCACCCTGGATAGCTTAGCATAGCAAACAGTTGTGTATGCTGGACCTTCCCACCCTGGATAGCTTAGCATAGCAAACAGTTGTGTATGCTGGACCTTCCCACCCTGGATAGCTTAGCATGGCAAACAGTTGTGTATGCTGGACCTTCCCACCCTGGATAGCTTAGCATAGCAAACAGTTGTGTATGCTGGACCTTCCCACCCTGGATAACTTAGCATAGCAAACAGTTGTGTATGCTGGACCTTCCCACCCTGGATAGCTTAGCATAGCAAACAGTTGTGTATGCTGGACCTTCCCACCCTGGATAGCTTAGCATGGCAAACAGTTGTGTATGCTGTACCTTCCCACCCTGGATAGCTTAGCATAGCAAACAGTTGTGTATGCTGGACCTTCCCACCCTGGATAGCTTAGCATGGAAAACAGTTGTGTATGCTGGACCTTCCCACCCTGGATAGCTTAGCATAGCAAACAGTTGTGTATGCTGGACCTTCCCACCCTGGATAGCTTAGCATAGCAAACAGTTGTGTATGCTGGACCTTCCCACCCTGGATAGCTTAGCATGGCAAACAGTTGTGTATGCTGGACCTTCCCACCCTGGATAGCTTAGCATAGCAAACAGTTGTGTATGCTGGACCTTCCCACCCTGGACAGCTTAGCATAGCAAACAGTTGTGTATGCTGGACCTTCCCACCCTGGATAGCTTAGCATGGCAAACAGTTGTGTATGCTGGACCTTCCCACCCTGGATAGCTTAGCATAGCAAACAGTTGTGTATGCTGGACCTTCCCACCCTGGATAACTTAGCATAGCAAACAGTTGTGTATGCTGGACCTTCCCACCCTGGATAGCTTAGCATAGCAAACAGTTGTGTATGCTGGACCTTCCCACCCTGGATAGCTTAGCATGGCAAACAGTTGTGTATGCTGTACCTTCCCACCCTGGATAGCTTAGCATAGCAAACAGTTGTGTATGCTGGACCTTCCCACCCTGGATAGCTTAGCATGGAAAACAGTTGTGTATGCTGGACCTTCCCACCCTGGATAGCTTAGCATAGCAAACAGTTGTGTATGCTGGACCTTCCCACCCTGGATAGCTTAGCATAGCAAACAGTTGTGTATGCTGGACCTTCCCACCCTGGATAGCTTAGCATGGCAAACAGTTGTGTATGCTGGACCTTCCCACCCTGGATAGCTTAGCATAGCAAACAGTTGTGTATGCTGGACCTTCCCACCCTGGACAGCTTAGCATAGCAAACAGTTGTGTATGCTGGACCTTCCCACCCTGGATAGCTTAGCATAGCAAACAGTTGTGTATGCTGGACCTTCCCACCCTGGATAGCTTAGCATAGCAAACAGTTGTGTATGCTGGACCTTCCCACCCTGGATAGCTTAGCATAGCAAACAGTTGTGTATGCTGGACCTTCCCACCCTGGATAGCTTAGCATAGCAAACAGTTGTGTATGCTGGACCTTCCCACCCTGGATAGCTTAGCATAGCAAACAGTTGTGTATGCTGGACCTTCCCACCCTGGATAGCTTAGCATAGCAAACAGTTGTGTATGCTGGACCTTCCCACCCTGGATAGCTTAGCATGGCAAACAGTTGTGTATGCTGGACCTTCCCACCCTGGATAGCTTAGCATAGCAAACAGTTGTGTATGCTGGACCTTCCCACCCTGGATAGCTTAGCATAGCAAACAGTTGTGTATGCTGGACCTTCCCGCCCTGGATAGGTTAGCATAGCAAACAGTTGTGTATGCTGGACCTTCCCACCCTGGATAGCTTAGCATAGCAAACAGTTGTGCATGCTGGACCTTCCCACCCTGGATAGCTTAGCATGGCAAACAGTTGTGTATGCTGGACCTTCCCGCCCTGGATAGCTTAGCATAGCAAACAGTTGTGTATGCTGGACCTTCCCACCCTGGATAGCTTAGCATGGCAAACAGTTGTGTATGCTGGACCTTCCCACCCTGGATAGCTTAGCATAGCAAACAGTTGTGTATGCTGGACCTTCCCACCCTGGATAGCTTAGCATAGCAAACAGTTGTGTATGCTGGACCTTCCCACCCTGGATAGCTTAGCATAGCAAACAGTTGTGTATGCTGGACCTTCCCACCCTGGATAGCTTAGCATGGCAAACAGTTGTGTATACTGGACCTTCCCACCCTGGATAGCTTAGCATAGCAAACAGTTGTGTATGCTGGACCTTTGCCACCCTGGATAGCTTAGCATGGCAAACAGTTGTGTATGCTGGACCTTCCCACCCTGGATAGCTTAGCATAGCAAACAGTTGTGTATGCTGGACCTTCCCACCCTGGATAGCTTAGCATAGCAAACAGTTGTGTATGCTGGACCTTCCCACCCTGGATAGCTTAGCATAGCAAACAGTTGTGTATGCTGGACCTTCCCACCCTGGATAGCTTAGCATAGCAAACAGTTGTGTATGCTGGACCTTCCCACCCTGGATAGCTTAGCATGGCAAACAGTTGTGTATGCTGGACCTTCCCACCCTGGATAGCTTAGCATAGCAAACAGTTGTGTATGCTGGACCTTCCCACCCTGGATAGCTTAGCATGGAAAACAGTTGTGTATGCTGGACCTTCCCACCCTGGATAGCTTAGCATAGCAAACAGTTGTGTATGCTGGACCTTCCCACCCTGGATAGCTTAGCAAAGCAAACAGTTGTGTATGCTGGACCTTCCCACCCTGGATAGCTTAGCATGGCAAACAGTTGTGTATGCTGGACCTTCCCACCCTGGATAGCTTAGCATGGCAAACAGTTGTGTATGCTGGACCTTCCCACCCTGGATAGCTTAGCATAGCAAACAGTTGTGTATGCTGGACCTTCCCACCCTGGACAGCTTAGCATAGCAAACAGTTGTGTATGCTGGACCTTCCCACCCTGGATAGCTTAGCATAGCAAACAGTTGTGTATGCTGGACCTTCCCACCCTGGATAGCTTAGCATAGCAAACAGTTGTGTATGCTGGACCTTCCCACCCTGGATAGCTTAGCATAGCAAACAGTTGTGTATGCTGGACCTTCCCACCCTGGATAGCTTAGCATAGCAAACAGTTGTGTATGCTGGACCTTCCCACCCTGGATAGCTTAGCATAGCAAACAGTTGTGTATGCTGGACCTTCCCACCCTGGATAGCTTAGCATAGCAAACAGTTGTGTATGCTGGACCTTCCCACCCTGGATAGCTTAGCATGGCAAACAGTTGTGTATGCTGGACCTTCCCACCCTGAATAGCTTAGCATAGCAAACAGTTGTGTATGCTGGACCTTCCCACCCTGGATAGCTTAGCATAGCAAACAGTTGTGTATGCTGGACCTTCCCGCCCTGGATAGGTTAGCATAGCAAACAGTTGTGTATGCTGGACCTTCCCACCCTGGATAGCTTAGCATAGCAAACAGTTGTGCATGCTGGACCTTCCCACCCTGGATAGCTTAGCATGGCAAACAGTTGTGTATGCTGGACCTTCCCGCCCTGGATAGCTTAGCATAGCAAACAGTTGTGTATGCTGGACCTTCCCACCCTGGATAGCTTAGCATGGCAAACAGTTGTGTATGCTGGACCTTCCCACCCTGGATAGCTTAGCATAGCAAACAGTTGTGTATGCTGGACCTTCCCACCCTGGATAGCTTAGCATAGCAAACAGTTGTGTATGCTGGACCTTCCCACCCTGGATAGCTTAGCATAGCAAACAGTTGTGTATGCTGGACCTTCCCACCCTGGATAGCTTAGCATGGCAAACAGTTGTGTATACTGGACCTTCCCACCCTGGATAGCTTAGCATAGCAAACAGTTGTGTATGCTGGACCTTTGCCACCCTGGATAGCTTAGCATGGCAAACAGTTGTGTATGCTGGACCTTCCCACCCTGGATAGCTTAGCATAGCAAACAGTTGTGTATGCTGGACCTTCCCACCCTGGATAGCTTAGCATAGCAAACAGTTGTGTATGCTGGACCTTCCCACCCTGGATAGCTTAGCATAGCAAACAGTTGTGTATGCTGGACCTTCCCACCCTGGATAGCTTAGCATAGCAAACAGTTGTGTATGCTGGACCTTCCCACCCTGGATAGCTTAGCATAGCAAACAGTTGTGTATGCTGGACCTTCCCACCCTGGATAGCTTAGCATAGCAAACAGTTGTGTATGCTGGACCTTCCCACCCTGGATAGCTTAGCATAGCAAACAGTTGTGTATGCTGGACCTTCCCACCCTGGATAGCTTAGCATAGCAAACAGTTGTGTATGCTGGACCTTCCCACCCTGGATAGCTTAGCATAGCAAACAGTTGTGTATGCTGGACCTTCCCACCCTGGAGAGCTTAGCATGGCAAACAGTTGTGTATGCTGGACCTTCCCACCCTGGATAGCTTAGCATAGCAAACAGTTGTGTATGCTGGACCTTCCCACCCTGGATAGCTTAGCATGGAAAACAGTTGTGTATGCTGGACCTTCCCACCCTGGATAGCTTAGCATAGCAAACAGTTGTGTATGCTGGACCTTCCCACCCTGGACAGCTTAGCATAGCAAACAGTTGTGTATGCTGGACCTTCCCACCCTGGATAGCTTAGCATGGCAAACAGTTGTGTATGCTGGACCTTCCCACCCTGGATAGCTTAGCATAGCAAACAGTTGTGTATGCTGGACCTTCCCACCCTGGATAGCTTAGCATAGCAAACAGTTGTGTATGCTGGACCTTCCCACCCTGGATAGCTTAGCATAGCAAACAGTTGTGTATGCTGGACCTTCCCACCCTGGATAGCTTAGCATAGCAAACAGTTGTGTATGCTGGACCTTCCCACCCTGGATAGCTTAGCATAGCAAACAGTTGTGTATGCTGGACCTTCCCACCCTGGATAGCTTAGCATAGCAAACAGTTGTGTATGCTGGACCTTCCTACCCTGGATAGCTTAGCATGGCAAACAGTTGTGTATGCTGGACCTTCCCACCCTGGATAGCTTAGCATAGCAAACAGTTGTGTATGCTGGACCTTCCCACCCTGGATAGCTTAGCATAGCAAACAGTTGTGTATGCTGGACCTTCCCGCCCTGGATAGCTTAGCATAGCAAACAGTTGTGTATGCTGGACCTTCCCACCCTGGATAGCTTAGCATAGCAAACAGTTGTGCATGCTGGACCTTCCCACCCTGGATAGCTTAGCATGGCAAACAGTTGTGTATGCTGGACCTTCCCGCCCTGGATAGCTTAGCATGGCAAACAGTTGTGTATGCTGGACCTTCCCACCCTGGATAGCTTAGCATGGCAAACAGTTGTGTATGCTGGACCTTCCCACCCTGGATAGCTTAGCATGGCAAACAGTTGTGTATGCTGGACCTTCCCACCCTGGATAGCTTAGCATAGCAAACAGTTGTGTATGCTGGACCTTCCCACCCTGGATAGCTTAGCATGGCAAACAGTTGTGTATGCTGGACCTTCCCACCCTGGATAGCTTAGCATGGCAAACAGTTGTGTATGCTGGACCTTCCCACCCTGGATAGCTTAGCATAGCAAACAGTTGTGTATGCTGGACCTTCCCACCCTGGATAGCTTAGCATGGCAAACAGTTGTGTATGCTGGACCTTCCCACCCTGGATAGCTTAGCATAGCAAACAGTTGTGTATGCTGGACCTTCCCACCCTGGATAGCTTAGCATAGCAAACAGTTGTGTATGCTGGACCTTCCCACCCTGGATAGCTTAGCATAGCAAACAGTTGTGTATGCTGGACCTTCCCACCCTGGATAGCTTAGCATAGCAAACAGTTGTGTATGCTGGACCTTCCCACCCTGGATAGCTTAGCATAGCAAACAGTTGTGTATGCTGGACCTTCCCACCTTGGATAGCTTAGCATAGCAAACAGTTGTGTATGCTGGACCTTCCCACCCTGGATAGCTTAGCATAGCAAACAGTTGTGTATGCTGGACCTTCCCACCCTGGATAGCTTAGCATAGCAAACAGTTGTGTATGCTGGACCTTCCCACCCTGGATAGCTTAGCATAGCAAACAGTTGTGTATGCTGGACCTTCCCACCCTGGATAGCTTAGCATAGCAAACAGTTGTGTATGCTGGACCTTCCCACCCTGGATAGCTTAGCATAGCAAACAGTTGTGTATACTGGACCTTCCCACCCTGGATAGCTTAGCATAGCAAACAGTTGTGTATGCTGGACCTTCCCACCCTGGATAGCTTAGCATAGCAAACAGTTGTGTATGCTGGACCTTCCCACCCTGGATAGCTTAGCATAGCAAACAGTTGTGTATGCTGGACCTTCCCACCCTGGATAGCTTAGCATGGCAAACAGTTGTGTATGCTGGACCTTCCCACCCTGGATAGCTTAGCATAGCAAACAGTTGTGTATGCTGGACCTTCCCACCCTGGATAGCTTAGCATGGAAAACAGTTGTGTATGCTGGACCTTCCCACCCTGGATAGCTTAGCATAGCAAACAGTTGTGTATGCTGGACCTTCCCGCCCTGGATAGCTTAGCATGGCAAACAGTTGTGTATGCTGGACCTTGCCACCCTGGATAGCTTAGCATGGAAAACAGTTGTGTATGCTGGACCTTCCCACCCTGGATAGCTTAGCATAGCAAACAGTTGTGTATGCTGGACCTTCCCACCCTGGATAGCTTAGCATAGCAAACAGTTGTGTATGCTGGACCTTCCCACCCTGGATAGCTTAGCATGGCAAACAGTTGTGTATGCTGGACCTTCCCACCCTGGATAGCTTAGCATAGCAAACAGTTGTGTATGCTGGACCTTCCCACCCTGGATAGCTTAGCATGGCAAACAGTTGTGTATGCTGGACCTTCCCACCCTGGATAGCTTAGCATAGCAAACAGTTGTGTATGCTGGACCTTCCCACCCTGGATAGCTTAGCATAGCAAACAGTTGTGTATGCTGGACCTTCCCACCCTGGATAGCTTAGCATAGCAAACAGTTGTGTATGCTGGACCTTCCCACCCTGGATAGCTTAGCATAGCAAACAGTTGTGTATGCTGGACCTTCCCACCCTGGATAGCTTAGCATAGCAAACAGTTGTGTATGCTGGACCTTCCCACCCTGGATAGCTTAGCATAGCAAACAGTTGTGTATGCTGGACCTTCCCACCCTGGATAGCTTAGCATGGCAAACAGTTGTGTATGCTGGACCTTCCCACCCTGGATAGCTTAGCATAGCAAACAGTTGTGTATGCTGGACCTTCCCACCCTGGATAGCTTAGCATAGCAAACAGTTGTGTATGCTGGACCTTCCCACCCTGGATAGCTTAGCATAGCAAACAGTTGTGTATGCTGGACCTTCCCGCCCTGGATAGGTTAGCATAGCAAACAGTTGTGTATGCTGGACCTTCCCACCCTGGATAGCTTAGCATAGCAAACAGTTGTGCATGCTGGACCTTCCCACCCTGGATAGCTTAGCATGGCAAACAGTTGTGTATGCTGGACCTTCCCGCCCTGGATAGCTCAGCATAGCAAACAGTTGTGTATGCTGGACCTTCCCACCCTGGATAGCTTAGCATGGCAAACAGTTGTGTATGCTGGACCTTCCCACCCTGGATAGCTTAGCATAGCAAACAGTTGTGTATGCTGGACCTTCCCACCCTGGATAGCTTAGCATAGCAAACAGTTGTGTATGCTGGACCTTCCCACCCTGGATAGCTTAGCATAGCAAACAGTTGTGTATGCTGGACCTTCCCACCCTGGATAGCTTAGCATAGCAAACAGTTGTGTATGCTGGACCTTCCCACCCTGGATAGCTTAGCATGGCAAACAGTTGTGTATGCTGGACCTTCCCACCCTGGATAGCTTAGCATAGCAAACAGTTGTGTATGCTGGACCTTCCCACCCTGGATAGCTTAGCATAGCAAACAGTTGTGTATGCTGGACCTTCCCACCCTGGATAGCTTAGCATAGCAAACAGTTGTGTATGCTGGACCTTCCCACCCTGGATAGCTTAGCATAGCAAACAGTTGTGTATGCTGGACCTTCCCACCCTGGATAGCTTAGCATAGCAAACAGTTGTGTATGCTGGACCTTCCCACCCTGGATAGCTTAGCATAGCAAACAGTTGTGTATGCTGGACCTTCCCACCCTGGATAGCTTAGCATAGCAAACAGTTGTGTATGCTGGACCTTCCCACCCTGGATAGCTTAGCATAGCAAACAGTTGTGTATGCTGGACCTTCCCACCCTGGATAGCTTAGCATAGCAAACAGTTGTGTATGCTGGACCTTCCCACCCTGGATAGCTTAGCATAGCAAACAGTTGTGTATGCTGGACCTTCCCACCCTGGAGAGCTTAGCATGGCAAACAGTTGTGTATGCTGGACCTTCCCACCCTGGATAGCTTAGCATAGCAAACAGTTGTGTATGCTGGACCTTCCCACCCTGGATAGCTTAGCATGGAAAACAGTTGTGTATGCTGGACCTTCCCACCCTGGATAGCTTAGCATAGCAAACAGTTGTGTATGCTGGACCTTCCCACCCTGGACAGCTTAGCATAGCAAACAGTTGTGTATGCTGGACCTTCCCACCCTGGATAGCTTAGCATGGCAAACAGTTGTGTATGCTGGACCTTCCCACCCTGGATAGCTTAGCATAGCAAACAGTTGTGTATGCTGGACCTTCCCACCCTGGATAGCTTAGCATAGCAAACAGTTGTGTATGCTGGACCTTCCCACCCTGGATAGCTTAGCATAGCAAACAGTTGTGTATGCTGGACCTTCCCACCCTGGATAGCTTAGCATAGCAAACAGTTGTGTATGCTGGACCTTCCCACCCTGGATAGCTTAGCATAGCAAACAGTTGTGTATGCTGGACCTTCCTACCCTGGATAGCTTAGCATGGCAAACAGTTGTGTATGCTGGACCTTCCCACCCTGGATAGCTTAGCATAGCAAACAGTTGTGTATGCTGGACCTTCCCACCCTGGATAGCTTAGCATAGCAAACAGTTGTGTATGCTGGACCTTCCCGCCCTGGATAGCTTAGCATAGCAAACAGTTGTGTATGCTGGACCTTCCCACCCTGGATAGCTTAGCATAGCAAACAGTTGTGCATGCTGGACCTTCCCACCCTGGATAGCTTAGCATGGCAAACAGTTGTGTATGCTGGACCTTCCCGCCCTGGATAGCTTAGCATGGCAAACAGTTGTGTATGCTGGACCTTCCCACCCTGGATAGCTTAGCATGGCAAACAGTTGTGTATGCTGGACCTTCCCACCCTGGATAGCTTAGCATGGCAAACAGTTGTGTATGCTGGACCTTCCCACCCTGGATAGCTTAGCATAGCAAACAGTTGTGTATGCTGGACCTTCCCACCCTGGATAGCTTAGCATAGCAAACAGTTGTGTATGCTGGACCTTCCCACCCTGGATAGCTTAGCATGGCAAACAGTTGTGTATGCTGGACCTTCCCACCCTGGATAACTTAGCATAGCAAACAGTTGTGTATGCTGGACCTTCCCACCCTGGATAGCTTAGCATAGCAAACAGTTGTGTATGCTGGACCTTCCCACCCTGGATAGCTTAGCATGGCAAACAGTTGTGTATGCTGGACCTTCCCACCCTGGATAGCTTAGCATAGCAAACAGTTGTGTATGCTGGACCTTCCCACCCTGGATAGCTTAGCATAGCAAACAGTTGTGTATGCTGGACCTTCCCACCCTGGATAGCTTAGCATAGCAAACAGTTGTGTATGCTGGACCTTCCCACCCTGGATAGCTTAGCATAGCAAACAGTTGTGTATGCTGGACCTTCCCACCCTGGATAGCTTAGCATAGCAAACAGTTGTGTATGCTGGACCTTCCCACCCTGGATAGCTTAGCATAGCAAACAGTTGTGTATGCTGGACCTTCCCACCCTGGATAGCTTAGCATAGCAAACAGTTGTGTATGCTGGACCTTCCCACCCTGGATAGCTTAGCATAGCAAACAGTTGTGTATGCTGGACCTTCCCACCCTGGATAGCTTAGCATAGCAAACAGTTGTGTATGCTGGACCTTCCCACCCTGGATAGCTTAGCATAGCAAACAGTTGTGTATGCTGGACCTTCCCACCCTGGATAGCTTAGCATAGCAAACAGTTGTGTATGCTGGACCTTCCCACCCTGGATAGCTTAGCATAGCAAACAGTTGTGTATGCTGGACCTTCCCACCCTGGATAGCTTAGCATAGCAAACAGTTGTGTATGCTGGACCTTCCCACCCTGGATAGCTTAGCATGGCAAACAGTTGTGTATGCTGGACCTTCCCACCCTGGATAGCTTAGCATAGCAAACAGTTGTGTATGCTGGACCTTCCCACCCTGGATAGCTTAGCATGGAAAACAGTTGTGTATGCTGGACCTTCCCACCCTGGATAGCTTAGCATAGCAAACAGTTGTGTATGCTGGACCTTCCCGCCCTGGATAGCTTAGCATAGCAAACAGTTGTGTATGCTGGACCTTCCCACCCTGGATAGCTTAGCATAGCAAACAGTTGTGTATGCTGGACCTTCCCACCCGGGATAGCTTAGCATAGCAAACAGTTGTGTATGCTGGACCTTCCCACCCTGGATAGCTTAGCATGGCAAACAGTTGTGTATGCTGGACCTTCCCACCCTGGATAGCTTAGCATAGCAAACAGTTGTGTATGCTGGACCTTCCCACCCTGGATAGCTTAGCATAGCAAACAGTTGTGTATGCTGGACCTTCCCACCCTGGATAGCTTAGCATGGCAAACAGTTGTGTATGCTGGACCTTCCCACCCTGGATAGCTTAGCATAGCAAACAGTTGTGTATGCTGGACCTTCCCACCCTGGATAGCTTAGCATAGCAAACAGTTGTGTATGCTGGACCTTCCCACCCTGGATAGCTTAGCATAGCAAACAGTTGTGTATGCTGGGCCTTCCCACCCTGGATAGCTTAGCATAGCAAACAGTTGTGTATGCTGGATCTTCCCACCCTGGATAGCTTAGCATAGCAAACAGTTGTGTATGCTGGACCTTCCCACCCTGGATAGCTTAGCATAGCAAACAGTTGTGTATGCTGGACCTTCCCACCCTGGATAGCTTAGCATGGCAAACAGTTGTGTATGCTGGACCTTCCCACCCTGGATAGCTTAGCATAGCAAACAGTTGTGTATGCTGGACCTTCCCACCCTGGATAGCTTAGCATAGCAAACAGTTGTGTATGCTGGACCTTCCCGCCCTGGATAGCTTAGCATAGCAAACAGTTGTGTATGCTGGACCTTCCCACCCTGGATAGCTTAGCATAGCAAACAGTTGTGTATGCTGGACCTTCCCACCCTGGATAGCTTAGCATGGCAAACAGTTGTGTATGCTGGACCTTCCCGCCCTGGATAGCTTAGCATAGCAAACAGTTGTGTATGCTGGACCTTCCCACCCTGGATAGCTTAGCATGGCAAACAGTTGTGTATGCTGGACCTTCCCGCCCTGGATAGCTTAGCATAGCAAACAGTTGTGTATGCTGGACCTTCCCACCCTGGATAGCTTAGCATAGCAAACAGTTGTGTATGCTGGACCTTCCCACCCGGGATAGCTTAGCATAGCAAACAGTTGTGTATGCTGGACCTTCCCACCCTGGATAGCTTAGCATGGCAAACAGTTATGTATGCTGGACCTTCCCACCCTGGATAGCTTAGCATAGCAAACAGTTGTGTATGCTGGACCTTCCCACCCTGGATAGCTTAGCATAGCAAACAGTTGTGTATGCTGGACCTTCCCACCCTGGATAGCTTAGCATGGCAAACAGTTGTGTATGCTGGACCTTCCCACCCTGGATAGCTTAGCATAGCAAACAGTTGTGTATGCTGGACCTTCCCACCCTGGATAGCTTAGCATAGCAAACAGTTGTGTATGCTGGACCTTCCCACCCTGGATAGCTTAGCATAGCAAACAGTTGTGTATGCTGGGCCTTCCCACCCTGGATAGCTTAGCATAGCAAACAGTTGTGTATGCTGGACCTTCCCACCCTGGATAGCTTAGCATAGCAAACAGTTGTGTATGCTGGACCTTCCCACCCTGGATAGCTTAGCATAGCAAACAGTTGTGTATGCTGGACCTTCCCACCCTGGATAGCTTAGCATGGCAAACAGTTGTGTATGCTGGACCTTCCCACCCTGGATAGCTTAGCATAGCAAACAGTTGTGTATGCTGGACCTTCCCTCCCTGGATAGCTTAGCATAGCAAACAGTTGTGTATGCTGAACCTTCCCGCCCTGGATAGCTTAGCATAGCAAACAGTTGTGTATGCTGGACCTTCCCACCCTGGATAGCTTAGCATAGCAAACAGTTGTGTATGCTGGACCTTCCCACCCTGGATAGCTTAGCATGGCAAACAGTTGTGTATGCTGGACCTTCCCGCCCTGGATAGCTTAGCATAGCAAACAGTTGTGTATGCTGGACCTTCCCACCCTGGATAGCTTAGCATGGCAAACAGTTGTGTATGCTGGACCTTCCCACCCTGGATAGCTTAGCATAGCAAACAGTTGTGTATGCTGGACCTTCCCACCCTGGATAGCTTAGCATAGCAAACAGTTGTGTATGCTGGGCCTTCCCACCCTGGATAGCTTAGCATAGCAAACAGTTGTGTATGCTGGACCTTCCCACCCTGGATAGCTTAGCATAGCAAACAGTTGTGTATGCTGGACCTTCCCACCCTGGATAGCTTAGCATGGCAAACAGTTGTGTATGCTGGACCTTCCCACCCTGGATAGCTTAGCATAGCAAACAGTTGTGTATGCTGGACCTTCCCACCCTGGATAGCTTAGCATAGCAAACAGTTGTGTATGCTGGACCTTCCCGCCCTGGATAGCTTAGCATAGCAAACAGTTGTGTATGCTGGACCTTCCCACCCTGGATAGCTTAGCATAGCAAACAGTTGTGTATGCTGGACCTTCCCACCCTGGATAGCTTAGCATAGCAAACAGTTGTGTATGCTGGACCTTCCCACCCTGGATAGCTTAGCATGGCAAACAGTTGTGTATGCTGGACCTTCCCACCCTGGATAACTTAGCATAGCAAACAGTTGTGTATGCTGGACCTTCCCACCCTGGATAGCTTAGCATAGCAAACAGTTGTGTATGCTGGACCTTCCCACCCTGGATAGCTTAGCATGGCAAACAGTTGTGTATGCTGGACCTTCCCACCCTGGATAGCTTAGCATAGCAAACAGTTGTGTATGCTGGACCTTCCCACCCTGGATAGCTTAGCATAGCAAACAGTTGTGTATGCTGGACCTTCCCACCCTGGATAGCTTAGCATAGCAAACAGTTGTGTATGCTGGACCTTCCCACCCTGGATAGCTTAGCATAGCAAACAGTTGTGTATGCTGGACCTTCCCACCCTGGATAGCTTAGCATAGCAAACAGTTGTGTATGCTGGACCTTCCCACCCTGGATAGCTTAGCATAGCAAACAGTTGTGTATGCTGGACCTTCCCACCCTGGATAGCTTAGCATAGCAAACAGTTGTGTATGCTGGACCTTCCCACCCTGGATAGCTTAGCATAGCAAACAGTTGTGTATGCTGGACCTTCCCACCCTGGATAGCTTAGCATAGCAAACAGTTGTGTATGCTGGACCTTCCCACCCTGGATAGCTTAGCATAGCAAACAGTTGTGTATGCTGGACCTTCCCACCCTGGATAGCTTAGCATAGCAAACAGTTGTGTATGCTGGACCTTCCCACCCTGGATAGCTTAGCATAGCAAACAGTTGTGTATGCTGGACCTTCCCACCCTGGATAGCTTAGCATAGCAAACAGTTGTGTATGCTGGACCTTCCCACCCCGGATAGCTTAGCATGGCAAACAGTTGTGTATGCTGGACCTTCCCACCCTGGATAGCTTAGCATAGCAAACAGTTGTGTATGCTGGACCTTCCCACCCTGGATAGCTTAGCATGGAAAACAGTTGTGTATGCTGGACCTTCCCACCCTGGATAGCTTAGCATAGCAAACAGTTGTGTATGCTGGACCTTCCCGCCCTGGATAGCTTAGCATAGCAAACAGTTGTGTATGCTGGACCTTCCCACCCTGGATAGCTTAGCATAGCAAACAGTTGTGTATGCTGGACCTTCCCACCCGGGATAGCTTAGCATAGCAAACAGTTGTGTATGCTGGACCTTCCCACCCTGGATAGCTTAGCATGGCAAACAGTTGTGTATGCTGGACCTTCCCACCCTGGATAGCTTAGCATAGCAAACAGTTGTGTATGCTGGACCTTCCCACCCTGGATAGCTTAGCATAGCAAACAGTTGTGTATGCTGGACCTTCCCACCCTGGATAGCTTAGCATGGCAAACAGTTGTGTATGCTGGACCTTCCCACCCTGGATAGCTTAGCATAGCAAACACTTGTGTATGCTGGACCTTCCCACCCTGGATAGCTTAGCATAGCAAACAGTTGTGTATGCTGGACCTTCCCACCCTGGATAGCTTAGCATAGCAAACAGTTGTGTATGCTGGGCCTTCCCACCCTGGATAGCTTAGCATAGCAAACAGTTGTGTATGCTGGATCTTCCCACCCTGGATAGCTTAGCATAGCAAACAGTTGTGTATGCTGGACCTTCCCACCCTGGATAGCTTAGCATAGCAAACAGTTGTGTATGCTGGACCTTCCCACCCTGGATAGCTTAGCATGGCAAACAGTTGTGTATGCTGGACCTTCCCACCCTGGATAGCTTAGCATAGCAAACAGTTGTGTATGCTGGACCTTCCCACCCTGGATAGCTTAGCATAGCAAACAGTTGTGTATGCTGGACCTTCCCGCCCTGGATAGCTTAGCATAGCAAACAGTTGTGTATGCTGGACCTTCCCACCCTGGATAGCTTAGCATAGCAAACAGTTGTGTATGCTGGACCTTCCCACCCTGGATAGCTTAGCATGGCAAACAGTTGTGTATGCTGGACCTTCCCGCCCTGGATAGCTTAGCATAGCAAACAGTTGTGTATGCTGGACCTTCCCACCCTGGATAGCTTAGCATGGCAAACAGTTGTGTATGCTGGACCTTCCCGCCCTGGATAGCTTAGCATAGCAAACAGTTGTGTATGCTGGACCTTCCCACCCTGGATAGCTTAGCATAGCAAACAGTTGTGTATGCTGGACCTTCCCACCCGGGATAGCTTAGCATAGCAAACAATTGTGTATGCTGGACCTTCCCACCCTGGATAGCTTAGCATGGCAAACAGTTGTGTATGCTGGACCTTCCCACCCTGGATAGCTTAGCATAGCAAACAGTTGTGTATGCTGGACCTTCCCACCCTGGATAGCTTAGCATAGCAAACAGTTGTGTATGCTGGACCTTCCCACCCTGGATAGCTTAGCATGGCAAACAGTTGTGTATGCTGGACCTTCCCACCCTGGATAGCTTAGCATAGCAAACAGTTGTGTATGCTGGACCTTCCCACCCTGGATAGCTTAGCATAGCAAACAGTTGTGTATGCTGGACCTTCCCACCCTGGATAGCTTAGCATAGCAAACAGTTGTGTATGCTGGGCCTTCCCACCCTGGATAGCTTAGCATAGCAAACAGTTGTGTATGCTGGACCTTCCCACCCTGGATAGCTTAGCATAGCAAACAGTTGTGTATGCTGGACCTTCCCACCCTGGATAGCTTAGCATAGCAAACAGTTGTGTATGCTGGACCTTCCCACCCTGGATAGCTTAGCATGGCAAACAGTTGTGTATGCTGGACCTTCCCACCCTGGATAGCTTAGCATAGCAAACAGTTGTGTATGCTGGACCTTCCCACCCTGGATAGCTTAGCATAGCAAACAGTTGTGTATGCTGGACCTTCCCGCCCTGGATAGCTTAGCATAGCAAACAGTTGTGTATGCTGGACCTTCCCACCCTGGATAGCTTAGCATAGCAAACAGTTGTGTATGCTGGACCTTCCCACCCTGGATAGCTTAGCATGGCAAACAGTTGTGTATGCTGGACCTTCCCGCCCTGGATAGCTTAGCATAGCAAACAGTTGTGTATGCTGGACCTTCCCACCCTGGATAGCTTAGCATGGCAAACAGTTGTGTATGCTGGACCTTCCCACCCTGGATAGCTTAGCATAGCAAACAGTTGTGTATGCTGGACCTTCCCACCCTGGATAGCTTAGCATAGCAAACAGTTGTGTATGCTGGGCCTTCCCACCCTGGATAGCTTAGCATAGCAAACAGTTGTGTATGCTGGACCTTCCCACCCTGGATAGCTTAGCATAGCAAACAGTTGTGTATGCTGGACCTTCCCACCCTGGATAGCTTAGCATAGCAAACAGTTGTGTATGCTGGACCTTCCCACCCTGGATAGCTTAGCATGGCAAACAGTTGTGTATGCTGGACCTTCCCACCCTGGATAGCTTAGCATAGCAAACAGTTGTGTATGCTGGACCTTCCCACCCTGGATAGCTTAGCATAGCAAACAGTTGTGTATGCTGGACCTTCCCGCCCTGGATAGCTTAGCATAGCAAACAGTTGTGTATGCTGGACCTTCCCACCCTGGATAGCTTAGCATAGCAAACAGTTGTGTATGCTGGACCTTCCCACCCTGGATAGCTTAGCATGGCAAACAGTTGTGTATGCTGGACCTTCCCGCCCTGGATAGCTTAGCATAGCAAACAGTTGTGTATGCTGGACCTTCCCACCCTGGATAGCTTAGCATGGCAAACAGTTGTGTATGCTGGACCTTCCCACCCTGGATAGCTTAGCATAGCAAACAGTTGTGTATGCTGGACCTTCCCACCCTGGATAGCTTAGCATAGCAAACAGTTGTGTATGCTGGACCTTCCCACCCTGGATAGCTTAGCATAGCAAACAGTTGTGTATGCTGGACCTTCCCACCCTGGATAGCTTAGCATAGCAAACAGTTGTGTATGCTGGACCTTCCCACCCTGGATAGCTTAGCATAGCAAACAGTTGTGTATGCTGGACCTTCCCGCCCTGGATAGCTTAGCATAGCAAACAGTTGTGTATGCTGGACCTTCCCACCCTGGATAGCTTAGCATGGCAAACAGTTGTGTATGCTGGACCTTGCCACCCTGGATAGCTTAGCATAGCAAACAGTTGTGTATGCTGGACCTTCCCACCCTGGATAGCTTAGCATAGCAAACAGTTGTGTATGCTGGACCTTCCCACCCTGGATAGCTTAGCATAGCAAACAGTTGTGTATGCTGGACCTTCCCACCCTGGATAGCTTAGCATAGCAAACAGTTGTGTATGCTGGACCTTCCCACCCTGGATAGCTTAGCATAGCAAACAGTTGTGTATGCTGGACCTTCCCACCCTGGATAGCTTAGCATGGCAAACAGTTGTGCATGCTGGACCTTCCCACCCTGGATAGCTTAGCATAGCAAACAGTTGTGTATGCTGGACCTTCCCACCCTGGATAGCTTAGCATGGAAAACAGTTGTGTATGCTGGACCATCCCACCCTCGATAGCTTAGCATAGCAAACAGTTGTGTATGCTGGACCTTCCCGCCCTGGATAGCTTAGCATAGCAAACAGTTGTGTATGCTGGACCTTCCCACCCTGGATAGCTTAGCATGGCAAACAGTTGTGTATGCTGGACCTTCCCGCCCTGGATAGCTTAGCATAGCAAACAGTTGTGTATGCTGGACCTTCCCACCCTGGATAGCTTAGCATGGCAAACAGTTGTGTATGCTGGACCTTCCCACCCTGGATAGCTTAGCATAGCAAACAGTTGTGTATGCTGGACCTTCCCACCCTGGATAGCTTAGCATAGCAAACAGTTGTGTATGCTGGACCTTCCCACCCTGGATAGCTTAGCATAGCAAACAGTTGTGTATGCTGGACCTTCCCACCCTGGATAGCTTAGCATGGCAAACAGTTGTGTATGCTGGACCTTCCCACCCTGGATAACTTAGCATAGCAAACAGTTGTGTATGCTGGACCTTCCCACCCTGGATAGCTTAGCATAGCAAACAGTTGTGTATGCTGGACCTTCCCACCCTGGATAGCTTAGCATGGCAAACAGTTGTGTATGCTGGACCTTCCCACCCTGGATAGCTTAGCATAGCAAACAGTTGTGTATGCTGGACCTTCCCACCCTGGATAGCTTAGCATAGCAAACAGTTGTGTATGCTGGACCTTCCCACCCTGGATAGCTTAGCATAGCAAAAAGTTGTGTATGCTGGACCTTCCCACCCTGGATAGCTTAGCATAGCAAACAGTTGTGTATGCTGGACCTTCCCACCCTGGATAGCTTAGCATAGCAAACAGTTGTGTATGCTGGACCTTCCCACCCTGGATAGCTTACTTAGCATAGCAAACAGTTGTGTATGCTGGACCTTCCCACCCTGGATAGCTTAGCATGGAAAACAGTTGTGTATGCTGGACCTTCCCACCCTGGATAGCTTAGCATAGCAAACAGTTGTGTATGCTGGACCTTCCCACCCTGGATAGCTTAGCATGGCAAACAGTTGTGTATGCTGGACCTTCCCACCCTGGATAGCTTAGCATAGCAAACAGTTGTGTATGCTGGACCTTCCCACCCTGGATAGCTTAGCATAGCAAACAGTTGTGTATGCTGGACCTTCCCACCCTGGATAGCTTAGCATGGAAAACAGTTGTGTATGCTGGACCTTCCCACCCTGGATAGCTTAGCATAGCAAACAGTTGTGTATGCTGGACCTTCCCACCCTGGATAGCTTAGCATAGCAAACAGTTGTGTATGCTGGACCTTCCCACCCTGGATATTTTAGTTGTGCTTTCTTCAAAAAAGACGTTTCAACCACAGACTGGAGTTTTTTTTCATGGTAATATTGTACATATCTTATACATACATTTGTAAACTTTATTGTATTCATTTGTAGTGGTAGAACAAATATAATTTAAAATAAAGATAATTAGTTTCCATGTTACATTTTCACTTTATGTTTGTGTATGCTTATTTTACTTACCCTGCAAAATATATAACGTTTCAACATCAACAAATATGACAAGATTACATGTTTGTTGATTGTTTTTAATGTTGATAAATTACCAACTCGACTGCGTTGAAGCCCAGGGTTCTCAACTCAGAAAATCAGGATTTTTTTAGGGATGGGTGCTTACCTAAGCACCCCCCTCGGAAATAAGTGCTAATGACAATTTTAATTCACCATGTGACAGACTGAGGAGAAAATTACGTCTTTGAAAGAAAATAAAATTACGAAATTAGTTGCGTCTTCATTAACTTTTACAATGAAGAAACAGAAAATATTTATTATGTTCCACCCGAATGTACGAGATTAAAAATATTAGAGTCTGTTGGAACACAGTCGAAGTTTCCACTGAAGAATGTGTTGGATCGTACACAAACTCTTGATGAAAGGCACTTTCCGCCATACGAATTTGCATGATTTGACCTGCAACGTACTTTGACCTAATGGGTTAAGTCTGTTATTAACCAATCCGAATGCTGTGTTGTACCAACGCAAATCTTTGAAAATTCTCGAAGACTTTCTGGTAAAGCAATGCGGAAGTGAATTATCGGTGTGGAGGTACTATCTGTTGGAATTGATTTCGGCGAATAAACAAGATGTTTTTTTTAAAAAAATGGTAACTAGCAATTTTTGAAAGATAAACTGAATTTGGCATGAAATATTTACCGCACTTTACTTTTATTGTCAGGTCATTGTGATCTACGCATTCACAACATATTCACGGCAGTCAATATCCACAATGTATCAAATAATTACCAGTATTTGTTAAGCAGAGATCAAATTACATGTACCAAGTATTAAATTAGTGGCATTTTGAAGGATGGGTGCTTCGCCGAATGTGACCCCGAATATAAAAATTGTGCAAAAGTTGGGGGTGGGCGCTTGACCGGGCATGGTCACTAACGCGGTCGAGTACAGTACACAATAGATCACACAATGTAGCTGACTGTCAGAGAGTCCCCATGTTACCCACTATACATCTACTTTGCCGAGCAAATTTAAGTGAGACCATGGTAAGCTCACAGTAAAATAAATTATTATACATCTGTCACCGTAACGCCATAAGTTACAGCATGCCCTAATTTTGCGGTATTGCACTTGATATTTTCATCCTACCATATTAGGAAATGCCAATTCCAAATATGGAAAGATTACACACGTAAGCGTCCTCTAATAATAAAAAACAAACATAAATCTATTCTAAACGTTTTAAAGAAAAGACTTAAAGAATATAATATTCCTGGTGTGCAACACCAGCTAGTTTTCAGTTGCTATCAAAAAACAGAAGTCATTCATAACTGTACAATATTTTGAGATGAGAGTGTGGGTTTAAAACTTTGTGTTAAAAAAACAATGTATCTTACACATGTTGTGAACATCACATAGGACCCACATCAAACATGACACTGCACAATGACTAAAGCACTTTAATTTAGATCAAGTTCAATATGATGTCCAGTAATTTGCCTATACTGGGATTATGAATAGTAATTACCTGCTTTGACCAGATCCACTTGTTTGATCCATGCTCTATGATACAGCATCTCAAATTGCATCAACACTGCTGCCATTTTATTATAATTGCGAATAATTCTTCTGGCATCTGGCAAACTCAACACAGACCCTTGATTCTACAGTTAAAAGTATTGAATTTATTTCACTGAGATCAACTTTGATGATTACATGTTGTCAATAAACTGATAACTTTGGATAAACTGGTTAGGAGATAGTGGTTTACAATGTATTTCATGAAATATACAAGTCAGGAAAAACTGCTAAAACTTTGCAGCAGTGAATAGTTCATTCCACAAGAAATACTGTAATTACTATCAAATAACATCAAATTTGCGAAATATTCTGGAATGAAATGGTTTACAACTAAAATAAATTTAGTGTTACAAAAGAATTCAAATAGAAAACTGTTTACAAAAAAATAACTAACCATAAGTGTTTCCATTGGTTCTTGTATTCTCCTAAACAACTGTCTAGCCCAAGATATTTTACCAGCAACAGGAGGCATATCTCTGGGCACTGGAGGGTCATCCTTATTTTTCTGATACAACTATAAAGATAAAGATGCATTTCTAAGACTCTCACCCAATTCACTTTTTAGAGGCGGCATTTTTCCACAGCTAGAGTTATGATTAAACCAGCTATAATATAGATTGAGGGTCATCATTCATTGAGTTATAACTCTACAAGTCTCGGAACACTCAATTCCTAATTTCCGAGTTACTATTTTTCGGTACCCAGATGACAGCTCATTCAACAATCTTGGTGGGGTTGAAACTTGAGCGGCGTCTGCTGTAAGCAATAGAGTTACAGTACTGTCACTGACGAAGTCTTATTTTTTATATTAATCGTTTTGCAAGAATTGGATGTCAAAATGGTTAACTGGTATTGTAATGCTCCAGGCTGTGAACGCGATTAAAAAGGAAAAAAAACAGCGAAATATTCCAAGATGAAAGACATAACTTTTTATACATTTCCATGAAATGAACTCTTCAACGCCAGTAGATTCGAATGCCTTTTCGGTAACCTGAGTGGACGCCAAATAAATATTCTCGGGTTTGTTCATGGCATTTTCCAGGTGGAAAAGGGCCAACAGAAAACCATCCTGTGCCAGTACTTTTTGAGTGAAATAACTGGAGACAGTCATCTTTCAACCACAGTTATACATATTTGAAAATTGAAGAATCCGTCAGCTTCCCGAAGTTTTCTTGCCGGTTTTCACGTTATATGATCTTCCAAGGTTATCGTCGACTCACCATGTTTTACAGTACGACGAGGTTTGTTTGACTCTTCGCGATCGTCTGGCTCCAAAGGGCGAACATTTAACTTGTTTGCCAACTCAACAAGTTCAATAAGTTTAGCTTTACAAACATTGCTGCAAGTAATACCACAATTCTGAAGGAATTTTCAGAGTTCTGGAACATTTTTGCTTTTCAAATTCATTTCCTATATAAGCATGTAATAATACAGGTCGTCAATAAAAACAACCCCACTCAGGCTCGTTATCCTTGGATCCGGGTATTTTTTTTATGCGCTCTCTAGCGGGGTTCCAAGGAAAACTAACAACTCGGAAATTAGGAATTACACTAATTCACTCCAATTTCTGGGGATTCCCTCGACCACCCACTATTTTCAAATGTATATATGATTTTTATGCATTTTTTCTTTTGGAAAATATTTTATGAAATCGCCAGTCATGTATTTGCAACTATAACCTCAATATGTGAAATCAAAAATAGGAAATGATGTTATGGAATTTGCCCGACAATATGATACACATTTTATGTGCCCGACCATTGCCTAAATACCAAACACACAGGACAAATATTTATTTAGAGTGATAGAAAATCTCTCTCCCCATTTTTTAAATCCTTTATAAGCCAGTCTTCAAAGCCTACTTTTCTGACTCATGTTAAGTGAGGTCCTAGCTCTGATACACATTAGATTCAACTTTTAACTCAACTGCATGTATTACATCAAGTTTTCATTTCCTCTTTCTTACCTTTCTGATGGTTTCCAATTCACCTCCAAAAAAATGTAATATCAATGCATACTTCTCATGGATATTTAGACTAGGAATAGCAAGTCGTTCAAATCTATAAAAAGTGATGAGACATATTTGTTTAGTAGTACAGAGTTGTACCACACCTTGCCATGTTAAATTAATGTAGGAATGCAGCACTAGATTCAATAGTTTCAATTGTGATAACTACATTCCAAGGTACAGAAATGTGCACTTAATATGTTTCGCACTAGGAAATTCAAGTGCAAAATCATATAGGCACATATAGATGTAATTCCTATTATTTTGATGCTGCTTCTATTTCAATTATTTTACATAGTGTAATATCAAAAAAACAAGTCATTGTCAATGACACGTCCCCGTTCCGTTCATATTTGAGTGACATATACATTCAAAGCAGATTATGACCGAAATGCACCTGCATATGTACAACACATTGTGCTAAATCTGAACAAAATCCATCCATGCATGACTGAGATTCGGTTCTGGAATTGTGAAAATACGTGATTTTGATGCATTTTCGGCCTTAAAATGGCCATCATTCCGCTATTGTTAAGCAGATCATGAAACAAATGCACATATCTATTTGTGACATGATGTACCATGTGTGTGTGAAGTTTGAACTTGATCAATCCAGACATGTTTTGGATACGGATCCAGAACTGAATTCTTTAACAAAATGGCCGCCAGTCGGCCATTTCGAACTTGATCCGAAAAAAAAAAAGACGTGCATCAAGGTCCTATTATGTTTAATGTATGTACCAAATTTGAACAAAATCCATCCATGCATAACTGAGATACGGGTCCGGAATGGTGAAAATGTGCGATTTCAATGCATTTTTGGCCTTAAAGCAGCCCCCATTTGGCTATCGTTAATGAGATCATGAAACAAATGCACATACGTATTTGTGACATGATGTACCTTGTGTGTGTGAAGTTTGAACTTGATCAATCCAGACATGTCTCGGATACGGATCCAGAACTGAATTCTTTAAAACAAAATGGCCGCCAGTCGGCTATTTCGAACTTGATCCGGAAAAAAAATGACGTGCATCAAGGTCCTATTATGTTTAATGTATGTGCCAAATTTGAATGAAATCCGTCCATGCATAACTGAGATCCGGGTCCGGAATAGGGAAAATGTGCGATTTCAATGCATTTTCGGCCTTAAAGCGGCCGCCATTTGGCTATCGTTAATGAGATCATGAAACAAATGCACATACATATTTGTGACATGATGTACCTTGTGTGTGTGAAGTTTGAACTCGATCAATCCAAGCATGTCTCAGATACGGATCCAGATCTGAATTCTTTAAAACAAAATGGCCGCCAGTCGGCCATTTCGAACCCGATCCAAAAAAAAAAATGACATGCATCAAGGTCCTATTATGTTTAATGTATGTACCAAATTTGAACAAAATCCGTCCATGCATAACTGAGATCCGGGTCCGGAATGGTGAAAATGTGTGATTTTGATGCATTTTCGGCCTTAAAATGGCCGCTATTCGGCTATCGTTAATCGGATCATGAAAAAAATGCATGTGCATATGTCCCATATAATGTGTGATGTATGAGTGAAGTTTGAACTTAATCGGTCCATGCATGTTCGAGATACAGGTGATCACGGACGCACGGACGCACACAGGGCAAAACATAAGTCCCCGTTTTCGGACTGCGTCCGAACGGGGACTAACAAAGCCATGCTTTTATGAGTGGGACTGCAGTAAAAACACTTCTACAACAAGTACTCTGCTAAATCAACTTTTCGAATATTGCTAGTATTAGCTGTAACTTACCGTAAAAACTCCAAAATTTCGATGGGTTTTAAATAATTTGTGTTGGAAATCTGACGTGTTTTTAGAGTCAAAATTAAGGTGCATTTTCGGGCAGTCAAATTTTCAGAGTAGAAATCAGCAAATGAAAAAAATGGGGATGATAGACAGTGTGCTTCGTTAGTTTTTAAAAAATGGAATGTCCATCAAATTGACGTAAACTTCACCATGTTTTACGGTAAAAGCAAAACAAAGTCATCAATCAGTGAGTATTATGACAAGGAAAACAAATCATCAAGACGCAGAGAAGAGGTCAGCACAAAACTAATAGGTCAAAAGACAAAGCTGTCTCGCACCACCTAGGAAAACTATTCGAAGTATAGGTACCCATTGGACAAAAGATACATGGAAGTTTAGCAAACTATCTCCCCGACCTAGTGCAATGTATTCGGTTAGGATCAAAGCTCACGTGTCACTTATTTGAAGGACCAGATTCTGCCATAAATCCACCCTTGGATTAAAAAATAAAATGGGGTTTAAAAAAATAAAATGGGACTTTTAAGGTGTATTTTGGTGTAATTTTTCAAACATTTCAATCATTCCTGACGGCTAAAATAGAGTCTAAGTTTTTCCGTTGTCATTGACGTCTATTCAAGAGTATGATTTTTATCGTGACTAGCGTGAATGGGTAAGCTTTGTTTCGACAATGAGCTGTTATCACTGTAAACAATGTTAAATTATTCTTTAAATGCTCAGTTTATTTTTTAAAAACAACTAATTTTTTG
The DNA here is from genome assembly GCF_978046115.1 of Saccoglossus kowalevskii. NCBI lineage: Eukaryota > Metazoa > Hemichordata > Enteropneusta > Harrimaniidae > Saccoglossus > Saccoglossus kowalevskii. The sequence goes on along the minus strand of NC_140645.1, from coordinate 43,188,653 downwards.
ATTTAAAAAAAATCATGCCGTTTTCCCATCAAAATCCAAGCCAAAATAATCGTACTACAACATCGATCTCTTCCGCATTACGTTCAAGAACATTAACATATTTAAATAAGCTATGGTAATTTGAACACGTTGGCACCATCAAGCTTTTCGATTGGTTAATTAGCGATTTGACCTATTTGACCTAAGAGAACATGGCGGATATCCTACAGCATCAAACGTTTATACGAGACCGGAATCATTCGCTTACGATGAAACTAAGTTGACTTTTATTTGTATTTCATAACAATTCAACAAATTTATTTTGTGTACATTATTATAATCACTACTGAGTAATAATCAACAATTGTGAAACGCAGCATGACCGGATTTCGCAACCATGATCATTTGCTTCTACGTAGAAGATGTGTGTTGTGTTCGTTTTTATTTGAAACTTCGTTTAGAATATACTTTCGTTACCAATAAAATAAAAATCTGTCAGTCAATCAGAAACTTGGGGAAAGTTCCGTTTGGACGCTCACATCGATTTTTTTTCATTTGGGGGAAAACCAAAACTGGTCGCAATTTTGGAATAAGAATAAGTCGTCAATGTTCAGTGGAGTCGAAAATTTGGAGATAAATAAGATACCGAAAGCCGAAAAATAACCAGAAGGCCGAATTTTCAGAGGGGGTCGAAATTTTAGAGTTTTTACGGTAGTTTGAATGTATCTAATTTTTGTAAATTTTGAAGGGCGTTTAACAGAAATGTACATGCGCATACAAATTTATAGACATGCTTACCGCTTGAGGAGACCTAGAGCTTGGATTGAAGATGTGATTTTGTCAAAACAGTTATCCAAGAACACCTGAAGATGATACTGCAAAATGAAAACAATTATATTAAAGAACATTATCAATATACCTTTTTTGTCATGTTTGCCAATGTATAAGCATCTTTTCCAATAGGTCTTATAATAACATGGATGCATACATATATAGTTTATGCCACTACTAGCTAACTACTACCAGTGATTTGTAATTGTCTCAACCAGACACTTACAGGTTTGCTAGCCACTAATCCTATCTACTGGAGAGATTTTGTCGGGGTCTATTGGGTACCCTTGCTGAAATCAAGCCTGTCATTTCCATGCGTTGAGCAAATACGTGGAAAGATAGCCATATAAATTTTAGTGTTCTATCATCTGACATTATAGTGCCCACTTTGGATACAAATATTTCAGTTCAGAAGCTTTATTGAGTTTAATATTATCATACTTATATGGGTAAGAGCCCATGCACAGGCAAAGGCCCATCCCCCACTTTTGACACAATAAAGAAGTTGAGGTCATATCTGGGCACACGCCAAGGGGGTCTTTTTCTACATAAAAAATAACAAAAAACTATTTTCTATTCCTTGACTGTGGTTGTACTAACAGTTGACTTTCTTGCAGCATGTCGTGATGCTTATAACAATTCTTAAATATAATTATTAATTGTGTAAAACTAGGGGTGAACGCGAAATAGCTGTGACAGCAAAACAGGTATTTCGCTTTCTGCCTTCAGGGCAGCACGTTCACTGCTGATTTATTTTCCTAGAATTTTTTTTCAGAATCATAACAGTCAGCAAGTCTATATAAATATATATTAAAGCGGTAGTTCTCTTTTTGAAGTATGTCGTTGCCCTAAAAAGGGCTGGTCGTTTGGTTTGTGCTTGCTTAGAAATGATTCAAGCAAATCATATAAGGAGAACCGCGAAGCAAGTGTCACACTTGGTCAGCCGTAGCGTCATCAACAATTAAACCAATGTTGCAATCTTGTAGCAGCCCATACTGAGAGAGTGGTTGAAATCCTGTTATTTTGGCTTTATAAAATATTTGGTAGCAGATTGCGAATCCATAACTGGGGCCAGCTATTTTGCAATGTCACGTCGTAGCCTGCCAACTTTTTTACCATCTTTCATCACTGCTTTTGCATTTCTGTCATAAAAACTATTATTCTGTCGTTGGATAAAAAAAACTTCCTATTTCAAGCCCATCGCAATATCCATATAGTGAGACATTCCAGCCGCGGGGACTTGCTGAATGATAACTTTCACCGTGTTGATACAGTACAGTTCTCGCGGAAGCTTTGGCTTCACTTCAGCGTCAGCTTCGCTTCAGCATCGCATCGTTATGGCATTGTTATGGCTTCAGCATCGCTTCAATGTTGCGACATTAAAAAGTTAGGCGATTATCGCTTCGCTTCATTGTGGCCTCATTATGGCAACAATGTGGCATCAGCATCGCTTCATCAAACAAAGAAGTACTGTACTCATTTCCCCCAAACCTCTTGACCGCTTCCGCTTTTGACCGGTCAATTTCCGTTTTATTTTTGACCGTGCAAAAATTCGGACTACTAAAAATTTTCTGGTTTTCATAGATCGCGGTTACTAGTTTAGTAACCGTGCATAGATGTTGAACAACCGTCAAAAGTTCAAATACTTTTTAACTATCTATAATTATATGCACGCAATCTGACCCTTTGACCTAGATTTGGCTGGGATTGAATATTTTATTTTAGACAATATTCCGACGTGACGCACTGCTACAAAATGTATTCAACAGAAGTACAACATGGTTGTCTGGGTTTCTTTTCCTGATTGTGTTGAGTTTACGATTTGTATAATTATTGTTGTTCCCCCCCAAGCAGAAGGACCATGAAGCTAAATACAATGTAGAATTCCTACGCATGGACGTGGACTGAGTGAAAGAAAATATTTCTAAGGCTAAAATAAAAATGACCTACTATTACACCTCTTTGTGTATTTGTCAATTTTGTATATACTTGGTATGACCGTATGATCGTAAAAACCTAGAAAAATCTCGTCTTTCGTTAATAATTTCATTTGTTTGAAATGTCTACCGACCGTAATTTGTTTCTCCAAATGGTCCCGACGTCCGTCATTCAACACAATCAGCATTTATTTATCGCAATTCATGGGGATCATGTCCCGTAATTTGCGGGCTGTAAAACCAAATAATTAAACAAGTACTATTTATTGTATTTTTTCGTTTTACCTCGCGAAACTACAACAGAGCGTAGAGTTGTCGCGGTTAAATAGTCGCCTTGAAATCGATGGAACTTCAACTACTAGTATCCATTTTTCACCTTGAAATAAAAAAATCGAAGAGCATGGGGGGATATATTATTAACCAGTCTTACGAATCGCTAGCTTTATTTTATTCAAATTCATAAAATTCATGAGTTTTCGACATTTGTTGGCAACTTCCGCGCTAAAACGGTTGAAAATGTGGGTGTGGTTTTCTCGCAAAGTCCTGTTGATAATAAGGACAAATATGGTTCTGTGACCCAGGTCGTGCTCCGATCAGGTGACTCTCAGCCAATCAATGATGTTGTAACAAAACATATTTAACGCAAATTGAGGGTCGTCGTACCATCCTATCTCCATCGTCGATTCACAAAGTTTTTCTTGTGCTGTGACAGGCTTCGCAATTATTCACTGACAAACATCGGTATATTTTGACAAATGGATGGGATTTTACCTCAATTCAAAAAAAGAAAGAAAAAAAAACAGGGCTAGGATACAAATCAGTTTTGCAAGTTGGGAAATAAGGTAAACCAGACTGGGGTCGATGATTTTCAGTATCGAAGGACTTCCGTGTGAATCATGATTTTCAAATTGTTCATCGGCTGGTCACCAAATATTTACGGCCACACTAAATGGACACGTTTTTTTTCTGAAGCCCAATAAATTATTTCTGCATGTCAAGCGCTATTCGATTTTTTACAGGGCATGTGGCTCGTTTTCATTCGAAAATATGTTTGTGAGAATACTTTTAAAGTACGTATAGATCGAGCTCAGATCACTGATCGTGACTTAATTTTGAGAATTGGTTGTCAAATTTTACCAGACCGACGCCACCACAACCATCCAATCATATGTTGGAAATGTATGCACTTGTTTTGGAACTTTGTATCAAGATGACAGGCGACGACGCCGACGCACCAGGCTGCGTACGTGTGTATTGCATGTTTTAGTAGTTCGAGCATGGGGTCGGACTCGGCTAAAACTAAACGAAACACAGAAAAATACCACCGAAATGAGGAATCTGAATCTGCTCTTCTAGCAGCAAATAAAATGAGCGAAAAAAGGTAAATTTTATAACAAGAACAGTTTCACTTCGTAAACAGCAAATTGTGTTGTATCAGAACGACGATTGCATCGTGTGATTTGAATTTATCACGATTTTCCTTCTACTAGTCAATATGAAACTCGTCACCTTGCCGATTGTAATGTACCGGTACTTCGCAAAGTTTTTGGTGCCCAATACTCGCAACACTAAAATAATTAAACAAGATATCTTTTTAAAATGTCATTTTACTCTTGATCATATTATTTTATTCGCCTTGAATTTCAAATCGATTACATATCAAGCCTGGCACATATAAAGCGTGCACATGTTTTTGTCTACTGCCCTTCTGCGTGCAAATAATGAGGTCATACTCATGTCACAATAAGTTGAAGCTGATGCCATGTTGATGCCATGAGACTGTGAAGCTGAGGCCACGATGATGCCACAAAATAGCGAGGCGAACACAGCTTCAATTTTCAATGACGCGAAGCTGATGCCACAATGATGCGATGCTGAGGCGACAATGAAGCCATGCGTAGGCGACAATGATGCCACAAAAGCCAAAGCTTCCGCAAGAACTGTACTGTAAGTGTTGAGTCTGATAAGATAGCAATGTCACGATTTGAACTTTATGATGAAATACAAGCAGTGATGTCATTCTTAGAAAATCAGTAAAGCAGATGCATGAAGGTCAAAGATGATTGCCAGACTGTAAACAAAAGCGTGTGCCAACACAGCAGAGCGACCCCATTTTTCTTGTCTCTTTATTGTGATTAGGCAATGAATGAAAAGTGCCAAGCTGACAGACTGCGAAATCCATGAATTAAAAGTGGGTCGAGGGTTTTGAGTTTGACCAGGATGGCAATGAACGTATGAATAAAGATCTGTGAAGTTTTTTCAAACAGCTATGAATAAATTTGTAAATTATTATTGATCTTATATGACAGTTGCTCCGTAATTTAATGATTCTTCACTGTCGATTTTTATTATTTCTGGTTTATTTGTCACATTATAAGCAATACATTATTTTTGTTTTGCTTCTAATGTTGCATATTGTTCATTTATTTCTGTTGGATGTTTTCATTTGCCGTTCTATTCCATGCCGCAGTTCGATCTGCGTGTTGTCAATTTTCGGGTTTTTTTCGCCGGGGATATCCTGGCAAACGGCCACCCCTATTTTTTGGCAATTTTCCATGTTCAGGACCCTGGGCTCTTACCCGGATAAATATGGTAATTTAAGAATTGGCCAAATCTTAAATCTTGGTTAAGAGATTTCATTGCACACTGGCATTATTCAGAATTACCTCCAAATCAGTAGTGTGTCTCTTGAATTCTTCATAGTCATTATCAAAATCCGTCTTGCGATGGTCTAAGATATCATATGGCTTTTTCTTTACACCAGCATAGATGTGTTGAAATTTCTGGGCCATGGCATCAATACCTTCAATGCGTGACTCGGTCAATACAGAAAGTGACTCAATGGTATTCAGCATTGCTGTGATCTGAAACATCAGAAGTTTTCATTGTAAGAATGGTATGTCATCAAATGAACTTAACACAGGAAATCATTAGAGCAGTAACACTTTGAAAAAAGCAATGTTTCTCTCAGAAACCATTATATGCAAAACTATAGTACAGTTCCCAAGTCTTTCTGCTTATACAGACCACAATTCAATTCAAATTCATTGTGAATGTGGGATAATTTTGAACAAATCAAACTGTAATCGAACACAACTGCTTGAACAATATGAAAAGATAATCCCACAATGTACTAAAATTTTGAATGGCTACATAGTCATTGATTGGTCAATCGGATCTTTGTTTTTAATGTTCCATACATTTTGAAACATGGTTTTATTTAATGATGACTCCATATTACCCAGTGTACTAGACTGGGGAATCAACATTTTTTATAATTACTACACCCACCGATATACTAATAGGAGAAAATGTACAATCACAAATGGCCCATCATGCACTATGGTATTAAACTCTCAGAGACACTTCTAGTAGAGAAAAAACAGTACATGGATACATACTTTTTCCAACCTCTTACAGAAAGCATCAAACTTTCCAAAGATATACATTTCAGAGAATTCAAATGGTCGTTCCCCAGGCATGTCTTCAATTTTCTTTTTAGTCTTTTGAAAGCTTTCCTGATAATCTCTGTTTAGTCTGATACAAACTTGTAACTTCTTTATCAATGGCTGCCTTTCTTGATCCCATACACGATTCATACCATTATTTGTGATGAATGACTTGCATGCAGTTACCATTTGATTTGTGACCTGTGAATGAGAACAAGACATAAATGACATAGTTCCAGTGTTTATGCATTTGTTCTGCAAAACCATGCAAAAAATTTTTTTCCTTCAGTATCTAATCCTTCGGCCAATCCCCATAATTTCAAATGGTCATACTCTAAGCATATTTGAGCTGTAATAAATTGCACAAACGCAGTTGATTCATAAAGGGTTTCATAAGATGATTAACCTTTTCATTACCCGTTCCCTTTTCCCATCACAAATTCACAAAATAGTCCTGTTTATATACTTTCTTTCAGAAGATTGGGACAGAAAGAGCAAATATTTTTGAGTAAAAACTGAAAATTTACTCAAATTTTATCTGTTGACTATAAAATTAGGGTTCATTTCTAGAAAGACTGAAGAATATGAAAAAAAAGAGTAGACAAATTTGGGTGGGAAAGTCTGGAGTGAAAAGGTTAAGGGTAAAAATCATGCAAAAAACTCACTTCAGATACTTGGATTTGATAAAAAATTTTTTAAAGCCATTCAAACACCTTATTTTTTATAAATATGCAAAGTTTGATTGATATCTGCTGCAGAATGTATAGGAAAATTCTGTAAATATACAGACTCATACACATACAGATGAACGAAGCCCAAGTTAGTAGTTCCTTTTTCATGCTGCGCCTGTACAAAAACTAACCAAAGAAAGCTTAGAAAGAACTCCTGTGTGCTGAGAGCATTGAAGACACATTAAAAATTAATTCAAAATTACCTGTACATGAGATATTGATAGAAAAGCTGAAAACTAATTATGTACATCAGGTAACTAATATGAACAGAACAGAACAGAACAAAAACATTATGAATTATTATGCTAATTAGAGAATTAATATGAACAAATTTTAACCCAAAATTAATCAGGCCTGTCTATTGTCCTAGAGCATTTATGTATCAAATTTTATTCAAATGTGATGATCAGTAATTGAGATATCAGTGTTAATTAATTATGTTAATTAGGTGATTAATAAGCATAAATATTTACCAAAAACTAATTGGATTTCTGCATAGTTCTCTTTAAAAGTTTCATTAAAATCCAATTTGTGGTTCTTTATATATCAGTGGAACATTATGCAAATTAGGTAATTAATATCCAATTAAAACTAATTAGGTCTCTGCATAATCCTAGAAGATCTATGTAGCAAGTCTCATTGAAATATGATGATTACTACTTGATATATCAAAAGCTGAAAATTAATTAATTATGCAAATTAGATAATTAATATGTACTCATATTACCCTAAAAACTATCAGGTTTGTGCAGTGTCCTATGACATCTATGTACCAAGTGTCATTGAAATGTGATGATTACTACTTGAAATATCAAAAGCTGAAAATTAATCAATTTGGCAAATTAGCTAATTAATATATACTGATATTAGCCTAAAACTATCAGGTCTGTGCAGTGTCCTATGATGTCTATGTACCAAATTTCATTGAAATGTGATGATTACTACTTGAAATATCAGAAGCTGAAAATTAATTAATTATGCAAATTAGGTAATTAATATGTACTCATATTACCTTAAAAACTATCAGGTCTGTGCAGTGTCCTATGACATCTATGTACCAAATTTCATTGAAATGTGATGATTACTACTTGATATATCAAAAGCTGAAAATTAATTAATTATGCAAATTAGCTAATTAATATATACTGATATTACCCAAAAAACTATCAGGTCTGTGCAGTGTCCTATGACATCTATGTACCAAGTGTCATTGAAATGTGATGATTACTACTTGAAATATCAAAAGCTGAAAATTAATTAATTATGCAAATTAGGTAATTAATATGTACTCATATTACCTTAAAAACTATCAGATCTGTGCAGTGTCCTATGACATCTATGTACCAAATTTCATTGAAATGTGATGATTACTACTTAAAATATCAAAAGCTGAAAATTAATTAATTATGCAAATTAGGTAATTAATATATACTGATATTACCCAAAAAACTATCAGGTCTGTGCAGTGTGCTATGACATCTATGTACCAAATTTCATTGAAATGTGATGATTACTACTTGAAATATCAAAAGCTGAAATATAATTAATTATGCTAATTAGGTAATTAATATGTACTCGTATTACCCTAAAAACTATCAGGTCTGTGCAGTGTTCTATAACATCTATGTACCAAGTGTCATTGAAATGTGATGATTAGTACTTGAAATATCAAAAGCTGAAAATTAATTAATTATGCAAATTAGGTAATTAATATGTACTCATATTACCCTAAAAACTCTCAGGTCTGTGCAGTGTCCTATGACATCTATGTACCAAGTTTCATTGAAATGTGACAATTACTACTTGAAATATCAAAAGCTGAAAATTAATTAATTATGCTAATTAGGTAATTAATATCTACTGATATTACCCTAAAAACTTTCCGGTTTGTGCAGTGTCCTATGACATCTATGTACCAAGTTTTATTGAAATGTGATGATTAGTACTTGAGATATCAGTGGAAAAGCCGAAAATTGATTAATCATTATGCAAATTAGGTAATTAATATTGCACAGATTTTTACCCAAAACTAATCAAATCTGCGCATTAGTTTGGAGCATCTGTGTGCCAAGTTTCATCAAAATCCAATGAGTGGTTCTTTAGATATCAGTGGAATAGTCATGAAACAGCTAAAAATCAGCTAATTATCATGCAAATTAGGTAATTAATATGCATGGATTTTTACCAAAACCTAATCAAATCTGCGCATTGGCCCAGAGCATCTATGCACCAAGTTTCATCAAAAACTGATGTATGGTTCTTGAGATATCAGTGGAACAGACGGACACACATACACACACACACACACACACACATACATGTACATGTACAGACACACTAACTGCAAAGACTCCCCTTTTGTGCTTCGCACACGGGAGTCAAAAACACAAAATGTTGAAGCAGTGGTCACCGGTTTCACCGAGAGCCACGAGTAACACTCATAAATCTCCTCATTCTGGAAAGTGTTTAGCAGTGAACACTTAATGATTTGCCGTAAGCTGAAACTCAAGAATATTTATATGTTACTACAATATTTTACAAGCAAGTTTCAAGTTTGTTTGCTGAGTTTTTTGTTTAACTATCATTTTTCCACTTCTGATAAATATGCTGCTGCAATCACCATCATTCTCTTAAAGCGCGGTATATTCGACATTTGTGTTTGATTTTCCCACAATCCAATGCGCTCTTCAAATGGAAATCACAAGTATTAGGTTTGACCTGGGCGCGACTTGCACTGATTACCGCCGGTGACTCCTTCGATACCTTCCAATCACATGAAAATTACCTAATTAAAGCTTGGAAACGTGTCAGTTCGTACTCGTTGATCTGTGCAAAAGTCAAAGTCGCCATTTTTGTTCATGTGAGACCCATATATCTACCGCGCTTTAAGTATTTGATGAAATTACCTTGATAAACAAAGATGTCATCCTTTCAGAGGTGTTGTAATACCTGGAAATACTGTGAACCATACGGACAGCATTAATCAGGCTTGGTATACTGTCTTTCATGGCCACCTAAAAAAAGAAAATATTTTTTACCTGACATCTTCGAAAAGTTAAAACAATATACATGTAAGAACACAAGTTAGGTATTTGGCAATAATGTATATATTTTACAATTTTTTTTTAAAGATAATTGCAATGTAAATATGCAACATTCGGTGTATAGCTGATGTGCAGAACTTCATTTTAGTTTATCATTGTCACAATGAATTGATAAATATCAAGACTACTCACTGGATCAGCATGGTACAATGGTTCACAAAATTTCTCCAGAGTGTAGAGATATTTGACGTTGTCTCTTGCTTCATTAGCAGCATCTGTTATACGACGATCTAAATCCTTCCAGCTCTAAACAGGTTATACCAAAAAAGTACACACATGAACATCACAGTTTTATTTGTTTCAACAGTATTTCCTATGGTCATTAGCCAAATGTCTAATTTGCAATGAGAATTATGAAAAGTGAATCTAGAGTTACATAACCTAACTTTTAGAAGTGATTTAAATATTATACTTTGCTTCAACACATGCACATATAAGGTGCTTTAGGGAAGAGTAGGAAATCAAACGGGCGGTTCACCGCGGTAATCACCGCGGCTCTCCGCGGTACGCTGGGGAGAGCCGCGGACTGCTTATAATTAGGGGTCTCTACCGCAGTGGCCACCGATACCGGTTGCAACCGCGGTCGTAGGAAAGGTGTGAAATACGTACTTAACAGTTTCCTTTGTGATTCCATGAGTCTTTGTTTCAAATAGCTGTTTTTAAATCGAGCAGGTTACGAGCATCGCTGGCATGGAAATACTAAGCATATAGTAATATTATCGGCCCACGTATTTTATTAATATAAAAATCCATAAGTCCAATGCTGTATACGAATTGTTGTTGCGTGAAACAATGTTGTATTTTATGTATGTATTTATCACCAATTCCAAGAGTAAAAGTCGTAACTTTCGAAGGTACGAGTATTATGACTCGTCCATACATTTCACTTACGTTTGTTACACTTGAATAAAGTCTACCACATGAAAAGAATGTTATTTATGAAGTTCTAAATAGCCGAGCCTTCCTGATTCGAGCCTCTTGTTGATTTGACAACGGTGGGTATCATTAATGTTTATTCTTTGCCTGTATCGCATTCCAGACAAAAAGTTCAAGATCGGTAAACAAGAAATGGACGAACTAAAATGTCTCCTGTGTTTCACGTGCGACATGATTATTAAAACAGAGTTAAGCGGTCATGTACGTTCTATAAATCTAACCTTGCACACATAATCTTGTATTGACGTGTTTTTTTTTTTGTTTTTTTTGGTCAAAAACGACGTTGCCTTTCAGTTAACTCTTCGCGAGAGTTTACCGATTTTTTGAACAAATGTTAAGTAACTATATCGTTTTGCGTCAAACTGGGTGGCCCGAATTTAAATGTCAGTGCGTGAACTCATTGAGGTCATTGCCCATTGCCGCACGTAATTCAAACACGTGGTTATTACAGTTCAGTCGAAATGTACGTGAATAATGCGATCGAAGTGCGCTGCGAGTTTATTATAGAAAAATTTAACATTACGCATGATATTGTATGTTATTGTATGGTTAATATTACATATTCACTTTATTTCGAATAAAATAATTCACCGATGAGTCACAAGTATTTAAAATATTTTCTCGACTTTTCGTTAGACACCTGACTCCGGGACCTGACTATATTTTTCAATGATTTACTAGTGAATGCGCCCATGTTTATATTTGCGTAATAATTACGAATGCAACGCATTATCAAGTTGGTAATATTGAAATATTCACAGACCCAATAGCCCGGGTTAGTGTCCCAACAATAATAAAAATAACATAGTTTGTGTAATTATTATAAAAGTAATACATTGCAAAGTTGAAATATTTAGAGCCCGTCCAATACTGTAAACATATTTGCGTTATTAGAAAAGCAGCACACTAAGTAAACGATGTTGAAATATTCAAAGCCAATACAGAGTTGTATACAAGTTGTGTTATTACCGCCGGATATGATAACAAATTTACGAGATCGAAGCGCGGACCAAGAAAGAAAAGGGTTGCTAAGGTAACGCGCCAGTTCAGCGTGTGACTTGGGGGGTCAAACTTCGGTCAACACACACTTGATGTCAGCATCGCCGCGTAGCTAGTTTCGCAACGTACTTGAAGTTCAATTGTGCCCCAAAATGATGTCGACGATCACTCAATTGTCGCAACGCATGTTGTACCAAGTTCATGATACACCCGTTTCGACTTTGGCTTGCTTTTTCTTCTTAGTGCATGTTCTTGTTCACGTAAATGCGACCTCTCACCAATGTATTAAAACACTTTGAATTTATACTTATTCGTGATTATATTTGGTCTACGCGAAACATTAATCTTTCTAAACATTTTCTGAGACCATGCATGATATATATTCACAAAATAATGCGATCTTATTTTATATTATGTTGATCTCTACGTCTTTCTGGATCGTTTTGTGATTTTATTCCAAAGCTCAGGCAAATAAAATAATGTGAACTATTATAGACTAGTTTCCTAGCTTTTGGCTCAGCCAAATTGGTTTAATTTTTCATTAGAACTTTGTGATCCCTTTAAGGTAGAGATGCAGTTTATTTGGCTTGCTTTTTAATTGAGTAATTAGACAATGAAGATGGTATTATATATCCAACATGTTATATATTTTCTGAAAGCTTATTATACAAACTTTGTAAAACTTGTCTTTATTTTAAATATCCAGAATGCGTTTTTGATTTTGGGTCAAAAATATGCTTTTTTGGACAAAAGTGGTTTAAAAAAAATTAGCTTAAAAACTTCAAGTCCGTTTGTGGGTAAAATTACATCACTGGATACCTTGGTATACTACTAATTCAAATGCGTCCACTCATCTCTCTAACGGCTTTCAAAGTCGCACAGCATGACCTCAAAGTTCACTCTTTTCTATTTTTGCATAATTTATATATCCATGTTAATTGCGGACTTGTTATTTTTGTTCCACTCGCCATAATAAACTGTCCGGACGCATTTTGAAGGGGAAACACCTTGTCAATAATGTGTGAAAATTTCGAGGCAAAAGTGGTTTAAAAAAAATTAGCTTAAAAACTTCAAGTCCGTTTGTGGGTAAAATTACATCACTGGATACCTTGGTATACTACTAATTCAAATGCGTCCACTCATCTCTCTAACGGCTTTCAAAGTCGCACAGCATGACCTCAAAGTTCACTCTTTTCTATTTTTGCATAATTTATATATCCATGTTAATTGCGGACTTGTTATTTTTGTTCCACTCGCCGTAATAAACTGTCCGGACGCATTTTGAAGGGGGAACACCTTGTCAATAATGTGTGAAAATTTCGAGGCAAATGGCCAAAGCGTCTATCAGCTATTTTAATTTAAAACCCAAGAATTCACCAAAAATAGAAGACGAGAAAAAGGCTAATTTGCATATTTGCGCGTTAAACCGGGAATTACTGCTTTGTCATACTTTGTCATACTTTCTAGACTATTGAAATTGAAAGTTAACGTATAGACATAGACATTTTATGTAAAATCGTTGGACCAGAACAACTGCTCTTGAATATATAAATCAGAAACACGTCATTCATACCAGTGTTTTGGTGGGGTCGGTAAAAACACGTGTCAATGCCCAGTAAACATTTACGTCATCTCATGAATTATTAAACAGGGGGCGGTCCTAGGAAGGTGACCTTTTATCACGATCAAAACATCATGGCTTCTCTTCGATGTATTTTCAATAAAAAATCTACGAGTATTTCAGAGCCTATGGTTTACCGTGAAGAGTACAAAGTGGGATATTAAATTATTTATCCTCGATGATTTTTATGTAGTATTGAGAACCAACTCCAGGAAGCGAACGCACAATAATGAATAATCGCGTAATCCCAGAATCGAAACGCGAGGCACAGAATGTTCAGCGTTTCCAATCCCATTTTCCCCACTGCAACATATTTGCTAAAAGAAATATTTGAATTCTGTTCGTTTTTTAAGGAGGCAATTTTTTATTTTTTCCGATTTTGGTAACGCCTTATTCAGGGATTTTCTAAGACAGTCGCAGACAATCAGCGCACGGATGTACGTACAAAACATGCTTTTGAACTACCGGCGACGGTCGCCTGCAAGAAGAGAGCTCCAGCTCCAAACGTAAAAGTTTTAAAATTTCGACCAGTTTTAAATAATTAGTGTTGGAAATCTTACATGTTTTAAGAGTGCAAAATTAAGGTGCATTTTCGAGCGGTCGAATTTTTCTGAATAGAAATCAGCAAATGAAAAAAATAGGAGTGCTAAACAGTGTGTTCGTTAGTTTAAAAAAAAAATGGAATGTCCGTCAAATTGACGTAAACTTCCCCATTTTTCACGGAAAAAGCAAAGGTCGTGGCCGAGTTGCAGGCTACAAAACTCAAAAATCAAAACAAAATCATCAATCAGTAAGTATTATGACAAGGAAAACAAAACATCAGACGCGGAGAAGCGGTCAGCACGTCAAAAGAGTTGTTAATGTATCAAGTTACCTCTCTCTGTGATTTATTTTTCATTGAAATTATTTGCTTGTTTTCAATTAATTTTAATTTTTAATTTTGTCAGTTGTTTGCTTCATTGAATTAAACGGAGTTCGTCCGGTTGCAAACAAAGCTGTCTCGCACCACCTAGCAAAACTTGCGAATGATCGGAAAGTTTGTAGTAACAACAACCTTTATTGATATCGTATCCCTTCTGGGATCTAGATTAGAATACAATAAGGATATAAGGAACAATAAAATACATAAATAATAATAATAAAAAAGAAATAAATAGTAATACTGTGAAAATATTATTATATAAATATTTTTTGGTGTTATTTTGAGGCAGCTGGTAAATTGCTTTTCATGAAATTCTCTCTTTTATTGAAACAGTCGCTGTTTGTATCTCCCCGACCCAGTGCAATATATCCGGTTAGAATCAAAGCTCACGTGTCCCTTATTTTAGGGACCAGATTCTGCCGTAAATTCAGAATGGGATTTAGAAAAAAATAAAATAGGACTTTTAAGGTGTATTTTGGCGTCATTTTCGGACATTTCAATCATTCCTGATGCCTAAAACAGAGTCTAAGTTTTACCGTAGTCATTGACGCCTATTCAAGAGTATGATGTTTATTGTGACTAGCGTGAATGGGTAAGCTTTGTTTCGACCATGAGCTGTTATCACTGTAAACAATGTTAAATTATTCTTCACATGCTCAGTTTATTTTTTGTGAACAATTATTTAAAAATAAAATCTCTCAGTCAACCAGAAACTCGGATTCACGCCTTCAGGGAAAGTCACGTTTGGACGCTCACATCGATTTTGTTTTTCATTCGGCGGGCTGATGCCTTCAGTGTAGCTTTTGCCTCTTCCGACATAGAAATCATCTGAATCTTCTTTCTACCTCTCTTTCTTTTCACACCACGCATAATGTAATGATAAAAATTAGGAAAAAACGCTGAGGAAATATAATGTTTGGTTTGCTAGCGAGCGATAACTGATTTGAGAATAATTGCACATGCGCGTGAATTGAATGAACCGTACAATCTCGATTTGCATATTGTCAATCAAAGGTCCTGTTATTTGATTACTCATGCAAATTAAGTAATTGGACATAAACATTGCCACGTGAGAGTGTTTTTTATTTTTAATCAGAAAATAACCAGCAATTTTAACGGTGTTCTAATAAGAATTCATTGGTCAAATTTTCACAGACTGTTCTTTAGATAAAAATCTATATAAAAAACGAAAAAAACTATTTTTGATTGAAATTCACAAATAAACTGCATCTCTACCTTAATTTCCCAGTTCTTTGTGTTCATTAATGGTCTTGACAATAAGTGTGAATTGCTGTGCGAGCCCACCGCACATGACCGCGGTAAACCGGGGTCATGGAATCTATGCATAAATTTGCATAAAATGCGGTCGACCGGCGAGCACCCACCACCACCGCGGTAATGACCGCGGTGCACCGCCCGTTTGATTTCCTACTCTTCCCTTAAATGATGTTAAACTGGTAATGAGTCCCCTCATGCACCACCGCGTACAACATCTCATCTAACCACACCTAGTTACTGCACCATAATTATTAATTACAATCCAGAAGCATTTACACTAATATAAGACACCATTATATACCAGACAAACTGATAATTGAGACAATTAACCTAATGTTTCACTGTTTCACAAATTACATATTTGTCACTTAGGGGTGATCTCGTATTCAAACACCTGGGTCAAACCTGGGTTAACCCGGCCTGCCCTTTTCTGCCCTATTCAGACCTACTAAACCTACAATATGCAAATTAGTAGTAGGTTTGAACCTAACCTCCGAATTAACTGCCTATTAACGCCCCCACTGAAAACAAACAACAGAGAACAAAGAAGACAGACCTAGAGAAAACTAGGTTTTTCTTACAATACTGTTTCAGCCTTGCTTCAGTAGAAAAAAAAATAAGATGTCTACTTTGGAGCTCCATGTTTATACCGAGTGTTATATTTTGAAGTGTTAAGAATTACAGCAGCGATTTTTTTTCTTTGCAAGTCTTGTACCGTATTTGTCTTCAGTTAAGCGCCACCTTCAATTAGGCGCCAGTGCCACAAAAACTTTGTATTTTACACCTCAATTAAGCGCCAGACAAAGTTGAAATTTTGGCACGTAATGATCGTGAATTGGGCGCCGGCGGATCGACTACCGGTTACCGGTTCGTAGCGATGGACACGATCGCGGAAGTCCCTCGCTGTTACTGTTCGAATGGCTTTTATGTAAAAAAAATTGGTTTTGTTTCTATCAATTTTTAAGAAATCGGTCTATAATCTCTTGAAACATGTCTTTTTAGTCTACTGTAGAAAATATCAGGGTGGTTTTTAATTTCACAGTAAGTCCATAAAAACGAAATTAAAACAACGCGAAAATGTTCTGTTTCAAATGCGCTGTTGTCACAGTAAACAGTGTTAAATTATTCTTTAAATGCTCAGTTTACTTTCCAAAAATAACTAATTTCTTGATTTGATAAAAATATCATGCCGTTTTTCCCACCAAAATCAAAGCCAAAATATCGCAAACATCGGCAAATCACTTCCGCATTGCATTCATACATTATTTAAATGAGCTATGGTAATTTGATCACGTTGGCATCATCCAGCATTTTGATTGGTTAATTAACGACTTGACCTATCAGGTCAAAAAACGCGTTCCAGGTCAAGTCCTAGACAGGAAGCATGGCAGACATCGAATCGCGCCGAGCGTTTACATGCGACCAGAATCATTCGCTTACAATGAAATTAAGTTGAATTTTACTTGCATTTTATTTTTTGTACGTTATTATAACTACTACTGAGTAATAATCGTAACCGTGGAATGCAGCATGACCGGATTTTGCTACCGTGATCATTGACTACTAAGCGTTGAATTTGTGTTTGTTTTATTTTTCTGTTGATTGTACGGCAAACTGTGAATGTTTTCTAAAGAATGATATTTTTTGTATAACTTTCTAAACTGTCTGAAAACGGGTCATTTACTCAGTATTTAAAATAAAGGCTACAGTGACTAAGCGTCAGACTGTAATGTAAAATATTGTCAATAATCTATCACCAGAATGGAGCAAAAACAATGGCTTGTAACACAGTTACCGGTACTAGAACTTGAAGTGCTTGAAATAAGCGCCATTTGAAACAAAGTTGCTCAAATTTAACCACAAATAAGCGCCACCATGACATGAAAGTGTAACAAAGTGGCGCCTAATTGAAGACAAATACGGTACATGTAAATGCTAATAAAAACAAACTTGCATTTGTTTCACAAATCTATTTACATCATGTCATTTATAAGTTTGATGAAAACTATATTTATTTATTTCTGTGACATTTTGGTACAAGTCAATACAATTGTTATTGTTATTCAATTGATCAGGAATTAATTACAGAAGTGATGGTTTGTTATATTTTGTCATCGAATGTGAATCAAGTGATACCATAGACCCTCTCTATTGTGATATATATGGTAAATTAAAAAAAAACAGAACAGGGAAAAAATGCACTAGAATTTTAATGAACAGCTTTTTAAGATAAATTACTTACGTTATATATATATTTGGCATAGTCAGTAAAATATGTTTATCCATGGAACGAACTGTTACATTTTGTCCGCAACAAGTACGGTCAGTTTTGTGCCCATGTTCAGTTCATAAATTCATAGAACACATTTTTTGGTTAAGTTTGTAAAGTCTGTGAGACTGTGAGTTATCAAAATATGATGAAAGTATTAAATCGATAATGGCAACATTGTTTTCTACAAAGGCATCCGAAAACCACAGTCCCTCTATCACTGTGTCAAAACTAAAGTCGGGCTAAAGCTATGACTCCGGCGCTACGACCACCGTAACATTGTCAGCTGACGGCATTGCGGGGAATTACGGGTATTTACCGCTGCCGATATCTTACTTTTCTGTGACAAAATGGACACATTTCGAACCCCAGGTTAATTAAAAATAAACAATTATTTTAGAAAATACATCAAAGTACAGTGTCTTGAGGGACTGTGGGCAAAGTAGGCAGTGAGGTGTTGTTTTTAAACACGGCAGAAAATCATGCACTCAACCCAGCCATCTTGGTTACCTCAATCAGAATTTCTCCTTGTCACCCAGCATGCATCGATTGCGATATCGCAACATGCACTGTGTCGCCTTGGGCGACGTTTTTAGGTACAAGGCACTCTATGAATAAGGTATTTTCAGAGGTCAGGGTTCGTTTTTTTTATAAGCAGTCTCGTCTGCAGATGAATAGCCATAAATAATCAGCGCGAGTCCATTTAATTTAATTTTCTGTTTTGATACTTTGTGTCACTGGCAATTGAATAAGAAAAACTGCAAATAACCGATGTGCAGCAAATCGAAATAAATTTTCATGGCGTACGCTGCATTTGTTTTTCCGGATTTTGCGATGCCGCACTCCTGAAAAAACTGTTTGAAAATTGAACGTGCAACAGTAGTAAAGGCTTGAACACAGTAGTGTAAGTCTCAAGTGCAACTTTGTATCATTTGTCTTCTGATACTTATTAGCTGTCAGAGACACGTATCAATTGTCCAGCCCAATGAAAAGTCTGATTCACATCCTCTGCTCAATTTGCGACTCGAGCATAAAAGTTTATCAAAACAAAACAATTTATTCAGCACGCTGTTCACCGATATATGAAAGAGTATTTTTTTAAGGCAAGACACACGGGTAAAATGACTACTGTACACCAATAAATCGACACATTTTAGAGACAACTATCTAGTCTTCAAAAAGCAATGTAAACTCTGTCAATCCTAAAAATAAACAACAGCTTGAATGAGGTGTGAATGAGATCGGTTCGAAGCGCAGTTTTTATGCAAATTCGTGCGGTCGTCCTGAACCGCACTGTCTATTGTTTTAGGGTGGTTTGGGTTTTCGTAGGTTTGACCCGCATGTTTGAATATGAGATCACCCCTTAGTCTAAATTTTACATAATTACCTTTAAAGTTTTAGACTTTGCTGCATGTAATATACTGATGGCAGTTTTACACCGTTTGCCTTTGATCTGTTGCAATATTGAATTGAATTTTGCATTCAAAAATCGCCAGTGTTCAAGTTCAGCCAGTGGGCCTGTGTCATCAGCTTCTTTACGCATCTGATCACTTTCAGCCAATACCTGATAAAGACAAACATGATTCAGTATGGTCTGTTTGTAGACAAAATAAACTATTACAAGTAAATTATATGTTCATTGACAGGCAAGATTATAAAGACCTCACGATGATATACCAGTGGAACAAGTAGAGAGCACAAACAGCAGATATCATTTCACATTGAGTGTTTGTGCAAGACCAAAAACATTTTTTTAGGATGAAAATAAGTTTTACTAGCATTTCATAACTTATAACATAACTTTCATAACTAACAAACTAATATTTTGTACACTATATGTTTGTAACAAACAAGTTATTCACATGTGTTATAGCATGACTGATTTACGCTACTGTGAATGTTTGCTGCTGAACTATTATATATACAAAATCACAAACAATGCGTATAATGCAAACTCCTTGTGACACACATTTTTGAACCAATAAAAGCTTTTCATTTTCACATAAATTAGAATACTGACTGCAATGTTCTTGATATCTTGCAACCCCTTGTCATGACCATTGTATTTTGGCTGTAATGGATTGAAATAGCACAAAAGAAATATGCGCTAAAGCAATGTTTTGAAGCCAGCACTCACCAAATATGCCAGTCTTCCAAAATATCACTCAGGTTGGGGTATCAGTTAAATACAGTAATTATATGATGCACTGTACAAATCAGTGTAAATATAAAAGTTACCTGTTCAATTTGTTTACACCATGATGTAACCAGTTCTTCTACACAAGGAAGAATTTCTGCATTATTAGATGCAGTGATACAGTCCGCTACAGTTGGATAGTTTTCTAGCTTCACTTTTTCACAGTCTGGCAACTGTACAACAGCGGAAACACCTAGAATAGCGCCTAGACAAGACAGCAACAACAAAAATGTTACAAAATATCAGCATTCAAAGTTTTGCATGTGACCCGTTCTTTTTAAAGCTGTCAAACAACTTGTCAAAACATCTACATGCCAAAGTGAAAACGTTGACACAAGAAAAAAAAGTGAGCTGTAGTTTAATTATTTCTTCTAAAGCGCTGTTTTAACTACACAAGATAAACACACAATTTGTTTCAAAAACAAGGTTTGGAACCCCTGTTTTTTTATTGATAACATTTATAAAAGCATAATCTCAATATGTACAAAAACAAAACAAATTCTGTGAAACTGTATCAAACAACCTAAATCCTCACATACTTGGCTGATTACGCAGTAATCTGAGTTTAACGTAAAGGACTGGATGCACACCATCTCATCTTGCACTTCTTAATCTTAAGTCATAACCCCGGTAACACTGGGCCCCACACCTGCAGTTAATTAACTACACCCATCTGTGTTTACATGTCAGCTGACTCCTTTGTTTAATGTCTACACCTCGTTAATATTTAATCCACCTTTGCTTATATTCCTTAATGACACTTTTGTTTCATGTTTACATCATGCATGCACATTCATTCCACTTGTTTATTCCATAATCCTCATATCTTCACCCAATCATATTCGTACAGACCACTTGCATTGTAACTGCCATCGTGCATGCTGCTAGTTTTCTCATTTCGCGTTCCAACGTTCCAATACTATTTCGCATACCAGTACATCAGCTTACCAGTACATTCACTATGCCTGCAGGAAAAAATTCTACTGGCAAGCGTGGAAGGCCAGCTCGCACAAAAAAGATACCAGCACGGTTCACTCCCGAGGTAGCACCAGCTAAAAGACAACGGACCAATGCCAGCACGCAGTCATGTCCCGTCGATGTCACCACAGACAATCGGTCACCCAGTACAATGAGTACAACACATACTCCACGCACCGTCAGTATTGAAACGGCTATCGACGTAAATTTGTTGTCTCCAACTTCAGCAGTTAGTCATGCAGCTTCAGATCAACCAGCCAGTACCTGCACCAAGCCAACTACCGATAAACCAGCCAGCAACGATCCGCCAATTGCCGCTCATCCAACCGACAATGTCCAGTCAGCCACTGCTCAGTCAGCCAACAAGCCAACTACCACTCAACCAGCCAGCAACGTCTCAACAAGAATCTCAACCACTCCAACATCAAGTTCTACAGTACCAGCATCCACATACACAACAATACGGCCAGCCTTGCCACCCATTTACGCCAATGCAGACACAGCCCAACAGTCAGTTCAACGTCGCACCACCAGTCGGCAACCTCAAAGTACCGGCCACGTTCCCGCCAGCATACATGTGCATGCCTTACGTTGATCAATCAACCCTCAACGACGTTGCAGATCGTGGTAAGTTTGTCGATTTATCGTTGTTCCACCCAGACAATATTCTGCCAAATTTCATTGTGTCGCAAAACACGCAAGTCTCCATAGATCAAGACAACCCTGGCATCGCAAATTTAACTACACGCAAGTCTCCATAGATCAAGACAACCCTGGCATCGCAAATTTAACTACACAACCAAAACGCAAGGTGATCGACGATTTTGAAACTTGGGTGGATTGTTTTTCTACGTACGCTAACTATCACTCGTACTACTTCCCGGATCAGACACCGCATTTATTTAACTACTTACGATTCATGGCCAACGTGTTTTGAGTGGAATCCACGGGGAGTTAGACTACGAATGTTTTCAAAGTAACACTCATTTATTACGTCGGAGGTGCCGTAGTTGCGGGAAAACAGGTCATCTACAAAATGACTGTTTCAACAACAGATCTCGCAACAATCCATATGTTTGGACTGCCAATCATCAACAAACAATGCATTCGCCTACTGGATCACACCGCAGCGGAGGACAACACGTGGTACAACAACAACAACAACAAGTCTGCAGAGAATACAATAGAGGGCGTTGTTCCACCCCATGCCAAAATGGCCGCCTCCATAAGTGTAGCGTTTGTTTATCAACGGAGCACATCGCACTCATTCATCGGAAGCAGGATAGCCAACAAGATAACCAGCTTTTTCGTGGCTCCAGTAATGCATCAAGTCAACAACGCAACCAACAACAGATCTACACCCCGCAGCCCTTTCGCGGCAATGACAAAACATATTGACACCGTCACGACTCTGCAACCAACAACATCGCTCGACAAAAACGCATTCGCAATCGGACTGCATGATCATCCTGACAAACAATTTACCGCATCCGTTCTCTTGGACATTTCCAGAGGTGCTGACTTGGGATTCACCGGCACCTCACGCACGTGAAACAAAGAACGCCAAGTCAGCATACAGTAACCCACAAATCATCACAGAAGCCATTCTGAAGGAAATCAAAGCAGGTCACGCGGTAGGTCCGTTTATACAACCTCCATTCCCTAATTTCGTTGTTAATTCACTCGGACTAAGGCCTAAAAAGAATGGAGGCCATAGAATCATCATGGACCTATCACAACCACGGACTGACAGTGTCAATTCAAACATCTGCAAGGATGAATTTTCACTGCATTATTCAACAGTTGACGATGCCGTGGCAATGATCAACAAACTAGGTCGTGCCACACTACTAGCGAAAATTGACATTCAGCACGCGTTTCGCCTGTGTTTGGTCAGACGGGAAGATTGGCACCTATTGGGTTACAAATGGGACAACTACTATTTCTTTGACAGAGTTTTGCCATTTGGACTCCGGTCAGCGCCTTTCCTTTTTAATTGCATTGCTGAGGCCATCAACTGGATTGTGTGTAACCAGACAAATAACAATAACATTCTGCACTACTTAGATGACTACCTCATCGCAGGACCAGCTAATTCTAAGGTATGTGCAAGCAGTCTTGACACCATGCTAACAACATGTCAAGCGTTAGGGGTTCCCATTGCACAAAACAAACTGGAAGGCCCAACAACCACACTGACCTTCCTTGGCATTGAGATGGACACCGTGAACAGAGTACTGCGACTACCGCAAGACAAACTCAATGACATTACCTCATCCATTGGAAAATGGTCCACAGCAACAACTTGTACAAAACGAGAACTATTATCATTAATTGGCACCCTCAGCTTTGCATGTAAATGCATCCCAGCTGGGCGGATATTCCTACGACGAATGATCGACTTGTCAACCACCGCCTCTGCATTGCACCACCAAATTACGCTTTCAACAGCCTTTCAACTTGACCTAGAATGGTGGAAAGACTTCCTACCCACTTGGAATGGCACAGCCAGTTTTCTTGACTCAACTTGGACACCTGTGCCAGAAATGGAACTATACACTGATGCATCATCAACTATTGGATGTGGCGGGTATTTCAACGGCGAGTGGTTTTCCTTACCATGGTCGGCATTCCTGTCCAACAATGACCACCAGCATTCCATCGCATGGAAAGAACTGTTACCAATCCTCCTATTATGCTTAATTTGGGGGCACTTGTGGCACGGAAGGAGAGTGATGTTTCACTGTGACAATGAGAGTATTGTTCACACATGGCGCAAAGATTCCACACGCTGTCCCTACATCATGCAACTCATTCGTGCAATTTTTCTTACCGCTGCCTCATCAAATTTCCATGTCATGATCACCCACATACGAGGAACCGATAATAACATTGCAGATGCTCTTTCTCGCTTACAGATGAACCGATTCCACTCTCTTGCACCACATGCAACAAGCCAGCCAATCAACTCTCAGAACCACATCGACTACCTGCGTGGCCGTCACCTGCTGACCTGACTGCCCTGGAAAATAGAGCTAAGTACTATGCTTTCCATTCTCTGGCCGGCTCAACTCGCCGCACTTATACAACCGCTCAGACCAAGTACATCAACTTTTGTCATGCTTATGGCATACCCACACTGCCTGTTACGCAACAAGCAGCAACGTTATTTGTCACTTTTCTGGCATCATCAGGGCTTGCTTACAATACCATCAAATTATATCTTACGGCATGTATGGCCATGCACATTGAGGCGGGCTATGAAAATGTTGTATCCAGTTACCTTCACCGAACCCTCCAGGGGATTAAAAGACAACATGGTGGGCCAGTTCGAAAACGTTTGCCAATCTCAATGAAATTGTTACGCACACTCAAGAATACGCTTCGTGCATCTATCGTACTACAACCAGCTGATCAGTTAATGCTATGGTCAGTGTTCATCATGGCTTTTTTCGGGTTTCTGCGTGTCAGCGAATTCGCCGCTCCATCACCAAATAGCTATGACCCGTCAACAACAATGTTACATTCCGACATTAACTTAGACAATGCTCGAAACATTCTTATCATTCACATCAAGGCATCTAAGACTGACCCGTTCAGACGTGGTCAAGACATCACAATTGGCGCATCCGGTTCATCGGTATGTGCGGTGCGAGCATATCGCCGTTATAAGAACATTACTGCTCAACAACCAATGGGCCCAGTATTTCAATTTGCTGACGGATGCTACCTCACACGACAGAAGCTTACCCACATACTTCAGCAACTGCTTGCGCAATCGGGACAGTCTAACATCACACAGTACACAAGCCACAGTTTCCGAAGTGGGGCAGCCACCACGGCAGCCGCTGCAAACATACCTGACTGGCTTATTAAATGTCTTGGAAGGTGGCGCAGTGATGCCTATCAGGTGTATATACAGACACCAACAACAACACTGGAGCGAATTCCTGGACTCCTTGTGCACCAATAACATCACTCAACGTTTGCCTGAACATTTGTGACGAACTTTCATTTGATCAATCATGTGTTAAACTGTTGAACTAAAATATGTGGAACTCTCCAATCAATTTGTTGAACTCTTAAAACAATGTGAAAAACTCTTTGAGTTGTGTTGAACTTTTGCTTGTGTCACTGCAGATACGTTCAGTGTTTCCCTCTTGTAGCATTTTTAGTCAT
Source organism: Saccoglossus kowalevskii (assembly GCF_978046115.1). NCBI lineage: Eukaryota > Metazoa > Hemichordata > Enteropneusta > Harrimaniidae > Saccoglossus > Saccoglossus kowalevskii. The sequence continues at coordinate 43,163,243 of NC_140645.1, read as the reverse complement.
TCATTAATTTAGCCTTATCGGCAAGTTCGATTTCTTTAAGCATTGCAACTCATGCGACCATTTAAATATATTTTTGTAGATCTTAAATCAATGCAGTACGGTGTATGGATGGCTTTGCATTTTGATACTGTATAATTTCTTTTATTCCTGCCTGATTCAGTTTGTCACATATGTTGTATAAAGGTACGTTAGTACTTGACTGTATTTGTTTGACCTCGTATTTTAACTTGAGTTATGCACAACTCGCTTATCACTGTACAGGTCATGTTTGACCACGATTCCGGCTGAATTGGCTGTGCTCGAAGATACATTATGTTAATGTACCTCAGTCGCTTTATCATTACCACATGTTTTTTACTTGCAGGTACACATCCACGTTCGTTCGACGATGACTGCGATATTGCACCACTCGTAATTTGGGGGTTGTCACTGCAGCGGCCTCAGCCTTGCTTGGGTATTTTACTGCGGTGCTCTTGCCACAGTGCGAGTCTACATTGTGACTCGTACTGTGACAACAGCCCCCTCAACGCCCACTGGCAGGGTTGCTGTAGAGACCGTTCACACTCAGGTACCACGTTGTCCATGTCATGGTGCAACTCAAATCTGCGAGTTGCATCATGGGGTCGGCCGCTACGACGCCTGCACGTGAGGGCGAATACCCCCCCCCCCACTTATTTACTGGCAATATCGTGTGTTCACTGTGTGTTCATTTCCCATACCTTGTCCCTCATACAGCCCTGATGCGTTAAATCTAAGTTAAATAACTAAACTGGGTACTAAATATGACTTACCATCAAGAAACTGAATAAATCCATCAAATGATTCTATGAATGATCTTCGCATCTTCTTACCCTGTGGTGTCTCAGTCATTTCACCCCAGTTATCAATAGCATTAATAGATGGTTTGTATATCAGTGTCATGGTTTTTTTGATTGCTTCTAAGATACATGCACTACCACTAGGCAATTCTATGCAACCATAGAATATTTCCTGCAACAAAAAATCATGATGCAAATTCTTTTGAGTAAAATGAAAACTGTAATTGAGTAAAGTACTACCCATGTCATCCAGGTACCGATTATAGATTGCAGTGACATACAAATAATAACATCAAACCAATCACAAAACATATACGAGTAGACTGGGAAACCTCAAGTAATGCTCATATCATCTTTGCTGCATTGAGTTTTTACTATGATCATTCTACAGTTACAACAATCTGACAACATTTGTTTGCAGCTGTTCACTGTAAGAGACTTTGGGAAACCTGCACAGACCAAATCTTCTGTGAAGACATGTTCCTTTTTACATTTGTGTAATGATTGTTTCCATTCTTTTGAATAAATTTCACAATAGTAATCTCACTTCCATGATTTCATGAAGCCATTTAGGGTTATATACAGTTTGAAGAGTTTCTGACGAATGAAACCCTAAAGTCTGTATCTGGAAAAAAAACATGTTATTATTCACTTTGTGTTTCTTATATTTTATTTGTAAAAGTTTAGCTCATAATGGCAGGCTAAGATAGTGTCTGACCCACATGTATGTCGTGTAATTAGCAATGGGTTGCTAAATTGTTAATAAAGATTGTGTATTGTGAGATCTACATGTAACCAGTTACATTTTGTGAGATACATTTGCCTACTACATACCTCATGCAAGTTTCTCATTGTAATTGGAATGTTGATGTTAGTTCTCAAAAAGAAAATACATCTACCAGTAAGACCTTCTTCAAAACCATTGGTGATAAACACAGTTGGTATCTTTGTTCCTTTAGGAACATTCATAGCACGGCCAGAATCTGAATGAATAAAATAACACATTCAATACTTAATGGTTGATTTAAGTAATTACACTATAAATGTAATTATTATAATACTATAAAACATGTCTTTTTGGCTAGCATGTTATTTCTGTAATTTCACTAATTCAACATGTCTCTAATTTTAAAAAAAATATCTATTCTTTTATACTGCATTGATTGTAATTCGCTAAAATGGTATGTGGCTATTTTAAAGTGTTTTACAGTATGTCGCTGAGTCTCCATAAGTCACCAAGGTCAGGGAATCTGCCAGCTTACACTCGACCACCTGTCTCTCAGGATTGCCAATCATGCTAACAAGGCCAACTACATGACTAGAACCTACAGAATTGGTGCCATATTGACATACACGTCACAAGGAATCAAGCTACCACTGTGTGTACCACCACGCTGTTCGCATGAAGAGCGAAAGTCCATCATTCCCAAAAGGCTGCCTATCAATGCATCAAAGAGGGGTCTGATGATACATTCAGCTTGCACATTTTCAGTGTAGTAAGGAGTATTATATGGACCTCTACCTCAGCGTCAGAGAGTTGTTTCCATGTACCATCAGCTACATGCAGTACACATGTGCAATGTCTACCAGTGAACTGTGAGGACCGTACTAAATCCTAGGAAATAACAATCCCAGAATACTGTATGTCTCTTAGCTATAATTTTGTATCGCTACTTTTAGAGTAGGAAATGTGAATCCCAAATAATAAAGGAATAATAACAAGCAGCCTGTCGGCTGAGATAGCTCCGCTGTTAGCAATGCACATTTCAATTGAAGAACAGAAGATATCATTAGAAAATGAACAATATGTATAGTATCAAGGCAACGGTACTTGCTGTTTCACCAAAAATGACAAAAATAATCATCAAAATTAGAAAATTTAAGATATCATCACGAAATGAACAAATCTGAGAGAGATCCACATGTAGTACCTATATATGTAATATCAAAGCAATTGGACTTGCGTTTTTTTAACAAGAAGTCAAAAATATCACTTTTTACCAAAAATGACAAAAATATTCATCAAAATTAGAAAATTTAAGATATCATCATGAAATGAACAAATCTGAGAGAGATCCACATGTAGTACCTATATGTGTAATATCAAAGCAATCAGACTTGTGGTTTTTAACAAGTTGAAAACATCACTTTTTACCAAAAATGACAAAAATATTCACCAAAATTAGAGAATTGAAGATATCATCATGAAATGAACAAATCTGAGAGAAGTCCACATGTAGTACCTATATATGTAATATCAAAGCAATCGGACTTGCGGTTTTTTACAAGAAGTCGAAAATATCACTTTTTACCAAAAATGACAAAAATATTCAACAAAAATAGAGAATTTGAGATTTTGACATGAAATTAACAAATCTGAGAAAGAATCATCCAAGGTACTTGCATATCAAATTTGAAAACATTCTGACTTGTGGTTTTGAAGAAGAAGTTGAAATTGTAAAGTTGACGCCGACAATCAGTAATATGAACAGCTCCGCTGTGTCAACTTTGTCGACAGCGGAGCTAATAAAGGTCTAAGCAAGAAAGAAATTTTTTCTTTGATTGGAAGGATGAAAAAAAATAGGTGACTGTCATTATAATACCCCAAAATATTCACACATAAAGTACAGTGAGAGTATCAACAGACACATGTAGAGTATACATACCATGAGAAGGTGGGTCACATTCCTGGTAATAAAACATAAGTTTTCTTCCATCATTTTTAGCCAAAAACTGATCCATCAATTCTATTTGCTGTATGAAAAACAGAATTTCAAATTACTGCACTCAACCAACTCGCCACGTTTTGAGCTTAGTGGAGCACCAGAAAAATTACGATGTGATATTTTTAACAGCAAATTCTGAAAGATGTGGGACAAGTATTTAGCAATTTTAACAGTCATCATCAAGTCAGGTGTGTGCAGTATAAACAATGGGTTATCAATATCATTTAAAAATGATTTTAGAGATATTTTAAATTACTTTCCCCAAATCAACAAATATAATTTTAATTTATGGAAACAGAATGTCGTACTTATACAGTGAACATCAAAATCGTTTTAGGGGCACCACATAGACTAGGGCAGTGTAGTAAAATACACTGTGAAATGTATCAGCTGCAAGTGATGCAACTGTAAGTGGAGACACTTATTGTATGTTAGCTACAATTAAATGAAATCAAGGGTGATTCTTAAAACAATTAATACATAGAATTATATAAGAAAAGAAAATCATGTTATGGAAATAACTTTGTCATATGCAAAAACTCAGATATTGTATTTCTGTATCTCTGCAAGACCTCCCCCCCCCCCCCCCCACCACCACCACCACCACCACCCGCTCTCCTCTCATTGACCCAATCCATCCATAAAGCATAAATGAACAACCTGTTCTGTATCAAGTATAAATTCTTCTATAGTTGATGGCTCCATATCCACTTTAGCACCAACAATTTCAAAAATGTATTTATGTTCTTTTCCAATACGAATTCTTCGATGTTCACGAGCTTCCTTCAATCTTGCCTACAGTAAGTAGCAAACATAATAAAACAAAATGCTTATCTATCTAAAATAAGTAGAAACTACAGTGATGACCGATGACAAAAATCTCAGAAATGGAGGTTGAAATGGGAGTACCTTCCACTCAAAAGACATCAACATATAAATTTCAATATCAATCAAAACAGCTCAAAGAGTTCTTACCAGACAAGACAATTGTGTCATGGTTTATAGTTTTGTTTCAAGTTTTTTAGTCTCATAAAACAAGTTGTCTTACAAAATTATAAGTGACAATTTACGAATGGAGAACGAAAATTCAGTATAACAATTTTGTATTCATATGAAACATTAATATTTCAGCAGAAAATTCATTAACATGCAAAAATACAAAATACTTCTCATGTCTCTTCTAAGTTTCAAACAGATGGATAATTATCTCATACTTTCAATTCAACTCCACATATAAAATTCCTGGTTAGAACATTGATGTTATCCATATATTAATATAGCTATTTTACCTGTCTTTCCTTGATTGTCTCTGCCATAAGAGCACCAACAACACTTTTTCTTTGCCTACGTATTGATGGATGAATGCCAGGATGGGCACTTTTCTTCCTCTTTGAAAGATCTGCATCATGCACATCCTCTCCAGACATGATTGGATTGATTGCTCAAGCACTCAAGTCATGGAAACTACAGGATGAAAAAAAAAATATTACAGAATATTTAAACAATATTTTAACAGCACATAAAACAAAAAAGTATGCTGTAAATCAGGGAACATGTGTATTAAAATGACATTCCAATTTCTGGCCCAATTATGAAATTATATCAATGTCAACAGAATTCATAGCAATTGAAGACAGTACAGCCCCGTGCCCAAAAAAGATTACTGGTCAGTCGGACAATGTGTTTCAATGACCAAAATTGAACAAACATGTAAATTAGACGCGATCCGGTTAAAAATTATTAAAATCTACCCTTACAGAACATTAATATTGAAATTCGCTCCTAACATAACATGAACGCAAGACATAACGCTGCACTGCTACCAATACTCGAACACGACGACTGCATCGCTAGGAGAACAGAACAATCGATGTCAATTACTACACTAGCTCATAACAAACCACATCCTTGCCGGTAGGCTGGGGGACTGTGCTGCGACCGGGAAACGAAGTTTGGAAAACGCGCCCTTTTTGGGCCCCATTCACTGTAAACTTCTCGCGCGACGGCTTTTGAAGTTCGGGCATGAACGTAAACCGTACAGTCCCTGTATAACGTGCCGATTTATGTAGCCAGGTTATGCCTTAATCACAATGCCAGCACAATTTACTCTCCACATTTGGATGTTTACAAACAAAGCTGACCTTTGCAGCACATAGTCCAGCTGGGCAGCTCGAGCCGTCCGCCGACGTTTCGACGTCGAAGCAGTGGACGATGCTTGGGAGAAAATGGGGATTAATACAGTCAATCGTTATAAACATGGTTATAAATGCTATATAAAATGAATCTACCATTTAAAATTCCCAACTTACGATCTGGTTACAAAATACTATGATGATTTTCGATTGAGAAAAGCTCTACACCTACTCGAAGAAAATGTCGTCTGTCAACAGTACGCAGCGCACATCTTTGGCACTTTTTATTCTTCCGTCGAACTACTTTTTCACAATTCTCACAATGTATTCGCTTCATGTTAAGCATATTCGCTAAAAATTAATTTAAAAAAATTACATGACACCAAGTAGTCAAAAGAGGATTTGTAGAGTAGTATATTAATCACAATAAACGTACGCCGTGATACGTAACATATCACTCAGCTATAAATTTATACGCACGGTATGTCACGTGATTTAACTTTTGTCCTATCAATCGAATAACACCAGAATGTATTAAACAACAACAAAAAATATTTTATTGTCGGTGCCCGTTAATTTGTTCAACCGCGGCACCTCCATGAGACTCATGCTGCTCTTAATACCATCCGCGTAACAAATACTGAGAATGATAAATCTTCTAAGGGACTGGACAGAAATTACAGGAGGGTAGGTCGGTGTTTGGGGGGTGGGTCACTGATTTTCGTGCAAGTGTGCAGGCATAACGGAAGGGTCGCATTTGTTGTACAAAGGTAGTCGAGATTTTATGCACAGTCTGGTTGACTGTGTTGCCTCAACCTATTCTTATTACTCACTCAGCAGTTGTATTTACATTGAATGACATGTTAAAAAAGTTTTTTTGGCAACTAGCAATTTATGTACGAGCACTGCTGGATTAAAACACACAGATTTATTGTAGTGTAATATTATGATATAATATGTGTTTACAATACCAATAGCCACTGTTTGTTTACATGTATTTCAGCAGATTGTAATTAATATGCAAATACAACTTTTACACTACATTACATAATACCCTGATTATTCAAATGTGATCTTTAAAATGTATTTATCTTAAGCCATGATTATAAATAATATTTGACAGTGGTGTGGTTAGCACCTTTCTACTATATAGGTACAAACAGTTACCCATGGTGCTCCTGTCTCATTCCACTGCAATGTTTGGCTACAAGGCAGACCTTTCTTCGCCACCCACCCTTCACTTCACTTCACAATATATTTGGCTTTCTTTGTTATAAATTTGACCTTTTTGGTGTAGGTTTTATAGTATGATTGTAGAATTTTCTTCATATGGATGTATTTGCCCCAAGCTAGGGCAAACTTTTGTTGGTATGGTGGCTGTGCTGGCATGCAGCTACAAGCCTACCTATTTAAGAAGTCGTGACATATTCCCCGTTGGGATTAGGGGAAATGTTATTCATATAAAAAAAAAAAAAGTTGCGGACCAAAAGTATAGTTAGTAATTTAGAGTGAATAAATGGCTGGTCTAGTATCGAAAAAAATTAGATATATTAAATTACTCTTCCAAAATCGAAATATATGCTCAGAAATTCTACAGGATAAGCTACTCATGCATTGTTTGTATCCAAACTGAATTTCATTTGTCTGGGCTCATGTACAGAGATATAGTAATATGGTCAAAAAGAAAGATTACAGGCAGTCAACCATCTTTGATCCGATTATGAAAGTAACTAATTGTCATGGGCATGTATCATAAAATGTATAATTTGAAGAGAAAACAAAAAGTCAAAAATACATTTTGAAAAAACAAGATGACTGCCAGTTGGTCATTTTAGATTCGAACACGAAACAAATCATCAAGGACATGTATCTTAACATTAACAATGTTTGTATCAAATTCGAACAAAAAACGACAAATCCTGTCGAAAAGACCACATTTTTCAAAAAACAAGAAGGATGCCAGTCGGCCATTTTTGATCTGATTAAGGAACAAACTGATATGAATATGTATTTCTATATTTATGGTGTATATGCCAAACATGAATGAAAATGGTCTAAAAGCCTTGGTGACATAGTTGTATAGTCAAAAAGCAAGATGGCCATCAAATTTGTGTGGACATGTAATCTAAAACGTATAATGCATGTACCAAATTTTAACAAAAACAAAGCATGCATAAAATACCACATTTCAAAAATCAAAATGACTGCCAGTCGGCCATTTTTGTTCCGATCACAAATCTAATTGTCGTAGACATGTATCTTAACACGTATAATGTGTGTACCAAATTTGAACAAAAACTGACAAAGCATGCATATCATATTTTCAAAAAACAAGATGGCTACCAGTCGGCCATCTTTGATCTGATCACAAAACGAATCATTGTAGACATGTATTTTAAGGTGTATAATGTATGTACCAAATTTGAAAAAAGCATGCATAGCATGCATAAGATACTACATTTTCAAAAAAACAAAATGGCTGCCATTCAGACATATTGCATTGAATCAGTAAACCACTGCATGTGCATATGTCCCAGGTAAAGTACTGGGCACATGCAAAGAATGGACAGATTTGGTGAATAAGATTCCTTTTCTCATTCATACATATTTATACTGTGTGGTGGGCAAGTCTTCCAACAAGCTTTGGATAAAATACCCTACCCCTCCCCCCCGTACTATTTGTCCAGTCCCTAAGAGAAGACTAACTGCATTAACTGGTAAAAAGCTCATGTACCCACATCACCCCTAGCCTAGCCTAGCCTATTTCCCTTTTACCGTATTTACTCTGTTAGTATTATCAAAACAATAAATGCAATTTAGGGTTCAATTTTGCAATGTATTAAGGTAGAAACCTACTCATCATATCTGAGAAAGTTGGACATAAATCGCATGATAATGTTCATTGGTTTATTATGTGAATCATGAAGCTATTGTCCCAGGGCACCATAAACTAGCATTCAGATGGGTGTTACAGTGACGTAAGTTTTGAGAAACGTGTACTAGTATTTTTCAAAAATGGTTATTTGTAGAACAAATCGTTATTTGAAGAACGCCTATGTCACCAACCTACAATTTGAGATACGGCATATATCTATGTTAAAAGCACTATAATACATGTTCTGCCAAAATGTCCACTATCCACTAATGTACAACCATTATTTTCTCTAAAATTGCCGAGAAGTACAATATATTATAGTATTTGAATTCATGACGGAGCAGGCTTTACAGCGATGAGAGTATACCGTGTAATAAACGAAACATCTGTAATAAGTAGTTTCCTCGGGGTATTTCACTTTACAGACAAAAACAACGATCAAATATCCTGGTATTCATGAGTTGTTAAATAAAAAAGAACACAGTAGACTATGGTGTATTTTCTAGCAGCAAGATGTCGTTTAATGTTATGTTTCACGTGATTTTGTTTAGCATGTTATTATCGCATTTTTTTAAATCCTTATTCTAATTCAGCGTGTTTATTTTCTGTGCAAATGCATTTTTTAAGACTATTTTGGAGATTGTGTTGCTATTGTTCGCAATCATGTTCAGTTTTTCATAGCAAGCCTTGTACTAAGACTGAATGCATTAAATATTTTAGTTTACCTTTAAATACCCACTAATTGTCGGGGCCGAACGTTCTATGTTGCTAAGAACGAGTCTATGGAACGCCGGCGGTCGACTAGCCGTGGTTTCACGGCGTTTTGGGTCCGGGAAGGTATTTTGCTTCGTCTATCAGTAATATACATCGTCGGTATACAGTTAGGGTCCGACTGTATACCGACGATGTATATATAACTGATAGACGAAGCAAAATACCTTCCTGGGCCCAAAACGCCGCGAAACCACGGCTAGCGGTCGACGAGCTAGTGAAACAGCTGTAGTCGAGAAAACATCACAAACTAAACTACGAGACAATCTCGAACAAGCAAATTTATTTATGTTACATACGTAGAGGTAATCACTGTTCAGGAGAGTCTCCACAGTTAGCCCAAAGAACAGAGCCCGTTGTTTTCACTGGCTGTGGTCGACAGGCGATGACATAATGTAAACAAACAATATAACGTGACTCGTAGGTTAATGCTGGGTTTGTTGTTACGGATTTATTTTAAATCTGGGAAACATTGTTATAATTATATATATATAATTCTAAATATTTTAAGTATCGTATGATATTTTCAGTCATATCAAGTGCCTGATTATTCCCAACTGAACAATAATATATTAATCACCATTCACTTTTGCATTATGGGAAGCGTATGGCGTTAACAGCGAGGTAACGATACATCGAACCACTCAAATGTTATCGTTTTCAACCACACCCAAAAGACCACCTGTCACAGTGACAACGCAGTCGCATAGAGGAACTGTACCAGTTGCTGTCACAACTTCTATTGCCGTTGTTTCTTTCATCGAAATCGCCATTTGAAGGTAATATCATTATTTATCTTTCCGTTTGTCTGCAATCACGTTATATCTATTTGATTTTTTTGATTTCACTTTTGTACGTAATTTTGCGATTATTTCTTTCTTTGTCTTGATCAAACTTAAAACTTAAAAAACTTAAAAAAATATATGTTAAATTTTATTTTAAATGCGCTCAAATGGTTCAACCAACTCATCACTGTGAGGAAGTTGGAAATAAAGACCTTTAATGTCTAAAATGATGTATGGTCACGGTATTTAGGAAATACAGACCTTTAATGTCTAAAATGGTGTATGGTCACGGTATTTAGGAAATACAGACCTTTAATGTCTAAAATGATGTATGGTCACGGTATTTATTAAACAGTACATCATACTCTATAAACAATATACAAACATCTTTGAAAAACATAACCATGCATCATTCTATTTAAATCCTATATAGTGCTACTATTTTATAATGTTATATACAATGTACTTGAAGATTTAAACAAATTGTTTATAACTACAAAGTGACGATATGAAAACTTCGAATTCAATGTTTGAGAACGGTGAAATATTTTACAATGAAAACCGATCACACCAGACAAACGATTTCACAAGTTTCACAAGTAACCAACATTTCGAAAAAGTAGCTGTCGAGTTCAACTTGTTTCCCGTCACTATACAAGTGTATTGTCTTATTTTTTGACAAATAAATAGCATTATATATATAAAAAAACAAAACAAAAAAAAAACACTAGCGTTTTTATTTATTTATTTTTTCGATCTTGTTGCCGAATCACTAAAGCCACATTCATTTTCTGAGTTTGTGTTCACAGTTAGTGCAAGATCACAGGCTGTCATTATTTATTGTTATTAATTTTTATATGTATTTTCTTTTCATGAATATCTTTGTTAATGTTAGGCAAAATGGACTTACATTTAATAACTATTAAGACAATTTAGGACAAGGAATTTTTGTGAAAACTGTTTTAAGAGAAAACTGGTTATATTTGGTGAGTGGTTCAGCGAATTGACGTCGCCGTTGTACATTATATTTTGAAACAAAGAAACCGAATATGTAAATAATTGCAAACGTTGCAGCAATACAACCCTCTCTGGCAGGAAAACAGACAGAGAGTATTGACATTATCATGAGTGACGTCACACACCCAAAGAACCACACCCTTTTAGTGACTTCTTGGTAATATCTATTGGTAGAAATGTATTTTGGTTAAAGGAGTTTATAGTAATAATATAACAAAAAAATCATATTTATTTAGCAGTTTCAGTTCCACCCTGCTTACGCTCGGCTATTATCTCCCGCCAAATATGCTAATTTTAGAGTGGTCTCATATCCGCAAATAAATACCCTCGCTTGCCGTTCATAACCTTTAAATAACTTTGCTTTGGTTAAATTGGTCAAATTGAAAATGTCAGCGCAGAGTAGTGTAAAACCAGAACTTGGCGTTTATGACCAAAGGTGGTAAAATGTTTCTGGTCACATAAAACGGTGGTTTATATGCATGTTACTTTACATGTAAATTGCACTGGAGTAGTTAAGTAGGGACTATAGGGACGACCATGAGGGCGCTGTTCGTATGACGTCATCGCATCCGATTATGAACAGCGCCCTCATGGTCGTCCCTATAGTCCATACATTAGCATAAATAATGACGTCACAATGGGAATTCGTGCATAAATTAGCATAAATGAGGACCAATGCCGTAAAGGGATCATTTGAATGAGGATGACGTCACAATGGGATATTGTGAATACATTTGCATACATAAAATAGATGTGAATACGAGGTCGTGTCGAGGTCATCGTGACATTTGCATAAATTACTATCAAATTTTTTAATTATTTTTTTTTGTGAATACGAGGTCGTGTCGAGGTCATCGTGAATACATTTGCATAAATTACCATCAATTTGTTTTAATTATTTTTAATTATTTTTTTAATTGGACAGGCGTGGACGAAAGATTTTCAGAATATATCGCAGAGGGCGCTCACACATACACACACACACACACACACACACACGTTAATAAATACACGTCATTTTGAAAAATAATGGAGTTTATTGCACAAAAGAAGTAAACAAGAATGAAATATTGACATGGAGTATATATTTATGACATGGTTGAGTATTTTTTTAACGTCACAAAAAAACATACGATGTGAGTAAGGAAAATAGTTGCGTAGTGTATAAATGTTTAGCGTGATTAAATATTTCTTTGTTAACACCTCGAAAAATACGTAGATACATGTAAATGTGCGGCGTGGTTAAATTTATTTTTAATGCCACAAAAAATACGAGTACATAAACGATTCGATTAAAACACAGAAACGAGAAAAGCCAATAATAGTAAACATTGATCAATAAAAAATAATTCATTCTATATATACATATGTTGTTTATTTTTACATTTCTTACTTCCTTTCAATGAGTCAAGCAGTCTGTACACTTTTTTTTTATTCCATCACTATAATCAGAATCGCTCATCTGTCGTACAAGAAAGAGAGAGAGAGAGAGGATAATATTAAAAACCGATAGTTATATAAAGAAAGTATAAGTTATGTGTTGAAAATTTAATAGTATGAATTATCCCGTAAAACTGCGGTCATCAATCCGCTAAAATGCAAAGTATGCAAAATCGGTTGATCGACGTACAGTTTGTTTTTCAAAAAATGGCGGACTACGCTACTATGAGTTAAAATGTATAATTACCTGATCGTTTCACAGAATAACTTTTGACATACATAATCATCACACGGAATGAGTTTACGGTGTAACGTAGCGATTTTCGTTTTTCCCCCCGACGAAGAAAATATGTCCTCGCTTCTTGCCAAAGATTCAAAGGCGGTAGACCAAGTTTGACCTTCCGTGAAAAGTTCATCTCATGGACACTACGAGTCATACAGGACGTATTGGCAACACATGGCTTGAAAGTATTTGATGATTGTAGATCCACGTACGAGAAATCTTATAAATTCCATGACATGACTACCGTACGAGTCATAATAGTCTTCGTGGTAAGGGTATTTCAGACAGAAAGTGGCCCAACGCGTTCCACTCGCGAATATCAACGGTGTTTGATATAAGCGATGTGTATCATTCCGAAGCACACTTGTGAATGCCAGTCTTAACTCAATCACAAGATTAAATGTAAGGCGTGTCTAGTCCTAAGTGTTCCCAACGTGAAATAGACCTCCCACGTAGATGATAAACAACAGATGTTGGTATATTTATGTTATCTAAAACATGAACACTCACAAACAGCCTGAGGGATATCGAGTTTCAAGTTGAAAGCGTGAATTTCGACCTGCGTGTATGGGATACTGATAACATGACTCGACATTCTGTTGACCCCGGCACTATCAGTCAATTCACTGACTTAAACCACAGTCACTCTACTAGGACGGTTAGGAAGCGCCGCGTCATTCTATTGTACCCACCCTTGTCTCCATAAACATTGAAACAAGAGAGGTGTTAACGAGTTAAGAAGTCATTAGCATTAAACAGGCGACGGAAAACACGCGATAAATCATGAGACAGTGCGAGAGTTGCGTCATTTTCCCCCACAAAGCATTGCAATACATGGCACTTTGACCTTTCAACGAAGAGCAGTCTCAAATGCGGAAATGAACATGCTTTGTATATACACGTTTTTCGCGAGAAAATCTTGCTGTGTTGTATGGCATTCTGAAATTATAAATAGTTAATAGAATACTATATTAGTGAATTTCCCCCAAAAGTCGCCCCTGTCTCGACTGAATCAAAACATGTTGAACGGGATTTGTATCAGTCGTCAAATAAAGCGAATGGAGGGATATGAAAGCACGACAATCAAAAATCTCTTTTGTCCAATTACCTCCTATGAAAACTATGCAATAAAGCAACACGGCGACCACCTCCATAGACGAAAACATGCAAAACTTCGCCATAAAGTGACTCTAAAAACACACAAAAAATACGAGAATGGACAAAGGAATATTGTAAAGGTTTGCAGACATCAATATTTTTAGCGATAAAATTGTTTCTAAACTGAGTGAGGGGTTTATTTTACGGACCGAAAGACTGTTAGAGATCAAGACAAAGAGACTGTCAACAAAACACCGTTTTTCTCGAGTTTTTCTCGAGTAAAGCATCTTCAATCTGATATTAAATAATATTAACCATTCTTATCTTTTAAATGAAACAAATATTATCTCATTATCAAAATTAAAAACAATTGATGAGAAATTAAAAGAAGAGTTTACAACTGAGTGGAAAAATGAAATAAATAATGACAATAGGAAAAAATCAAATTCTAAAAATAAACTAAGAACCTACAAACTTTTTAAAACCAAAATAGAACAAGAAAACTACTTAACAATTATGAAAAACAGTGAACTTCGCAAATCCTTAACAAAATTTAGACTTGGCAACCACTGTCTGAAAATTGAAACAGGCCGGCATACAGGATTGGATTTTAAAGACAGAGTCTGCAATATGTGCGACAATGACCATGTTGAAGATGAACAACATTTTGTCACAAATTGTCCTCATTACAATGAAATAAGATCAAAACTTTACATTGTAGCTAATAAACGTATACCAAATTTTGACAAATTTAGTAATGAAAATAAATTCATATCATTACTAAGTGACGAGAAAATGTCAATTCCTTTAGCGCAATATTTAAAAAACTGTTTTAATACAAGACAGCAGCACCTACATAAACTAAGCCAGTAATACATTCCTTGTATTCAACTTATTATCTTTTTTTTTTTTTATGCCTTTTTGTTCCCTTACTCTTTATGTGGTTATTTTTCTTTTACTAATATCTGATTTGTAACCCTTTTCATCCCCTCCGGGGGATGTTGTGTGTTAATAAATAAATAAATAAATAAATAAATCAAGATTGCAAAAGAATGCTCATCTGAAAAATACAATATCACTCCTAGTCACAGTTCAGTTGAGATTGTAGTTTGATGTAAAAATAAAGCACAATTTAAAAAAGTTCACGGTCTTCTCGAGGGTCTTCTCGAGCAACATCGAACGCAATAAATAATGGTGAAAAATAGTGCATTCCAATGACAAATACGTCATAGTTTTGAGACCAGCATAGGTTCTCAGAAGCTGCTCGTTCACACCTTTAACCAATAGAGCTTCCTAACCATCCTAGTAGAGTGACTCCTAGTAGAGTGACTGTGCTTAAATTATTTTTATCAATTAGCCTTTGCTAAAATACTACCGTCATTTTCCACGTCATTAAAAAAAACATGGCCCGCAGCGGAGGGATTTGAAATAAAACACGTTCAATCTCGTAATGACGCGTTCTCCGTGTCAATGTTACGATTATACTCGAAATTGACTATTTGGGGGATAAAAACTGGGTCAACTTGATTCAGTCAACATGAATCTGACCCAGGCAGTATGATGATTCCAGTCCGTCACCAATTCACTTGTCTGAAAAGGCACACCCCAAGGGTGTATGACGCCTTGTCTCAATTCAGGCCGAATCAAAGACTGTGCACGCCGTCGATCTATATCTGTGATCGATGTAGACGAGAAACATTCCACCACTCTGATCGTTTTTATATCATCGGTAATTCAGTGTACCGCTCGAATGTAATGCATCAATCAATAGTTTAGTTTTGAAGGTTTATTTTACAATAACTGGAAAACCGACCGAAATCGCGAAATTTTAGGATTCAATCTTTACTCAGTCAAACATCAAAACTAAGTATTCAGTTCATTCTCTCTTCACTAATAAAATGGCAGTACTCAGCAAACTATCATTCATCGTTTTTTTAAACATCATTTCGAGTATCCACGATTTCGAAATACTAGAAGAGGCAAGAACGAACGTTACATTTGAATGGTCAAATGACAAGGGGCTGACCCCGCTCGAACGTGCAACAGAATGTATTAAATACATTGACCCATTTGAAAAACCTCAAAACATTGAGAGCCATAGCCGATGCTTCAAACAACGAGTTTCTCTTCAAATGGTTCAAAACCAAATTAAATGAAGCACTATGATTCGTCACAAATTACGCTGACATCCTTAGCAGCCTGGCAAAAGAAATCACTCAACTAACCACACCACCAGATTCAAATTTCCACGATCAACGACAAAAAAGAAACATTATAGGCGATCTCCTGTTCGAGGTAACGGCCTTGGCTTGGCTACAAAGAGACAATTGTAGTTACTAGCTTGAGAAATTGACCCATATTTCTAAGACAAAATTAACCAAATTTTGAAATTATACATATTTTAATACCAAACTTGTTATTTTTACCAACAAACTACTGAATCACAGTACGTATAATAACGTATACCATTGACAAATTCAGACTCCGCTTATAAATTATACTCGATTATGTCTTTACCACTAATTTAAAATAAACAGTTATATTGGAAAGAATGAGATGAAATTTTATTATTATCATTGTAGATTCAATAAGCAAACTGGAAGCGGGTCAAGAAATCGTAAATGTTTCATATTATAGAGATGGTGCGTAGTTTGTTCTTTGACGGTAAACACGTACGCATTTTCAATGGCGAACATCGACCAGTAATAATGGCATACACTTTGTATGCTAATTCATGTTTAATAAAATGCGCTAAGTTTTGATTATTCCCAAGATGTACAGAGAGCACTCGCTTATCCATTAGACAGATTCCACTATACAATTATAATATCCTGACCGCATTGTTTAAACTCTCGTAAATCGACTGTTTGACGTGACTGGGGCACCGGTGGACGAGAAATGCGTGCACATTACATTTCGTTAACACTTTCATTCATAATAGTATCACTTGCAATATGGCGTAATATCAATCGACGATCCTCAAAATACTGTATGTATGTATGCACGTTGTAGTTCGAATGATTAGATATTTCTTTTATTTTGCCATTTTTGTCGATTCTTTCATTATGAACAGTGTTGACTTGCTCTCGAAATAAATACTTTACACCGATGTTACCGTTTGTAATGTTTATAGTGTATACGTGAAAGATATTCGCCTTTGAAATAATAATTGAAGACACAACTATATAGTCTTCAAATCAGCTGGGTGTTATTATTGAAGTAACGCACGACGCGTGATATTGTTTTAATGGGGTCTGATCGCGTTTCATAACTCCTGTATTGAATAATGCCATGAATCAAATTGTCCTAACAACATGGTAAACACGGGTCAGCAATAAGTAGCTATTTTATCGGTGTGGAAAGATCTGCTTCTTGATTGCGATTATGATTATGTCTAATATAATTTATAATAATCTATTACTCTACGTACACAGCTTGAAGCGGGCTTTTCAATTCAACTCACTGCGGCCGTACACAACATGGCTAGTTCCCCCTTCGAAAGAGTGCGTGCGTGTGCTGCGTTAGCAACACTATCTGTGACCACTGAGCTTTTCAAATATTTACAAAGCACGATGTGATAACTGAGGTGGTAAACTGACCATGATGTCAATATCCAACCATCTAATTTGCACAATAATAATTAAAATTGAAACCGTATTCATGCGTGGGATCTTGGTTGGAAATACAACGAAGTAACAAAAAACCAGCAAAGTGTAACAATAATAAAATCACAAACATGTGAATGTAAAGCAAAAAAAAAAAAAAAAAAAAAAAAAAAAAATATTTGGTGGTTGGTTTAGGCATTTGGCATTTTAGGATTTTTTTTTCTCATCGTGCCCTGAATCAGATGTGGACGAATGTTCCTAGCTCAATGATTGTTTTGTCATTTTAACTTTTTTAGTATACCTGTTAGGTGTTCATCATCTGTCCTAAAGTTGATTTTATTGTATTTAATATTTTAATCATGATTTTTTTTTGTTTCTTATTGTATAGATTACAAATGAGAAGATATTGTTTTTCGTTCACTGTTTTGTCATTTTAACTTTTTTAGTATACCTGTTAGGTGTTCATCATCTGTCCTAAAGTTGATTTTATTGTATTTAATATTTTAATCATGATTTTTTTTGGTTTCTTATTGTATAGATTACAAATGAGAAGATATTGTTTTTCGTTCACAATTTTCTAGTTGTCACAAACTGAGCAAATTCAGTCTTCAGCTATAAGATTATATACAATAAAGTAACAAAAATAAGCAATGTGTAACAATAATAAAATCACAAACATTTGAATGTAAAGAAAAACAAATTATTTTGTGATTGGTTTAGACATCTGGTATTTTAGTTTTTTTTTCTTGTCGTAACCTGAAACAGATGTGGACGAATTTTCCTAGCTCAATGATTATTTTGTCATTTTAACTTCTTAGTATATCTGTTAGGTGTTCATCGTCCGTCCTAAAGTTGATTTTATTGTATTTAATATTTTAATCATGATTATTTCGTTCCTCCATGTATAGATTACAATTGAGAAGTTGTTTTTCGTTCTCAATTTTCTAGTTGTCACAAACTGGGCAAATTTAGTCTTCAGCTATAAAGTTATTATATCTACCCCTTTCCATTTTAAGGGTATGAGCCCTTATTCCAAGTTTCGCCTTAGCGCAGCACTATGTTTTAGATTTTTGATTGTGGTGATATATTTTTTTATATGCAAATTCTGTTTTAATTTTTCTGTAAGTTCGTAACTTGCTTTTATGATGTGTACTTTTATTTGCATCGTGTAATGTTTCTGTGCTATGAATTTCTAAAGGATTGTTCGAATTACCTGTCAATATTTCAATGATTTTCTTTTTTGTCATCCTGAGATTTATGTGTATTCCAAATATTATTTTTTCCATAGTCAAATTGTTTAAAATCTGATTCATGTCTTTTACAAGGATATTTTCTCAACTCTAGCAGGCTTGCCAAATTTCTTGGTTTGCTATTTACTTTGATCCATGTCTTTTACCCAGTTGTCTTTTCCCTTTTCGTCAATATGTATTCCATTCTTGTTTTACGATGAATATTCCTGATTTGTGTGTTTTTAGTATGCAGGTATATGTAGGTTTTTGTATATTCAAGTTCTCCCCCATCAGCATAAAATTTCGCTTCATAAAAATGAAATTTGTACGAGGGAGAACATCCACACACAAAATCCCGTCTTATGGCAAATCTGTCTAGACCAATGGAAAAAAAATGAAAATATATTACTGCAAATACCTTCTAAAATTAAATAGCAAAGCAAGAAATTTCGCTAGCCTGCTAGAGTTGGGAAAATATCCTCCCCCATAGCAACTAGATTGAAATATTGGATCAAAATAAATAATTCTAACCCAAACTCGCTAGTTCACGAAGCTCACAAACTTGGAATACATATTGACGAAAAGGGAAAAGACAACTGGGTAAAAGACATGAATCAAAGTAAATAGCAAACCAAGAAATTTGGCAAGCCTGCTAGAGTTGAGAAAATATCCTTGTAAAAGACATGAATCAGATTTTAGACAATTTGACTATGGAAAAAAATATTTTGGAATACACATAAATCTCAGGATGACAAAAAAGAAAATCATTGAAACATTGACAGGTAATTCGAAAAATCCTTTAGAAATTCATAGCACAGAAACATTACACGATGCAAATAAAAGTACACATCATAAAAACAAGTTACGAACTTACAGAAAAATTAAAACAGAATTTGCATATAAAAAAATATATCACCACAATCAAAAATCTAAAACATAGTGCTGCGCTAAGGCGAAACTTGGAATAAGGGCTCATACCCTTAAAATGGAAAGGGGTAGATATAATAACTTTATAGCTGAAGACTAAATTTGCCCAGTTTGTGACAACTAGAAAATTGAGAACGAAAAACAACTTCTCAATTGTAATCTATACATGGAGGAACGAAATAATCATGATTAAAATATTAAATACAATAAAATCAACTTTAGGACGGACGATGAACACCTAACAGATATACTAAGAAGTTAAAATGACAAAATAATCATTGAGCTAGGAAAATTCGTCCACATCTGTTTCAGGTTACGACAAGAAAAAAAACTAAAATACCAGATGTCTAAACCAATCACAAAATAATTTGTTTTTCTTTACATTCAAATGTTTGTGATTTTATTATTGTTACACATTGCTTATTTTTGTTACTTTATTGTATATAATCTTATAGCTGAAGACTGAATTTGCTCAGTTTGTGACAACTAGAAAATTGTGAACGAAAAACAATATCTTCTCATTTGTAATCTATACAATAAGAAACAAAAAAAAATCATGATTAAAATATTAAATACAATAAAATCAACTTTAGGACAGATGATGAACACCTAACAGGTATACTAAAAAAGTTAAAATGACAAAACAGTGAACGAAAAACAATATCTTCTCATTTGTAATCTATACAATAAGAAACAAAAAAAAATCATGATTAAAATATTAAATACAATAAAATCAACTTTAGGACAGATGATGAACACCTAACAGGTATACTAAAAAAGTTAAAATGACAAAACAATCATTGAGCTAGGAACATTCGTCCACATCTGATTCAGGGCACGATAAGAAAAAAAAATCCTAAAATGCCAAATGCCTAAACCAACCACCAAATATTTTTTTTTTTTTTTTTTTTTTTTTTGCTTTACATTCACATGTTTGTGATTTTATTATTGTTACACTTTGCTGGTTTTTTGTTACTTCGTTGTATTTCCAACCAAGATCCCACGCATGAATACGGTTTCAATTTTAATTATTATTGTGCAAATTAGATGGTTGGATATTGACATCATGGTCAGTTTACCACCTCAGTTATCACATCGTGCTTTGTAAATATTTGAAAAGCTCAGTGGTCACAGATAGTGTTGCTAACGCAGCACACGCACGCACTCTTTCGAAGGGGGAACTAGCCATGTTGTGTACGGCCGCAGTGAGTTGAATTGAAAAGCCCGCTTCAAGTTGTGTACGTAGAGTAATAGATTATTATAAATTATATTAGACATAATCATAATCGCAATCAAGAAGCAGATCTTTCCTCACCGATAAAATAGCTACTTATTGCTGACCCGTGTTTACCATGTTGTTAGGACAATTTGATTCATGGCATTATTCAATACAGGAGTTATGAAACGCGATCAGACCCCATTAAAACAATATCACGCGTCGTGCGTTACTTCAATAATAACACCCAGCTGATTTGAAGACTATATAGTTGTGTCTTCAATTATTATTTCAAAGGCGAATATCTTTCACGTATACACTATAAACATTACAAACGGTAACATCGGTGTAAAGTATTTATTTCGAGAGCAAGTCAACACTGTTCATAATGAAAAAATCGACAAAAATGGCAAAATAAAAGAAATATCTAATCATTCGAACTACAACGTGCATACATACATACAGTATTTTGAGGATCGTCGATTGATATTACGCCATATTGCAAGTGATACTATTATGAATGAAAGTGTTAACGAAATGTAATGTGCACGCATTTCTCGTCCACCGGTGCCCCAGTCACGTCAAACAGTCGATTTACGAGAGTTTAAACAATGCGGTCAGGATATTATAATTGTATAGTGGAATCTGTCTAATGGATAAGCGAGTGCTCTCTGTACATCTTGGGAATAATCAAAACTTAGCGCATTTTATTAAACATGAATTAGCATACAAAGTGTATGCCATTATTACTGGTCGATGTTCGCCATTGAAAATGCGTACGTGTTTACCGTCAAAGAACAAACTACGCACCATCTCTATAATATGAAACATTTACGATTTCTTGACCCGCTTCCAGTTTGCTTATTGAATCTACAATGATAATAATAAAATTTCATCTCATTCTTTCCAATATAACTGTTTATTTTAAATTAGTGGTAAAGACATAATCGAGTATAATTTATAAGCGGAGTCTGAATTTGTCAATGGTATACGTTATTATACGTACTGTGATTCAGTAGTTTGTTGGTAAAAATAACAAGTTTGGTATTAAAATATGTATAATTTCAAAATTTGGTTAATTTTGTCTTAGAAATATGGGTCAATTTCTCAAGCTAGTAACTACAATTGTCTCTTTGTAGCCAAGCCAAGGCCGTTACCTCGAACAGGAGATCGCCTATAATGTTTCTTTTTTGTCGTTGATCGTGGAAATTTGAATCTGGTGGTGTGGTTAGTTGAGTGATTTCTTTTGCCAGGCTGCTAAGGATGTCAGCGTAATTTGTGACGAATCATAGTGCTTCATTTAATTTGGTTTTGAACCATTTGAAGAGAAACTCGTTGTTTGAAGCATCGGCTATGGCTCTCAATGTTTTGAGGTTTTTCAAATGGGTCAATGTATTTAATACATTCTGTTGCACGTTCGAGCGGGGTCAGCCCCTTGTCATTTGACCATTCAAATGTAACGTTCGTTCTTGCCTCTTCTAGTATTTCGAAATCGTGGATACTCGAAATGATGTTTAAAAAAACGATGAATGATAGTTTGCTGAGTACTGCCATTTTATTAGTGAAGAGAGAATGAACTGAATACTTAGTTTTGATGTTTGACTGAGTAAAGATTGAATCCTAAAATTTCGCGATTTCGGTCGGTTTTCCAGTTATTGTAAAATAAACCTTCAAAACTAAACTATTGATTGATGCATTACATTCGAGCGGTACACTGAATTACCGATGATATAAAAACGATCAGAGTGGTGGAATGTTTCTCGTCTACATCGATCACAGATATAGATCGACGGCGTGCACAGTCTTTGATTCGGCCTGAATTGAGACAAGGCGTCATACACCCTTGGGGTGTGCCTTTTCAGACAAGTGAATTGGTGACGGACTGGAATCATCATACTGCCTGGGTCAGATTCATGTTGACTGAATCAAGTTGACCCAGTTTTTATCCCCCAAATAGTCAATTTCGAGTATAATCGTAACATTGACACGGAGAACGCGTCATTACGAGATTGAACGTGTTTTATTTCAAATCCCTCCGCTGCGGGCCATGTTTTTTTTAATGACGTGGAAAATGACGGTAGTATTTTAGCAAAGGCTAATTGATAAAAATAATTTAAGCACAGTCACTCTACTAGGAGTCACTCTACTAGGATGGTTAGGAAGCTCTATTGGTTAAAGGTGTGAACGAGCAGCTTCTGAGAACCTATGCTGGTCTCAAAACTATGACGTATTTGTCATTGGAATGCACTATTTTTCACCATTATTTATTGCGTTCGATGTTGCTCGAGAAGACCCTCGAGAAGACCGTGAACTTTTTTAAATTGTGCTTTATTTTTACATCAAACTACAATCTCAACTGAACTGTGACTAGGAGTGATATTGTATTTTTCAGATGAGCATTCTTTTGCAATCTTGAAGATGCTTTACTCGAGAAAAACGGTGTTTTGTTGACAGTCTCTTTGTCTTGATCTCTAACAGTCTTTCGGTCCGTAAAATAAACCCCTCACTCAGTTTAGAAACAATTTTATCGCTAAAAATATTGATGTCTGCAAACCTTTACAATATTCCTTTGTCCATTCTCGTATTTTTTGTGTGTTTTTAGAGTCACTTTATGGCGAAGTTTTGCATGTTTTCGTCTATGGAGGTGGTCGCCGTGTTGCTTTATTGCATAGTTTTCATAGGAGGTAATTGGACAAAAGAGATTTTTGATTGTCGTGCTTTCATATCCCTCCATTCGCTTTATTTGACGACTGATACAAATCCCGTTCAACATGTTTTGATTCAGTCGAGACAGGGGCGACTTTTGGGGGAAATTCACTAATATAGTATTCTATTAACTATTTATAATTTCAGAATGCCATACAACACAGCAAGATTTTCTCGCGAAAAACGTGTATATACAAAGCATGTTCATTTCCGCATTTGAGACTGCTCTTCGTTGAAAGGTCAAAGTGCCATGTATTGCAATGCTTTGTGGGGGAAAATGACGCAACTCTCGCACTGTCTCATGATTTATCGCGTGTTTTCCGTCGCCTGTTTAATGCTAATGACTTCTTAACTCGTTAACACCTCTCTTGTTTCAATGTTTATGGAGACAAGGGTGGGTACAATAGAATGACGCGGCGCTTCCTAACCGTCCTAGTAGAGTGACTGTGGTTTAAGTCAGTGAATTGACTGATAGTGCCGGGGTCAACAGAATGTCGAGTCATGTTATCAGTATCCCATACACGCAGGTCGAAATTCACGCTTTCAACTTGAAACTCGATATCCCTCAGACTGTTTGTGAGTGTTCATGTTTTAGATAACATAAATATACCAACATCTGTTGAAGTGGATGAGCGCTGCCCGTGATTCCAAATCAGGCCATCGACCTTAGTAATTAGCATATAGCGTACTGGTGACATCCGGTAAAAGTTGGTGGCCGCGTCTCGTGAACCGCAAATGATCATTTGTCGTTGGTAATCAACGTATTACCCAACATAAAATGCCGTCCTAATACTTCGACTGTTTTTGTTTTTAATTACGACGAGATAATCACACCAAAGAAATCTTTCCTGCTGAATTGCGTAAGTAAAATATGTGTTTGTGTACCATTACTGTTGTCCCTAGGCTTCGGTTATTTTTTTTTTTATTTTTTTTTTATTTTTTTTTTTTTTTTATTTTTTTTTTATTTTTTTTTTTTTTTTGGCCACACACAGTGTATTTGTGTTCTAACCCACTCCAGCACCCACAGGCAACTTTTAGACCGGAATGTACGTCCCGGGAGGCCCCGGGAGGCCGCGGGAGGCCCCGGGCTGTGTTTAGTGGGACCCCAGCGTAGTCCGCCATTTTTTGAAAAACAAACTGTACGTCGATCAACCGATTTTGCATACTTTGCATTTTAGCGGATTGATGACCGCAGTTTTACGGGATAATTCATACTATTAAATTTTCAACACATAACTTATACTTTCTTTATATAACTATCGGTTTTTAATATTATCCTCTCTCTCTCTCTTTCTTGTACGACAGATGAGCGATTCTGATTATAGTGATGGAATAAAAAAAAAAGTGTACAGACTGCTTGACTCATTGAAAGGAAGTAAGAAATGTAAAAATAAACAACATATGTATATATAGAATGAATTATTTTTTATTGATCAATGTTTACTATTATTGGCTTTTCTCGTTTCTGTGTTTTAATCGAATCGTTTATGTACTCGTATTTTTTGTGGCATTAAAAATAAATTTAACCACGCCGCACATTTACATGCATCTACGTATTTTTCGAGGTGTTAACAAAGAAATATTTAATCACGCTAAACATTTATACACTACGCAACTATTTTCCTTACTCACATCGTATGTTTTTTTGTGACGTTAAAAAAATACTCAACCATGTCATAAATATATACTCCATGTCAATATTTCATTCTTGTTTACTTCTTTTGTGCAATAAACTCCATTAGTTTTCAAAATGACGTGTATTTATTAACGTGTGTGTGTGTGTGTGTGTGTATGTGTGAGCGCCCTCTACGATATATTCTGAAAATCTTTCGTCCACGCCTGTCCAATTAAAAAAATAATAAAAATAATTAAAAAAAATTGATGGTAATTTATGCAAATGTATTCACGATGACCTCGACACGACCTCGTATTCACAAAAAAAAAATAATTAAAAAAATTGATAGTAATTTATGCAAATGTCACGATGACCTCGACACAACCTCGTATTCACATCTATTTTATGTATGCAAATGTATTCACAATATCCCATTGTGACGTCATCCTCATTCAAATGATCCCTTTACGGCATTGGTCCTCATTTATGCTAATTTATGCACGAATTCCCATTGTGACGTCATTATTTATGCTAATGTATGGACTATAGGGACGAGCATGAGGGCGCTGTTCATAATCGGATGCGATGACGTCATACGAACAGCGCCCTCATGGTCGTCCCTATAGTCCCTACTTAACTACTCACTGGGACTGTCCAAAGCTAGTCACTTCACTGTTAACATGTGACTAATGATTATTAAAATCTGATATACGTCATCGGTGTAAATATATGCAACATGTGTGTGTGTGTCATGTTTGCACTAATAACAGAGTGATTTATTGTAGACGTTAACACATTCGATCCATATAAAAAGTGAACCGTTAGAAAATATAAGGTGGTAATATGTTGTATCTGGGACAGGTTATACTGATTTTGACACTGTCCCTATCCAGAGTATCGCAAATGATAAAATGCTAGTTCCTGGTTTGACTTTACTACTGACTTGTTCAGAGCTTTGATGTTGCTTAACTGAATACGATTCGGGCAATATAATATCAAAAATTACTATTCCCATTGAAATCCAGTATTACATGCATATAATGTTGTGAGTTGAGTAAGGGGGGGGGGTCCCTTTAAAATTGTACCAACTGGTTACATTGTAGTTAATACTAACAGAAGCGAATCAGCGTCTTACCACGATAGCTGTGAATGCCGCTTACTCTCATGTACGCGAGCTTTCACGATTCACGCATCGCCTTGATTAACTGTTATTCTTTTCCCTTTCTTTTTAGATTGTGTAAGAAAATATGAACCGTACCATCTACGTTGCATTATTAGTATACATGTATTTAGGGTTACCAAACGCTGGCGCTGTTTGGATAAGAAAGCAAGGTAAAGCGGCACGTGCTCAAGAGAAATTCATGTGAATACACCTTAAGGTAGAGATGCAGTTTACCAAGATGACCTCCCTTGTCCACAAAACTATATGTTTTCGGAAAGCTTATTGTATAAATTTTAAAATTTTGTTAGTATTTTTTTGTTATGGACACTGTAGTTTGAGATATGCACAAAAATGTGCTTTTTTGGTCAAAAGTGATTTAAAAACAATTACCTCCTAAACCATGCTTCTTTTTCCTGTCAAAATTGGTTTGTGGGTACGTCTGTTTACTATGAAGAAAGTGCCGTCTTGAAAACTGTCTACCAGTTGTCAATTTTGCAGGGCAGCAGTCCAAATTTCACTACTTTAAGTTTATGCATAAATTAACACCCAGGCTACTTGCCTGCCTGTACGATTGTTGTAACACTATTCAACCAAAAACAATGCCCCGACGGCGTTTTGAAGATAAACACATTGTCAATCATTTGTGAAAATTTCAAAACAAAAGGTCAAAGCGTCTAGGAGCTATTTTTTTTTTAAGTTCTGGGATGTGCACTAAAAAGAAGCTGAGATAATTGCTAATTTGCATAACAATTCACTCAGTAAGAAGTTTGCTAATGCTCATAATTAAAATGGCTGTAACAGTTCCAAATTTAAATGTATTTTAGTTTTGTTAAAAGTTAAATATAGTGCATAATATGGAGATCCAGTCATTTCTTTTTTTCACCATGTTTCTTTTTTTATTATTTATGTACAGCCTTGCTAAATCTTGCTAAGCATTCAAAAGTGAGATTTTTTGCATCTGTTATCTATATTTTAAAATCGTTTTTTTGAATATGTTCCACTATTCACAATTCTACAAAATTTTAACAGTCTATAGCCAAGACTCTTTGGGTAATAAAAAGCAAAAAAAAAAAAAATTTACTCCCAAGTGCCCACAAACCTGCATCTCTACCTTAAGTACTGCCATCTAGCGACAAAACGTGTCTATGACATATTGAAGCTCGTTCAAATTGTCAATATCGTTTTGATCTGAGCCATCGATGAAGATTATGTTTATGAAAGATATTATTATATGACGAGCGACACCACAAACAAACCAACACGGTTTGAACGGAATTGTCTTCACCCATGCATATCCTCGGGGCGGACATCCGGGCATTTTCACCGCCTGGCAACCCTCGCGGTGAAAACAAAGGCCAAAAAACTCGCAGAAAGCGGTACTTTGGGATGGTTGTTGAGACTCCCCCGAACAGTGTAACAAAATTAACCCTACGTGTGTAACATATATAAATTTGGTTGTTCAGGATTACTTCAAAGTTGCGTTTGTGTTGTTTTCTCGAATTTTCACCGGCTCGACCAAGGGCGGCAGGCAAAAGTGTAAGATAAGCCCGGATTAATGACAATTTTTAAATGTTCACGATTTATTTGAATAATGACAATAAAATACATTTACTTTGACTAACTATGTCTAAATGTACCTTATATTTGTACACAATTCTGGCTCGCTTATATTATTTAATTCCACATTCGATATGAAACACATTGTATCCTTCGAGCCGTAAGTTATGAATTAGCTGCATAAGAAGTATTGAACAGCGCCACCACCGGCAATTTTTTCGTTTTGGCAAATATCCAAAAGGAACGATTTTGTTTCCGGCTTCACGCTCGCGTGCACATTTCTCGTTTCCTTGGTTTCGACCATAGATATTTAGTGAAACTATCGTCGGGGGCGGAGCTACGTCACAAGACGTTCTAGGTTGCTACGACGCGCACCACTGTACATGCATTTCTACATTCTCCGTCGCCGAGACTATGGGTCTTTTATCACTAAGCTAGGTAGTCGCCAGGAAACGTCCCACTAGTCGTTGTGTCGTCACCGGAAGCGCTGTCCCAGCACAGTGTAGAAGACGCCGAACTGCAGCGTCAACGCCCACTAGTCTCTGCCACAAGCTGATTTAAATATTAATGTATAAAATTTACTTTGAAATCACGCCCACTAGCATTTTATGTTTGAGAAAATTACCTAAACACTTTTTTACCTATTGATTTCGTAGTTCGCTATCTTTTCCCCAACATCGCCCAGTTGTGACGTCATACAGCAGTAGAACGAAAACTGGGCAGGCGCGAGGCGCCCGCGTCACCCCGAGGCAACGACGCGAACGCACCAACGATTTGAACCGACGATTTACATCTACGTCTCCTACCGCAGGATCTACTTTTTCATTATTTTAACATTTTGAAAAGATTTTAGCACTGAATGAAAAAATATTTGATATATTTATTTTAAATAACACACGAGAGGCCCCCCGCCTGATATAGACTATTATTATGAAAAGCGGGAGTGAAAGCGTCCTACATTCGAACGTTTTCAAAAAGCGCGCGGCCACGTCCTGTACGCGCTAGACGTACGGCAAGACGCAAAACGTCTAGCGCGAGTCAAAACATGTCACCACTGACGGTAATGCTCGTAGTACTGTTTTATCAGTTCTAGAATGTTACTAATAACTTATTTTATCCAAGAAGAAAAATATTCTTGTATTAAAAATATTCATGTATTATCTCTAGTATTGTATTAACCCAGGCGCAGGGGGGGGGGAGTTGCATGACACGATTGGTTGAAATAATCGTCTCATTTGCATAAATTATTATTCATGAGCAATGAAAAACTCGTCTTTTCAGTAAAATTGTGCCAAAATGCTTTCCGATAGCATACATGTTAGACTGATTCTATCGTTACGAGCTGAAAAAATAATCGGAAAAATGATGTAAAGGTATTTTTTGAGACACGTTTTCGATCAGACTCCAGCTAACTGTTGAAAGTAAGCACAGGTTTTCTCTTTACCATGATCATAGCAAGTTACGAAATTCATGGAGAATGCAGAGGCACGTTTAAATTTCACTCTAGTACTATTGCTCAAAATTGCTCAAAATGTTTTCGGTGACTTTTATCAGTGACAAGTTACCAAATTAGTATGCATTTCGAGAAACCACAGTGTGTGTGCATGCGCAGTTTGAAATGGAACAGTTTTGAACGCAATAAAATCACGCGTAGAACTCGGGCTCCAGCAAGAAATTGTGGCGTCAAACTGGTTGTCGGTTGAATTGTTTTGCAATAGACATAATTTTGAAGCCTGTAGTTGTCTATGAAATGTTTCTAAGTTTTGTTGAGGATTATTTTGTAAAGAAATTGCTGAAATTATTTTATCTGTTCGTAAACGGGACGTTGTTGCTTTGACGATGGGCTACGGACGACTGAAGTCGAAACGTTCCATACAGATCGGATGGCGCCGTCTCGCGCCAATCCCCCCCCCCCCCCCGGTGATGCGCGTCTTGGCAACTTGGAACGTCTTTTGGCTGGTTCCCGCCTCAAGTGTCATGGCGTACCTTGGCTCCTACCTACCATTCGCAAAGGACGCCGGGAACCAGCGAAGGAACGTCTTGTGTTCGCTGGTTCCCGGCGTCCTTTGCGAATGGCAGGTCGTGGCTTGGTACGCCATGACACTTGAGGCGGGAACCAGCCAAGTGACGTAGCTCCGCCCCCGAGGATACGTCAGTTTAATGTAATAGACGCGCATTGTCGCTAGAGGGTGCGACTTCTAAGGAATGGGTACTGGGCATCATTTCCTGTCAATATATATCACTGGAAGTTGTGCTTTTTTTTGAGATAGGCAAGTGATCGCAGTCTCATGCCAACATGATGTGTTCTCCCGAATGTGTATAAAATGTATACAAATTCAGAGAGTGTTGGATAATCTTAATTCAGTAAACAGTTTACAAATCAGTGTTTGGGAGAGTGCTATTAAAACAGGTAGATGATGTCTAAGCCTACAATTATGTAATACACACACATATTTACATGGATTTATCACACGGAACTGCCATTATACTTAGAATGTGTTGTAAAGTCTCAATAATATAGACGTTTGGTTAGCATTATTCAACTGATTTGTTCTATTTGTTCATGCATTTTTTTGAAATTTGTCCGATACAAATAGTTTCTGCATATCCATTTTCAGAATGTTGGATGAAAAAATCAGAGAGAACATTCCCGAGTGGTTGTAATATTGACAATGAACGGGATTGTGAAGCTGCAGGCTGTTGCTGGGATGATCATGAATACAATGCGTGCTTCAATTCACGCAGTGACGGAATGGGTAAATTAAACAATAAAATGATTTTATGTGGTTCCGTTGTTTTTAATCTTAGTTTACAAAATTATAACAAAACAAAACCCTTATTTACTTCAAGGCCATTCCAAATCGTCATATTATACAATATCAAAATAACTTAAGAATTGAGACTAAGCGAGTTGTGTCATTCATAATATCACGTAGTTTAAGTGAAGGAAATATAAAAAAAACTACAAGACGGAAAAAATATATTCAGCAGTGTTTTCTAGCAACATGGAATTATTATGACCATGAATATTTCGCTTCACTAGCAGAAAATGTAATAATAATCAAAATAAATAATATTTTAAAATCCCATCTGAAATGAAATGTATTAACTTCATTTCAAATAAAGTAATGAAGTGTTCACACACACTGTTAAGTTGCCAAGCGCTTTCAATGCGCATGTTGTGTGATGAGTAGCGAAAAAAATACATATTATTTGCATATAAGACGGTATTTTAACCGAATACAAGTCATTTGACCTGTAATTTGTTATTTTTTAAATGAAACTGAACTTTAACCGTCACCTGTCAATGAATGGATTTTGACTTTGTATCATATACCGGGGATTAATCTGTGGTTGTACCTCTCATGCATTATATATGTTACTAGCAATAGAAACAGCAGATTGCTATACAAAACCCAAAACACCAATTGAACAGAGACTCTGTACATACTGCAATGAAATGCATCATCTTATTAGACTGTAAATTATACACAAAATATAGAAATACAAGGAACAACGTTGTACAACAAATTAATCCAGACTTTCAAACAGAAATAAGAAGATACAGTTTAAGTACAATATTGAAACATCAAGATATTATTAGCACTTAAACACTAGTCTCCTACTGTAACAGTTAACTACGCACATTTCAACAGTGAATCAGCTATTCCATTTTTTTGCTTAATTGAATTTGCTCACTTAAAACGAAATTGTCTTTCTATTCTATTCTATTCTATTCTATTCTATTCTATTCTATTCTATTCTATTCTATTCTATTCTATTCTATTCTATTCTATTCGATTCGATTCGATTCTATTCTATTCTATTCTATTCTATTCTATTCGATTCTATTCTATTCTATTCTATTCTATTCTATTCTATTCTATTCTATTCTATTCTATTCTATTCTATTCATAAATATTTCATTGAGTTACAGTTTTTGTTAATGTGGCATTAAACAAGTTCGTACAGTCTGCATGGGGCAATGGCTGGAGTACCACCGACGGTCGTTTCCCAGACCCCAGATTTCTCCCTGAAGGTGCTGACGAAAGTAAACTGGACTTAATCAGTTGGGAAGGCCAGCCAGTTCTGCCAAAGTCTGAACTCATAAGAAGTCAAGTGAAGGTATTCTGGAACTTCGAGCAGGGTTCCGATTGCAATGCCTACGCAAGCGACCAGTATGATCCGACACGTGATATCGGGTTATATAATTTAGTTGTAGATTTGCACAAAACATACAACATCTATCTAGTGCGAATCTGCGTACACACCGATGACTGTAAGTCGTGTTCAAATTTGTTTACAAAGACATTGAATTCATGCAATAATTATACATTACTATAATTAGTCTTAAAATCTATTAAATGTGACTAGGAAGTAAAGGAGTGAGACGTAACTATGGTACACACATTTAGTGCAAACAACTGTATGTTAGCTGACTTGCAAATTGTTTATAGCGAAAGGGTCGTCACCTGCACACGCGTAATAATTGCGTCTTACAGCAATTCTAGGCACTGATTTGACGCTGAAGTAGAGTTAGATGTTGATAACTTACTGCAATAGGTTACACATTTTGTTTTCACATTTACAAGTTGTTACAAATAATGCAGACAGCATTTGTAGACACACAATCAACACGATGACTGACCAAAAGTGACTAAAAGACAGACGCGCATCAAAGTCTAGGTGTACCTGACTTTGTAGCAAAAATAGAAAACATTGTGGGCAATATTTGTCAATCATTTCTCTGATTTACAGTCGATATTTATATTTCTAGTTACAACTTCTGTAAACGTAAAAACAAAGTGTGTAACCTATTGTAGAATGTTATCTATATCTAGCACTACTTCAGCGTCAAATAAGTGCCTGGAATTGCTGTAAGTATAGGTTATAAAATGACACGCCCTTTATACATGGTTTGAAGCCATGAGCGCCGAGTGACCTCAAAACCATGTATAAAGGGCGTGTCATTTTATAACCGGCTTCTAACATGGCTATGCGCCCTCCAATAATAAAATGTTGTATAGATTAATCATAAACCAGGGGTCTATGGATTAACCAATCATGTGTGTTCTTTTGACGTTCTCTTGTCAACCAAGATCAGCTGACAAAGCCATGCTCTAAACATGACTTCTCTCAATTTACAGAGAATATAAATCGTGAATCTGACGATCTGATTAGTAGAGGGCGAATGGTCAAGTTAGAAGCAACGATAACAACACACTAAAATACAAGGGCTCATATTCGTAATCGACACGCTGTGGCCTCCACTTTAAAACTTACCTTTACTTGCACACCAATTAAAGCGCGGTGGTCGTCGAATATCATGTAAATAAACAATGTATTTTACAAGCGTTGTATACGTCGCTATGAGTCCTATATCGAACAGGACGCAGCACGACGACTACCGCCCTTTAAAGAAATCGTTGTAACATTAAACGCTCATGACTCGTCGTTCATTGTCTTATATTTACAAACACTTTAAATTGAATTAATACGACTGATTTTGATTTCAGTGGAAATTTTACAAGGCAACCTCATAGATCTTGGAGAGTTTGATATCAATACTTACTGGTCCCGTATTCGATGCGGTCCCCAGTTAAGCATTGAAGTACTTGATCGACAGTTAAGTTATGACGATGTGATTGTCAGAAACGACGTTCGGTTCACGTGGATTTACGTGTTTTGTGACTCGTTACCAGGCCGATATATATTTTTCCTGAGAACAGTTACATACCCTTTGCAGCTTCGCATTCTGGAATTTGAAGTCTTCACCGAATCAACAAGTAAGTATTAAGTCATATACAACATAAATAAATAAATAAATAAATAAATAAATAAATAAATAAATAAATAAATAAATAAATAAATAAATAAATAAATAAATAAATAAATAAATAAATAAATAAATAAATAAATAAATAAATAAATACAAACCAACAAACTAACTATTCGACTAACTATTCGACTAACTGTTCAACTAAATATTCTCGTCGTCCATGTCAATACACCTACTGCTCACGCATCGACGCAGACCACTCGTATTCTGACTACCCACTTTATTATTAATTTCAGATCGCGCCGAGGACCACTGTAGGAACACTCCATGTGAAAATGGAGGAACGTGTGTGGACCTTTTTGAAACTTATTCGTGTATTTGTTTGTGGAGCTTCACCGGAATTCACTGTGAATTGTGTAGGTTATATTTATAGTACTATCAGGGGGGAATTCTTCTCACTGGGGTTCTCCACACGTGTCAGGGGGAATCTCGTCTCGTCTCTATATCTCGTCCCCTTGAGGTACGGGATCGGGAAAGTCACTTAAGCTTTACAGTCAAATAAGACACACACAACGAAATACGTTTCAACTCTCGTCTTAGTCGGACAGTCGAATACTCTATAAGACACAGCGCCCTGGGGAAAAGTCCCCAAGACTATCGCAAGGCTGAACCAAGACTCTGTCCCAAGACTCTCCAGGACTGGACTGCGTCTGTCGTGCTGTACTCGCCAAGACCAACTATTCATTTTCAAAACTCTAACCAATTACAAATTTAAAGCAGAAAAAAAACTCTAGGGCGTAACCTACAATCATACAGCCAATCACACTAAGTACTGAATACGTCATATCTTTTGATTAATCGTTCACTACATTAATAACTACGAATACCAACTGTCAGAAATAGTAGTCCGAATAGCGACGGTTATCTCGTAATTAGTTCCAAATCACTAAGTCGAGTTCCGTCCAGGACCTCGCCTGCCTAAACGATGACAGACATAACACAGCAATTCGCTCGTAATCAGCTAATTAAGTCGATCAACAGATACGCAAAAACAAATTCATCATAGTACTCACTATAGTATGTATAGCTGTAGAGAGAAACAAAGATAGCAACAGATATGAAAAATAATTATGGCTAGAACAAAAAAACGGAAAGGCTGCCAAGTAAAGCAAAGAGAATATCAAACAAAAGCACACATAAAAATAGTCCTAATTATTTTATTAGATCAAAAGATGTTTTTTTTGAAGAATAAAGACTCTTAAGTTTAAAAAAATATAGTTTTCATTAGTGACGGCATCGTTCCTCATCTGCTTTCAGCTCAAGCATACGTCGTTCTCGGGCCGGCTATTTACGATTTGGTACAAGAGACATGCGAAAACTTGGGCGCAGAAATAGCCGCGTTCTCAGAAATGCGTACAGCCTGGCGATTTGGATTAGAGACTTGTGACTATCTGTGGACCGAAGGTCATATTAGATGGTTTATGCGAACAGAGAAAGGTCCCAACTGCCCCCACGTCAACGCATACTTGATTGCAGACGCCACGGAAGAATCGGTTCGTTTCAGTCACGTTCTTTGTGTATCGAAAGACAAAAAAGGTATGGCAGTTTTGTGATATGAATTAGTATTAACAGTGTAGATTGCTATATTTAAGCACGGTTACTAGTATCTGACACACATGCTATATCGGACACACATGCTATATCTGACACACATGCTATATCTGACACACATGCTATATCGGACACACATGCTATATCGGACACACATGCTATATCAGACACACATGCTATATCGGACACACATGCTATATCTGACACACATGCTATGTCTGACACACATGCTATATCTGACACACATGCTATATCGGACACACATGCTATATCGGACACACATGCTATATCTGACACACATGCTATGTCTGGCACACATGCTATATCGAACACACATGCTATATCGGACACACATGCTATATCGGACACACATGCTATATCTGACACACATGCTATATCTGACACACATGCTGTCGCATACGACTTATTTACCACTTCCGTGTCACTGAGAATGTTCTATAACCGTACTGTGTCCGGGTGGAATATTGTAGATTTTTTTTAGAAACTGGTTGAATAGGTAATAGAACACTGTAGGAGGCAATAGAAGGTAATGGAACATTCTAGAAATTTGTAGTAAGTTCCAGACTCATTATGTATGCTGATGTAATGGTCTATTTATAGACAGTGTGGGTATATATAGGGGAGTTGTTCAGCACTGAGTTCAGATCGGAGATCTCGTTGAATTGTATTGGAGTTTAAGTATCTAGTCATTGGAGTAGTGGAGTTTTACCGCGTTATTGTACTTGATGTTTGCAGAGTATAATAATACCACTACCAGTTGAAACCTAATCTGTTGGCTCCGTGTTCGTATTTTATCATCGCCGCCAGGGAAGTCTTTCTGTTACTGTTGACATTTTGGTATTTGAACCATCACACCGGTACTATACCAATTACGGTAATATTACGTTGCGTGTGACACATGCAATGTCTGACACACATGTTATATATGACACATATTCTATATTGGACACACATGCTTATCGGACACACATGCTATATCGGTCACACATGCTATATCGGACACACATGCTATATCTAACACACATGCTATATAGGACACACATGTTGTATTTGACACACATGCTATACCGGACACACATGCTATATCTGAAATACATGCTATATCTGACAAACATGCTATATCTGCTGACACACATGCTATGTCTGACACACATGCTATATCAGACACACATGCTATATCTGACACACATGCTATATCTGACAAACATGCTATATCTGCTGACACACATGCTATGTCTGACACACATGCTATATCGGACACACATGCTATATCTGACACACATGCTATATCAGACACACATGCTATATCGGACACACATGCTATAACGGACACACATGCTATATCAGACACACATGCTATATCTGACACACATGCTATATCGGACACACATGCTATATCTGACACACGTGTTATATCGCACACACATGCTATATCGGACACACATGCTATATCAGACACACATGCTATATCTGACACACATGTTATATCGCACACACATGCTATGTGGGACACATATGCTATATCGGACACATGCTATATCTGACACACATGCTATATCGGACACACATGCTATATCTGACACAATGCTATATCTGACACACATGCTATATCTGACACACATGCTATGTCTGACACACATGCTATGTCTGACGCACATGCTATATCCCACGCACATGATAAATCTGCCACACATGCTATGTCTGACACACATGCTATATCTGACACACATGCTATGTCTGACACACATGCTATATCGGACACACTTGCTATATCTGACACACATACTATATCTGATACACATGCCATATCTGATACACATGCTATACAGGACACACATGCTATGTCAGACACACATGCTATGTCAGACACACATGCTATATCGGACACACATGCTATATCTGACACATGCTATGTCAGACACACATGCTATGTCGGACACTCATGCTATATCGTACACACATACTATATCGGACACACATGCTATATCTGACACACATTCTATATCTGACACACATGCTATATCTGACACACATGCTTTTTCAGACACACATGATATATCTGACACACATGCTATATCTGACACACATGCTATGTGGGACACACATGATATATCTGACACACATGCTATATCTGACACACATGCTATACCGGACACACATTCTATATTTGGCACACATGCTATATCTGACACACATGCTATGTCTGACACACATGCTATATCGGACACACATGCTATATCTGACACACATGCTATATCGGACACACATGCTATATCGGACACACATGCTATAACGGACACACATGCTATATCTGACACACATGCTGTCGCATACGACTTATTTACCACTTCCTTGTCACTGAGAATGTTCTATAACCGTACTGTGTCCGGGTGGAATATTGTAGATTTTTTTTAGAAACTGGTTGAATAGGTAATAGAACACTGTAGGAGGCAATAGAAGGTAATGGAACATTCTAGAAATTTGTAGTAAGTTCCAGACTCATTATGTATGCTGATGTAATGGTCTATTTATAGACAGTGGGGGTATATATAGGGGAGTTGTTCAGCACTGAGTTCAGATCGGAGATCTCGTTGAATTGTATTGGAGTTTAAGTATCTAGTCATTGGAGTAGTGGAGTTTTACCGCGTTATTGTACTTGATGTTTGCAGAGTATAATAATACCACTACCAGTTGAAACCTAATCTGTTGGCTCCGTGTTCGTATTTTATCATCGCCGCCAGGGAAGTCTTTCTGTTACTGTTGACATTCTGGTATTTGAACCATCACACCGGTACTATACCAATTACGGTAATATTACGTTGCGTGTGACACATGCTATGTCTGACACACATGTTATATATGACACATATTCTATATCGGACACACATGCTTATCGGACACACATGCTATATCGGTCACACATGCTATATCGGACACACATGCTATATCTAACACACATGCTATATAGGACACACATGTTGTATTTGACACACATGCTATACCGGACACACATGCTATATCTGAAATACATGCTATATCTGACAAACATGCTATATCTGCTGACACACATGCTATGTCTGACACACATGCTATATCAGACACACATGCTATATCTGACACACATGCTATATCTGACAAACATGCTATATCTGCTGACACACATGCTATGTCTGACACACATGCTATATCGGACACACATGCTATATCTGACACACATGCTATATCAGACACACATGCTATATCGGACACACATGCTATAACGGACACACATGCTATATCAGACACACATGCTATATCTGACACACATGCTATATCGGACACACATGCTATATCTGACACACGTGTTATATCGCACACACATGCTATATCGGACACACATGCTATATCAGACACACATGCTATATCTGACACACATGTTATATCGCACACACATGCTATGTGGGACACATATGCTATATCGGACACATGCTATATCTGACACACATGCTATATCGGACACACATGCTATATCTGACACAATGCTATATCTGACACACATGCTATATCTGACACACATGCTATGTCTGACACACATGCTATGTCTGACGCACATGCTATATCCCACGCACATGATAAATCTGCCACACATGCTATGTCTGACACACATGCTATATCTGACACACATGCTATGTCTGACACACATGCTATATCGGACACACTTGCTATATCTGACACACATACTATATCTGATACACATGCCATATCTGATACACATGCTATACAGGACACACATGCTATGTCAGACACACATGCTATGTCAGACACACATGCTATATCGGACACACATGCTATATCTGACACATGCTATGTCAGACACACATGCTATGTCGGACACTCATGCTATATCGTACACACATACTATATCGGACACACATGCTATATCTGACACACATTCTATATCTGACACACATGCTATATCTGACACACATGCTTTTTCAGACACACATGATATATCTGACACACATGCTATATCTGACACACATGCTATGTGGGACACACATGATATATCTGACACACATGCTATATCTGACACACATGCTATACCGGACACACATTCTATATTTGGCACACATGCTATATCTGACACACATGCTATGTCTGACACACATGCTATATCGGACACACATGCTATAACGGACACACATGCTATATCTGACACACATGCTATATCTGACACACATGCTATAACTGACACACATGCTATATCTGACACACATGCTATATCTGACACACATGCTATATCGAACACACAAGCTATATCTAACACACATACTATATCAGACACACATACTATATCTGACACACATGCTATATCGGACACACATGCTATGTCAGACAGACATGCTATGTCAGACACAGATGCTATGTCAGACACACATGCTATGTCAGACACACATGCTATATCGGACACACATGCTATATCTGGCACATGCTATGTCAGACACACATGCTATATTTGGCACACATTCTATATCTGACACACATGCTAAGTCTGACATACATGCTATATCTGACACACATGCTATATCTGACACACATGCGATATCGAACACTCATGCTATATCAGACACACATGCTATGTCTGACACACATGCTATATCGGACACACATGCTCTATCAGACACACATGCTATGTGAGACACACAAGATATATCTGACACACATGTTATATCTGACACACATGCTATATCTGACACACATGCTATGTCTGACACACATGCTATATCTGACACACATGCTATATCTGACACACATGCTATGTCTGACATACATGCTATATCTGACACACATGCTATGTCTGACACACATGCTATATCTGACACACATGCTATACCGTACACACATGCTATATTTGGCACACATGCTATATCTGACACACATGCTAAGTCTGACATACATGCTATATCTGACACACATGCTATATCTGACACACATGCTATGTCTGACATACATGCTATATCTGACACACATGCTATGTCTGACACACATGCTATATCTGACACACATGCTATACCGTACACACATGCTATATTTGGCCCACATGCTATATCTGACACACATGCTAAGTCTGACATACATGCTATATCTGACACACATGCTATATCTGACACACATGCGATATCGAACACTCATGCTATATCAGACACACATGCTATATCTGACACACATGCTATATCGGACACACATGCTATGTCAGACACACATGCTATATTCGACACAAATGCTACATCGGACACACATGGTATATCGTGCACACATGCTATATCTGACACACATGCTATATCTGAAACACATGCTATATCGGACACACATGGTATATCGTGCACACATGCTATATCTGACATACATGCTATATCTGACATACATGCTATATTTGGCACACATACTATATTTGGCACACATGCTATATCTGACACACATGCTATATCTGACACACGTTATATCGGACGCACATGCTATATCGGACACACATGCTATATCGAACACACATGCTATATCTGACACGCATGCTATATCAGACACACATGCTATATAGGACACACGTGCTATATCGGACACACATGCTATGTCAGACACACATGCTATATCGGACACACATGCTATATCGGACACACATGCTATATCTGACACACATGCTATGTCAGACACACATGCTATATTCGACACACATGCTATATCTGACACACATGCTTTTTCGGACACACATGCTATATCTGACACACATGCTATATCTGACACACATGCTATGTCTGACGCACATGCTATATCTGACATACATGCGATATCGAACACTCATGCTATATCAGACACACATGCTATATCTGACACACATGCTATATCTGAAACACATGGTATATCTGACACACATGCTATGTCTGACATACATGCTATATCTGACCCACATGCTATGTCTGACACACACGCTATATCTGACACACATGCTATACCGGACATACATGCTATATTTGGCACACATGCTATATCTGACACACATGCTATATCTGACACACATGCTATATCTGACACACATGCTATGTCTGACATACATGCTATATCTGACACACATGCTATGTCTGACACACATGCTATATCTGACACACATGCTATACCGGACACTCATGCTATATTTGGCACACATGCTATATCTGACACACATGCTATGCCTGACATACATGCTATATCTGACACACATGCTATATCGGACACACATGCTATAACGGACACACATGCTATATCTGACACAAATGCTATATCTGACACGCATGCTATAACGGACACACATGCTATATCTGACACACATGCTATACCGCACACACATGCTATATCTGACACACATGCTATATCTGACACACATGCTATGTCTGACACACATGCTATATCGGACACACATGCTATATCTGACACACATGCTATATCTGACACACATGCTATATCGGACACACATGCTATAACGGACACACATGCTATATCTGACACACATGCTATATCTGACACACATGCTATAACGGACACACATGCTATTTCTGACACACATGCTACATCTGACACACATGCTATATCGAACACACAAGCTATATCTAATACACATACTATATCAGACACACATACTATATCTGACACACATGCTATATCGGACACACATGCTATGTCAGACAGACATTCTATATCTGACACACATGCTATATCTGAAACACATGCTATATCTGACACACATGCTATGTCTGACATACATGCTATATCTGACCCACATGCTATGTCTGACACACACGCTATATCTGACACACATGCTATACCGGACACACATGCTATATTTGGCACACATGCTATATCTGACACACATGCTATGTCTGACACACATGCTATATCGGACACACATGCGCTATCTGACACACATGCTATATCAGACACACATGCTATGTGAGACACACATGATATATCTGACACACATGCTATATCTGACACACATGCTATGTCTGACACATGCTATATCTGACACACATGCTATATCTGACACACATGCTATGTCTGACATACATGCTATATCTGACACACATGCTATGTCTGACACACATGCTATATCTGACACACATGCTATACCGGACACTCATGCTATATTTGGCACACATGCTATATGTGACACACATGCTAAGTCTGACATACATGCTATATCTGACACACATGCTATATCGGACACACATGCTATAACGAACACACATGCTATATCTGACACACATGCTATATCTGACACGCATGCTATATCTGACACACATGCTATATCTGACACGCATGCAATAACGGACACACATGCTATATCTGACACACATGCTATACCGGACACACATGCTATATTTGGCACACATGCTATATCTGACACACATGCTATGTCTGACACACATGCTATATCGGACACACATGCTATATCTGACACACATGCTATATCTGACACACATGCTATATCGGACACACATGCTATAACGGACACACATGCTATATCTGACACACATGCTATATCTGACACACATGCTATAACGGACACACATGCTATTTCTGACACACATGCTACATCTGACACACATGCTATATCGAACACACAAGCTATATCTAATACACATACTATATCTGACACACATGCTGTATCGGACACACATGCTATGTCAGACAGACATGCTATATCTGACACACATGCTATATCTGAAACACATGCTATATCTGACACACATGCTATGTCAGACACACATGCTATATCGGACACACATGCTATATCGGACACACATGCTATATCTGACACACATGCTATGTCAGACACACATGCTATATTTGACACACATGCTATATCGGACACACATGCTATGTCAGACACACATGCTATATTCGACACACATGCTCTATCTGACACACATGCTATATCAGACACACATGCTATATCAGACACACATGCTATATCGGACACACATGCTGTATCAGACACACGCTATATCTGACACACATGCTATATCGAACACACAAGCTATATCTAACACACATACTATATCAGACACACATACTATATCTGACACGCATGCTATATCGGACGCACATGCTATGTCAGACACACATGCTCTGTCAGACACACATGCTATATCGGACACTCATGCTATATCGGACACACATACTATATCGGACACACATGCTATATCTGACACACATGCTATATCTGACACACATGCGATATCGAACACTCATGCTATATCAGACACACATGCTATATCTGACACACATGCTATATTTGGCACACATGCTATATCTGACACACATGCAATGTCTGACACACATGCTATATCGGACACACATGCGCTATCTGACACACATGCTATATCAGACACACATGCTATGTGAGACACACATGATATATCTGACACACATGCTATATCTGACATACAT
Source organism: Saccoglossus kowalevskii (assembly GCF_978046115.1). NCBI lineage: Eukaryota > Metazoa > Hemichordata > Enteropneusta > Harrimaniidae > Saccoglossus > Saccoglossus kowalevskii. The sequence continues at coordinate 43,119,410 of NC_140645.1, read as the reverse complement.
GCTATATCTGACACACATGCTATATCTGACACACATGCTATATCTGACACACATGCTATGTCAGACGCACATGCTATATTCGACACAAATGCTATATCGGACACACATGGTATATCGTGCACACATGCTATATCTGACACACATGATATATCTGACACACATGCGATATCGAACACTTATGCTATATCAGACACACATGCTATATTCGACACACATGCTATATCGGACACACATGCTATGTCAGACACACATGCTATATTCGACACACATGCTCTATCTGACACACATGCTATATCAGACACACATGCTATGTCAGACACACATGCTATATCGGACACACATGCTATATCGGACACACATGCTATATCTGACACACATGCTATGTCTGACATACATGCTATATCTGACACACATGCTATGTCTGACACACATGCTATATCTGACACACATGCTATATCTGACACACATGCTATGTCTGACATACATGCTATATCTGACACACATGCTATGTCTGACACACATGCTATATCTGACACACATGCTATACCGGACACACATGCTATATTTGGCACACATGCTATATCTGACACACATGCTAAGTCTGACATACATGCTATATCTGACACACATGCTATATCTGACACACATGCGATATCGAACACTCATGCTATATCAGACACACATGCTATATCTGACACACATGCTATATCGGACACACATGCTATGTGAGACACACATGATATATCTGACACACATGCTATACCTGACACACATGCTATATCTGTCACACATGCTATGTCTGACATACATGCTATATCTGACCCACATGCTATGTCTGACACACATGCTATATCTGACACACATGCTATACCGGACACACATGCTATATTTGGCACACATGCTATATCTGACACACATGCTATGTCTGACACACATGCTATATCGGACACACATACTATATCTGACACACATGCTATATCTGACACACATGCTATATCGGACACACATGCTATAACGGACACACATTCTATATCTGACACACATGCTATATCTGACACACATGCTATAACGGACACACATGCTATACCTGACACACATGCTATATCCGACACACATGCTATATCGAACACACAAGCTATATCTAACACACATGCTATGTCAGACAGACATGCTATGTCAGACACACATGCTATGTCAGACACACATGCTATGTCGGACACACGTGCTATATCGGACACACATGCTATATCTGACACATGCTATGTCAGACACACATGCTATGTCGGACACTCATGCTATATCGGACACACATACTATATCGGACACACATGCTATATCTGACAAACATGCTATGTCAGACACACATGCTATATCGGACACACATGCTATATCGGACACACATTCTATGTCAGACAAACATGCTATGTCGGACACACATGCTATATCGGACACACATGCTATATCTGAAACACATGGTATATCTGACATACATGCTATATCTGACATACATGCTATATTTGGCACACATGCTATATTTGGCACACATGCTATATCTGACACACATGCTATATCTGACACACGTTATATCGGATGCACATGCTATATCGGACACACATGCTATATCGAACACACATGCTATATCTGACACGCATGCTATATCAGACACACATGCTATATAGGACACACGTGCTATATCGGACACACATGCTATGTCAGACACACATGCTATATCGGACACACATGCTATATCGGACACACATGCTATATCTGACACACATGCTATGTCAGACACACATGCTATATTCGACACACATGCTATATCTGACACACATGCTTTTTCGGACACACATGCTATATCTGACACACATGCTATATCTGACACACATGCTATATCTGACACACATGCGATATCGAACACTCATGCTATATCAGACACACATGCTATATCTGACACACATGCTATGTCTGACATACATGCTATATCTGACCCACATGCTATGTCTGACACACACGCTATATCTGACACACATGCTATACCGGACACACATGTTATATTTGGCACACATGCTATATCTGACACACTTGCTATGTCTGACACACATGCTATATCGGACACACATGCGCTATCTGACACACATGCTATATCAGACACACATGCTATGTGAGACACACATGATATATCTGACACACATGCTATATCTGACACACATGCTATGTCTGACACACATGCTATATCTGACACACATGCTATATCTGACACACATGCTATGTCTGACATACATGCTATATATGACACACATGCTATGTCTGACACACATGCTATATCTGACACACATGCTATACGGGACACTCATGCTATATTTGGCACACATGCTATATCTGACACACATGCTAAGTCTGACATACATGCTATATCTGACACACATGCTATATTGGACACACATGCTATAACGGACACACATGCTATATCTGACACACATGCTATATCTGACACGCATGCTATAACGGACACACATGCTATATCTGACACACATGCTATACCGGACACACATGCTATATTTGGCACACATGCTATATCTGACACACATGCAATGTCTGACACACATGCTATATCGGACACACATGCGCTATCTGACACACATGCTATATCAGACACACATGCTATGTGAGACACACATGATATATCTGACACACATGCTATATCTGACACACATGCTATATCTGACACACATGCTATATCTGACACACATGCTATATCTGACACACATGCTATGTCAGACGCACATGCTATATTCGACACAAATGCTATATCGGACACACATGGTATATCGTGCACACATGCTATATCTGACACACATGATATATCTGACACACATGCGATATCGAACACTTATGCTATATCAGACACACATGCTATATTCGACCCACATGCTATATCGGACACACATGCTATGTCAGACACACATGCTATATTCGACACACATGCTCTATCTGACACACATGCTATATCAGACACACATGCTATGTCAGACACACATGCTATATCGGACACACATGCTATATCGGACACACATGCTATATCTGACACACATGCTATGTCTGACATACATGCTATATCTGACACACATGCTATGTCTGACACACATGCTATATCTGACACACATGCTATATCTGACACACATGCTATGTCTGACATACATGCTATATCTGACACACATGCTATGTCTGACACACATGCTATATCTGACACACATGCTATACCGGACACACATGCTATATTTGGCACACATGCTATATCTGACACACATGCTAAGTCTGACATACATGCTATATCTGACACACATGCTATATCTGACACACATGCGATATCGAACACTCATGCTATATCAGACACACATGCTATATCTGACACACATGCTATATCGGACACACATGCTATGTGAGACACACATGATATATCTGACACACATGCTATACCTGACACACATGCTATATCTGTCACACATGCTATGTCTGACATACATGCTATATCTGACCCACATGCTATGTCTGACACACATGCTATATCTGACACACATGCTATACCGGACACACATGCTATATTTGGCACACATGCTATATCTGACACACATGCTATGTCTGACACACATGCTATATCGGACACACATACTATATCTGACACACATGCTATATCTGACACACATGCTATATCGGACACACATGCTATAACGGACACACATTCTATATCTGACACACATGCTATATCTGACACACATGCTATAACGGACACACATGCTATACCTGACACACATGCTATATCTGACACACATGCTATATCGAACACACAAGCTATATCTAACACACATGCTATGTCAGACAGACATGCTATGTCAGACACACATGCTATGTCAGACACACATGCTATGTCGGACACACGTGCTATATCGGACACACATGCTATATCTGACACATGCTATGTCAGACACACATGCTATGTCGGACACTCATGCTATATCGGACACACATACTATATCGGACACACATGCTATATCTGACAAACATGCTATGTCAGACACACATGCTATATCGGACACACATGCTATATCGGACACACATTCTATGTCAGACAAACATGCTATGTCGGACACACATGCTATATCGGACACACATGCTATATCTGAAACACATGGTATATCTGACATACATGCTATATCTGACATACATGCTATATTTGGCACACATGCTATATTTGGCACACATGCTATATCTGACACACATGCTATATCTGACACACGTTATATCGGATGCACATGCTATATCGGACACACATGCTATATCGAACACACATGCTATATCTGACACGCATGCTATATCAGACACACATGCTATATAGGACACACGTGCTATATCGGACACACATGCTATGTCAGACACACATGCTATATCGGACACACATGCTATATCGGACACACATGCTATATCTGACACACATGCTATGTCAGACACACATGCTATATTCGACACACATGCTATATCTGACACACATGCTTTTTCGGACACACATGCTATATCTGACACACATGCTATATCTGACACACATGCTATATCTGACACACATGCGATATCGAACACTCATGCTATATCAGACACACATGCTATATCTGACACACATGCTATGTCTGACATACATGCTATATCTGACCCACATGCTATGTCTGACACACACGCTATATCTGACACACATGCTATACCGGACACACATGTTATATTTGGCACACATGCTATATCTGACACACTTGCTATGTCTGACACACATGCTATATCGGACACACGTGCGCTATCTGACACACATGCTATATCAGACACACATGCTATGTGAGACACACATGATATATCTGACACACATGCTATATCTGACACACATGCTATGTCTGACACACATGCTATATCTGACACACATGCTATATCTGACACACATGCTATGTCTGACATACATGCTATATATGACACACATGCTATGTCTGACACACATGCTATATCTGACACACATGCTATATCTGACACACATGCTATATCGGACACACATGCTATGTCAGACAGACATGCTATATTGGACACACATGCGATAACGGACACACATGCTATATCTGACACACATGCTATATCTGACACGCATGCTATAACGGACACACATGCTATATCTGACACACATGCTATACCGGACACACATGCTATATTTGGCACACATGCTATATCTGACACACATGCTATGTCTGACACACATGCTATATCTGACACACATGCTATATCGGACACACATGCTATGTCAGACAGACATGCTATATCTGACACACATGCGATATCGAACACTCATGCTATATCAGACACACATGCTATATCTGACACACATGCTATATCTGACACACATGGTATATCTGACACACATGCTACGTCTGACATACATGCTATATCTGACCCACATTCTATGTCTGACACACATGCTATATCTGACACACATGCTATACCGGACACACATGCTATATTTGACACACATGCTATATCTGACACACATGCTATGTATGACACACATGCTATATCGGACACACATGCTCTATCTGACACACATGCTATATCAGACACACATGCTATGTGAGACACACATGATATATCTGACACACATGCTATATCTGACACACATGCTATATCTGTCACACATGCTATACCGGACACACATGCTATATCTGACACACATGCTATATCTGACACACATGCTAAGTCTGACATACATGCTATATCTGACACACATGCTATATCTGACACACATGCGATATCGAACACTCATGCTATATCAGACACACATGCTATGTCTGACACACATGCTATATCGGACACACATGCTCTATCTGACACACATGCTATATCAGACACACATGCTATGTGAGACACACATGATATATCTGACACACATGCTATATCTGACACACATGCTATATCTGACACACATGCTATGTCTGACACACATGCTATATCTGACACACATGCTATATCTGACACACATGCTATGTCTGACATACATGCTATATCTGACACACATGCTATGTCTGACACACATGCTATATCTGACACACATGCTATACCGGACACACATGCTATATTTGGCACACATGCTATATCTGACACACATGCTAAGTCTGACATACATGCTATATCTGACACTCATGCTATATCAGACACACATGCTATATCTGACACACATGCTATATTGGACACACATGCTATGTGAGACACACATGATATATCTGACACACATGCTATATCTGACACACATGCTATATCTGACACACATGCTATGTTAGACGCACATGCTATATTCGACACAAATGCTATATCGGACACACATGGTATATCGTGCACACATGCTATATCTGACACACATGCTATATCTGAAACACATGCTATATCGGACACACATGGTATATCGTGCACACATGCTATATCTGACATACATGCTATATCTGACATACATGCTATATTTGGCACACATGCTATATTTGGCACACATGCTATATCTGACACACATGCTATATCTGACACACGTTATATCGGACGCACATGCTATATCGGACACACATGCTATATCGAACACACATGCTATATCTGACACGCATGCTATATCAGACACACATGCTATATAGGACACACGTGCTATATCGGACACACATGCTATGTCAGACACACATGCTATATCGGACACACATGCTATATCGGACACACATGCTATATCTGACACACATGCTATGTCAGACACACATGCTATATTCGACACACATGCTATATCTGACACACATGCTTTTTCGGACACACATGCTATATCTGACACACATGCTATATCTGACACACATGCTATATCTGACACACATGCGATATCGAACACTCATGCTGTATCAGACACACATGCTATATCTGACACACATGCTATATCTGAAACACATGGTATATCTGACACACATGCTATGTCTGACATACATGCTATATCTGACCCACATGCTATGTCTGACACACACGCTATATCTGACACACATGCTATACCGGACACACATGCTATATTTGGCACACATGCTATATCTGACACACATGCAATGTCTGACACACATGCTATATCGGACACACATGCGCTATCTGACACACATGCTACATTCAGACACACATGCTATGTGAGACACACATGATATATCTGACACACATGCTATATCTGACACTCATGCTATATCAGACACACATGCTATATCTGACACACATGCTATATTGGACACACATGCTATGTGAGACACACATGATATATCTGACACACATGCTATATCTGACACACATGCTATATCTGACACACATGCTATGTTAGACGCACATGCTATATTCGACACAAATGCTATATCGGACACACATGGTATATCGTGCACACATGCTATATCTGACACACATGCTATATCTGAAACACATGCTATATCGGACACACATGGTATATCGTGCACACATGCTATATCTGACATACATGCTATATCTGACATACATGCTATATTTGGCACACATGCTATATTTGGCACACATGCTATATCTGACACACATGCTATATCTGACACACGTTATATCGGACGCACATGCTATATCGGACACACATGCTATATCGAACACACATGCTATATCTGACACGCATGCTATATCAGACACACATGCTATATAGGACACACGTGCTATATCGGACACACATGCTATGTCAGACACACATGCTATATCGGACACACATGCTATATCGGACACACATGCTATATCTGACACACATGCTATGTCAGACACACATGCTATATTCGACACACATGCTATATCTGACACACATGCTTTTTCGGACACACATGGTATATCTGACACACATGCTATATCTGACACACATGCTATATCTGACACACATGCGATATCGAACACTCATGCTATATCAGACACACATGCTATATCTGACACACATGCTATATCTGAAACACATGGTATATCTGACACACATGCTATGTCTGACATACATGCTATATCTGACCCTCATGCTATGTCTGACACACACGCTATATCTGACACACATGCTATACCGGACACACATGCTATATTTGGCACACATGCTATATCTGACACACATGCAATGTCTGACACACATGCTATATCGGACACACATGCGCTATCTGACACACATGCTACATTCAGACACACATGCTATGTGAGACACACATGATATATCTGACACACATGCTATATCTGACACACATGCTATATCTGACACACATGCTATATCTGACACACATGCTATGTCAGACGCACATGCTATATTCGACACAAATGCTATATCGGACACACATGGTATATCGTGCACACATGCTATATCTGACACACATGATATATCTGACACACATGGTATATCTGACACACATGCTATATCTGACACACATGCTATGTCTGACACACATGCTATGTCTGACACACATGCTATATCTGACACACACGCTATACCGGACACTCATGCTATATTTGGCACACATGCTATATCGGACACACATGCTATGTCAGACACACATGCTATATCGGACACACATGCTATATCGGACACACATGCTATATCTGACACACATGCTATGTCAGACACACATGCTATATTCGACACACATGCTATATCGGACACACATGCTATGTCAGACACACATGCTATATTCGACACACATGCTCTATCTGACACACATGCTATATCAGACACACATGCTATATCAGACACACATGCTATATCATACACACATGCTGTATCAGACACACGCTATATCTGACACACATGCTATATCGAACACACAAGCTATATCTAACACACATACTATATCAGACACACATACTATATCTGACACGCATGCTATATCGGACGCACATGCTATGTCAGACACACATGCTATGTCAGACACACATGCTATATCGGACACTCATGCTATATCGGACACACATACTATATCGGACACACATGCTATATCTGACACACATGCTATATCTGACACACATGCTTTTTCGGACACACATGCTATATCTGACACACATGCTATATCTGACACACATACTATGTCTGACACACATGCTATATCGGACACACATGCGCTATCTGACACACATGCTATATCAGACACACATGCTATGTGAGACACACGTGATATATCTGACACACATGCTATATCTGACACACATGCTATATCTGACACACATGCTATATCTGACACACATGCTATATCTGACACACATGCTATGTCAGACGCACATGCTATATTCGACACAAATGCTATATGGGACACACATGGAATATCGTGCACACATGCTATATCTGACACACATGATATATCTGACACACATGCTATATCTGACACACATGCTATATCTGACACACATGCTATGTCTGACACACATGCTATGTCTGACACACATGCTATGTCTGACACACATGCTATATCTGACACACACGCTATACCGGACACTCATGCTATATTTGGCACACATGCTATATCGGACACACATGCTATGTCAGACACACATACTATATCGGACACACATGCTATGTCTGACACACATGCTATATCTGACACACATGCTATATCTGACACACATGCTATGTCTGACATACATGCTATATCTGACACACATGCTATGTCTGACACACATGCTATATCTGACACACATGCTATACCGGACACACATGCTATATTTGGCACACATGCTATATCTGACACACATGCTAAGTCTGACATACATGCTATATCTGACACACATGCTATATCTGACACACATGCGATATCGAACACTCATGCTATATCAGACACACATGCTATATCTGACACACATGCTATATCGGACACACATGCTATGTGAGACACACATGATATATCTGACACACATGCTATACCTGACACAAATGCTATATCTGTCACACATGCTATGTCTGACATACATGCTATATCTGACCCACATGCTATATCTGACACACATGCTATATCTGACACACGTTATATCGGACGCACATGCTATATCGGACACACATGCTATATCGAACACACATGCTATATCTGACACGCATGCTATATCAGACACACATGCTATATAGGACACACGTGCTATATCGGACACACATGCTATGTCAGACACACATGCTATATCTGACACACACGCTATACCGGACACTCATGCTATATTTGGCACACATGCTATATCGGACACACATGCTATGTCAGACACACATGCTATATCGGACACACATGCTATATCGGACACACATGCTATATCTGACACACATGCTATGTCAGACACACATGCTATATTCGACACACATGCTATATCGGACACACATGCTATGTCAGACACACATGCTATATTCGACACACATGCTCTATCTGACACACATGCTATATCAGACACACATGCTATATCAGACACACATGCTATATCGGACACACATGCTGTATCAGACACACGCTATATCTGACACACATGCTATATCGAACACACAAGCTATATCTAACACACATACTATATCAGACACACATACTATATCTGACACGCATGCTATATCGGACGCACATGCTATGTCAGACACACATGCTATGTCAGACACACATGCTATATCGGACACTCATGCTATATCGGACACACATACTATATCGGACACACATGCTATATCTGACACACATGCTATATCTGACACACATGCTTTTTCGGACACACATGCTATATCTGACACACATGCTATATCGGACACACATGCGCTATCTGACACACATGCTATATCAGACACACATGCTATGTGAGACACACGTGATATATCTGACACACATGCTATATCTGACACACATGCTATATCTGACACACATGCTATATCTGACACACATGCTATATCTGACACACATGCTATGTCAGACGCACATGCTATATTCGACACAAATGCTATATCGGACACACATGGAATATCGTGCACACATGCTATATCTGACACACATGATATATCTGACACACATGCTATATCTGACACACATGCTATATCTGACACACATGCTATGTCTGACACACATGCTATGTCTGACACACATGCTATGTCTGACACACATGCTATATCTGACACACACGCTATACCGGACACTCATGCTATATTTGGCACACATGCTATATCGGACACACATGCTATGTCAGACACACATACTATATCGGACACACATGCTATGTCTGACATACATGCTATATCTGACACACATGCTATGTCTGACACACATGCTATATCTGACACACATGCTATATCTGACACACATGCTATGTCTGACATACATGCTATATCTGACACACATGCTATGTCTGACACACATGCTATATCTGACACACATGCTATACCGGACACACATGCTATATTTGGCACACATGCTATATCTGACACACATGCTAAGTCTGACATACATGCTATATCTGACACACATGCTATATCTGACACACATGCGATATCGAACACTCATGCTATATCAGACACACATGCTATATCTGACACACATGCTATATCGGACACACATGCTATGTGAGACACACATGATATATCTGACACACATGCTATACCTGACACAAATGCTATATCTGTCACACATGCTATGTCTGACATACATGCTATATCTGACCCACATGCTATATCTGACACACATGCTATATCTGACACACGTTATATCGGACGCACATGCTATATCGGACACACATGCTATATCGAACACACATGCTATATCTGACACGCATGCTATATCAGACACACATGCTATATAGGACACACGTGCTATATCGGACACACATGCTATGTCAGACACACATGCTATATCGGACACACATGCTATATCGGACACACATGCTATATCTGACACACATGCTATGTCAGACACACATGCTATATCTGACACACATGCTATGTTAGACGCACATGCTATATTCGACACAAATGCTATATCGGACACACATGGTATATCGTGCACACATGCTATATCTGACACACATGCTATATCTGAAACACATGCTATATCGGACACACATGGTATATCGTGCACACATGCTATATCTGACATACATGCTATATCTGACATACATGCTATATTTGGCACACATGCTATATTTGGCACACATGCTATATCTGACACACATGCTATATCTGACACACGTTATATCGGACGCACATGCTATATCGGACACACATGCTATATCGAACACACATGCTATATCTGACACGCATGCTATATCAGACACACATGCTATATAGGACACACGTGCTATATCGGACACACATGCTATGTCAGACACACATGCTATATCGGACACACATGCTATATCGGACACACATGCTATATCTGACACACATGCTATGTCAGACACACATGCTATATTCGACACACATGCTATATCTGACACACATGCTTTTTCGGACACACATGCTATATCTGACACACATGCGATATCGAACACTCATGCTATATCAGACACACATGCTATATCTGACACACATGGTATATCTGACACACATGGTATATCTGACACACATGCTACGTCTGACATACATGCTATATCTGACCCACATTCTATGTCTGACACACATGCTATATCTGACACACATGCTATACCGGACACACATGCTATATTTGACACACATGCTATATCTGACACACATGCTATGTATGACACACATGCTATATCGGACACACATGCTCTATCTGACACACATGCTATATCAGACACACATGCTATGTGAGACACACATGATATATCTGACACACATGCTATATCTGACACACATGCTATATCTGTCACACATGCTATACCGGACACACATGCTATATCTGACACACATGCTATATCTGACACACATGCTAAGTCTGACATACATGCTATATCTGACACACATGCTATATCTGACACACATGCGATATCGAACACTCATGCTATATCAGACACACATGCTATGTCTGACACACATGCTATATCGGACACACATGCTCTATCTGACACACATGCTATATCAGACACACATGCTATGTGAGACACACATGATATATCTGACACACATGCTATATCTGACACACATGCTATATCTGACACACATGCTATGTCTGACACACATGCTATATCTGACACACATGCTATATCTGACACACATGCTATGTCTGACATACATGCTATATCTGACACACATGCTATGTCTGACACACATGCTATATCTGACACACATGCTATGTGAGACACACATGATATATCTGACACACATGCTATATCTGACACACATGCTATATCTGACACACATGCTATGTTAGACGCACATGCTATATTCGACACAAATGCTATATCGGACACACATGGTATATCGTGCACACATGCTATATCTGACACACATGCTATATCTGAAACACATGCTATATCGGACACACATGGTATATCGTGCACACATGCTATATCTGACATACATGCTATATCTGACATACATGCTATATTTGGCACACATGCTATATTTGGCACACATGCTATATCTGACACACATGCTATATCTGACACACGTTATATCGGACGCACATGCTATATCGGACACACATGCTATATCGAACACACATGCTATATCTGACACGCATGCTATATCAGACACACATGCTATATAGGACACACGTGCTATATCGGACACACATGCTATGTCAGACACACATGCTATATCGGACACACATGCTATATCGGACACACATGCTATATCTGACACACATGCTATGTCAGACACACATGCTATATTCGACACACATGCTATATCTGACACACATGCTTTTTCGGACACACATGCTATATCTGACACACATGCTATATCTGACACACATGCTATATCTGACACACATGCGATATCGAACACTCATGCTATATCAGACACACATGCTATATCTGACACACATGCTATATCTGAAACACATGGTATATCTGACACACATGCTATGTCTGACATACATGCTATATCTGACCCACATGCTATGTCTGACACACACACTATATCTGACACACATGCTATACCGGACACACATGCTATATTTGGCACACATGCTATATCTGACACACATGCAATGTCTGACACACATGCTATATCGGACACACATGCGCTATCTGACACACATGCTACATTCAGACACACATGCTATGTGAGACACACATGATATATCTGACACACATGCTATATCTGACACTCATGCTATATCAGACACACATGCTATATCTGACACACATGCTATATTGGACACACATGCTATGTGAGACACACATGATATGTGAGACACACATGATATATCTGACACACATGCTATATCTGACACACATGCTATATCTGACACACATGCTATGTTAGACGCACATGCTATATTCGACACAAATGCTATATCGGACACACATGGTATATCGTGCACACATGCTATATCTGACACACATGCTATATCTGAAACACATGCTATATCGGACACACATGGTATATCGTGCACACATGCTATATCTGACATACATGCTATATCTGACATACATGCTATATTTGGCACACATGCTATATTTGGCACACATGCTATATCTGACACACATGCTATATCTGACACACGTTATATCGGACGCACATGCTATATCGGACACACATGCTATATCGAACACACATGCTATATCTGACACGCATGCTATATCAGACACACATGCTATATAGGACACACGTGCTATATCGGACACACATGCTATGTCAGACACACATGCTATATCGGACACACATGCTATATCGGACACACATGCTATATCTGACACACATGCTATGTCAGACACACATGCTATATTCGACACACATGCTATATCTGACACACATGCTTTTTCGGACACACATGGTATATCTGACACACATGCTATATCTGACACACATGCTATATCTGACACACATGCGATATCGAACACTCATGCTATATCAGACACACATGCTATATCTGACACACATGCTATATCTGAAACACATGGTATATCTGACACACATGCTATGTCTGACATACATGCTATATCTGACCCACATGCTATGTCTGACACACACGCTATATCTGACACACATGCTATACCGGACACACATGCTATATTTGGCACACATGCTATATCTGACACACATGCAATGTCTGACACACATGCTATATCGGACACACATGCGCTATCTGACACACATGCTACATTCAGACACACATGCTATGTGAGACACACATGATATATCTGACACACATGCTATATCTGACACACATGCTATATCTGACACACATGCTATATCTGACACACATGCTATGTCAGACGCACATGCTATATTCGACACAAATGCTATATCGGACACACATGGTATATCGTGCACACATGCTATATCTGACACACATGATATATCTGACACACATGGTATATCTGACACACATGCTATATCTGACACACATGCTATGTCTGACACACATGCTATGTCTGACACACATGCTATATCTGACACACACGCTATACTGGACACTCATGCTATATTTGGCACACATGCTATATCGGACACACATGCTATGTCAGACACACATGCTATATCGGACACACATGCTATATCGGACACACATGCTATATCTGACACACATGCTATGTCAGACACACATGCTATATTCGACACACATGCTATATCGGACACACATGCTATGTCAGACACACATGCTATATTCGACACACATGCTCTATCTGACACACATGCTATATCAGACACACATGCTATATCAGACACACATGCTATATCATACACACATGCTGTATCAGACACACGCTATATCTGACACACATGCTATATCGAACACACAAGCTATATCTAACACACATACTATATCAGACACACATACTATATCTGACACGCATGCTATATCGGACGCACATGCTATGTCAGACACACATGCTATGTCAGACACACATGCTATATCGGACACTCATGCTATATCGGACACACATACTATATCGGACACACATGCTATA
Organism: Saccoglossus kowalevskii; assembly: GCF_978046115.1. Classification (NCBI taxonomy): domain Eukaryota; kingdom Metazoa; phylum Hemichordata; class Enteropneusta; family Harrimaniidae; genus Saccoglossus; species Saccoglossus kowalevskii. The sequence goes on along the minus strand of NC_140645.1, from coordinate 43,103,318 downwards.
TCTGACACACATGCTATATCTGACACACATGCTTTTTCGGACACACATGCTATATCTGACACACATGCTATATCTGACACACATACTATGTCTGACACACATGCTATATCGGACACACATGCGCTATCTGACACACATGCTATATCAGACACACATGCTATGTGAGACACACGTGATATATCTGACACACATGCTATATCTGACACACATGCTATATCTGACACACATGCTATATCTGACACACATGCTATATCTGACACACATGCTATATTCGACACAAATGCTATATCGGACACACATGGAATATCGTGCACACATGCTATATCTGACACACATGATATATCTGACACACATGCTATATCTGACACACATGCTATATCTGACACACATGCTATGTCTGACACACATGCTATGTCTGACACACATGCTATGTCTGACACACATGCTATATCTGACACACACGCTATACCGGACACTCATGCTATATTTGGCACACATGCTATATCGGACACACATGCTATGTCAGACACACATACTATATCGGACACACATGCTATGTCTGACACACATGCTATATCTGACACACATGCTATATCTGACACACATGCTATGTCTGACATACATGCTATATCTGACACACATGCTATGTCTGACACACATGCTATATCTGACACACATGCTATACCGGACACACATGCTATATTTGGCACACATGCTATATCTGACACACATGCTAAGTCTGACATACATGCTATATCTGACACACATGCTATATCTGACACACATGCGATATCGAACACTCATGCTATATCAGACACACATGCTATATCTGACACACATGCTATATCGGACACACATGCTATGTGAGACACACATGATATATCTGACACACATGCTATACCTGACACAAATGCTATATCTGTCACACATGCTATGTCTGACATACATGCTATATCTGACCCACATGCTATATCTGACACACATGCTATATCTGACACACGTTATATCGGACGCACATGCTATATCGGACACACATGCTATATCGAACACACATGCTATATCTGACACGCATGCTATATCAGACACACATGCTATATAGGACACACGTGCTATATCGGACACACATGCTATGTCAGACACACATGCTATATCTGACACACACGCTATACCGGACACTCATGCTATATTTGGCACACATGCTATATCGGACACACATGCTATGTCAGACACACATGCTATATCGGACACACATGCTATATCGGACACACATGCTATATCTGACACACATGCTATGTCAGACACACATGCTATATTCGACACACATGCTATATCGGACACACATGCTATGTCAGACACACATGCTATATTCGACACACATGCTCTATCTGACACACATGCTATATCAGACACACATGCTATATCAGACACACATGCTATATCGGACACACATGCTGTATCAGACACACGCTATATCTGACACACATGCTATATCGAACACACAAGCTATATCTAACACACATACTATATCAGACACACATACTATATCTGACACGCATGCTATATCGGACGCACATGCTATGTCAGACACACATGCTATGTCAGACACACATGCTATATCGGACACTCATGCTATATCGGACACACATACTATATCGGACACACATGCTATATCTGACACACATGCTATATCTGACACACATGCTTTTTCGGACACACATGCTATATCTGACACACATGCTATATCGGACACACATGCGCTATCTGACACACATGCTATATCAGACACACATGCTATGTGAGACACACGTGATATATCTGACACACATGCTATATCTGACACACATGCTATATCTGACACACATGCTATATCTGACACACATGCTATATCTGACACACATGCTATGTCAGACGCACATGCTATATTCGACACAAATGCTATATCGGACACACATGGAATATCGTGCACACATGCTATATCTGACACACATGATATATCTGACACACATGCTATATCTGACACACATGCTATATCTGACACACATGCTATGTCTGACACACATGCTATGTCTGACACACATGCTATGTCTGACACACATGCTATATCTGACACACACGCTATACCGGACACTCATGCTATATTTGGCACACATGCTATATCGGACACACATGCTATGTCAGACACACATACTATATCGGACACACATGCTATGTCTGACATACATGCTATATCTGACACACATGCTATGTCTGACACACATGCTATATCTGACACACATGCTATATCTGACACACATGCTATGTCTGACATACATGCTATATCTGACACACATGCTATGTCTGACACACATGCTATATCTGACACACATGCTATACCGGACACACATGCTATATTTGGCACACATGCTATATCTGACACACATGCTAAGTCTGACATACATGCTATATCTGACACACATGCTATATCTGACACACATGCGATATCGAACACTCATGCTATATCAGACACACATGCTATATCTGACACACATGCTATATCGGACACACATGCTATGTGAGACACACATGATATATCTGACACACATGCTATACCTGACACAAATGCTATATCTGTCACACATGCTATGTCTGACATACATGCTATATCTGACCCACATGCTATATCTGACACACATGCTATATCTGACACACGTTATATCGGACGCACATGCTATATCGGACACACATGCTATATCGAACACACATGCTATATCTGACACGCATGCTATATCAGACACACATGCTATATAGGACACACGTGCTATATCGGACACACATGCTATGTCAGACACACATGCTATATCGGACACACATGCTATATCGGACACACATGCTATATCTGACACACATGCTATGTCAGACACACATGCTATATCTGACACACATGCTATGTTAGACGCACATGCTATATTCGACACAAATGCTATATCGGACACACATGGTATATCGTGCACACATGCTATATCTGACACACATGCTATATCTGAAACACATGCTATATCGGACACACATGGTATATCGTGCACACATGCTATATCTGACATACATGCTATATCTGACATACATGCTATATTTGGCACACATGCTATATTTGGCACACATGCTATATCTGACACACATGCTATATCTGACACACGTTATATCGGACGCACATGCTATATCGGACACACATGCTATATCGAACACACATGCTATATCTGACACGCATGCTATATCAGACACACATGCTATATAGGACACACGTGCTATATCGGACACACATGCTATGTCAGACACACATGCTATATCGGACACACATGCTATATCGGACACACATGCTATATCTGACACACATGCTATGTCAGACACACATGCTATATTCGACACACATGCTATATCTGACACACATGCTTTTTCGGACACACATGCTATATCTGACACACATGCTATATCTGACACACATGCTATATCTGACACACATGCGATATCGAACACTCATGCTATTTCAGACACACATGCTATATCTGACACACATGCTATATCTGAAACACATGGTATATCTGACACACATGCTATGTCTGACATACATGCTATATCTGACCCACATGCTATGTCTGACACACACGCTATATCTGACACACATGCTATACCGGACACACATGCTATATTTGGCACACATGCTATATCTGACACACATGCAATGTCTGACACACATGCTATATCGGACACACATGCGCTATCTGACACACATGCTACATTCAGACACACATGCTATGTGAGACACACATGATATATCTGACACACATGCTATATCTGACACACATGCTATATCTGACACACATGCTATATCTGACACACATGCTATGTCAGACGCACATGCTATATTCGACACAAATGCTATATCGGACACATATGGTATATCGTGCACACATGCTATATCTGACACACATGATATATCTGGCACACATGCTATATCTGACACACATGCTATATCTGACACACATGCTATGTCTGACACACATGCTATGTCTGACACACATGCTATATCTGACACACACGCTATACCGGACACTCATGCTATATTTGGCACACATGCTATATCGGACACACATGCTATGTCAGACACACATGCTATATCGGACACACATGCTATATCGGACACACATGCTATATCTGACACACATGCTATGTCAGACACACATGCTATATTCGACACACATGCTATATCGGACACACATGCTATGTCAGACACACATGCTATATTCGACACACATGCTCTATCTGACACACATGCTATATCAGACACACATGCTATATCAGACACACATGCTATATCGGACACACATGCTGTATCAGACACACGCTATATCTGACACACATGCTATATCGAACACACAAGCTATATCTAACACACATACTATATCAGACACACATACTATATCTGACACGCATGCTATATCGGACGCACATGCTATGTCAGACACACATGCTATGTCAGACACACATGCTATATCTGACACACATGCTATATCTGACACACATGCTTTTTCGGACGCACATGCTATATCTGACACACATGCTATATCTGACACACATACTATGTCTGACACACATACTATATCGGACACACATGCTATATCTGACACACATGCTATATCTGACACACATGCTTTTTCGGACACACATGCTATATCTGACACACATGCTATATCTGACACACATACTATGTCTGACACACATGCTATATCGGACACACATGCGCTATCTGACACACATGCTATATCAGACACACATGCTATGTGAGACACACGTGATATATCTGACACACATGCTATATCTGACACACATGCTATATCTGACACACATGCTATATCTGACACACATGCTATATCTGACACACATGCTATGTCAGACGCACATGCTATATTCGACACAAATGCTATATCTGACACACATGGAATATCGTGCACACATGCTATATCTGACACACATGATATATCTGACACACATGCTATATCTGACACACATGCTATATCTGACACACATGCTATGTCTGACACACATGCTATGTCTGACACACATGCTATGTCTGACACACATGCTATATCTGACACACACGCTATACCGGACACTCATGCTATATTTGGCACACATGCTATATCGGACACACATGCTATGTCAGACACACATACTATATCGGACACACATGCTATGTCTGACATACATGCTATATCTGACACACATGCTATGTCTGACACACATGCTATATCTGACACACATGCTATATCTGACACACATGCTATGTCTGACATACATGCTATATCTGACACACATGCTATGTCTGACACACGTGCTATATCTGACACACATGCTATACCGGACACACATGCTATATTTGGCACACATGCTATATCTGACACACATGCTAAGTCTGACATACATGCTATATCTGACACACATGCTATATCTGACACACATGCGATATCGAACACTCATGCTATATCAGACACACATGCTATATCTGACACACATGCTATATCGGACACACATGCTATGTGAGACACACATGATATATCTGACACACATGCTATACCTGACACAAATGCTACATCTGTCACACATGCTATGTCTGACATACATGCTATATCTGACCCACATGCTATATCTGACACACATGCTATATCTGACACACGTTATATCGGACGCACATGCTATATCGGACACACATGCTATATCGAACACACATGCTATATCTGACACGCATGCTATATCAGACACACATGCTATATAGGACACACGTGCTATATCGGACACACATGCTATGTCAGACACACATGCTATATCGGACACACATGCTATATCGGACACACATGCTATATCTGACACACATGCTATGTCAGACACACATGCTATATCTGACACACATGCTATGTTAGACGCACATGCTATATTCGACACAAATGCTATATCGGACACACATGGTATATCGTGCACACATGCTATATCTGACACACATGCTATATCTGAAACACATGCTATATCGGACACACATGGTATATCGTGCACACATGCTATATCTGACATACATGCTATATCTGACATACATGCTATATTTGGCACACATGCTATATTTGGCACACATGCTATATCTGACACACATGCTATATCTGACACACGTTATATCGGACGCACATGCTATATCGGACACACATGCTATATCGAACACACATGCTATATCTGACACGCATGCTATATCAGGCACACATGCTATATAGGACACACGTGCTATATCGGACACACATGCTATGTCAGACACACATGCTATATCGGACACACATGCTATATCGGACACACATGCTATATCTGACACACATGCTATGTCAGACACACATGCTATATTCGACACACATGCTATATCTGACACACATGCTTTTTCGGACACACATGCTATATCTGACACACATGCTATATCTGACACACATGCTATATCTGACACACATGCGATATCGAACACTCATGCTATATCAGACACACATGCTATATCGGACACACATGCTATATCGGACACACATGCTATATCTGACACACATGCTATGTCAGACACACATGCTATATTCGACACACATGCTATATCGGACACACATGCTATGTCAGACACACATGCTATATTCGACACACATGCTCTATCTGACACACATGCTATATCAGACACACATGCTATATCAGACACACATGCTATATCGGACACACATGCTGTATCAGACACACGCTATATCTGACACACATGCTATATCGAACACACAAGCTATATCTAACACACATACTATATCAGACACACATACTATATCTGACACGCATGCTATATCGGACGCACATGCTATGTCAGACACACATGCTATGTCAGACACACATGCTATATCTGACACACATGCTATATCTGACACACATGCTTTTTCGGACGCACATGCTATATCTGACACACATGCTATATCTGACACACATACTATGTCTGACACACATACTATATCGGACACACATGCTATATCTGACACACATGCTATATCTGACACACATGCTTTTTCGGACACACATGCTATATCTGACACACATGCTATATCTGACACACATACTATGTCTGACACACATGCTATATCGGACACACATGCGCTATCTGACACACATGCTATATCAGACACACATGCTATGTGAGACACACGTGATATATCTGACACACATGCTATATCTGACACACATGCTATATCTGACACACATGCTATATCTGACACACATGCTATATCTGACACACATGCTATGTCAGACGCACATGCTATATTCGACACAAATGCTATATCTGACACACATGGAATATCGTGCACACATGCTATATCTGACACACATGATATATCTGACACACATGCTATATCTGACACACATGCTATATCTGACACACATGCTATGTCTGACACACATGCTATGTCTGACACACATGCTATGTCTGACACACATGCTATATCTGACACACACGCTATACCGGACACTCATGCTATATTTGGCACACATGCTATATCGGACACACATGCTATGTCAGACACACATACTATATCGGACACACATGCTATGTCTGACATACATGCTATATCTGACACACATGCTATGTCTGACACACATGCTATATCTGACACACATGCTATATCTGACACACATGCTATGTCTGACATACATGCTATATCTGACACACATGCTATGTCTGACACACGTGCTATATCTGACACACATGCTATACCGGACACACATGCTATATTTGGCACACATGCTATATCTGACACACATGCTAAGTCTGACATACATGCTATATCTGACACACATGCTATATCTGACACACATGCGATATCGAACACTCATGCTATATCAGACACACATGCTATATCTGACACACATGCTATATCGGACACACATGCTATGTGAGACACACATGATATATCTGACACACATGCTATACCTGACACAAATGCTACATCTGTCACACATGCTATGTCTGACATACATGCTATATCTGACCCACATGCTATATCTGACACACATGCTATATCTGACACACGTTATATCGGACGCACATGCTATATCGGACACACATGCTATATCGAACACACATGCTATATCTGACACGCATGCTATATCAGACACACATGCTATATAGGACACACGTGCTATATCGGACACACATGCTATGTCAGACACACATGCTATATCGGACACACATGCTATATCGGACACACATGCTATATCTGACACACATGCTATGTCAGACACACATGCTATATCTGACACACATGCTATGTTAGACGCACATGCTATATTCGACACAAATGCTATATCGGACACACATGGTATATCGTGCACACATGCTATATCTGACACACATGCTATATCTGAAACACATGCTATATCGGACACACATGGTATATCGTGCACACATGCTATATCTGACATACATGCTATATCTGACATACATGCTATATTTGGCACACATGCTATATTTGGCACACATGCTATATCTGACACACATGCTATATCTGACACACGTTATATCGGACGCACATGCTATATCGGACACACATGCTATATCGAACACACATGCTATATCTGACACGCATGCTATATCAGGCACACATGCTATATAGGACACACGTGCTATATCGGACACACATGCTATGTCAGACACACATGCTATATCGGACACACATGCTATATCGGACACACATGCTATATCTGACACACATGCTATGTCAGACACACATGCTATATTCGACACACATGCTATATCTGACACACATGCTTTTTCGGACACACATGCTATATCTGACACACATGCTATATCTGACACACATGCTATATCTGACACACATGCGATATCGAACACTCATGCTATATCAGACACACATGCTATATCTGACACACATGCTATATCTGAAACACATGGTATATCTGACACACATGCTATGTCTGACATACATGCTATATCTGACCCACATGCTATGTCTGACACACACGCTATATCTGACACACATGCTATACCGGACACACATGCTATATTTGGCACACATGCTATATCTGACACACATGTAATGTCTGACACACATGCTATATCGGACACACATGCGCTATCTGACACACATGCTACATTCAGACACACATGCTATGTGAGACACACATGATATATCTGACACACATGCTATATCTGACACACATGCTATATCTGACACACATGCTATATCTGACACACATGCTATGTCAGACGCACATGCTATATTCGACACAAATGCTATATCGGACACACATGGTATATCGTGCACACATGCTATATCTGACACACATGATATATCTGGCACACATGCTATATCTGACACACATGCTATATCTGACACACATGCTATGTCTGACACACATGCTATGTCTGACACACATGCTATATCTGACACACACGCTATACCGGACACTCATGCTATATTTGGCACACATGCTATATCGGACACACATGCTATGTCAGACACACATGCTATATCGGACACACATGCTATATCGGACACACATGCTATATCTGACACACATGCTATGTCAGACACACATGCTATATTCGACACACATGCTATATCGGACACACATGCTATGTCAGACACACATGCTATATTCGACACACATGCTCTATCTGACACACATGCTATATCAGACACACATGCTATATCAGACACACATGCTATATCGGACACACATGCTGTATCAGACACACGCTATATCTGACACACATGCTATATCGAACACACAAGCTATATCTAACACACATACTATATCAGACACACATACTATATCTGACACGCATGCTATATCGGACGCACATGCTATGTCAGACACACATGCTATGTCAGACACACATGCTATATCGGACACTCATGCTATATCGGACACACATACTATATCGGACACACATGCTATATCTGACACACATGCTATATCTGACACACATGCTTTTTCGGACACACATGCTATATCTGACACACATGCTATATCTGACACACATACTATGTCTGACACACATGCTATATCGGACACACATGCGCTATCTGACACACATGCTATATCAGACACACATGCTATGTGAGACACACGTGATATATCTGACACACATGCTATATCTGACACACATGCTATATCTGACACACATGCTATGTCAGACGCACATGCTATATTCGACACAAATGCTATATCGGACACACATGGAATATCGTGCACACATGCTATATCTGACACACATGCTATATCTGACACACATGCTATATCTGACACACATGCTATATCTGACACACATGCTATGTCTGACACACATGCTATGTCTGACACACATGCTATATCTGACACACACGCTATACCGGACACTCATGCTATATTTGGCACACATGCTATATCGGACACACATGCTATGTCAGACACACATACTATATCGGACATACATGCTATGTTTGACATACATGCTATATCTGACACACATGCTATGTCTGACACACATGCTATATCTGACACACATGCTATATCTGACACACATGCTATGTCTGACATACATGCTATATCTGTCACACATGCTATGTCTGACACACATGCTATATCTGACACACATGCTATACCGGACACACATGCTATATTTGGCGCACATGCTATATCTGACACACATGCTAAGTCTGACATACATGCTATATCTGACACACATGCTATATCTGACACACATGCGATATCGAACACTCATGCTATATCAGACACACATGCTATATCTGACACACATGCTATATCGGACACACATGCTATGTGAGACACACATGATATATCTGACACACATGCTATACCTGACACACATGCTATATCTGTCACACATGCTATGTCTGACATACATGCTATATCTGACCCACATGCTATGTCTGACACACATGCTATATCTGACACACATGCTATACCGGACACACATGCTATATTTGGCACACATGCTATATCTGACACACATGCTATGTCTGACACACATGCTATATCGGACACACATACTATATCTGACACACATGCTATATCTGACACACATGCTATATCGGACACACATGCTATAACGGACACACATTCTATATCTGACACACATGCTATGTCAGACACACATGCTATATCGGACACACATGCTATATCGGACACACATGCTATATCTGACACACATGCTATGTCAGACACACATGCTATATCTGACACACATGCTATGTTAGACGCACATGCTATATTCGACACAAATGCTATATCGGACACACATGGTATATCGTGCACACATGCTATATCTGACACACATGCTATATCTGAAACACATGCTATATCGGACACACATGGTATATCGTGCACACATGCTATATCTGACATACATGCTATATCTGACATACATGCTATATTTGGCACACATGCTATATTTGGCACACATGCTATATCTGACACACATGCTATATCTGACACACGTTATATCGGACGCACATGCTATATCGGACACACATGCTATATCGAACACACATGCTATATCTGACACGCATGCTATATCAGACACACATGCTATATAGGACACACGTGCTATATCGGACACATATGCTATGTCAGACACACATTCTATATCGGACACACATGCTATATCGGACACACATGCTATATCTGACACACATGCTATGTCAGACACACATGCTATATTCGACACACATGCTATATCTGACACACATGCTTTTTCGGACACACATGCTATATCTGACACACATGCTATATCTGACACACATGCTATATCTGACACACATGCGATATCGAACACTCATGCTATATCAGACACACATGCTATATCTGACACACATGCTATATCTGAAACACATGGTATATCTGACACACATGCTATGTCTGACATACATGCTATATCTGACCCACATGCTATGTCTGACACACACGCTATATCTGACACACATGCTATACCGGACACACATGCTATATTTGGCACACATGCTATATCTGACACACATGCAATGTCTGACACACATGCTATATCGGACACACATGCGCTATCTGACACACATGCTACATTCAGACACACATGCTATGTGAGACACACATGATATATCTGACACACATGCTATATCTGACACACATGCTATATCTGACACACATGCTATATCTGACACACATGCTATGTCAGACGCACATGCTATATTCGACACAAATGCTATATCGGACACACATGGTATATCGTGCACACATGCTATATCTGACACACATGATATATCTGACACACATGCTATATCTGACACACATGCTATATCTGACACACATGCTATGTCTGACACACATGCTATGTCTGACACACATGCTATATCTGACACACACGCTATACCGGACACTCATGCTATATTTGGCACACATGCTATATCGGACACACATGCTATGTCAGACACACATGCTATATCGGACACACATGCTATATCGGACACACATGCTATATCTGACACACATGCTATGTCAGACACACATGCTATATTCGACACACATGCTATATCGGACACACATGCTATGTCAGACACACATGCTATATTCGACACACATGCTCTATCTGACACACATGCTATATCAGACACACATGCTATATCAGACACACATGCTATATCTGACACACATGCGATATCGAACACACGCTATATCTGACACACATGCTATATCGAACACACAAGCTATATCTAACACACATACTATATCAGACACACATACTATATCTGACACGCATGCTATATCGGACGCACATGCTATGTCAGACACACATGCTATGTCAGACACACATGCTATATCGGACACTCATGCTATATCGGACACACATACTATATCGGACACACATGCTATATCTGACACACATGCTATATCTGACACACATGCTTTTTCGGACACACATGCTATATCTGACACACATGCTATATCTGACACACATACTATGTCTGACACACATGCTATATCGGACACACATGCGCTATCTGACACACATGCTATATCAGACACACATGCTATGTGAGACACACGTGTTATATCTGACACACATGCTATATCTGACACACATGCTATATCTGACACACATGCTATGTCAGACGCACATGCTATATTCGACACAAATGCTATATCGGACACACATGGAATATCGTGCACACATGCTATATCTGACACACATGCTATATCTGACACACATGCTATATCTGACACACATGCTATATCTGACACACATGCTATGTCTGACACACATGCTATGTCTGACACACATGCTATATCTGACACACACGCTATACCGGACACTCATGCTATATTTGGCACACATGCTATATCGGACACACATGCTATGTCAGACACACATACTATATCGGACATACATGCTATGTTTGACATACATGCTATATCTGACACACATGCTATGTCTGACACACATGCTATATCTGACACACATGCTATATCTGACACACATGCTATGTCTGACATACATGCTATATCTGTCACACATGCTATGTCTGACACACATGCTATATCTGACACACATGCTATACCGGACACACATGCTATATTTGGCACACATGCTATATCTGACACACATGCTAAGTCTGACATACATGCTATATCTGACACACATGCTATATCTGACACACATGCGATATCGAACACTCATGCTATATCAGACACACATGCTATATCTGACACACATGCTATATCGGACACACATGCTATGTGAGACACACATGATATATCTGACACACATGCTATACCTGACACACATGCTATATCTGTCACACATGCTATGTCTGACATACATGCTATATCTGACCCACATGCTATGTCTGACACACATGCTATATCTGACACACATGCTATACCGGACACACATGCTATATTTGGCACACATGCTATATCTGACACACATGCTATGTCTGACACACATGCTATATCGGACACACATACTATATCTGACACACATGCTATATCTGACACACATGCTATATCGGACACACATGCTATAACGGACACACATTCTATATCTGACACACATGCTATGTCAGACACACATGCTATATCGGACACACATGCTATATCGGACACACATGCTATATCTGACACACATGCTATGTCAGACACACATGCTATATCTGACACACATGCTATGTTAGACGCACATGCTATATTCGACACAAATGCTATATCGGACACACATGGTATATCGTGCACACATGCTATATCTGACACACATGCTATATCTGAAACACATGCTATATCGGACACACATGGTATATCGTGCACACATGCTATATCTGACATACATGCTATATCTGACATACATGCTATATTTGGCACACATGCTATATTTGGCACACATGCTATATCTGACACACATGCTATATCTGACACACGTTATATCGGACGCACATGCTATATCGGACACACATGCTATATCGAACACACATGCTATATCTGACACGCATGCTATATCAGACACACATGCTATATAGGACACACGTGCTATATCGGACATATATGCTATGTCAGACACACATTCTATATCGGACACACATGCTATATCGGACACACATGCTATATCTGACACACATGCTATGTCAGACACACATGCTATATTCGACACACATGCTATATCTGACACACATGCTTTTTCGGACACACATGCTATATCTGACACACATGCTATATCTGACACACATGCTATATCTGACACACATGCGATATCGAACACTCATGCTATATCAGACACACATGCTATATCTGACACACATGCTATATCTGAAACACATGGTATATCTGACACACATGCTATGTCTGACATACATGCTATATCTGACCCACATGCTATGTCTGACACACACGCTATATCTGACACACATGCTATACCGGACACACATGCTATATTTGGCACACATGCTATATCTGACACACATGCAATGTCTGACACACATGCTATATCGGACACACATGCGCTATCTGACACACATGCTACATTCAGACACACATGCTATGTGAGACACACATGATATATCTGACACACATGCTATATCTGACACACATGCTATATCTGACACACATGCTATATCTGACACACATGCTATGTCAGACGCACATGCTATATTCGACACAAATGCTATATCGGACACACATGGTATATCGTGCACACATGCTATATCTGACACACATGATATATCTGACACACATGCTATATCTGACACACATGCTATATCTGACACACATGCTATGTCTGACACACATGCTATGTCTGACACACATGCTATATCTGACACACACGCTATACCGGACACTCATGCTATATTTGGCACACATGCTATATCGGACACACATGCTATGTCAGACACACATGCTATATCGGACACACATGCTATATCGGACACACATGCTATATCTGACACACATGCTATGTCAGACACACATGCTATATTCGACACACATGCTATATCGGACACACATGCTATGTCAGACACACATGCTATATTCGACACACATGCTCTATCTGACACACATGCTATATCTGACACACATGCTATATCTGACACACATGCTATATCTGACACACATGCGATATCGAACACTCATGCTATATCAGACACACATGCTATATCTGACACACATGCTATATCTGAAACACATGGTATATCTGACACACATGCTATGTCTGACATACATGCTATATCTGACCCACATGCTATGTCTGACACACACGCTATATCTGACACACATGCTATACCGGACACACATGCTATATTTGGCACACATGCTATACCGGACACACATGCTATATTTGGCACACATGCTATATCGGACACACATGCGCTATCTGACACACATGCTACATTCAGACACACATGCTATGTGAGACACACATGATATATCTGACACACATGCTATATCTGACACACATGCTATATCTGACACACATGCTATATCTGACACACATGCTATGTCAGACGCACATGCTATATTCGACACAAATGCTATATCTGAAACACATGGTATATCTGACACACATGCTATGTCTGACATACATGCTATATCTGACCCACATGCTATGTCTGACACACACGCTATATCTGACACACATGCTATACCGGACACACATGCTATATTTGGCACACATGCTATATCTGACACACATGCAATGTCTGACACACATGCTATATCGGACACACATGCGCTATCTGACACACATGCTACATTCAGACACACATGCTATGTGAGACACACATGATATATCTGACACACATGCTATATCAGACACACATGCTATATCTGACACACATGCTATATCTGACACACATGCTATGTCAGACGCACATGCTATATTCGACACAAATGCTATATCGGACACACATGCTATGTCAGACACACATGCTATATCGGACACACATGCTATATCGGACACACATGCTATATCTGACACACATGCTATGTCAGACACACATGCTATATTCGACACACATGCTATATCGGACACACATGCTATGTCAGACACACATGCTATATTCGACACACATGCTCTATCTGACACACATGCTATATCAGACACACATGCTATATCAGACACACATGCTATATCGGACACACATGCTGTATCAGACACACGCTATATCTGACACAAATGCTATATCGAACACACAAGCTATATCTAACACACATACTATATCAGACACACATACTATATCTGACACGCATGCTATATCGGACGCACATGCTATGTCAGACACACATGCTATGTCAGACACACATGCTATATCGGACACTCATGCTATATCGGACACACATACTATATCGGACACACATGCTATATCTGACACACATGCTATACCTGACACACATGCTATATCTGTCACACATGCTATGTCTGACATACATGCTATATCTGACCCACATGCTATGTCTGACACACATGCTATATCTGACACACATGCTATACCGGACACACATGCTATATTTGGCACACATGCTATATCTGACACACATGCTATGTCTGACACACATGCTATATCGGACACACATACTATATCTGACACACATGCTATATCTGACACACATGCTATATCGGACACACATGCTATAACGGACACACATTCTATATCTGACACACATGCTATGTCAGACACACATGCTATATCGGACACACATGCTATATCGGACACACATGCTATATCTGACACACATGCTATGTCAGACACACATGCTATATCTGACACACATGCTATGTTAGACGCACATGCTATATTCGACACAAATGCTATATCGGACACACATGGTATATCGTGCACACATGCTATATCTGACACACATGCTATATCTGAAACACATGCTATATCGGACACACATGGTATATCGTGCACACATGCTATATCTGACATACATGCTATATCTGACATACATGCTATATTTGGCACACATGCTATATTTGGCACACATGCTATATCTGACACACATGCTATATCTGACACACGTTATATCGGACGCACATGCTATATCGGACACACATGCTATATCGAACACACATGCTATATCTGACACGCATGCTATATCAGACACACATGCTATATAGGACACACGTGCTATATCGGACACATATGCTATGTCAGACACACATTCTATATCGGACACACATGCTATATCGGACACACATGCTATATCTGACACACATGCTATGTCAGACACACATGCTATATTCGACACACATGCTATATCTGACACACATGCTTTTTCGGACACACATGCTATATCTGACACACATGCTATATCTGACACACATGCTATATCTGACACACATGCGATATCGAACACTCATGCTATATCAGACACACATGCTATATCTGACACACATGCTATATCTGAAACACATGGTATATCTGACACACATGCTATGTCTGACATACATGCTATATCTGACCCACATGCTATGTCTGACACACACGCTATATCTGACACACATGCTATACCGGACACACATGCTATATTTGGCACACATGCTATATCTGACACACATGCAATGTCTGACACACATGCTATATCGGACACACATGCGCTATCTGACACACATGCTACATTCAGACACACATGCTATGTGAGACACACATGATATATCTGACACACATGCTATATCTGACACACATGCTATATCTGACACACATGCTATATCTGACACACATGCTATGTCAGACGCACATGCTATATTCGACACAAATGCTATATCGGACACACATGGTATATCGTGCACACATGCTATATCTGACACACATGATATATCTGACACACATGCTATATCTGACACACATGCTATATCTGACACACATGCTATGTCTGACACACATGCTATGTCTGACACACATGCTATATCTGACACACACGCTATACCGGACACTCATGCTATATTTGGCACACATGCTATATCGGACTCACATGCTATGTCAGACACACATGCTATATCGGACACACATGCTATATCGGACACACATGCTATATCTGACACACATGCTATGTCAGACACACATGCTATATTCGACACACATGCTATATCGGACACACATGCTATGTCAGACACACATGCTATATTCGACACACATGCTCTATCTGACACACATGCTATATCTGACACACATGCTATATCTGACACACATGCTATATCTGACACACATGCGATATCGAACACTCATGCTATATCAGACACACATGCTATATCTGACACACATGCTATATCTGAAACACATGGTATATCTGACACACATGCTATGTCTGACATACATGCTATATCTGACCCACATGCTATGTCTGACACACACGCTATATCTGACACACATGCTATACCGGACACACATGCTATATTTGGCACACATGCTATACCGGACACACATGCTATATTTGGCACACATGCTATATCGGACACACATGCGCTATCTGACACACATGCTACATTCAGACACACATGCTATGTGAGACACACATGATATATCTGACACACATGCTATATCTGACACACATGCTATATCTGACACACATGCTATATCTGACACACATGCTATGTCAGACGCACATGCTATATTCGACACAAATGCTATATCTGAAACACATGGTATATCTGACACACATGCTATGTCTGACATACATGCTATATCTGACCCACATGCTATGTCTGACACACACGCTATATCTGACACACATGCTATACCGGACACACATGCTATATTTGGCACACATGCTATATCTGACACACATGCAATGTCTGACACACATGCTATATCGGACACACATGCGCTATCTGACACACATGCTACATTCAGACACACATGCTATGTGAGACACACATGATATATCTGACACACATGCTATATCAGACACACATGCTATATCTGACACACATGCTACATCTGACACACATGCTATGTCAGACGCACATGCTATATTCGACACAAATGCTATATCGGACACACATGCTATGTCAGACACACATGCTATATCGGACACACATGCTATATCGGACACACATGCTATATCTGACACACATGCTATGTCAGACACACATGCTATATTCGACACACATGCTATATCGGACACACATGCTATGTCAGACACACATGCTATATTCGACACACATGCTCTATCTGACACACATGCTATATCAGACACACATGCTATATCAGACACACATGCTATATCGGACACACATGCTGTATCAGACACACGCTATATCTGACACAAATGCTATATCGAACACACAAGCTATATCTAACACACATACTATATCAGACACACATACTATATCTGACACGCATGCTATATCGGACGCACATGCTATGTCAGACACACATGCTATGTCAGACACACATGCTATATCGGACACTCATGCTATATCGGACACACATACTATATCGGACACACATGCTATATCTGACACACATGCTATATCTGACACACATGCTTTTTTGGACACACATGCTATATCTGACACACATGCTATATCTGACACACATACTATGTCTGACACACATGCTATATCGGACACACATGCGCTATCTGACACACATGCTATATCAGACACACATGCTATGTGAGACACACGTGATATATCTGACACACATGCTATATCTGACACACATGCTATATCTGACACACATGCTATATCTGACACACATGCTATATCTGACACACATGCTATGTCAGACGCACATGCTATATTCGACACAAATGCTATATCGGACACACATGGAATATCGTGCACACATGCTATATCTGACACACATGATATATCTGACACACATGCTATATCTGACACACATGCTATATCTGACACACATGCTATGTCTGACACACATGCTATGTCTGACACACATGCTATATCTGACACACACGCTATACCGGACACTCATGCTATATTTGGCACACATGCTATATCGGAGACACACATGATATATCTGACACACATGCTATATCTGACACACATGCTATATCTGACACACATGCTATGTCTGACACACATGCTATGTCTGACACACATGCTATATCTGACACACACGCTATACCGGACACTCATGCTATATTTGGCACACATGCTATATCGGACACACATGCTATGTCAGACACACATACTATATCGGACACACATGCTATGTCTGACATACATGCTATATCTGACACACATGCTATGTCTGACACACATGCTATATCTGACACACATGCTATATCTGACACACATGCTATGTCTGACATACATGCTATATCTGACACACATGCTATGTCTGACACACATGCTATATCTGACACACATGCTATACCGGACACACATGCTATATTTGGCACACATGCTATATCTGACACACATGCTAAGTCTGACATACATGCTATATCTGACACACATGCTATATCTGACACACATGCGATATCGAACACTCATGCTATATCAGACACACATGCTATATCTGACACACATGCTATATCGGACACACATGCTATGTGAGACACACATGATATATCTGACACACATGCTATACCTGACACACATGCTATATCTGTCACACATGCTATGTCTGACATACATGCTATATCTGACCCACATGCTATATCTGACACACATGCTATATCTGACACACGTTATATCGGACGCACATGCTATATCGGACACACATGCTATATCGAACACACATGCTATATCTGACACGCATGCTATATCAGACACACATGCTATATAGGACACACGTGCTATATCGGACACACATGCTATGTCAGACACACATGCTATATCGGACACACATGCTATATCGGACACACATGCTATATCTGACACACATGCTATGTCAGACACACATGCTATATCTGACACACATGCTATGTTAGACGCACATGCTATATTCGACACAAATGCTATATCGGACACACATGGTATATCGTGCACACATGCTATATCTGACACACATGCTATATCTGAAACACATGCTATATCGGACACACATGGTATATCGTGCACACATGCTATATCTGACATACTTGCTATATCTGACATACATGCTATATTTGGCACACATGCTATATTTGGCACACATGCTATATCTGACACACATGCTATATCTGACACACGTTATATCGGACGCACATGCTATATCGGACACACATGCTATATCGAACACACATGCTATATCTGACACGCATGCTATATCAGACACACATGCTATATAGGACACACGTGCTATATCGGACACACATGCTATGTCAGACACACATGCTATATCGGACACACATGCTATATCGGACACACATGCTATATCTGACACACATGCTATGTCAGACACACATGCTATATTCGACACACATGCTGTATCTGACACACATGCTTTTTCGGACACACATGCTATATCTGACACACATGCTATATCTGACACACATGCTATATCTGACACACATGCGATATCGAACACTCATGCTATATCAGACACACATGCTATATCTGACACACATGCTATATCTGAAACACATGGTATATCTGACACACATGCTATGTCTGACATACATGCTATATCTGACCCACATGCTATGTCTGACACACACGCTATATCTGACACACATGCTATACCGGACACACATGCTATAATTGGCACACATGCTATATCTGACACACATGCAATGTCTGACACACATGCTATATCGGACACACATGCGCTATCTGACACACATGCTACATTCAGACACACATGCTATGTGAGACACACATGATATATCTGACACACATGCTATATCTGACACACATGCTATATCTGACACACATGCTATATCTGACACACATGCTATGTCAGACGCACATGCTATATTCGACACAAATGCTATATCGGACACACATGGTATATCGTGCACACATGCTATATCTGACACACATGATATATCTGACACACATGCTATATCTGACACACATGCTATATCTGACACACATGCTATGTCTGACACACATGCTATGTCTGACACACATGCTATATCTGACACACACGCTATACCGGACACTCATGCTATATTTGGCACACATGCTATATCGGACACACATGCTATGTCAGACACACATGCTATATCGGACACACATGCTATATCGGACACACATGCTATATCTGACACACATGCTATGTCAGACACACATGCTATATTCGACACACATGCTATATCGGACACACATGCTATGTCAGACACACATGCTATATTCGACACACATGCTCTATCTGACACACATGCTATATCAGACAAACATGCTATATCAGACACACATGCTATATCGGACACACATGCTGTATCAGACACACGCTATATCTGACACACATGCTATATCGAACACACAAGCTATATCTAACACACATACTATATCAGACACACATACTATATCTGACACGCATGCTATATCGGACGCACATGCTATGTCAGACACACATGCTATGTCAGACACACATGCTATATCGGACACTCATGCTATATCGGACACACATACTATATCGGACACACATGCTATATCTGACACACATGCTATATCTGACACACATGCTTTTTCGGACACACATGCTATATCTGACACACATGCTATATCTGACACACATACTATGTCTGACACACATGCTATATCGGACACACATGCGCTATCTGACACACATGCTATATCAGACACACATGCTATGTGAGACACACGTGATATATCTGACACACATGCTATATCTGACACACATGCTATATCTGACACACATGCTATATCTGACACACATGCTATATCTGACACACATGCTATGTCAGACGCACATGCTATATTCGACACAAATGCTATATCGGACACACATGGAATATCGTGCACACATGCTATATCTGACACACATGATATATCTGACACACATGCTATATCTGACACACATGCTATATCTGACACACATGCTATGTCTGACACACATGCTATGTCTGACACACATGCTATATCTGACACACACGCTATACCGGACACTCATGCTATATTTGGCACACATGCTATATCGGACACACATGCTATGTCAGACACACATACTATATCGGACACACATGCTATGTCTGACATACATGCTATATCTGACACACATGCTATGTCTGACACACATGCTATATCTGACACACATGCTATATCTGACACACATACTATGTCTGACATACATGCTATATCTGACACACATGCTATGTCTGACACACATGCTATATCTGACACACATGCTATACCGGACACACATGCTATATTTGGCACACATGCTATATCTGACACACATGCTAAGTCTGACATACATGCTATATCTGACACACATGCTATATCTGACACACATGCGATATCGAACACTCATGCTATATCAGACACACATGCTATATCTGACACACATGCTATATCGGACACACATGCTATGTGAGACACACATGATATATCTGAAACACATGCTATATCGGACACACATGGTATATCGTGCACACATGCTATATCTGACATACTTGCTATATCTGACATACATGCTATATTTGGCACACATGCTATATTTGGCACACATGCTATATCTGACACACATGCTATATCTGACACACGTTATATCGGACGCACATGCTATATCGGACACACATGCTATATCGAACACACATGCTATATCTGACACGCATGCTATATCAGACACACATGCTATATAGGACACACGTGCTATATCGGACACACATGCTATGTCAGACACACATGCTATATCGGACACACATGCTATATCGGACACACATGCTATATCTGACACACATGCTATGTCAGACACACATGCTATATTCGACACACATGCTGTATCTGACACACATGCTTTTTCGGACACACATGCTATATCTGACACACATGCTATATCTGACACACATGCTATGTCAGACACACATGCGATATCGAACACTCATGCTATATCAGACACACATGCTATATCTGACACACATGCTATATCTGAAACACATGGTATATCTGACACACATGCTATGTCTGACATACATGCTATATCTGACCCACATGCTATGTCTGACACACACGCTATATCTGACACACATGCTATACCGGACACACATGCTATATTTGGCACACATGCTATATCTGACACACATGCAATGTCTGACACACATGCTATATCGGACACACATGCGCTATCTGACACACATGCTACATTCAGACACACATGCTATGTGAGACACACATGATATATCTGACACACATGCTATATCTGACACACATGCTATATCTGACACACATGCTATATCTGACACACATGCTATGTCAGACGCACATGCTATATTCGACACAAATGCTATATCGGACACACATGGTATATCGTGCACACATGCTATATCTGACACACATGATATATCTGACACACATGCTATATCTGACACACATGCTATATCTGACACACATGCTATGTCTGACACACATGCTATGTCTGACACACATGCTATATCTGACACACACGCTATACCGGACACTCATGCTATATTTGGCACACATGCTATATCGGACACACATGCTATGTCAGACACACATGCTATATCGGACACACATGCTATATCGGACACACATGCTATATCTGACACACATGCTATGTCAGACACACATGCTATATTCGACACACATGCTATATCGGACACACATGCTATGTCAGACACACATGCTATATTCGACACACATGCTCTATCTGACACACATGCTATATCAGACACACATGCTATATCAGACACACATGCTATATCGGACACACATGCTGTATCAGACACACGCTATATCTGACACACATGCTATATCGAACACACAAGCTATATCTAACACACATACTATATCAGACACACATACTATATCTGACACGCATGCTATATCGGACGCACATGCTATGTCAGACACACATGCTATGTCAGACACACATGCTATATCGGACACTCATGCTATATCGGACACACATACTATATCGGACACACATGCTATATCTGACACACATGCTATATCGGACACACATACTATATCGGACACACATGCTATATCTGACACACATGCTATATCTGACACACATGCTTTTTCGGACACACATGCTATATCTGACACACATGCTATATCTGACACACATACTATGTCTGACACACATGCTATATCGGACACACATGCGCTATCTGACACACATGCTATATCAGACACACATGCTATGTGAGACACACGTGATATATCTGACACACATGCTATATCTGACACACATGCTATATCTGACACACATGCTATATCTGACACACATGCTATATCTGACACACATGCTATGTCAGACGCACATGCTATATTCGACACAAATGCTATATCGGACACACATGGAATATCGTGCACACATGCTATATCTGACACACATGATATATCTGACACACATGCTATATCTGACACACATGCTATATCTGACACACATGCTATGTCTGACACACATGCTATGTCTGACACACATGCTATATCTGACACACACGCTATACCGGACACTCATGCTATATTTGGCACACATGCTATATCGGAGACACACATGATATATCTGACACACATGCTATATCTGACACACATGCTATATCTGACACACATGCTATGTCTGACACACATGCTATGTCTGACACACATGCTATATCTGACACACACGCTATACCGGACACTCATGCTATATTTGGCACACATGCTATATCGGACACACATGCTATGTCAGACACACATACTATATCGGACACACATGCTATGTCTGACATACATGCTATATCTGACACACATGCTATGTCTGACACACATGCTATATCTGACACACATGCTATATCTGACACACATGCTATGTCTGACATACATGCTATATCTGACACACATGCTATGTCTGACACACATGCTATATCTGACACACATGCTATACCGGACACACATGCTATATTTGGCACACATGCTATATCTGACACACATGCTAAGTCTGACATACATGCTATATCTGACACACATGCTATATCTGACACACATGCGATATCGAACACTCATGCTATATCAGACACACATGCTATATCTGACACACATGCTATATCGGACACACATGCTATGTGAGACACACATGATATATCTGACACACATGCTATACCTGACACACATGCTATATCTGTCACACATGCTATGTCTGACATACATGCTATATCTGACCCACATGCTATATCTGACACACATGCTATATCTGACACACGTTATATCGGACGCACATGCTATATCGGACACACATGCTATATCGAACACACATGCTATATCTGACACGCATGCTATATCAGACACACATGCTATATAGGACACACGTGCTATATCGGACACACATGCTATGTCAGACACACATGCTATATCGGACACACATGCTATATCGGACACACATGCTATATCTGACACACATGCTATGTCAGACACACATGCTATATCTGACACACATGCTATGTTAGACGCACATGCTATATTCGACACAAATGCTATATCGGACACACATGGTATATCGTGCACACATGCTATATCTGACACACATGCTATATCTGAAACACATGCTATATCGGACACACATGGTATATCGTGCACACATGCTATATCTGACATACTTGCTATATCTGACATACATGCTATATTTGGCACACATGCTATATTTGGCACACATGCTATATCTGACACACATGCTATATCTGACACACGTTATATCGGACGCACATGCTATATCGGACACACATGCTATATCGAACACACATGCTATATCTGACACGCATGCTATATCAGACACACATGCTATATAGGACACACGTGCTATATCGGACACACATGCTATGTCAGACACACATGCTATATCGGACACACATGCTATATCGGACACACATGCTATATCTGACACACATGCTATGTCAGACACACATGCTATATTCGACACACATGCTGTATCTGACACACATGCTTTTTCGGACACACATGCTATATCTGACACACATGCTATATCTGACACACATGCTATATCTGACACACATGCGATATCGAACACTCATGCTATATCAGACACACATGCTATATCTGACACACATGCTATATCTGAAACACATGGTATATCTGACACACATGCTATGTCTGACATACATGCTATATCTGACCCACATGCTATGTCTGACACACACGCTATATCTGACACACATGCTATACCGGACACACATGCTATAATTGGCACACATGCTATATCTGACACACATGCAATGTCTGACACACATGCTATATCGGACACACATGCGCTATCTGACACACATGCTACATTCAGACACACATGCTATGTGAGACACACATGATATATCTGACACACATGCTATATCTGACACACATGCTATATCTGACACACATGCTATATCTGACACACATGCTATGTCAGACGCACATGCTATATTCGACACAAATGCTATATCGGACACACATGGTATATCGTGCACACATGCTATATCTGACACACATGATATATCTGACACACATGCTATATCTGACACACATGCTATATCTGACACACATGCTATGTCTGACACACATGCTATGTCTGACACACATGCTATATCTGACACACACGCTATACCGGACACTCATGCTATATTTGGCACACATGCTATATCGGACACACATGCTATGTCAGACACACATGCTATATCGGACACACATGCTATATCGGACACACATGCTATATCTGACACACATGCTATGTCAGACACACATGCTATATTCGACACACATGCTATATCGGACACACATGCTATGTCAGACACACATGCTATATTCGACACACATGCTCTATCTGACACACATGCTATATCAGACAAACATGCTATATCAGACACACATGCTATATCGGACACACATGCTGTATCAGACACACGCTATATCTGACACACATGCTATATCGAACACACAAGCTATATCTAACACACATACTATATCAGACACACATACTATATCTGACACGCATGCTATATCGGACGCACATGCTATGTCAGACACACATGCTATGTCAGACACACATGCTATATCGGACACTCATGCTATATCGGACACACATACTATATCGGACACACATGCTATATCTGACACACATGCTATATCTGACACACATGCTTTTTCGGACACACATGCTATATCTGACACACATGCTATATCTGACACACATACTATGTCTGACACACATGCTATATCGGACACACATGCGCTATCTGACACACATGCTATATCAGACACACATGCTATGTGAGACACACGTGATATATCTGACACACATGCTATATCTGACACACATGCTATATCTGACACACATGCTATATCTGACACACATGCTATATCTGACACACATGCTATGTCAGACGCACATGCTATATTCGACACAAATGCTATATCGGACACACATGGAATATCGTGCACACATGCTATATCTGACACACATGATATATCTGACACACATGCTATATCTGACACACATGCTATATCTGACACACATGCTATGTCTGACACACATGCTATGTCTGACACACATGCTATATCTGACACACACGCTATACCGGACACTCATGCTATATTTGGCACACATGCTATATCGGACACACATGCTATGTCAGACACACATACTATATCGGACACACATGCTATGTCTGACATACATGCTATATCTGACACACATGCTATGTCTGACACACATGCTATATCTGACACACATGCTATATCTGACACACATACTATGTCTGACATACATGCTATATCTGACACACATGCTATGTCTGACACACATGCTATATCTGACACACATGCTATACCGGACACACATGCTATATTTGGCACACATGCTATATCTGACACACATGCTAAGTCTGACATACATGCTATATCTGACACACATGCTATATCTGACACACATGCGATATCGAACACTCATGCTATATCAGACACACATGCTATATCTGACACACATGCTATATCGGACACACATGCTATGTGAGACACACATGATATATCTGAAACACATGCTATATCGGACACACATGGTATATCGTGCACACATGCTATATCTGACATACTTGCTATATCTGACATACATGCTATATTTGGCACACATGCTATATTTGGCACACATGCTATATCTGACACACATGCTATATCTGACACACGTTATATCGGACGCACATGCTATATCGGACACACATGCTATATCGAACACACATGCTATATCTGACACGCATGCTATATCAGACACACATGCTATATAGGACACACGTGCTATATCGGACACACATGCTATGTCAGACACACATGCTATATCGGACACACATGCTATATCGGACACACATGCTATATCTGACACACATGCTATGTCAGACACACATGCTATATTCGACACACATGCTGTATCTGACACACATGCTTTTTCGGACACACATGCTATATCTGACACACATGCTATATCTGACACACATGCTATGTCAGACACACATGCGATATCGAACACTCATGCTATATCAGACACACATGCTATATCTGACACACATGCTATATCTGAAACACATGGTATATCTGACACACATGCTATGTCTGACATACATGCTATATCTGACCCACATGCTATGTCTGACACACACGCTATATCTGACACACATGCTATACCGGACACACATGCTATATTTGGCACACATGCTATATCTGACACACATGCAATGTCTGACACACATGCTATATCGGACACACATGCGCTATCTGACACACATGCTACATTCAGACACACATGCTATGTGAGACACACATGATATATCTGACACACATGCTATATCTGACACACATGCTATATCTGACACACATGCTATATCTGACACACATGCTATGTCAGACGCACATGCTATATTCGACACAAATGCTATATCGGACACACATGGTATATCGTGCACACATGCTATATCTGACACACATGATATATCTGACACACATGCTATATCTGACACACATGCTATATCTGACACACATGCTATGTCTGACACACATGCTATGTCTGACACACATGCTATATCTGACACACACGCTATACCGGACACTCATGCTATATTTGGCACACATGCTATATCGGACACACATGCTATGTCAGACACACATGCTATATCGGACACACATGCTATATCGGACACACATGCTATATCTGACACACATGCTATGTCAGACACACATGCTATATTCGACACACATGCTATATCGGACACACATGCTATGTCAGACACACATGCTATATTCGACACACATGCTCTATCTGACACACATGCTATATCAGACACACATGCTATATCAGACACACATGCTATATCGGACACACATGCTGTATCAGACACACGCTATATCTGACACACATGCTATATCGAACACACAAGCTATATCTAACACACATACTATATCAGACACACATACTATATCTGACACGCATGCTATATCGGACGCACATGCTATGTCAGACACACATGCTATGTCAGACACACATGCTATATCGGACACTCATGCTATATCGGACACACATACTATATCGGACACACATGCTATATCTGACACACATGCTATATCTGACACACATGCTTTTTCGGACACACATGCTATATCTGACACACATGCTATATCTGACACACATACTATGTCTGACACACATGCTATATCGGACACACATGCGCTATCTGACACACATGCTATATCAGACACACATGCTATGTGAGACACACGTGATATATCTGACACACATGCTATATCTGACACACATGCTATATCTGACACACATGCTATATCTGACACACATGCTATATCTGACACACATGCTATGTCAGACGCACATGCTATATTCGACACAAATGCTATATCGGACACACATGGAATATCGTGCACACATGCTATATCTGACACACATGATATATCTGACACACATGCTATATCTGACACACATGCTATATCTGACACACATGCTATGTCTGACACACATGCTATGTCTGACACACATGCTATATCTGACACACACGCTATACCGGACACTCATGCTATATTTGGCACACATGCTATATCGGACACACATGCTATGTCAGACACACATACTATATCGGACACACATGCTATGTCTGACATACATGCTATATCTGACACACATGCTATGTCTGACACACATGCTATATCTGACACACATGCTATGTCTGACACACATGCTATGTCTGACACACATGCTATGTCTGACACACATGCTATATCTGACACACACGCTATACCGGACACTCATGCTATATTTGGCACACATGCTATATCGGACACACATGCTATGTCAGACACACATACTATATCGGACACACATGCTATGTCTGACACACATGCTATATCTGACACACATGCTATATCTGACACACATGCTATGTCTGACATACATGCTATATCTGACACACATGCTATGTCTGACACACATGCTATATCTGACACACATGCTATACCGGACACACATGCTATATTTGGCACACATGCTATATCTGACACACATGCTAAGTCTGACATACATGCTATATCTGACACACATGCTATATCTGACACACATGCGATATCGAACACTCATGCTATATCAGACACACATGCTATATCTGACACACATGCTATATCGGACACACATGCTATGTGAGACACACATGATATATCTGACACACATGCTATACCTGACACAAATGCTATATCTGTCACACATGCTATGTCTGACATACATGCTATATCTGACCCACATGCTATATCTGACACACATGCTATATCTGACACACGTTATATCGGACGCACATGCTATATCGGACACACATGCTATATCGAACACACATGCTATATCTGACACGCATGCTATATCAGACACACATGCTATATAGGACACACGTGCTATATCGGACACACATGCTATGTCAGACACACATGCTATATCTGACACACACGCTATACCGGACACTCATGCTATATTTGGCACACATGCTATATCGGACACACATGCTATGTCAGACACACATGCTATATCGGACACACATGCTATATCGGACACACATGCTATATCTGACACACATGCTATGTCAGACACACATGCTATATTCGACACACATGCTATATCGGACACACATGCTATGTCAGACACACATGCTATATTCGACACACATGCTCTATCTGACACACATGCTATATCAGACACACATGCTATATCAGACACACATGCTATATCGGACACACATGCTGTATCAGACACACGCTATATCTGACACACATGCTATATCGAACACACAAGCTATATCTAACACACATACTATATCAGACACACATACTATATCTGACACGCATGCTATATCGGACGCACATGCTATGTCAGACACACATGCTATGTCAGACACACATGCTATATCGGACACTCATGCTATATCGGACACACATACTATATCGGACACACATGCTATATCTGACACACATGCTATATCTGACACACATGCTTTTTCGGACACACATGCTATATCTGACACACATGCTATATCGGACACACATGCGCTATCTGACACACATGCTATATCAGACACACATGCTATGTGAGACACACGTGATATATCTGACACACATGCTATATCTGACACACATGCTATATCTGACACACATGCTATATCTGACACACATGCTATATCTGACACACATGCTATGTCAGACGCACATGCTATATTCGACACAAATGCTATATCGGACACACATGGAATATCGTGCACACATGCTATATCTGACACACATGATATATCTGACACACATGCTATATCTGACACACATGCTATATCTGACACACATGCTATGTCTGACACACATGCTATGTCTGACACACATGCTATGTCTGACACACATGCTATATCTGACACACACGCTATACCGGACACTCATGCTATATTTGGCACACATGCTATATCGGACACACATGCTATGTCAGACACACATACTATATCGGACACACATGCTATGTCTGACATACATGCTATATCTGACACACATGCTATGTCTGACACACATGCTATATCTGACACACATGCTATATCTGACACACATGCTATGTCTGACATACATGCTATATCTGACACACATGCTATGTCTGACACACATGCTATATCTGACACACATGCTATACCGGACACACATGCTATATTTGGCACACATGCTATATCTGACACACATGCTAAGTCTGACATACATGCTATATCTGACACACATGCTATATCTGACACACATGCGATATCGAACACTCATGCTATATCAGACACACATGCTATATCTGACACACATGCTATATCGGACACACATGCTATGTGAGACACACATGATATATCTGACACACATGCTATACCTGACACAAATGCTATATCTGTCACACATGCTATGTCTGACATACATGCTATATCTGACCCACATGCTATATCTGACACACATGCTATATCTGACACACGTTATATCGGACGCACATGCTATATCGGACACACATGCTATATCGAACACACATGCTATATCTGACACGCATGCTATATCAGACACACATGCTATATAGGACACACGTGCTATATCGGACACACATGCTATGTCAGACACACATGCTATATCGGACACACATGCTATATCGGACACACATGCTATATCTGACACACATGCTATGTCAGACACACATGCTATATCTGACACACATGCTATGTTAGACGCACATGCTATATTCGACACAAATGCTATATCGGACACACATGGTATATCGTGCACACATGCTATATCTGACACACATGCTATATCTGAAACACATGCTATATCGGACACACATGGTATATCGTGCACACATGCTATATCTGACATACATGCTATATCTGACATACATGCTATATTTGGCACACATGCTATATTTGGCACACATGCTATATCTGACACACATGCTATATCTGACACACGTTATATCGGACGCACATGCTATATCGGACACACATGCTATATCGAACACACATGCTATATCTGACACGCATGCTATATCAGACACACATGCTATATAGGACACACGTGCTATATCGGACACACATGCTATGTCAGACACACATGCTATATCGGACACACATGCTATATCGGACACACATGCTATATCTGACACACATGCTATGTCAGACACACATGCTATATTCGACACACATGCTATATCTGACACACATGCTTTTTCGGACACACATGCTATATCTGACACACATGCGATATCGAACACTCATGCTATATCAGACACACATGCTATATCTGACACACATGCTATATCTGACACACATGGTATATCTGACACACATGCTACGTCTGACATACATGCTATATCTGACCCACATTCTATGTCTGACACACATGCTATATCTGACACACATGCTATACCGGACACACATGCTATATTTGACACACATGCTATATCTGACACACATGCTATGTATGACACACATGCTATATCGGACACACATGCTCTATCTGACACACATGCTATATCAGACACACATGCTATGTGAGACACACATGATATATCTGACACACATGCTATATCTGACACACATGCTATATCTGTCACACATGCTATACCGGACACACATGCTATATCTGACACACATGCTATATCTGACACACATGCTAAGTCTGACATACATGCTATATCTGACACACATGCTATATCTGACACACATGCGATATCGAACACTCATGCTATATCAGACACACATGCTATGTCTGACACACATGCTATATCGGACACACATGCTCTATCTGACACACATGCTATATCAGACACACATGCTATGTGAGACACACATGATATATCTGACACACATGCTATATCTGACACACATGCTATATCTGACACACATGCTATGTCTGACACACATGCTATATCTGACACACATGCTATATCTGACACACATGCTATGTCTGACATACATGCTATATCTGACACACATGCTATGTCTGACACACATGCTATATCTGACACACATGCTATACCGGACACACATGCTATATTTGGCACACATGCTATATCTGACACACATGCTAAGTCTGACATACATGCTATATCTGACACTCATGCTATATCAGACACACATGCTATATCTGACACACATGCTATATTGGACACACATGCTATGTGAGACACACATGATATATCTGACACACATGCTATATCTGACACACATGCTATATCTGACACACATGCTATGTTAGACGCACATGCTATATTCGACACAAATGCTATATCGGACACACATGGTATATCGTGCACACATGCTATATCTGACACACATGCTATATCTGAAACACATGCTATATCGGACACACATGGTATATCGTGCACACATGCTATATCTGACATACATGCTATATCTGACATACATGCTATATTTGGCACACATGCTATATTTGGCACACATGCTATATCTGACACACATGCTATATCTGACACACGTTATATCGGACGCACATGCTATATCGGACACACATGCTATATCGAACACACATGCTATATCTGACACGCATGCTATATCAGACACACATGCTATATAGGACACACGTGCTATATCGGACACACATGCTATGTCAGACACACATGCTATATCGGACACACATGCTATATCGGACACACATGCTATATCTGACACACATGCTATGTCAGACACACATGCTATATTCGACACACATGCTATATCTGACACACATGCTTTTTCGGACACACATGCTATATCTGACACACATGCTATATCTGACACACATGCTATATCTGACACACATGCGATATCGAACACTCATGCTATATCAGACACACATGCTATATCTGACACACATGCTATATCTGAAACACATGGTATATCTGACACACATGCTATGTCTGACATACATGCTATATCTGACCCACATGCTATGTCTGACACACACGCTATATCTGACACACATGCTATACCGGACACACATGCTATATTTGGCACACATGCTATATCTGACACACATGCAATGTCTGACACACATGCTATATCGGACACACATGCGCTATCTGACACACATGCTACATTCAGACACACATGCTATGTGAGACACACATGATATATCTGACACACATGCTATATCTGACACTCATGCTATATCAGACACACATGCTATATCTGATACACATGCTATATTGGACACACATGCTATGTGAGACACACATGATATATCTGACACACATGCTATATCTGACACACATGCTATATCTGACACACATGCTATGTTAGACGCACATGCTATATTCGACACAAATGCTATATCGGACACACATGGTATATCGTGCACACATGCTATATCTGACACACATGCTATATCTGAAACACATGCTATATCGGACACACATGGTATATCGTGCACACATGCTATATCTGACATACATGCTATATCTGACATACATGCTATATTTGGCACACATGCTATATTTGGCACACATGCTATATCTGACACACATGCTATATCTGACACACGTTATATCGGACACACATGCTATATCGGACACACATGCTATATCGAACACACATGCTATATCTGACACGCATGCTATATCAGACACACATGCTATATAGGACACACGTGCTATATCGGACACACATGCTATGTCAGACACACATGCTATATCGGACACACATGCTATATCGGACACACATGCTATATCTGACACACATGCTATGTCAGACACACATGCTATATTCGACACACATGCTATATCTGACACACATGCTTTTTCGGACACACATGGTATATCTGACACACATGCTATATCTGACACACATGCTATATCTGACACACATGCGATATCGAACACTCATGCTATATCAGACACACATGCTATATCTGACACACATGCTATATCTGAAACACATGGTATATCTGACACACATGCTATGTCTGACATACATGCTATATCTGACCCACATGCTATGTCTGACACACACGCTATATCTGACACACATGCTATACCGGACACACATGCTATATTTGGCACACATGCTATATCTGACACACATGCAATGTCTGACACACATGCTATATCGGACACACATGCGCTATCTGACACACATGCTACATTCAGACACACATGCTATGTGAGACACACATGATATATCTGACACACATGCTATATCTGACACACATGCTATATCTGACACACATGCTATATCTGACACACATGCTATGTCAGACGCACATGCTATATTCGACACAAATGCTATATCGGACACACATGGTATATCGTGCACACATGCTATATCTGACACACATGATATATCTGACACACATGGTATATCTGACACACATGCTATATCTGACACACATGCTATGTCTGACACACATGCTATGTCTGACACACATGCTATATCTGACACACACGCTATACCGGACACTCATGCTATATTTGGCACACATGCTATATCGGACACACATGCTATGTCAGACACACATGCTATATCGGACACACATGCTATATCGGACACACATGCTATATCTGACACACATGCTATGTCAGACACACATGCTATATTCGACACACATGCTATATCGGACACACATGCTATGTCAGACACACATGCTATATTCGACACACATGCTCTATCTGACACACATGCTATATCAGACACACATGCTATATCAGACACACATGCTATATCATACACACATGCTGTATCAGACACACGCTATATCTGACACACATGCTATATCGAACACACAAGCTATATCTAACACACATACTATATCAGACACACATACTATATCTGACACGCATGCTATATCGGACGCACATGCTATGTCAGACACACATGCTATGTCAGACACACATGCTATATCGGACACTCATGCTATATCGGACACACATACTATATCGGACACACATGCTATATCTGACACACATGCTATATCTGACACACATGCTTTTTCGGACACACATGCTATATCTGACACACATGCTATATCTGACACACATACTATGTCTGACACACATGCTATATCGGACACACATGCGCTATCTGACACACATGCTATATCAGACACACATGCTATGTGAGACACACGTGATATATCTGACACACATGCTATATCTGACACACATGCTATATCTGACACACATGCTATATCTGACACACATGCTATATCTGACACACATGCTATATTCGACACAAATGCTATATCGGACACACATGGAATATCGTGCACACATGCTATATCTGACACACATGATATATCTGACACACATGCTATATCTGACACACATGCTATATCTGACACACATGCTATGTCTGACACACATGCTATGTCTGACACACATGCTATGTCTGACACACATGCTATATCTGACACACACGCTACACCGGACACTCATGCTATATTTGGCACACATGCTATATCGGACACACATGCTATGTCAGACACACATACTATATCGGACACACATGCTATGTCTGACACACATGCTATATCTGACACACATGCTATATCTGACACACATGCTATGTCTGACATACATGCTATATCTGACACACATGCTATGTCTGACACACATGCTATATCTGACACACATGCTATACCGGACACACATGCTATATTTGGCACACATGCTATATCTGACACACATGCTAAGTCTGACATACATGCTATATCTGACACACATGCTATATCTGACACACATGCGATATCGAACACTCATGCTATATCAGACACACATGCTATATCTGACACACATGCTATATCGGACACACATGCTATGTGAGACACACATGATATATCTGACACACATGCTATACCTGACACAAATGCTATATCTGTCACACATGCTATGTCTGACATACATGCTATATCTGACCCACATGCTATATCTGACACACATGCTATATCTGACACACGTTATATCGGACGCACATGCTATATCGGACACACATGCTATATCGAACACACATGCTATATCTGACACGCATGCTATATCAGACACACATGCTATATAGGACACACGTGCTATATCGGACACACATGCTATGTCAGACACACATGCTATATCTGACACACACGCTATACCGGACACTCATGCTATATTTGGCACACATGCTATATCGGACACACATGCTATGTCAGACACACATGCTATATCGGACACACATGCTATATCGGACACACATGCTATATCTGACACACATGCTATGTCAGACACACATGCTATATTCGACACACATGCTATATCGGACACACATGCTATGTCAGACACACATGCTATATTCGACACACATGCTCTATCTGACACACATGCTATATCAGACACACATGCTATATCAGACACACATGCTATATCGGACACACATGCTGTATCAGACACACGCTATATCTGACACACATGCTATATCGAACACACAAGCTATATCTAACACACATACTATATCAGACACACATACTATATCTGACACGCATGCTATATCGGACGCACATGCTATGTCAGACACACATGCTATGTCAGACACACATGCTATATCGGACACTCATGCTATATCGGACACACATACTATATCGGACACACATGCTATATCTGACACACATGCTATATCTGACACACATGCTTTTTCGGACACACATGCTATATCTGACACACATGCTATATCGGACACACATGCGCTATCTGACACACATGCTATATCAGACACACATGCTATGTGAGACACACGTGATATATCTGACACACATGCTATATCTGACACACATGCTATATCTGACACACATGCTATATCTGACACACATGCTATATCTGACACACATGCTATGTCAGACGCACATGCTATATTCGACACAAATGCTATATCGGACACACATGGAATATCGTGCACACATGCTATATCTGACACACATGATATATCTGACACACATGCTATATCTGACACACATGCTATATCTGACACACATGCTATGTCTGACACACATGCTATGTCTGACACACATGCTATGTCTGACACACATGCTATATCTGACACACACGCTATACCGGACACTCATGCTATATTTGGCACACATGCTATATCGGACACACATGCTATGTCAGACACACATACTATATCGGACACACATGCTATGTCTGACATACATGCTATATCTGACACACATGCTATGTCTGACACACATGCTATATCTGACACACATGCTATATCTGACACACATGCTATGTCTGACATACATGCTATATCTGACACACATGCTATGTCTGACACACATGCTATATCTGACACACATGCTATACCGGACACACATGCTATATTTGGCACACATGCTATATCTGACACACATGCTAAGTCTGACATACATGCTATATCTGACACACATGCTATATCTGACACACATGCGATATCGAACACTCATGCTATATCAGACACACATGCTATATCTGACACACATGCTATATCGGACACACATGCTATGTGAGACACACATGATATATCTGACACACATGCTATACCTGACACAAATGCTATATCTGTCACACATGCTATGTCTGACATACATGCTATATCTGACCCACATGCTATATCTGACACACATGCTATATCTGACACACGTTATATCGGACGCACATGCTATATCGGACACACATGCTATATCGAACACACATGCTATATCTGACACGCATGCTATATCAGACACACATGCTATATAGGACACACGTGCTATATCGGACACACATGCTATGTCAGACACACATGCTATATCGGACACACATGCTATATCGGACACACATGCTATATCTGACACACATGCTATGTCAGACACACATGCTATATCTGACACACATGCTATGTTAGACGCACATGCTATATTCGACACAAATGCTATATCGGACACACATGGTATATCGTGCACACATGCTATATCTGACACACATGCTATATCTGAAACACATGCTATATCGGACACACATGGTATATCGTGCACACATGCTATATCTGACATACATGCTATATCTGACATACATGCTATATTTGGCACACATGCTATATTTGGCACACATGCTATATCTGACACACATGCTATATCTGACACACGTTATATCGGACGCACATGCTATATCGGACACACATGCTATATCGAACACACATGCTATATCTGACACGCATGCTATATCAGACACACATGCTATATAGGACACACGTGCTATATC
Organism: Saccoglossus kowalevskii; assembly: GCF_978046115.1. Taxonomy (NCBI): domain Eukaryota; kingdom Metazoa; phylum Hemichordata; class Enteropneusta; family Harrimaniidae; genus Saccoglossus; species Saccoglossus kowalevskii. The sequence continues at coordinate 43,061,415 of NC_140645.1, read as the reverse complement.
GGACACACATGCTATGTCAGACACACATGCTATATCGGACACACATGCTATATCGGACACACATGCTATATCTGACACACATGCTATGTCAGACACACATGCTATATTCGACACACATGCTATATCTGACACACATGCTTTTTCGGACACACATGCTATATCTGACACACATGCTATATCTGACACACATGCTATATCTGACACACATGCGATATCGAACACTCATGCTATTTCAGACACACATGCTATATCTGACACACATGCTATATCTGAAACACATGGTATATCTGACACACATGCTATGTCTGACATACATGCTATATCTGACCCACATGCTATGTCTGACACACACGCTATATCTGACACACATGCTATACCGGACACACATGCTATATTTGGCACACATGCTATATCTGACACACATGCAATGTCTGACACACATGCTATATCGGACACACATGCGCTATCTGACACACATGCTACATTCAGACACACATGCTATGTGAGACACACATGATATATCTGACACACATGCTATATCTGACACACATGCTATATCTGACACACATGCTATATCTGACACACATGCTATGTCAGACGCACATGATATATTCGACACAAATGCTATATCGGACACATATGGTATATCGTGCACACATGCTATATCTGACACACATGATATATCTGGCACACATGCTATATCTGACACACATGCTATATCTGACACACATGCTATGTCTGACACACATGCTATGTCTGACACACATGCTATATCTGACACACACGCTATACCGGACACTCATGCTATATTTGGCACACATGCTATATCGGACACACATGCTATGTCAGACACACATGCTATATCGGACACACATGCTATATCGGACACACATGCTATATCTGACACACATGCTATGTCAGACACACATGCTATATTCGACACACATGCTATATCGGACACACATGCTATGTCAGACACACATGCTATATTCGACACACATGCTCTATCTGACACACATGCTATATCAGACACACATGCTATATCAGACACACATGCTATATCGGACACACATGCTGTATCAGACACACGCTATATCTGACACACATGCTATATCGAACACACAAGCTATATCTAACACACATACTATATCAGACACACATACTATATCTGACACGCATGCTATATCGGACGCACATGCTATGTCAGACACACATGCTATGTCAGACACACATGCTATATCTGACACACATGCTATATCTGACACACATGCTTTTTCGGACACACATGCTATATCTGACACACATGCTATATCTGACACACATACTATGTCTGACACACATACTATATCGGACACACATGCTATATCTGACACACATGCTATATCTGACACACATGCTTTTTCGGACACACATGCTATATCTGACACACATGCTATATCTGACACACATACTATGTCTGACACACATGCTATATCGGACACACATGCGCTATCTGACACACATGCTATATCAGACACACATGCTATGTGAGACACACGTGATATATCTGACACACATGCTATATCTGACACACATGCTATATCTGACACACATGCTATATCTGACACACATGCTATATCTGACACACATGCTATGTCAGACGCACATGCTATATTCGACACAAATGCTATATCGGACACACATGGAATATCGTGCACACATGCTATATCTGACACACATGATATATCTGACACACATGCTATATCTGACACACATGCTATATCTGACACACATGCTATGTCTGACACACATGCTATGTCTGACACACATGCTATGTCTGACACACATGCTATATCTGACACACACGCTATACCGGACACTCATGCTATATTTGGCACACATGCTATATCGGACACACATGCTATGTCAGACACACATACTATATCGGACACACATGCTATGTCTGACATACATGCTATATCTGACACACATGCTATGTCTGACACACATGCTATATCTGACACACATGCTATATCTGACACACATGCTATGTCTGACATACATGCTATATCTGACACACATGCTATGTCTGACACACATGCTATATCTGACACACATGCTATACCGGACACACATGCTATATTTGGCACACATGCTATATCTGACACACATGCTAAGTCTGACATACATGCTATATCTGACACACATGCTATATCTGACACACATGCGATATCGAACACTCATGCTATATCAGACACACATGCTATATCTGACACACATGCTATATCGGACACACATGCTATGTGAGACACACATGATATATCTGACACACATGCTATACCTGACACAAATGCTATATCTGTCACACATGCTATGTCTGACATACATGCTATATCTGACCCACATGCTATATCTGACACACATGCTATATCTGACACACGTTATATCGGACGCACATGCTATATCGGACACACATGCTATATCGAACACACATGCTATATCTGACACGCATGCTATATCAGACACACATGCTATATAGGACACACGTGCTATATCGGACACACATGCTATGTCAGACACACATGCTATATCGGACACACATGCTATATCGGACACACATGCTATATCTGACACACATGCTATGTCAGACACACATGCTATATCTGACACACATGCTATGTTAGACGCACATGCTATATTCGACACAAATGCTATATCGGACACACATGGTATATCGTGCACACATGCTATATCTGACACACATGCTATATCTGAAACACATGCTATATCGGACACACATGGTATATCGTGCACACATGCTATATCTGACATACATGCTATATCTGACATACATGCTATATTTGGCACACATGCTATATTTGGCACACATGCTATATCTGACACACATGCTATATCTGACACACGTTATATCGGACGCACATGCTATATCGGACACACATGCTATATCGAACACACATGCTATATCTGACACGCATGCTATATCAGGCACACATGCTATATAGGACACACGTGCTATATCGGACACACATGCTATGTCAGACACACATGCTATATCGGACACACATGCTATATCGGACACACATGCTATATCTGACACACATGCTATGTCAGACACACATGCTATATTCGACACACATGCTATATCTGACACACATGCTTTTTCGGACACACATGCTATATCTGACACACATGCTATATCTGACACACATGCTATATCTGACACACATGCGATATCGAACACTCATGCTATATCAGACACACATGCTATATCTGACACACATGCTATATCTGAAACACATGGTATATCTGACACACATGCTATGTCTGACATACATGCTATATCTGACCCACATGCTATGTCTGACACACACGCTATATCTGACACACATGCTATACCGGACACACATGCTATATTTGGCACACATGCTATATCTGACACACATGCAATGTCTGACACACATGCTATATCGGACACACATGCGCTATCTGACACACATGCTACATTCAGACACACATGCTATGTGAGACACACATGATATATCTGACACACATGCTATATCTGACACACATGCTATATCTGACACACATGCTATATCTGACACACATGCTATGTCTGACACACATGCTATGTCTGACACACATGCTATATCTGACACACACGCTATACCGGACACTCATGCTATATTTGGCACACATGCTATATCGGACACACATGCTATGTCAGACACACATGCTATATCGGACACACATGCTATATCGGACACACATGCTATATCTGACACACATGCTATGTCAGACACACATGCTATATTCGACACACATGCTATATCGGACACACATGCTATGTCAGACACACATGCTATATTCGACACACATGCTCTATCTGACACACATGCTATATCAGACACACATGCTATATCAGACACACATGCTATATAGGACACACATGCTGTATCAGACACACGCTATATCTGACACACATGCTATATCGAACACACAAGCTATATCTAACACACATACTATATCAGACACACATACTATATCTGACACGCATGCTATATCGGACGCACATGCTATGTCAGACACACATGCTATGTCAGACACACATGCTATATCGGACACTCATGCTATATCGGACACACATACTATATCGGACACACATGCTATATCTGACACACATGCTATATCTGACACACATGCTTTTTCGGACACACATGCTATATCTGACACACATGCTATATCTGACACACATACTATGTCTGACACACATGCTATATCGGACACACATGCGCTATCTGACACACATGCTATATCAGACACACATGCTATGTGAGACACACGTGATATATCTGACACACATGCTATATCTGACACACATGCTATATCTGACACACATGCTATGTCAGACGCACATGCTATATTCGACACAAATGCTATATCGGACACACATGGAATATCGTGCACACATGCTATATCTGACACACATGCTATATCTGACACACATGCTATATCTGACACACATGCTATATCTGACACACATGCTATGTCTGACACACATGCTATGTCTGACACACATGCTATATCTGACACACACGCTATACCGGACACTCATGCTATATTTGGCACACATGCTATATCGGACACACATGCTATGTCAGACACACATACTATATCGGACATACATGCTATGTTTGACATACATGCTATATCTGACACACATGCTATGTCTGACACACATGCTATATCTGACACACATGCTATATCTGACACACATGCTATGTCTGACATACATGCTATATCTGTCACACATGCTATGTCTGACACACATGCTATATCTGACACACATGCTATACCGGACACACATGCTATATTTGGCACACATGCTATATCTGACACACATGCTAAGTCTGACATACATGCTATATCTGACACACATGCTATATCTGACACACATGCGATATCGAACACTCATGCTATATCAGACACACATGCTATATCTGACACACATGCTATATCGGACACACATGCTATGTGAGACACACATGATATATCTGACACACATGCTATACCTGACACACATGCTATATCTGTCACACATGCTATGTCTGACATACGTGCTATATCTGACCCACATGCTATGTCTGACACACATGCTATATCTGACACACATGCTATACCGGACACACATGCTATATTTGGCACACATGCTATATCTGACACACATGCTATGTCTGACACACATGCTATATCGGACACACATACTATATCTGACACACATGCTATATCTGACACACATGCTATATCGGACACACATGCTATAACGGACACACATTCTATATCTGACACACATGCTATGTCAGACACACATGCTATATCGGACACACATGCTATATCGGACACACATGCTATATCTGACACACATGCTATGTCAGACACACATGCTATATCTGACACACATGCTATGTTAGACGCACATGCTATATTCGACACAAATGCTATATCGGACACACATGGTATATCGTGCACACATGCTATATCTGACACACATGCTATATCTGAAACACATGCTATATCGGACACACATGGTATATCGTGCACACATGCTATATCTGACATACATGCTATATCTGACATACATGCTATATTTGGCACACATGCTATATTTGGCACACATGCTATATCTGACACACATGCTATATCTGACACACGTTATATCGGACGCACATGCTATATCGGACACACATGCTATATCGAACACACATGCTATATCTGACACGCATGCTATATCAGACACACATGCTATATAGGACACACGTGCTATATCGGACACATATGCTATGTCAGACACACATTCTATATCGGACACACATGCTATATCGGACACACATGCTATATCTGACACACATGCTATGTCAGACACACATGCTATATTCGACACACATGCTATATCTGACACACATGCTTTTTCGGACACACATGCTATATCTGACACACATGCTATATCTGACACACATGCTATATCTGACACACATGCGATATCGAACACTCATGCTATATCAGACACACATGCTATATCTGACACACATGCTATATCTGAAACACATGGTATATCTGACACACATGCTATGTCTGACATACATGCTATATCTGACCCACATGCTATGTCTGACACACACGCTATATCTGACACACATGCTATACCGGACACACATGCTATATTTGGCACACATGCTATATCTGACACACATGCAATGTCTGACACACATGCTATATCGGACACACATGCGCTATCTGACACACATGCTACATTCAGACACACATGCTATGTGAGACACACATGATATATCTGACACACATGCTATATCTGACACACATGCTATATCTGACACACATGCTATATCTGACACACATGCTATGTCAGACGCACATGCTATATTCGACACAAATGCTATATCGGACACACATGGTATATCGTGCACACATGCTATATCTGACACACATGATATATCTGACACACATGCTATATCTGACACACATGCTATATCTGACACACATGCTATGTCTGACACACATGCTATGTCTGACACACATGCTATATCTGACACACACGCTATACCGGACACTCATGCTATATTTGGCACACATGCTATATCGGACACACATGCTATGTCAGACACACATGCTATATCGGACACACATGCTATATCGGACACACATGCTATATCTGACACACATGCTATGTCAGACACACATGCTATATTCGACACACATGCTATATCGGACACACATGCTATGTCAGACACACATGCTATATTCGACACACATGCTCTATCTGACACACATGCTATATCAGACACACATGCTATATCAGACACACATGCTATATCTGACACACATGCGATATCGAACACACGCTATATCTGACACACATGCTATATCGAACACACAAGCTATATCTAACACACATACTATATCAGACACACATACTATATCTGACACGCATGCTATATCGGACGCACATGCTATGTCAGACACGCATGCTATGTCAGACACACATGCTATATCGGACACTCATGCTATATCGGACACACATACTATATCGGACACACATGCTATATCTGACACACATGCTATATCTGACACACATGCTTTTTCGGACACACATGCTATATCTGACACACATGCTATATCTGACACACATACTATGTCTGACACACATGCTATATCGGACACACATGCGCTATCTGACACACATGCTATATCAGACACACATGCTATGTGAGACACACGTGATATATCTGACACACATGCTATATCTGACACACATGCTATATCTGACACACATGCTATGTCAGACGCACATGCTATATTCGACACAAATGCTATATCGGACACACATGGAATATCGTGCACACATGCTATATCTGACACACATGCTATATCTGACACACATGCTATATCTGACACACATGCTATATCTGACACACATGCTATGTCTGACACACATGCTATGTCTGACACACATGCTATATCTGACACACACGCTATACCGGACACTCATGCTATATTTGGCACACATGCTATATCGGACACACATGCTATGTCAGACACACATACTATATCGGACATACATGCTATGTTTGACATACATGCTATATCTGACACACATGCTATGTCTGACACACATGCTATATCTGACACACATGCTATATCTGACACACATGCTATGTCTGACATACATGCTATATCTGTCACACATGCTATGTCTGACACACATGCTATATCTGACACACATGCTATACCGGACACACATGCTATATTTGGCACACATGCTATATCTGACACACATGCTAAGTCTGACATACATGCTATATCTGACACACATGCTATATCTGACACACATGCGATATCGAACACTCATGCTATATCAGACACACATGCTATATCTGACACACATGCTATATCGGACACACATGCTATGTGAGACACACATGATATATCTGACACACATGCTATACCTGACACACATGCTATATCTGTCACACATGCTATGTCTGACATACATGCTATATCTGACCCACATGCTATGTCTGACACACATGCTATATCTGACACACATGCTATACCGGACACACATGCTATATTTGGCACACATGCTATATCTGACACACATGCTATGTCTGACACACATGCTATATCGGACACACATACTATATCTGACACACATGCTATATCTGACACACATGCTATATCGGACACACATGCTATAACGGACACACATTCTATATCTGACACACATGCTATGTCAGACACACATGCTATATCGGACACACATGCTATATCGGACACACATGCTATATCTGACACACATGCTATGTCAGACACACATGCTATATCTGACACACATGCTATGTTAGACGCACATGCTATATTCGACACAAATGCTATATCGGACACACATGGTATATCGTGCACACATGCTATATCTGACACACATGCTATATCTGAAACACATGCTATATCGGACACACATGGTATATCGTGCACACATGCTATATCTGACATACATGCTATATCTGACATACATGCTATATTTGGCACACATGCTATATTTGGCACACATGCTATATCTGACACACATGCTATATCTGACACACGTTATATCGGACGCACATGCTATATCGGACACACATGCTATATCGAACACACATGCTATATCTGACACGCATGCTATATCAGACACACATGCTATATAGGACACACGTGCTATATCGGACACATATGCTATGTCAGACACACATTCTATATCGGACACACATGCTATATCGGACACACATGCTATATCTGACACACATGCTATGTCAGACACACATGCTATATTCGACACACATGCTATATCTGACACACATGCTTTTTCGGACACACATGCTATATCTGACACACATGCTATATCTGACACACATGCTATATCTGACACACATGCGATATCGAACACTCATGCTATATCAGACACACATGCTATATCTGACACACATGCTATATCTGAAACACATGGTATATCTGACACACATGCTATGTCTGACATACATGCTATATCTGACCCACATGCTATGTCTGACACACACGCTATATCTGACACACATGCTATACCGGACACACATGCTATATTTGGCACACATGCTATATCTGACACACATGCAATGTCTGACACACATGCTATATCGGACACACATGCGCTATCTGACACACATGCTACATTCAGACACACATGCTATGTGAGACACACATGATATATCTGACACACATGCTATATCTGACACACATGCTATATCTGACACACATGCTATATCTGACACACATGCTATGTCAGACGCACATGCTATATTCGACACAAATGCTATATCGGACACACATGGTATATCGTGCACACATGCTATATCTGACACACATGATATATCTGACACACATGCTATATCTGACACACATGCTATATCTGACACACATGCTATGTCTGACACACATGCTATGTCTGACACACATGCTATATCTGACACACACGCTATACCGGACACTCATGCTATATTTGGCACACATGCTATATCGGACACACATGCTATGTCAGACACACATGCTATATCGGACACACATGCTATATCGGACACACATGCTATATCTGACACACATGCTATGTCAGACACACATGCTATATTCGACACACATGCTATATCGGACACACATGCTATGTCAGACACACATGCTATATTCGACACACATGCTCTATCTGACACACATGCTATATCTGACACACATGCTATATCTGACACACATGCTATATCTGACACACATGCGATATCGAACACTCATGCTATATCAGACACACATGCTATATCTGACACACATGCTATATCTGAAACACATGGTATATCTGACACACATGCTATGTCTGACATACATGCTATATCTGACCCACATGCTATGTCTGACACACACGCTATATCTGACACACATGCTATACCGGACACACATGCTATATTTGGCACACATGCTATACCGGACACACATGCTATATTTGGCACACATGCTATATCGGACACACATGCGCTATCTGACACACATGCTACATTCAGACACACATGCTATGTGAGACACACATGATATATCTGACACACATGCTATATCTGACACACATGCTATATCTGACACACATGCTATATCTGACACACATGCTATGTCAGACGCACATGCTATATTCGACACAAATGCTATATCGGACACACATGGTATATCGTGCACACATGCTATATCTGACACACATGATATATCTGACACACATGCTATATCTGACACACATGCTATATCTGACACACATGCTATGTCTGACACACATGCTATGTCTGACACACATGCTATATCTGACACACACGCTATACCGGACACTCATGCTATATTTGGCACACATGCTATATCGGACACACATGCTATGTCAGACACACATGCTATATCGGACACACATGCTATATCGGACACACATGCTATATCTGACACACATGCTATGTCAGACACACATGCTATATTCGACACACATGCTATATCGGACACACATGCTATGTCAGACACACATGCTATATTCGACACACATGCTCTATCTGACACACATGCTATATCAGACACACATGCTATATCAGACACACATGCTATATCGGACACACATGCTGTATCAGACACACGCTATATCTGACACAAATGCTATATCGAACACACAAACTATATCTAACACACATACTATATCAGACACACATACTATATCTGACACGCATGCTATATCGGACGCACATGCTATGTCAGACACACATGCTATGTCAGACACACATGCTATATCGGACACTCATGCTATATCGGACACACATACTATATCGGACACACATGCTATATCTGACACACATGCTATATCTGACACACATGCTTTTTCGGACACACATGCTATATCTGACACACATGCTATATCTGACACACATACTATGTCTGACACACATGCTATATCGGACACACATGCGCTATCTGACACACATGCTATATCAGACACACATGCTATGTGAGACACACGTGATATATCTGACACACATGCTATATCTGACACACATGCTATATCTGACACACATGCTATATCTGACACACATGCTATATCTGACACACATGCTATGTCAGACGCACATGCTATATTCGACACAAATGCTATATCGGACACACATGGAATATCGTGCACACATGCTATATCTGACACACATGATATATCTGACACACATGCTATATCTGACACACATGCTATATCTGACACACATGCTATGTCTGACACACATGCTATGTCTGACACACATGCTATATCTGACACACACGCTATACCGGACACTCATGCTATATTTGGCACACATGCTATATCGGAGACACACATGATATATCTGACACACATGCTATATCTGACACACATGCTATGTCTGACACACATGCTATGTCTGACACACATGCTATATCTGACACACACGCTATACCGGACACTCATGCTATATTTGGCACACATGCTATATCGGACACACATGCTATGTCAGACACACATACTATATCGGACACACATGCTATGTCTGACATACATGCTATATCTGACACACATGCTATGTCTGACACACATGCTATATCTGACACACATGCTATATCTGACACACATGCTATGTCTGACATACATGCTATATCTGACACACATGCTATGTCTGACACACATGCTATATCTGACACACATGCTATACCGGACACACATGCTATATTTGGCACACATGCTATATCTGACACACATGCTAAGTCTGACATACATGCTATATCTGACACACATGCTATATCTGACACACATGCGATATCGAACACTCATGCTATATCAGACACACATGCTATATCTGACACACATGCTATATCGGACACACATGCTATGTGAGACACACATGATATATCTGACACACATGCTATACCTGACACACATGCTATATCTGTCACACATGCTATGTCTGACATACATGCTATATCTGACCCACATGCTATATCTGACACACATGCTATATCTGACACACGTTATATCGGACGCACATGCTATATCGGACACACATGCTATATCGAACACACATGCTATATCTGACACGCATGCTATATCAGACACACATGCTATATAGGACACACGTGCTATATCGGACACACATGCTATGTCAGACACACATGCTATATCGGACACACATGCTATATCGGACACACATGCTATATCTGACACACATGCTATGTCAGACACACATGCTATATCTGACACACATGCTATGTTAGACGCACATGCTATATTCGACACAAATGCTATATCGGACACACATGGTATATCGTGCACACATGCTATATCTGACACACATGCTATATCTGAAACACATGCTATATCGGACACACATGGTATATCGTGCACACATGCTATATCTGACATACTTGCTATATCTGACATACATGCTATATTTGGCACACATGCTATATTTGGCACACATGCTATATCTGACACACATGCTATATCTGACACACGTTATATCGGACGCACATGCTATATCGGACACACATGCTATATCGAACACACATGCTATATCTGACACGCATGCTATATCAGACACACATGCTATATAGGACACACGTGCTATATCGGACACACATGCTATGTCAGACACACATGCTATATCGGACACACATGCTATATCGGACACACATGCTATATCTGACACACATGCTATGTCAGACACACATGCTATATTCGACACACATGCTGTATCTGACACACATGCTTTTTCGGACACACATGCTATATCTGACACACATGCTATATCTGACACACATGCTATATCTGACACACATGCGATATCGAACACTCATGCTATATCAGACACACATGCTATATCTGACACACATGCTATATCTGAAACACATGGTATATCTGACACACATGCTATGTCTGACATACATGCTATATCTGACCCACATGCTATGTCTGACACACACGCTATATCTGACACACATGCTATACCGGACACACATGCTATATTTGGCACACATGCTATATCTGACACACATGCAATGTCTGACACACATGCTATATCGGACACACATGCGCTATCTGACACACATGCTACATTCAGACACACATGCTATGTGAGACACACATGATATATCTGACACACATGCTATATCTGACACACATGCTATATCTGACACACATGCTATATCTGACACACATGCTATGTCAGACGCACATGCTATATTCGACACAAATGCTATATCGGACACACATGGTATATCGTGCACACATGCTATATCTGACACACATGATATATCTGACACACATGCTATATCTGACACACATGCTATATCTGACACACATGCTATGTCTGACACACATGCTATGTCTGACACACATGCTATATCTGACACACACGCTATACCGGACACTCATGCTATATTTGGCACACATGCTATATCGGACACACATGCTATGTCAGACACACATGCTATATCGGACACACATGCTATATCGGACACACATGCTATATCTGACACACATGCTATGTCAGACACACATGCTATATTCGACACACATGCTATATCGGACACACATGCTATGTCAGACACACATGCTATATTCGACACACATGCTCTATCTGACACACATGCTATATCAGACAAACATGCTATGTCTGACACACATGCTATATCTGACACACATGCTATATCTGACACACATGCTATGTCTGACATACATGCTATATCTGACACACATGCTATGTCTGACACACATGCTATATCTGACACACATGCTATACCGGACACACATGCTATATTTGGCACACATGCTATATCTGACACACATGCTAAGTCTGACATACATGCTATATCTGACACACATGCTATATCTGACACACATGCGATATCGAACACTCATGCTATATCAGACACACATGCTATATCTGACACACATGCTATATCGGACACACATGCTATGTGAGACACACATGATATATCTGACACACATGCTATACCTGACACACATGCTATATCTGTCACACATGCTATGTCTGACATACATGCTATATCTGACCCACATGCTATATCTGACACACATGCTATATCTGACACACGTTATATCGGACGCACATGCTATATCGGACACACATGCTATATCGAACACACATGCTATATCTGACACGCATGCTATATCAGACACACATGCTATATAGGACACACGTGCTATATCGGACACACATGCTATGTCAGACACACATGCTATATCGGACACACATGCTATATCGGACACACATGCTATATCTGACACACATGCTATGTCAGACACACATGCTATATCTGACACACATGCTATGTTAGACGCACATGCTATATTCGACACAAATGCTATATCGGACACACATGGTATATCGTGCACACATGCTATATCTGACACACATGCTATATCTGAAACACATGCTATATCGGACACACATGGTATATCGTGCACACATGCTATATCTGACATACTTGCTATATCTGACATACATGCTATATTTGGCACACATGCTATATTTGGCACACATGCTATATCTGACACACATGCTATATCTGACACACGTTATATCGGACGCACATGCTATATCGGACACACATGCTATATCGAACACACATGCTATATCTGACACGCATGCTATATCAGACACACATGCTATATAGGACACACGTGCTATATCGGACACACATGCTATGTCAGACACACATGCTATATCGGACACACATGCTATATCGGACACACATGCTATATCTGACACACATGCTATGTCAGACACACATGCTATATTCGACACACATGCTGTATCTGACACACATGCTTTTTCGGACACACATGCTATATCTGACACACATGCTATATCTGACACACATGCTATATCTGACACACATGCGATATCGAACACTCATGCTATATCAGACACACATGCTATATCTGACACACATGCTATATCTGAAACACATGGTATATCTGACACACATGCTATGTCTGACATACATGCTATATCTGACCCACATGCTATGTCTGACACACACGCTATATCTGACACACATGCTATACCGGACACACATGCTATATTTGGCACACATGCTATATCTGACACACATGCAATGTCTGACACACATGCTATATCGGACACACATGCGCTATCTGACACACATGCTACATTCAGACACACATGCTATGTGAGACACACATGATATATCTGACACACATGCTATATCTGACACACATGCTATATCTGACACACATGCTATATCTGACACACATGCTATGTCAGACGCACATGCTATATTCGACACAAATGCTATATCGGACACACATGGTATATCGTGCACACATGCTATATCTGACACACATGATATATCTGACACACATGCTATATCTGACACACATGCTATATCTGACACACATGCTATGTCTGACACACATGCTATGTCTGACACACATGCTATATCTGACACACACGCTATACCGGACACTCATGCTATATTTGGCACACATGCTATATCGGACACACATGCTATGTCAGACACACATGCTATATCGGACACACATGCTATATCGGACACACATGCTATATCTGACACACATGCTATGTCAGACACACATGCTATATTCGACACACATGCTATATCGGACACACATGCTATGTCAGACACACATGCTATATTCGACACACATGCTCTATCTGACACACATGCTATATCAGACAAACATGCTATATCAGACACACATGCTATATCGGACACACATGCTGTATCAGACACACGCTATATCTGACACACATGCTATATCGAACACACAAGCTATATCTAACACACATACTATATCAGACACACATACTATATCTGACACGCATGCTATATCGGACGCACATGCTATGTCAGACACACATGCTATGTCAGACACACATGCTATATCGGACACTCATGCTATATCGGACACACATACTATATCGGACACACATGCTATATCTGACACACATGCTATATCTGACACACATGCTTTTTCGGACACACATGCTATATCTGACACACATGCTATATCTGACACACATACTATGTCTGACACACATGCTATATCGGACACACATGCGCTATCTGACACACATGCTATATCAGACACACATGCTATGTGAGACACACGTGATATATCTGACACACATGCTATATCTGACACACATGCTATATCTGACACACATGCTATATCTGACACACATGCTATATCTGACACACATGCTATGTCAGACGCACATGCTATATTCGACACAAATGCTATATCGGACACACATGGAATATCGTGCACACATGCTATATCTGACACACATGCTATATCTGACACACATGCTATATCTGACATACATGCTATATCTGACACACATGCTATGTCTGACACACATGCTATGTCTGACACACATGCTATATCTGACACACACGCTATACCGGACACTCATGCTATATTTGGCACACATGCTATATCGGACACACATGCTATGTCAGACACACATACTATATCGGACACACATGCTATGTCTGACATACATGCTATATCTGACACACATGCTATGTCTGACACACATGCTATATCTGACACACATGCTATATCTGACACACATACTATGTCTGACATACATGCTATATCTGACACACATGCTATGTCTGACACACATGCTATATCTGACACACATGCTATACCGGACACACATGCTATATTTGGCACACATGCTATATCTGACACACATGCTAAGTCTGACATACATGCTATATCTGACACACATGCTATATCTGACACACATGCGATATCGAACACTCATGCTATATCAGACACACATGCTATATCTGACACACATGCTATATCGGATACACATGCTATGTGAGACACACATGATATATCTGAAACACATGCTATATCGGACACACATGGTATATCGTGCACACATGCTATATCGGACTTACTTGCTATATCTGACATACATGCTATATTTGGCACACATGCTATATTTGGCACACATGCTATATCTGACACACATGCTATATCTGACACACGTTATATCGGACGCACATGCTATATCGGACACACATGCTATATCGAACACACATGCTATATCTGACACGCATGCTATATCAGACACACATGCTATATAGGACACACGTGCTATATCGGACACACATGCTATGTCAGACACACATGCTATATCGGACACACATGCTATATCGGACACACATGCTATATCTGACACACATGCTATGTCAGACACACATGCTATATTCGACACACATGCTGTATCTGACACACATGCTTTTTCGGACACACATGCTATATCTGACACACATGCTATATCTGACACACATGCTATATCTGACACACATGCGATATCGAACACTCATGCTATATCAGACACACATGCTATATCTGACACACATGCTATATCTGAAACACATGGTATATCTGACACACATGCTATGTCTGACATACATGCTATATCTGACCCACATGCTATGTCTGACACACACGCTATATCTGACACACATGCTATACCGGACACACATGCTATATTTGGCACACATGCTATATCTGACACACATGCAATGTCTGACACACATGCTATATCGGACACACATGCGCTATCTGACACACATGCTACATTCAGACACACATGCTATGTGAGACACACATGATATATCTGACACACATGCTATATCTGACACACATGCTATATCTGACACACATGCTATATCTGACACACATGCTATGTCAGACGCACATGCTATATTCGACACAAATGCTATATCGGACACACATGGTATATCGTGCACACATGCTATATCTGACACACATGATATATCTGACACACATGCTATATCTGACACACATGCTATATCTGACACACATGCTATGTCTGACACACATGCTATGTCTGACACACATGCTATATCTGACACACACGCTATACCGGACACTCATGCTATATTTGGCACACATGCTATATCGGACACACATGCTATGTCAGACACACATGCTATATCGGACACACATGCTATATCGGACACACATGCTATATCTGACACACATGCTATGTCAGACACACATGCTATATTCGACACACATGCTATATCGGACACACATGCTATGTCAGACACACATGCTATATTCGACACACATGCTCTATCTGACACACATGCTATATCAGACACACATGCTATATCAGACACACATGCTATATCGGACACACATGCTGTATCAGACACACGCTATATCTGACACACATGCTATATCGAACACACAAGCTATATCTAACACACATACTATATCAGACACACATACTATATCTGACACGCATGCTATATCGGACGCACATGCTATGTCAGACACACATGCTATGTCAGACACACATGCTATATCGGACACTCATGCTATATCGGACACACATACTATATCGGACACACATGCTATATCTGACACACATGCTATATCTGACACACATGCTTTTTCGGACACACATGCTATATCTGACACACATGCTATATCTGACACACATACTATGTCTGACACACATGCTATATCGGACACACATGCGCTATCTGACACACATGCTATATCAGACACACATGCTATGTGAGACACACGTGATATATCTGACACACATGCTATATCTGACACACATGCTATATCTGACACACATGCTATATCTGACACACATGCTATATCTGACACACATGCTATGTCAGACGCACATGCTATATTCGACACAAATGCTATATCGGACACACATGGAATATCGTGCACACATGCTATATCTGACACACATGATATATCTGACACACATGCTATATCTGACACACATGCTATATCTGACACACATGCTATGTCTGACACACATGCTATGTCTGACACACATGCTATATCTGACACACACGCTATACCGGACACTCATGCTATATTTGGCACACATGCTATATCGGACACACATGCTATGTCAGACACACATACTATATCGGACACACATGCTATGTCTGACATACATGCTATATCTGACACACATGCTATGTCTGACACACATGCTATATCTGACACACATGCTATATCTGACACACATACTATGTCTGACATACATGCTATATCTGACACACATGCTATGTCTGACACACATGCTATATCTGACACACATGCTATACCGGACACACATGCTATATTTGGCACACATGCTATATCTGACACACATGCTAAGTCTGACATACATGCTATATCTGACACACATGCTATATCTGACACACATGCGATATCGAACACTCATGCTATATCAGACACACATGCTATATCTGACACACATGCTATATCGGACACACATGCTATGTGAGACACACATGATATATCTGACACACATGCTATACCTGACACACATGCTATATCTGTCACACATGCTATGTCTGACATACATGCTATATCTGACCCACATGCTATGTCTGACACACATGCTATATCTGACACACATGCTATACCGGACACACATGTTATATTTGACACACATGCTATATCTGACACACATGCTATGTCTGACACACATGCTATATCGGACACACATACTATATCTGACACACATGCTATATCTGACACACATGCTATATCTGACACACATGCTATAACGGACACACATTCTATATCTGACACACATGCTATATCTGACACACATGCTATAACGGACACACATGCTATACCTGACACACATGCTATATCTGACACACATGCTATATCGAACACACAAGCTATATCTAACACACATGCTATGTCAGACAGACATGCTATGTCAGACACACATGCTATGTCAGACACACATGCTATGTCGGACACACGTGCTATATCGGACACACATGCTATATCTGACACATGCTATGTCAGACACACATGCTATGTCGGACACTCATGCTATATCGGACACACATACTATATCGGACACACATGCTATATCTGACAAACATGCTATGTCAGACACACATGCTATATCGGACACACATGCTATATCGGACACACATTCTATGTCAGACAAACATGCTATGTCGGACACACATGCTATGTCAGACACACATGCTATGTCAGACACACATGCTATATCGGACACACATGCTATATATGACACACATACTATATCGGACACACATGCTCTATCTGACACAAATGCTATATCTGACACACATGCTATATCTGACACACATGCTATATCTGACACACATGCGATATCGAACACTCATGCTATATCAGACACACATGCTATATCTGACACACATGCTATATCTGAAACACATGGTATATCTGACACACATGCTATGTCTGACATACATGCTATATCTGACCCACATGCTATGTCTGACACACACGCTATATCTGACACACATGCTATACCGGACACACATGCTATATTTGGCACACATGCTATATCTGACACACATGCAATGTCTGACACACATGCTATATCGGACACACATGCGCTATCTGACACACATGCTACATTCAGACACACATGCTATGTGAGACACACATGATATATCTGACACACATGCTATATCAGACACACATGCTATATCTGACACACATGCTATATCTGACACACATGCTATGTCAGACGCACATGCTATATTCGACACAAATGCTATATCGGACACACATGGTATATCGTGCACACATGCTATATCTGACACACATGATATATCTGACACACATGCTATATCTGACACACATGCTATATCTGACACACATGCTATGTCTGACACACATGCTATGTCTGACACACATGCTATATCTGACACACACGCTATACCGGACACTCATGCTATATTTGCCACACATGCTATATCGGACACACATGCTATGTCAGACACACATGCTATATCGGACACACATGCTATATCGGACACACATGCTATATCTGACACACATGCTATGTCAGACACACATGCTATATTCGACACACATGCTATATCGGACGCACATGCTATGTCAGACACACATGCTATATTCGACACACATGCTCTATCTGACACACATGCTATATCAGACACACATGCTATATCAGACACACATGCTATATCGGACACACATGCTGTATCAGACACACGCTATATCTGACACAAATGCTATATCGAACACACAAGCTATATCTAACACACATACTATATCAGACACACATACTATATCTGACACGCATGCTATATCGGACGCACATGCTATGTCAGACACACATGCTATGTCAGACACACATGCTATATCGGACACTCATGCTATATCGGACACACATACTATATCGGACACACATGCTATATCTGACACACATGCTATATCTGACACACATGCTTTTTCGGACACACATGCTATATCTGACACACATGCTATATCTGACACACATACTATGTCTGACACACATGCTATATCGGACACACATGCGCTATCTGACACACATGCTATATCAGACACACATGCTATGTGAGACACACGTGATATATCTGACACACATGCTATATCTGACACACATGCTATATCTGACACACATGCTATATCTGACACACATGCTATATCTGACACACATGCTATGTCAGACGCACATGCTATATTCGACACAAATGCTATATCGGACACACATGGAATATCGTGCACACATGCTATATCTGACACACATGATATATCTGACACACATGCTATATCTGACACACATGCTATATCTGACACACATGCTATGTCTGACACACATGCTATGTCTGACACACATGCTATATCTGACACACACGCTATACCGGACACTCATGCTATATTTGGCACACATGCTATATCGGACACACATGCTATGTCAGACACACATACTATATCGGACACACATGCTATGTCTGACATACATGCTATATCTGACACACATGCTATGTCTGACACACATGCTATATCTGACACACATGCTATATCTGACACACATGCTATGTCTGACATACATGCTATATCTGACACACATGCTATGTCTGACACACATGCTATATCTGACACACATGCTATACCGGACACACATGCTATATTTGGCACACATGCTATATCTGACACACATGCTAAGTCTGACATACATGCTATATCTGACACACATGCTATATCTGACACACATGCGATATCGAACACTCATGCTATATCAGACACACATGCTATATCTGACACACATGCTATATCGGACACACATGCTATGTGAGACACACATGATATATCTGACACACATGCTATACCTGACACACATGCTATATCTGTCACACATGCTATGTCTGACATACATGCTATATCTGACCCACATGCTATATCTGACACACATGCTATATCTGACACACGTTATATCGGACGCACATGCTATATCGGACACACATGCTATATCGAACACACATGCTATATCTGACACGCATGCTATATCAGACACACATGCTATATAGGACACACGTGCTATATCGGACACACATGCTATGTCAGACACACATGCTATATCGGACACACATGCTATATCGGACACACATGCTATATCTGACACACATGCTATGTCAGACACACATGCTATATCTGACACACATGCTATGTTAGACGCACATGCTATATTCGACACAAATGCTATATCGGACACACATGGTATATCGTGCACACATGCTATATCTGACACACATGCTATATCTGAAACACATGCTATATCGGACACACATGGTATATCGTGCACACATGCTATATCTGACATACTTGCTATATCTGACATACATGCTATATTTGGCACACATGCTATATTTGGCACACATGCTATATCTGACACACATGCTATATCTGACACACGTTATATCGGACGCACATGCTATATCGGACACACATGCTATATCGAACACACATGCTATATCTGACACGCATGCTATATCAGACACACATGCTATATAGGACACACGTGCTATATCGGACACACATGCTATGTCAGACACACATGCTATATCGGACACACATGCTATATCGGACACACATGCTATATCTGACACACATGCTATGTCAGACACACATGCTATATTCGACACACATGCTATATCTGACACACATGTATTTTCGGACACACATGCTATATCTGACACACATGCTATATCTGACACACATGCTATATCTGACACACATGCGATATCGAACACTCATGCTATATCAGACACACATGCTATATCTGACACACATGATATATCTGAAACACATGGTATATCTGACACACATGCTATGTCTGACATACATGCTATATCTGACCCACATGCTATGTCTGACACACACGCTATATCTGACACACATGCTATACCGGACACACATGCTATATTTGGCACACATGCTATATCTGACACACATGCAATGTCTGACACACATGCTATATCGGACACACATGCGCTATCTGACACACATGCTACATTCAGACACACATGCTATGTGAGACACACATGATATATCTGACACACATGCTATATCTGACACACATGCTATATCTGACACACATGCTATATCTGACACACATGCTATGTCAGACGCACATGCTTTATTCGACACAAATGCTATATCGGACACACATGGTATATCGTGCACACATGCTATATCTGACACACATGATATATCTGACACACATGCTATATCTGACACACATGCTATATCTGACACACATGCTATGTCTGACACACATGCTATGTCTGACACACATGCTATATCTGACACACACGCTATACCGGACACTCATGCTATATTTGGCACACATGCTATATCGGACACACATGCTATGTCAGACACACATGCTATATCGGACACACATGCTATATCGGACACACATGCTATATCTGACACACATGCTATGTCAGACACACATGCTATATTCGACACACATGCTATATCGGACACACATGCTATGTCAGACACACATGCTATATTCGACACACATGCTCTATCTGACACACATGCTATATCAGACACACATGCTATATCAGACACACATGCTATATCGGACACACATGCTGTATCAGACACACGCTATATCTGACACACATGCTATATCGAACACACAAGCTATATCTAACACACATACTATATCAGACACACATACTATATCTGACACGCATGCTATATCGGACGCACATGCTATGTCAGACACACATGCTATGTCAGACACACATGCTATATCTGACACACATGCTATGTCAGACACACATGCTATATTCGACACACATGCTATATCGGACACACATGCTATGTCAGACACACATGCTATTTTCGACACACATGCTCTATCTGACACACATGCTATATCAGACACACATGCTATATCAGACACACATGCTATATCGGACACACATGCTGTATCAGACACACGCTATATCTGACACACATGCTATATCGAACACACAAGCTATATCTAACACACATACTATATCAGACACACATACTATATCTGACACGCATGCTATATCGGACACTCATGCTATATCGGACACACATACTATATCGGACACACATGCTATATCTGACACACATGCTATATCTGACACACATGCTATATCTGACACACATGCTATATCTGACACACATGCTATGTCAGACGCACATGCTATATTCGACACAAATGCTATATCGGACACACATGGAATATCGTGCACACATGCTATATCTGACACACATGATATATCTGACACACATGCTATATCTGACACACATGCTATATCTGACACACATGCTATGTCTGACACACATGCTATGTCTGACACACATGCTATATTTGGCACACATGCTATATCGGACACACATGCTATGTCAGACACACATACTATATCGGACACACATGCTATGTCTGACATACATGCTATATCTGACACACATGCTATGTCTGACACACATGCTATATCTGACACACATGCTATATCTGACACACATACTATGTCTGACATACATGCTATATCTGACACACATGCTATGTCTGACACACATGCTATATCTGACACACATGCTATACCGGACACACATGCTATATTTGGCACACATGCTATATCTGACACACATGCTAAGTCTGACATACATGCTATATCTGACACACATGCTATATCTGACACACATGCGATATCGAACACTCATGCTATATCAGACACACATGCTATATCTGACACACATGCTATATCGGACACACATGCTATGTGAGACACACATGATATATCTGACACACATGCTATACCTGACACACATGCTATATCTGTCACACATGCTATGTTTGACATACATGCAATATCTGACCCACATGCTATGCCTGACACACATGCTATATCGGACACACATGCTATATCGGACACACATGCTATATCTGACACACATGCTATGTCAGACACACATGCTATATTCGACACACATGCTATATCGGACACACATGCTATGTCAGACACACATGCTATATTCGACACACATGCTCTATCTGACACACATGCTATATCAGACACACATGCTATATCAGACACACATGCTATATCGGACACACATGCTGTATCAGACACACGCTATATCTGACACACATGCTATATCGAACACACAAGCTATATCTAACACACATACTATATCAGACACACATACTATATCTGACACGCATGCTATATCGGACACTCATGCTATATCGGACACACATACTATATCGGACACACATGCTATATCTGACACACATGCTATATCTGACACACATGCTATATCTGACACACATGCTATATCTGACACACATGCTATGTCAGACGCACATGCTATATTCGACACAAATGCTATATCGGACACACATGGAATATCGTGCACACATGCTATATCTGACACACATGATATATCTGACACACATGCTATATCTGACACACATGCTATATCTGACACACATGCTATGTCTGACACACATGCTATGTCTGACACACATGCTATATTTGGCACACATGCTATATCGGACACACATGCTATGTCAGACACACATACTATATCGGACACACATGCTATGTCTGACATACATGCTATATCTGACACACATGCTATGTCTGACACACATGCTATATCTGACACACATGCTATATCTGACACACATACTATGTCTGACATACATGCTATATCTGACACACATGCTATGTCTGACACACATGCTATATCTGACACACATGCTATACCGGACACACATGCTATATTTGGCACACATGCTATATCTGACACACATGCTAAGTCTGACATACATGCTATATCTGACACACATGCTATATCTGACACACATGCGATATCGAACACTCATGCTATATCAGACACACATGCTATATCTGACACACATGCTATATCGGACACACATGCTATGTGAGACACACATGATATATCTGACACACATGCTATACCTGACACACATGCTATATCTGTCACACATGCTATGTTTGACATACATGCAATATCTGACCCACATGCTATGCCTGACACACATGCTATATCTGACACACATGCTATACCGGACACACATGTTATATTTGGCACACATGCTATATCTGACACACATGCTATGTCTGACACACATGCTATATCGGACACACATACTATATCTGACACACATGCTATATCTGACACACATGCTATATCGGACACACATGCTATAACGGACACACATTCTATATCTGACACACATGCTATATCTGACACACATGCTATAACGGACACACATGCTATACCTGACACACATGCTATATCTGACACACATGCTATATCGAACACACAAGCTATATCTAACACACATGCTATGTCAGACAGACATGCTATGTCAGACACACATGCTATGTCAGACACACATGCTATGTCGGACACACGTGCTATATCGGACACACATGCTATATCTGACACATGCTATGTCAGACACACATGCTATGTCGGACACTCATGCTATATCGGACACACATACTATATCGGACACACATGCTATATCTGACAAACATGCTATGTCAGACACACATGCTATATCGGACACACATGCTATATCGGACACACATTCTATGTCAGACAAACATGCTATGTCGGACACACATGCTATGTCAGACACACATGCTATGTCAGACACACATGCTATATCGGACACACATGCTATATATGACACACATACTATATCGGACACACATGCTATATCTGACACACATTCTATATCTGACACACATGCTATATCTGACACACATGCTTTTTCGGACACACATGCTATATCTGACACACATGCTACATGTATATCTGACACACATGCTATATCGGACACACATGCTATGTCAGACACACATACTATATCGGACACACATGCTATGTCTGACATACATGCTATATCTGACACACATGCTATGTCTGACACACATGCTATATCTGACACACATGCTATATCTGACACACATACTATGTCTGACATACATGCTATATCTGACACACATGCTATGTCTGACACACATGCTATATCTGACACACATGCTATACCGGACACACATGCTATATTTGGCACACATGCTATATCTGACACACATGCTAAGTCTGACATACATGCTATATCTGACACACATGCTATATCTGACACACATGCGATATCGAACACTCATGCTATATCAGACACACATGCTATATCTGACACACATGCTATATCGGACACACATGCTATGTGAGACACACATGATATATCTGACACACATGCTATACCTGACACACATGCTATATCTGTCACACATGCTATGTTTGACATACATGCAATATCTGACCCACATGCTATGCCTGACACACATGCTATATCGGACACACATGCTATATCGGACACACATGCTATATCTGACACACATGCTATGTCAGACACACATGCTATATTCGACACACATGCTATATCGGACACACATGCTATGTCAGACACACATGCTATATTCGACACACATGCTCTATCTGACACACATGCTATATCAGACACACATGCTATATCAGACACACATGCTATATCGGACACACATGCTGTATCAGACACACGCTATATCTGACACACATGCTATATCGAACACACAAGCTATATCTAACACACATACTATATCAGACACACATACTATATCTGACACGCATGCTATATCGGACACTCATGCTATATCGGACACACATACTATATCGGACACACATGCTATATCTGACACACATGCTATATCTGACACACATGCTATATCTGACACACATGCTATATCTGACACACATGCTATGTCAGACGCACATGCTATATTCGACACAAATGCTATATCGGACACACATGGAATATCGTGCACACATGCTATATCTGACACACATGATATATCTGACACACATGCTATATCTGACACACATGCTATATCTGACACACATGCTATGTCTGACACACATGCTATGTCTGACACACATGCTATATTTGGCACACATGCTATATCGGACACACATGCTATGTCAGACACACATACTATATCGGACACACATGCTATGTCTGACATACATGCTATATCTGACACACATGCTATGTCTGACACACATGCTATATCTGACACACATGCTATATCTGACACACATACTATGTCTGACATACATGCTATATCTGACACACATGCTATGTCTGACACACATGCTATATCTGACACACATGCTATACCGGACACACATGCTATATTTGGCACACATGCTATATCTGACACACATGCTAAGTCTGACATACATGCTATATCTGACACACATGCTATATCTGACACACATGCGATATCGAACACTCATGCTATATCAGACACACATGCTATATCTGACACACATGCTATATCGGACACACATGCTATGTGAGACACACATGATATATCTGACACACATGCTATACCTGACACACATGCTATATCTGTCACACATGCTATGTTTGACATACATGCAATATCTGACCCACATGCTATGCCTGACACACATGCTATATCTGACACACATGCTATACCGGACACACATGTTATATTTGGCACACATGCTATATCTGACACACATGCTATGTCTGACACACATGCTATATCGGACACACATACTATATCTGACACACATGCTATATCTGACACACATGCTATATCGGACACACATGCTATAACGGACACACATTCTATATCTGACACACATGCTATATCTGACACACATGCTATAACGGACACACATGCTATACCTGACACACATGCTATATCTGACACACATGCTATATCGAACACACAAGCTATATCTAACACACATGCTATGTCAGACAGACATGCTATGTCAGACACACATGCTATGTCAGACACACATGCTATGTCGGACACACGTGCTATATCGGACACACATGCTATATCTGACACATGCTATGTCAGACACACATGCTATGTCGGACACTCATGCTATATCGGACACACATACTATATCGGACACACATGCTATATCTGACAAACATGCTATGTCAGACACACATGCTATATCGGACACACATGCTATATCGGACACACATTCTATGTCAGACAAACATGCTATGTCGGACACACATGCTATGTCAGACACACATGCTATGTCAGACACACATGCTATATCGGACACACATGCTATATATGACACACATACTATATCGGACACACATGCTATATCTGACACACATTCTATATCTGACACACATGCTATATCTGACACACATGCTTTTTCGGACACACATGCTATATCTGACACACATGCTACATGTATATCTGACACACATGCTATATCTGACACACATGCTATATCTGACACACATGCTATATCTGACACACATGCGATATCGAACACACATGCTATATCAGACACACATGCTATATCTGACACACATGCTATATCGGACACACATGCTATGTGAGACACACATGATATATCTGACACACATGCTATATCTGACACACATGCTATGTCTGACATACATGCTATATCTGACCCACATGCTATGTCTGACACACATGCTATATCTGACACACATGCTATACCGGACACACATGCTATATTTGGCACACATGCTATATCTGACACACATGCTATGTCTGACACACATGCTATATCCGACACACATGCTATATCTGACACACATGCTATATCTGACACACATGCTATATCGGACACACTTGCTATATCTGACACACATGCTATATCGGACACACATGCTATGTCAGACAGACATACTATGTCAGACACACATGCTATGTCAGACACACATGCTATGTCAGACACACATGCTATATCGGACACACATGCTATATCTGGCACATGCTATGTCAGACACACATGCTATGTCGGACACTCATGCTATATCGGACACACATACAATATCGGACACACATGCTATATCTGACACACATGCTATGTCAGACACACATGCTATGTCAGACACACATACTAGAAGTATTTTGTAGCTGTATTGGTTACTGTTATTGCAGAAAACGATGCATAAATTTACCAGGGATGGGATTACCTTATATCGACTATGTCGGTCACACACACTATAAGATAAGTAAGACAAGATAAGATCATTTTTATTACAAACTTATGGAATGAATTACATATCTATTTTGGTTCATAAAATGTAATAAAGATGTTAAAATAAACATATCAAGTTAGATATCTAAAATCTTCTGCAATACAGTTACATGTAATAATGTAAAAATAAATATTATATCCGGCACGTGTTATATTGGACACATTACTTACACTGATCATGCTTAGTCATAAATAAAAATGCATAAAATTTAGCTATTTTGCAATACATAAAAAATGATGGTAACATTTAAGTTCTTTGTTCGAATTAGAATGTTGATTGGCTCCTGTAGTGGAAATTTTGCGTCATATCTTAAAATTGTTGACATTGGTCGGGTATATATGCAAGTCCTTGACGGGGTTTGTTTTAGATAAATTTAAGAAAATGCTATTTTTCTTAAAATTGTTGACATTGGTCGGGTATATATGCAAGTCCTTGACGGTGTTTGTTTTAGATAAATTTAAGAAAATGCTATTTTCGTTAAAATTGTTGACATTGGTCGGGTATATATGCAAGTCCTTGACGGGGTTTGTTTTAGATAAATTTAAGAAAATGCTATTTTCGTTAAAATTTTGTTTTGTGAAGCTGTACTAAAATAACATTTTGAAAATATTATTTGTCCATTTTTTAATACGGTACTATAGCTCACAACAGAAAAATTTGCTATATTGTACTGAAAATATAACTCAATAGTAAAACCAAAGAAATAGTGTCATGTGATTGATGACTAACTTGTTTCCTCGAATATTATGAGTAAGCTTATATCTTAAATGTCATTTCAGAAATATCATCTTGTAGTCGACCTCTGGGAATGGAAGACTTGCGTATTGCGCATGAGCAATTAACTGCGTCATCTTACTACAATGACGACACCGCACCTCGTTATGCACGGCAACTCGATATACATTACGATGGTCACGAGAAGGTACTACGCTTCCACGACGTCCCAGGAATACGACTGGATAGGATTGACCCGGAAAGATTTCCCGGATGGGTGCCGAAGGACGACGATGAGAACCCTTGGTTTCAAGTAGATTTCCTGACAATGACTAATGTCACGGGTATCGCTGTTTCCAGGTTTTTGTTTCACGAAGACTGGCGGGACTTCATGAACGCTATTATAACGGAAGATAAAACAGTGTGGTACCTCGTGCCACATTTTCTATTGCATTACAGCAATAACGGGTGGAGATGGCAGGTACATAAAGACATCAACGGTAATGAAAAGGTATGTTTACCTAAACATTTTCCCACAGTCAAACAAACTATATTGTCTCCATGCAATGTACTGTCTGTGAAATTGTTCTACTCGGATTGTGTGTACATATTACAATTTAAACAAAACGCTATAATTAATAGTACTCCCCGGTGGCTCATAATATAATAATCTTTATTGAAACCGTATCCCAGAGTGGGATCTTAGTTGAAAATACAAGAAAGTAACACAAAAAAATAGCAAACAAAAAAACACAAGACAATCACAGACATTTGAATAAAGAAACGAAGAAAAAAAAATATTTGGCGGTTGGTTGAGGCATCTGGCATTTTAGAATTTTTCTTGTCGTAATAATTGTCGTGTGGATGAATTTTCCTAGCTCAATGATTGTTTTGTCATTTTTACTTTTTAGTATATCTGTAGGGTGTTCATCATCCGTCTTCAAGTTGCTTTTATTGTATTTAATATTCTTGATCATGATTTCTCGTTCCTTCTTGTATAAATTACAATTGAGAGGAAAACGTATTTTGTTCTCAATGTCTTGTTTGTCACAAACTGGGCAAATTCGGTCCTCCGCTAAAATGTTATTATATCTGCCTCTTTTGATTTGAAGAGTGTGTGCACTTATTCTGAGTTTTGTCATATCAGCTCTATGATTTGGGTTTTTAATTGTAGTGAGATATTTTTCATATGCAAATTCTATTTTAATTTTCTTATAGGTTCGTAACTTGTTTTAATGGTTTTTACCTTTATTGTCATCGTGTAATGTATTTCAAAGAATTATTTTAGTTTGCGCGTTACTGTTTCAGTGATTTTTTTTGTCATCATGGTTTTCCCATATTACCCGAAACTATGCAAGCACTCATTTGATAGGCAGTACATAGAATCATCTTTGATAATAAGTTGAATTAGAAATATATTTTACTCCGTCATGTAGCGTACTTTGAACATGGCTAAAGTTCACAATTTTCGACAAACACAAAAAGTGGCCGACTTTAAGGGACAGTCACGTGACAACCAAATAAGGTACTAAATTGTGCAACAATGCATTTGATAGATATTCTAATACGGTACAAGTTTCAAGCCAAAAAACATACCGGGCCAAACAGATATTCTTTTGTAGCTTGAAACATCTGATTGTTTTCAGGCTGCCCAAGAACTAAAATGTACGTCTTTGGAAATTTCAAAACAAAATTGAAAAAGGCAAAATGTTGGTCTATTCAGATCTTGTTTATGATAAGTTTAAAGGTGTTGCCGAGACATTGCCGTAAAATATGCTGATTTCCGTGTTTTTGAAATGCTAAAATTGTGGAAAATGGCCAGAAAACTTTTTTGTCCGTTACCATGGTAACAAGGAGTTTTGATTTAAACGAAAGCTATTTTGAGGGGTTGTGGACCAAGTACTATCACTGTGCAAAATATGAGCCAAATCTATTTTTGACCCCTGCCGCCATTGTTTGATCCGTACAGACATTTGTTGCTAGGAGTGGATATCTTTCCAACTCTAGTAGGCTTGTCAAATTACTTGCTTTGCTATTTACTTTTAGAAGGTATTTGCAGAAATGTATTTGTACTTTTTCCATTTGTGTAGGCAGATTTGCCATAAGATGCGATTTGTTGATGTTCTCGCTCGTCCAAATTTCACTGCAGTAAAGCATAATTAGTTTTACAATTGCACCAAACATTTTTTGTTTTGATTGCTCTTGCTCTGAGGTCTTCTTGTGCTCCGGTGAATTTACCTAATTTGTGTAGTCTAATGCCGAGGTATGTGTAGATTTGTGTATTTTCAAGTTCCTCCCCATCACCTTAGAATTTGAATTTGTCCTATGATTTTGATTGACCTACTAAACATGATGATTTTTGACTTAGAGATATTAATATTGAGTTTACATTTCCGACAGTAAGTTTCAAGAGAATTTATGGCATTTTGTAAGCCAGTATGTGATTGGGATAATACTACAAGGTCGTCTGCATATAGCAGACATGGGAGACTTGTGTTTAAGAGACTTCGCGGGTCATTACGAGTCAAGTCTAATGATGTTTTAATATCATTTACATATATATTAAAGTGGGCTAAGTTCATCCCATTGTCTAATTCCTCTGATAATTGTGAAATTGTCTGTTAGACCCTGTTTAAGTTTAACACATTCTGTTGAGTTCAGATAAATGGATTT
The DNA here is from genome assembly GCF_978046115.1 of Saccoglossus kowalevskii. Taxonomy (NCBI): domain Eukaryota; kingdom Metazoa; phylum Hemichordata; class Enteropneusta; family Harrimaniidae; genus Saccoglossus; species Saccoglossus kowalevskii. Next base: position 43,027,339 of record NC_140645.1, on the reverse strand, counting down.
TATGATGTTGTAGAATTTATCTGTAATACCACTTTGGATAAGTTTCCAGAAGAGACCTTGGTTCCAGATGGAATCAAAGGCTTTCTGGAAGTCAATGAAACAAGCAAACAAAGTCTTTTTGTTGCTTAGGTATTTTGTGGTTAGTTGTTTGAGGACAAATAGATGGTCTTTGGTGCTACAGTTTGGCATGAATCCTATTTGTTCTCTGATAATTGTGTTGTTTTCCTTTAGATGTTTCAAAAGCCGTTGCTTAAGAATGGAGGTGAAAAGTTTACTGACACTATTAAGAAGTGTGATGCCTCTGTAATTGTTTGAATTTGTTTTGTTTCCTTTTTTGGAAATAGTAGTGATCATTCCTAAATTTTTGAGTTTAGTTATAGCATTTTGGATTTCTAATTGTGAGATGTACTTGTCTAAGTTGGCTTTAGGTAGAGAGAGTGATTCATGGTTTTTTAGTTGTAGCTGCAATGAGTTTTCGCTCATTGTATTACTCATTTCTTTACTCAGTTTCCTAAAATGTTCAAACCAGGTTTGACTGTCAACATTATCAAAGTCATTGTTTATTTTGGTATCTTTTAGCTCTCTTAATACATTCCAGTACTCAGTGGGGTTCGATTTGCTTCGAGCTTGTTTAATATATCATTTTTGAAATCTCTTTTTCTTTTTTATTAGCCACTTGTATTCCCTCTTCAGACTGTAGCATTTTTCTCTCAGTTCAATATTGTATGGGTTTGCACTAAACATACCGCATCGTTCACGCAACGATTCCCATACACACACACAATTTTCAGTTTTTATTACCTTGCCCGTACCATCAAAGATGGAAGGGAAAGGTATATTAAGGGAAAGATTTTGTCCGGCGTTGTCGTTGTTGTTGTTGTCGTTGTCGTCGTCGTCGTCGTTGTCGTCGTTAATAATTGTTATTGTGTGCATAATAACTTTACTAATTCTATTCCAAACTTCATCAAACTTGGTCACCTTATTCATCAGTATAATGTCTTCCCTGAACAGATGTCCTGTATGAAAATATCATGCAAAAATTGAGAAAATCTGATAAAATATTTTGACTGTTTCTACTTGACTGATCACTGGTGATACACATCAAAGGTCACTGATCTCAGTGGAAATATGCATTGTTGTATGTGTTCAATGAAGCAAATGATTTATCTTGCAATAATATCCTTGGTAATGTATACCAGAATCCCATACTGGGTTTCAAAACCAACTCATGGAGAGATTGCACAGTCTGATACACATTTGCAAGTCTACCAATAAAATCTTTACAGAAAACAAGATGTCAGAAAATCAATATAAGCACTCCTATGAACTGGGTGACAAACTTTCATCAAGATCTGAAGCTAATAGAAAATCTGTTTAGTTCAAAGTTATCAAATCAAAAACAATACATAAAAAATACATAAAAAGCAAAACATTTCATCCACATTTTAAAAAGAAAATTGTTCTAAAATATATGTATTCTGTACTTGACAAACAGTTCATTTGACAAATGAAAACTCGCAGGAATATGTTTCAGCTATTAGAACAGAATGATAGAGTTTTCATAATACTAGTTTAAAAACGCACTTAGAAGATTGCAGTGTTTGAAGATGTAGATTCTCAGGAGGCAACAGTACTGTTGATTTCTCCCTCCCCTGGACACCAACTAACTATTTAAGTTGATTTGCATACAAAGCAGAGCTTGCAACATGATAGCTATTCATAAAGCGTGTTTTTTTTTTACTTTTCATGCAATACAAAATACTTGGACAAAAGCCAGCTAAGATTTTCTGTTATCTTGCATGTTTTATGAATCTATTCACGTCTAAATGCAGAACTTTTTTTTTGCCATGAGGCATTTATTTTTATACTAAAATATCTGAATTAAAACTGGAAATTATGTCCCTTAAAATAATTAAACAAATAAGACACCAATGTTTTTGTAAGATATTTACATCTTTTAAGGACATTCGGTAGACTGATTCCCCACTGTTGGTTTAACCCCAAAACTTGTTTGTATTCAAAATTAATTATGACAATGCATATTTATATTGAAACAAACTGTGATAGAGGGAATTATATTATATAACAAAGGGCAAGGTCACCAGAGTTCAACTACGTTTTTAATCGTTTTCACTCCATAGTTTCCATTATTATTAAATGTCCGTCTGTTTATTTCTTTACCGAACTCAACATTCTATTCCTATGCATGGTACGGGGTCTTGATGCTCAATGATGCAATACATTATCGCGAATAATCTGTGGCAATGACGTCATAAAATTCGCTGGTATTGACAATGCGTCAAACAAATTTTAATGTTATACACACATTTAATACAATAATTTCCTGAAACTATAAATTCACTGTAAAATAGTTCATATAGTCTGAATTAATTTTCGCTGAAAAAACATTTTGGATGTTTTGTACGAAGTTAATTTTTTATTGATTTTTGATGAATTGCATGTGAAATACAGGAAAAATCACTGATTCGTTCTTTCTGCGCAAATAACGAAAATTAATTGCAAGTGGAGCTTTAAATAAAATAATTCCGCAGTTCGGCTTTAATTGCACAAACTAGATGACACAATTAAATTTTGTTGTGACCATCTATACTTTCTTTTTGTTCTTTGACAACAAATCTACATAATTTTTAGCATATTCTCGAGGGCTGACATCCGAGCATTTTCATTGCCTGGCAACCATCACCGGTGAAAAACCAAAAGCTGAAAATTCTCAGGAAGAGTTTAACAAGGCTACCCCTACATGTGCAACATATAAAAATTTGGTTGTTCATAATTACCTCAAAGTTGAATTTGTACTGTTTCCCCGACTGTTTAGCTGTCATCGGCTCTTCCACCGACGTTCCACAACAGCTCGTACATAACATATAGAAAAACATATTAAATTAGTGCGCACTTTTAGCTATCAACAAAATACGCGAAAATAAAACACAACAAATAATACAGGTAGTCAACTACGCAAAAACAGTTAAAATCATAAACATACACTTTTCACAATACGTAGATATTCAGTGGCAGTTTCCAGGAGGATTCACACGTGTACCATTCTATTATACCTCACATTGAATCCAAACTATTGAGAATTTACCCCGAGGATATGAAGACCCCATATATGATTGGAATGAGAGTTGAATTCTATGGTTGCCAAGAACTACCAGGTATGGTTTTTTTGTTGACAATTGAAAAAGTTTGCCAAGCATGTCAGTACATTTGTGCCATAGTAATTTTGCATTGACCAAACGACAAAAAAACCTGCTAACCGACTCTACAAACAAATAGACTATCGACAGTTTTTTAACGATATAAACATATTTTTTTAGAGGTGATGCGAAATGTTACCGCTGCTGGTTACAACGTATCTTCTCTGTTCTATACTCGTCATGGACTCCAACCATCGCTAGACATTCATCACCAACACAACCTCAGCGATATATACCATTTCCTGAACGCAGATGAATGTCAATTCTTCTGCTTGGCGGAGCACCATTTTGAGTGTCGTTACTATGTTTATGATTTGGTTGAGCGACAGTGCATGTTTGGATCGCTGCCTCACTGGTTGTTACCGAACCCTGTAGAGTTACTTTCTGCCAGGAATGCAGAGTATCATATTAAATTAACGCCAGGTAGATAATGCTCAGAGGTGGCGGCATGGGGAGGGGGGGTTTGATTTGCTCACCAAACTTGCGCCGAAGGCGCTACCTTACTCGGGGTCAGGGGGTCAGGGGTTTGAAATCTAGACCCCCTGAAATGCTATTTCCTGCATTTTGATGGGCAAATTTTGCTGACACAAGGGTTTCAGCTTGATTTTGGAGGGGCGACGCCCCCAACTTTTTTCCAGGGGCGACCGCCCCTCTGCCCTCCGTGCCTCCGCCACTGATACTTACACATTGATAAGTCAAATACAAAGAATAACAAATAAACAGACAGTTAACGTTACCGAAGGAAGGTCAATATTTAGTGTTAATAACTGCATGAAAGAGGGTATTCCAAATTGTTTGAATTTTGATCAGACAGTATTAAAGAATGCATAAAGATATGTTCCCTATTTTTGGATCACAGCAACAGATATTATTATATCATATTATTATATCTTATTGTTATATTTAAATAAATAAATTAGTCATTAATAAAATAATCAATCAATTTATCGATTATCAATGTTATGGCGTCAACAAATGCGTTTCCATAAATAAATAGAAGAAAAAACATTGAATCATTCAATATTTTGACAAAATAAGAAACGTAGAGCTATTTAATTATGTTAATTTTATTCATGTGTTTATTCTTACAACAGATATATATGAATGCGATGGTGTGACTAGAGTTTGCCAATCTCCGCTGGTGTGTAAAAATCCATACGGTTTTCTATCCAGTATAGACTTCCCTGCGCTGTATCCTCCAAACAGCCGTTGCTCCTGGTTACTGACTGTCCCCGACGGGTCGTACATCGCTGTACTGTTCACAGATTTCGACATCGGTGGCTTGCAGACGTCATGTGAGTTTGACTTCTTACTTTTGTATGACGGTGACGTCGAAAGAGACGAGAACCTTCGAGAACGATTTTGTAATACGGACCCTCCCCCTGTGGATGGGAAGACGGAAGTAGTTTCCGGTTTCGATCAGCTGTTGATTATCTTCACAACGGACAGTCACTCTGAGAACAGCATTGGTTTCTTCGCCCAATACAGAGCTGAGAAAAACAGAAGAGGCGATGCAGCTATTTTGGATTCTACAGGTAATATTGAATTCCATACAAAATGTGTGGTCCAGGAGTTCACATAGACTGGCAATGGGTCTGTATGAGCACAGTTACTTGAGCGCTGAAAATCCAAATAAATCAATCATTACTATTCATAACTATTTTTTTTTCTTGATTTGTCGTCGCTACTTCTTTAAAATTATTTGTTTGCAGAACTTCCGATAAAAACTCAAGAAAAAATAAAAATGATCGATGTTTTAGGATTTTCAGCCTTTACGTGACAGTGGGTGAAGAGCAATTCGCAATAAAGCAATTTCGCTATTATCAATGTCAACACAAAGTGTCGCCTGCGTATTTTCTATATCTCTCATGCGCCCTGTCTAAATTTGCCGTTTTGCGCATTTTGTTAATCAAGTCCATGAATACAATGCACATTGTTTGACAGATAAGCTATTTGATATACTGTAGCGTTCTATGTTCAAAGAGACTTCAAACAAGCTGATATTACGTTTTTAACAGACGCTTGTTGGTAATAACGAATATTAAATGAACTTGGCACAAATATTGAAAGTTATAATCCCAAAGTACAAAACTGCTTTAAAGATGGAAACGAAATCATCGGCATCCACACTTTTACTTGCGTTTTGTCATCTATGACTAATCTATCGCTTAGCAATACATCAAAAAATTGTATTGTTTTGTTTCTTTAATACATGTATTTCTTATAGACAGTTTTGCTTCAAAATTGTCAGAATTTGTTACACATTTGTATAACACTGTTAAAGTGAGATTTACAGCACGTCTAGATTCGCAGCCACAACAATATGCACATTGTTTTAACGATCAGCCAATCTGAGTATATATGTTCATGTCCAAATTATGGTGTTTGAATATGGCGATGTCAGGTACTAGCAGTCGAAAGTGACACACTGCCATTTTGAGGTCTAACCAGTTAGACGTGTTCAAGCTTGCAGAATATGTATAATGTTATTATCATATATCCAGTAACTGATCGAGAATTTCTGTTTTATTGACCTTTGGTTTAGTGCGGAAATATAATGTTTCATTCTGGTAACCTGTTTTTAAAATCGCAGGATTCTACTGTGAAGATGGCGAAGCGGGCGACTGGCAATTATACGGTCATTTTTGTTACAGTCTGCGTGCAGCGTCTACTAAAATATCGTGGAATGATGCGCATGCGTTGTGTCGGGAAGATGATTCGTATTTGACCAGCATCACTAATGAAAACGAGGCTAAATTCGTACACGACAAACTTTCTGAAAAGCGTTTGAACATGACATATATAGGTAAGGTTACACTTTATCGTGCAATAATGCATGAATTACCATGTTCCCAATCTTTGCACGAACATCCATGAGCAGCAACTGTGGTCCGATGCACCTTTCCAGTAACGCCCTCTAGTGACAACGCACATCTGTGACGTAACAGTTAATAAGTTAATCGTAATTTTTCCCTGTGCGTCAGCCAGTGCATCCGTGTACCAGTGTGTGTGTTCGCACTGCATTCCATACATACATGGACCGATCAAGTTTAAGGGCGGTGGTCATCGCGACATTCGTGTTAATAAACTTTGATTTTCCCACAAACCAATGCGCTCTTCTAATGGAAATCACAAGTGCGCCGTGCACTAATTACCACCGATGACTCCTTCACTACATTCCAATCACCTAAAAATACCTAATTAAAGTTTGTACTCTTTGAACTGCGCAACAGTCGACATAGCCGTCTTTATTTATATGAGACCCATATATCTTGCGCATGTGTGGCGCGATGACTACCTCCCTTTCACATATATATCCTACGTTATGACAAATCACAGTCCCTCAACACCATTTGAGGGACTGTGGACAAATATATGCACATCCATTCGTTGCGTGTCCGATTCGAGATGACCGAACGATAGCCATTTTTACGTTAAATGCATCTGTTCAAATCAATTCATTTTTACTGTTCTATTACATTGAACATTTCAGTTCTGATTAAAAAAAGACGACAGGTATCTGTTGCGAAATACCTGCATGATCAAGGCTTTGTGAATGCGTACGATTATTATTATTATCATTACTATCACTATTATTATTATTACTACTACTACTACTATTATTATTATTACTATTATTATTATTCAGAGGAAACGAAAGTAATATTCATACAATTATAAGATGTAATCTGAAACACGAGTCAAATCTTTGTGGAAATGAAGTCTAAAATAATAATTGCAATTTGTTCGAAATCGAAATTTGAGAGTGACAGCCACTTCATGGCCCATCATTTTGTACCCATGACAACCATTAAAATAAATCTCTTCACATTTGTGTAGGTTTGACTGATTTAGGAACTGAAGGCAGATATCGTTGGGTTGACGGCATGGCGATGAGTTACGCTGATTGGAATGTAGAGAAGTATGCATACTTTATGTACATTTGGTATAATCCTGTTCTGTTCCTACAGAATCCACTTTGTGGATGTTGTGTATATCTTTTTGCAATAAAGTTTCATAATGTTGCATTTGTGTATGTATTGTTTATACACTGCACCTAGCTTATAAATCGCGCCCCCTAGTTACGAAGCTTTTATGACGTAATTAGTGTCGATATATTTTTTATCTGTAGTGCTTCTCAATGAAGGTTATATTTTTGACAGATGTTACTGTATTCTAGACGCCAAGTGACTTCACAGTCAAACACAATTTGGGATTTAGAACAACATTCCCTTTATTCATATACGTCATTTTGACGTCACAGAAGCGCTCCGCCACTAGAAGGCGCGATAACTAAATGCACGTGTTAATCTTGCTTGGTATAATTTGTTATTGCTATTTCCCTGTATAGTTTAGACGAGGCGCAGCCAGACGGTGGTACTCTGGAGAACTGTGTAGTCATCTATATGGACAGTTTACGTACAACTCAACAATGGCATGATAAAGTGTGTTCTTATAATATTACTAATCAGTATTTATGTAAAAAGTGGGCAACACTAGAAGAAGGGGCGTGTAAGTTTACATGGCTTGTTATATTTAAGAAATTTATCATTGGAGTTACAATAAAATATTTATCAGTATACTTATATATGTAGACATCTAGCATATTATTTTAACCGGCAGGATCACATTATTTTCAGCCTACGCACCACCGGAGGGCAAAATGTTTATGCCAGCAGGTAGGTTACACTTACGTATTCATTGTATTGTCTCTTTGGTGTGTCGGTTACTCTGGTTGCAAATCAATACAATTAATAGCTCATTGTCTTTTTCAAGTAGTCCGATTTTTTTCAGAGAAAAATACTTACTTAAATATTCGTAAGGTTTTTGTAAGATATGAGTGGATGTCACTCCTCTGAACATACATTGACTGATATTAGCGTTTAGTAGGTATCACGTGTAGAGCAGATGTATAAACTCTTGTATTCGATGCTTTGCGACCCATAAACTAGCTTGTATATTTCACTGATTTGATCATGTAATGAGTTTTTAATTCATTTTTTGTTGTTGATTGTGTTGTATTGACTGAGTCCAAATTCGGTCTATATTTGGATTTGTAAATTATACTTTTGTTTTGCTACAAATGTACCCCAAACCATTGCTGTATAAATAATATACCCACACGAGAGCACATGTTCAGGATTTGTTCTTGAAATGCGTTAACTTATTCACTCTCTTCGATACTATAACATTCCATCAGTTTAAAGTGTATTCGCGCAGAGATGTGTTTTTTTTTTCAATCTGTCGCGTTCCGGTTATTTTTGCAGTATATAACCAAGTTTGTCGAGAGGAATATTTTCAGTGTAGTAATGGAGAGTGTGTGCATTCTTCTTTCCTCTGTGATGGACGTGATGACTGTCACGATGGTAGCGACGAACGAGGCTGCAGTAAGTGTTGTCAAATAATACTCGAAACTGTTATTTACTTTTATTGTGCTCGAAGAGTAGTTTTGCATTGGGTCAGCCAATACGAAAATGGCCGCCTAGATCTCGTAGAGAGCGAGATAGTCAAGGGACCTGTTTTGTCACTCAAATAGTGTTTCATTTACTTCCATCATCGCGTCAACTGTTTCCGTTACCATGGTTACCTACATCAGGGCAACAGTTGACGCAATGACTGAATGTAACATTATTTGAGGAGAAAGTCTCGCGCCAATCTCTCTCAATGAGATCTATACGAAAGTAAACTTATGTCGCTTTCTTTAAATTCTAAATGAGTGCTTCAGCATGTTCCAGTGACACAGAGATTAAATGTACAATTGTTGATAAATTTCCCATTTGTAATGCTGCTCGACAGCGTAGAAACACATCATTAGAAACAGGTCAATCAATTAACCCCGACTTTCACATAAGAAGGAACAATTTAATTATACTATTGATACGAATATTAAGAACATTTATTTGCAATCTGAACCATTGTCACTTGTCAATTGCTTAGTCAGGTACAGTAAACAGTAAACAACTTAATGTAAATCAAATTTGATTTTTTTCTATCTATCAATTTTCTTTATTCATTTGACCTGATTTGATATAGCTTGACCAAAAAAATGTGTATAATTTTTGCTCTAATTACTGTTTCAATAAAACACTGCTCTAGTATCTAGTATTTCAAATGGTAAGAATTCATTGTGGATATAAAATTACATCAATGGCGTGTTGTATCTTATAGGTGAGCTAATCCTTGTTCAGCAATTATGTATTGTCTGAAAATATATGGTCCAACAAAATTCGGCTACAGTAACGAACTCACGCTACTACCAGCGTTTTAACTGTTCTACGTTTAAATTAAATTTAAATTTCAGACGAGGAACGATGTCAGGGATTTTTGTGTGGGTCAGAACCGGGCAATACTCGGTGCATAGCTTGGTCGAGATATTGTGATCACAGAATAGACTGTCGAGAAAGAGAAAAGGATGACGAAAAAGATTGCAGTAGGTGTAACAATGTGCATACCATTCTGAGTATAATGTATAATGGGCAACTTATACTGAACTTAGGGAGTTCTTATCACGCATATCTCATATGCTGGCGCTAGTTGTACTGTACTAGGGGAACTCATCGTACACGACTTCGTAGTCGAAGTCGAAGTATACGGATACCCCTCCCCCATTTTAACGGTCCACACGTTCTTTTTGACCCGCAATTCAAAGATTATCGATCATTTTATCGATCATTTGTGAGCCCAAAGCGCCTTCAATGTCAATCTTTTTAGATCCAGTTTTCAACTGGCTGCAGGGCTTGTGAACTTGTACAGAGTGGCAGACGATGCATGTGATAATCTCGATGGTGCTGCTTCATAACCATTCATCTAGTTCCATTTACTTTGTGTTGTAAATGACTTTAACTAATTCTTAGATTTCCATCACAGAGGGACTGTGTTTCAATGTGTATTGTTTCTGTATCTGATGGTGTGTGTGCGTGATGGTTAAATACGGAGAAATCTAGTGAACATCAGAATGGCACATGAATTATATTACAGTGTTTAAGAGTTTGAGGTGCTAAGAAAAAAATATATGATGCATTTTATTATTGAAACTGCATTGTTTGGTGACAAACAGTTTTACCAATGTGTATTTTCAGCGTTTCCGGTATGCAAGGAAGACGAATTCCAGTGTGGAAGCGGGGAATGTCTTCCCAACCATTTAAAATGTGACTTCGTCTTCAACTGCCGCGATAAAAGTGACGAGAACTGTGCTAGTAAGTAATATACCTATTAAATGTTGTCATGTCAATTCAGTTATTACGTTATTGTAAAACACCGTCGCGACAGGGCGTTGGTCGTTGGTTTGGGACTCATATCGACGTACACAACGTGTGTAAAATACCTTGTTTGCATGAAATTCGAACACGCGCTGCGCAAAGACCGCCGCCCTTTAATTGACTGCCTTTCATAATTAGGACGTAAATTCGAACACGCGCTGAGCAAAGACCGCCGCCCTTTAATTGACTGGCTTTCATAATCAGGACGTTAATTCGAACACGCGCTGCGCAAAGACCGCCGCCCTTTAATTGACTGCCTTTCATAATCAAGACGTTAATTCGAACACGCGCTGCTCAATGACCGCCGCCCTTTAATTGACTGCCTTTCAGAATTGGGACGTTAAGGTAAGTTTGGCGTCAAAATGAAGTATATGTAAGAAAATGTATTCAATTCAGTTTGGTCATGAAGTTATTATTAAGAAAATAATCAAATCTCTGAAATTAACAGCGTCCAACCCCAGTGACGTCATTGCAAAAGGGCGCAATTTATGAGAATGTTATATTGCGAGTTCAACAGACTTCTGAGTTTAAAAATATCAACTCCAACACGACGGAAATACATTGTACTACTAAACAGTCATTACGACTTTTTGGAAATGATGACATATTTTTGAAAGACGTAGCTGGTAATTCGTTTTAATGCTCACACTATTTCCAACTACACCATGTCAACATCTAAGAACCTTCATCTATACCGATCATCTACCTAACTCTAAAATGGCGTTTCGAGATAACTAGACCATATAATCATGTTGTATAACTTGCCATTAATTCACCCATTCATAGGTGTCGAGCTTCATCTCGGGAACAAAAAAGTTATTATTGTTGCTGCATTTATAATGTTGCCAAATTTACCGGCATTTAATTTCACTATTTTGATATTCTGAACATATTCACGAATATGCCCAAAACAATAAGTTAATTGTTATTTTACATGTTCACGTAGATTTAATGTAGCGGATTTTACTTCTTAGAGAAAATAGCGAATAATGAATGCATTTACAGTACCTGCACTAGCAGAGCCCTCTCTTTCCACTGATTCATAATATACACACATCTCTATTGTAGAGGAGTGCAGACACATTGGAGGTTTTCAATGCCACGATGGAAACTGTCTGCCGAGCCGTGTTAAATGTGATGGAATAGTTGACTGCATGGGTTGTGTAGATGGCTTACAACAGGACGAAGGCATTCCCGAATGCTGTAAGTCATATCCGTATTTCATATAGTATAGAAACTCATTTATTTGTATTGATTCATATATCAATCGGTCATGTTCACATTTCAAATATAATATGTTTATGATTATACAATATCATCAAGATACCAAACCGTCACCACAAACTTTGTGACAAGCCCGATTTATGCCTACGTTGCGATTGCAGGTCGAGTTTTGTACTACGACAATGCTCTGTTTTGTACGCAATAGTCTTAAAGACGAATTTGCTGCTCCGCAATATACCTCGTTCCATATCCACGTTTCTTATCTATGTCCAGTATAGCGTTGTTTTGCTTGTATTTTGTAGGAATTAAGTTTCAGACGAGAGATTATTGAATAAAAATGTCCGGCCTTGTTCGCAAATGTTTTTCCACTTGTCCTGAATCACCTGGCATCCAATGAATTACAGGACGCTTGCTTTCATGGAATATAATACAGTCAGTCGCATATAATTGCATGCAGGTCAACCTGCAAGTTACAAGTGCCTGAATTTATGCACCTGAAATATTTTGTCGTAGGGAGCTAATAACACCAGGAGCCAAATTTCACTAGGTTTTATTGAAGGTCTTTCTTTGAAAGTGGCCATCGCCCACTCTAAACACTGGTCAGGGCCTCTTAACAGTGTGGGACTTTAACGCTATCATACGGGATTATTAAGTATAAAAACTGTTTGAGGCATTATTTCACGGTGGAAGATGGAAGTGCAAAACAAATGTTGTGGCTCGCTCGCTCGCAGTTAGATTTTTGTGGCCTTTTGTGTTATTGGACTAATTGTGGGTTTAATTTTATCATCGGGACTGGACATTTTACTGTTCTTTGCTTTGTCCTGAATTGCGTATTCAAATACACTAATTACTTTATCATGAAATATCTTGATTTATCCTAGTTGGAAAGGTTGTTGCTATGGACGCCGATAAAAAATGCAAAGATCACGACCCAGAAAAGACATTACGATGTGCAAGTGGAGCTTGTGTTGACGACTCTATAAAGTGTATATATGACACCGATGAATTCAAATATGAAATTGGTTGTCGTGACCTTTGGCATTTGAGAGATTGTGGTAAATAACACATGTCAATCAATCGTCTATTTGCGATAACCTGTTATGTGTTCAAGTTTGCCAGACTTATTTTAATCTATTTTAATCTACATTGCTTTGTTATACATTTAGAACCATAAAATGTTCATATGTTCCTTCTGTTCATCATACAGTGGATTACCAGTGTCCTGATAACATGTATAAATGTCCAAACAGTTTCTGTATTGATTTATATCGTCGATGCGATGGCAAAGCTCATTGCCCCGGCTCTGAAGACGAATGGGGATGCAGTGGTAAGCGTGTTTTTTGCACTAGGTCCGATTAAGCACACTAGCTACATTATCATTTGTATGTGATGTTAAACGAATCTGGTAAATGTTACACCAGAAACACTGGCCGCAATCATTCATCTTTCAAATACCGGTGCTAATATACATATTTTTTGTTATATATATATTATAACCATATACCATTTTCAAATGGCTCCAACTGAATTTATTTTTTCAATGTCTAGTCAAATGTTATGTATAGTAAATCGCAGATTGATACTTGTTTGTATCTCGTATGTAAACTATAGCACATGTACGAGGTATGAACATGAAGCCCTACAAATTAATTTTTTGCTACTGGTAAATATTCTCAATACTCGATTTAGTAAGTTCGACTGAAATTTAAGAATTCAACTTTCACTGCTTAATAACATTGGTGGGCACTATTTAATAAAGTAAAAATAAGTGAGTTTTAATAAAAAATATCTCATCATTAAATAAATAAACATAACTTAACTACAACAAGATGGGAAACAACCTCTCATGTTTACTCTTTACATGTTTACTCTTTACATGTTTACTCTTTACAAGTTTACTCTTTACATGTTTACTCTTTACATGTTTACTCTTTACATGTTTACTCTTTACATGTTTACTCTTTACATGTTTACTCTTTACAAGTTTACTCTTTACATGTTTACTCTTTACATGTTTACTCTTTACATGTTTACTCTTTACATGTTTACTCTTTACATGTTTACTCTTTACATGTTTACTCTTTACATGTTTACTCTTTACATGTTTACTCTTTACATGTTTACTCTTTACAAGTTTACTCTTTACATGTTTACTCTTTACATGTTTACTCTTTACATGTTTACTCTTTACATGTTTACTCTTTACAAGTTTACTCTTTACATGTTTACTCTTTACATGTTTACTCTTTACAAGTTTACTCTTTACATGTTTACTCTTTACATGTTTACTCTTTACATGTTTACTCTTTACAAGTTTACTCTTTACATGTTTACTCTTTACATGTTTACTCTTTACATGTTTACTCTTTACATGTTTACTCTTTACATGTTTACTCTTTACATGTTTACTCTTTACATGTTTACTCTTTACATGTTTACTCTTTACATGTTTACTCTTTACATGTTTACTCTTTACATGTTTACTCTTTACATGTTTACTCTTTACATGTTTACTCTTTACAAGTTTACTCTTTACATGTTTACTCTTTACATGTTTACTCTTTACATGTTTACTCTTTACATGTTTACTCTTTACATGTTTACTCTTTACATGTTTACTCTTTACATGTTTACTCTTTACAAGTTTACTCTTTACATGTTTACTCTTTACATGTTTACTCTTTACATGTTTACTCTTTACATGTTTACTCTTTACAAGTTTACTCTTTACAAGTTTACTCTTTACATGTTTACTCTTTACATGTTTACTCTTTACATGTTTACTCTTCACAAGTTTACTCTTTACATGTTTACTCTTTACATGTTTACTCTTTACATGTTTACTCTTCACAAGTTTACTCTTTACATGTTTACTCTTTACATGTTTACTCTTTACATGTTTACTCTTCACAAGTTTACTCTTTACATGTTTACTCTTTACATGTTTACTCTTTACATGTTTACTCTTCACAAGTTTACTCTTTACATGTTTACTCTTTACATGTTTACTCTTTACATGTTTACTCTTTACATGTTTACTCTTTACATGTTTACTCTTTACAAGTTTACTCTTTACATGTTTACTCTTTACATGTTTACTCTTTACATGTTTACTCTTTACATGTTTACTCTTTACATGTTTACTCTTTACATGTTTACTCTTCACAAGTTTACTCTTTACAAGTTTACTCTTTACATGTTTACTCTTTACATGTTTACTCTTTACATGTTTACTCTTTACATGTTTACTCTTTACAAGTTTACTCTTTACATGTTTACTCTTTACATGTTTACTCTTTACATGTTTACTCTTTACATGTTTACTCTTTACATGTTTACTCTTTACATGTTTACTCTTTACATGTTTACTCTTTACAAGTTTACTCTTTACATGTTTACTCTTTACATGTTTACTCTTTACATGTTTACTCTTTACAAGTTTACATTTTACAAGTTTACATTTTACATGTTTACATTTTTACATTTTACATGTTTTCTCTTTACATGTTTACTCTTTACATGTTCAAATATGATTTGTTACTTTACAGACAATTACATATGTCCCGCTGGTACGTATAGGTGTGCCCAAGCTGACAATTGCGTGACCGAGCAGCAACTATGCGACAAGTCACTACAGTGTGCCTATGGCAACGATGAGATGTATTGTGGTATGTGCATTATCAGTGTTGACAGTGTTTAAATGCTGTGATGATTTAGACGACAAACGTATTAAAATGCCATTTAAAACATCAGTCATTTCAGATTTATAAATTCATTCACAATTTTACAGTATGGAAACAGTGAAATGAAGGGATTATTTGGGTCGACTGAAAAACAATAATTATAATTATGAAAAATATACGCGTGTTCGTGGTATAAATGATTCGTTAAATTGTGTAGTTTCTACTCATAGTTGTTTACGGAAGAAATCTAAAAGTCAGTTGTTATCAGTCAATGTAGTGTTTTTTTGGAATGTAAATAATACTTTTATTTATTCAGTTTCTTGCGAAAAAAAATCTAGATAATGTTTGTTTGGACTGTACATTAGATTTAGTAATTAGGATACACGTCTAGGATTGAAAGTGTAAGAATGGTATTGACAATATAGACGAGATATTTCTATTGTTTATTAGATGTACCCTGTCCAGATGACTGTACATGTGTGGGTTTTGAAGTTGATTGCTCCAATACCGACAGAAAGACCATAGCTAAAACTGATACAAATATGGCGAGGGCGTTGTAAGTATGACTACTACAAAATTAGATTAGATAGATTAGATTAAACTATATTCTTAAACCGCATATAACATTACAAGTAATTAAATCGTACGTACATAAATAGGTTTTCAATACATACTATGAGCGTAGCTTTGAAATACAAATAAAACTCTTATTGGATATTCATTTATACAATTTGTAAAAGGTATGTTGATGTACCAAATATCTGTATTTGAAATGCCTCAAACCAGTACACATAGCTGTTGCTATTATTCATTTCATTATATCTATATTGTACACATTGGAGCAGTACTTGTACAATAGGTAATAATTTTTGTAATATTACTTGAAACAATCATGCTATGTTTTATAAATATGGAATCTTACATAATGTTACAGTAAATGAGCCGTTCATGCAATAGTTTAGCTCCGCTGTCGAATTTGTCGAGTGGAGCTTATCATATGAGTGATTGTTAGTTGATTTTACTTTTTCGACTTCTTGAAAACTACAAGCCTGATTACTGTGGTACTTGATGCATAGGTACCTTGGATAGATCTCATTTAGTTTTGTTCATTTCACGATGATATCTTTAACCCCTAATTTTGGTAAATATTTGTCATTTTTGGTAAAAAGTGATATTTTCGACTCCTTGTTGAAAACTGCAAGTCTGATTGCTTTGATATGCATACTGGCACGTATCCCATATGTTGGTAACTGGTTCACACGCACACAAGAACTCAATACCTTGAACATTATTGTAATTTTGATTTCTCAGAAATGCTAGCTCAGTATTGGGAGGTATTCAATCATTGGCACAGCCCGCTCTCAATGCATCATGGGAATCATTCTTTGATCAATTCAAGCTGATTGGATCACTGTAAGTAGTCATCAGAAAGATCTCCATGAATGAATGTCATATAAGCGCTCTGAAATAATATAACATTATGTTCAACAGACAGATTCGCTCTAACGTAATTGTATTATGTTATTGTTTTTTGTTAGAGATATCTCCAATAATGGAATAACGTATCTAAGAGAGCGTTTGTTCTTAAAGCTAAAGAACTTGGCGAAAATGTGAGTTCATTACAATTACAGATATAAATTGTCATGTAAATTTGGATTCAAAGTCCCTGTGCAACTGACTTGAACTGGGTTCATCTCTATTTAGACACTAGATCGTTATGCGAATAAATATTGAAATATATATTTATACTGTATTGTAACAGGAAAACAGACCACCAAACTATAATTGATTTTTTTTTAATTCAAGAAGGCTAAAGAAGCATTTTGATACAAGTACTCATCCGTCAGAAATATCTGTTAGAATATAAAATTTCAATTTCAAATTAAATTACATTCATTACTGGTACATTACATTACATTACATTCATTACTGGTACATTACATTACATTACAATAGAATTGATTCAAATAATGTAGGTTCAATTCATTTAATTTTATACACTCATTACAAAGTGTGCGAAAGAGGACAGTTTTAACTTAAAACTCGCCGAAAATATCAGCAACTCGCTTGTCAGCTATGCACAATACACAATCAATACAATAAAATATATTCAGGCGCTGTAGAATATCATGCCCTGTAAATAGATGTTATACCATGTTATTCGCCATTCAACACTTTAAGGTACATCGACTAAATTACTAAACCATTGGTTACGATATACGACATCAATTATATGCACCTATGTAAATTACAATGTTCGATTATGGAGTCATTATTGAAGCAAGTTCTGTACAAAAATCGGCCAGTCAAAGGCTTTGTACTGACCATGTGCTCGGTCGATATCACAGTAAAATTGCCCCCCCCCCCAAACATTTAAATACCACAAATACGGTAGCGGAATAGGCTTGAAAAGCTAGTCACTATCTTGCCGGTAATGGATTATTCCCGATTGAAACTGCATGGCATAGTTTTGATGCACCCACCCAGTGTGCTGCCAAAATTCAGACTGATGATCAAGGCAACCCTCGACCATGAGCCCGGGCAACCCAGGTGACCCAGTCAGTGACTTTGTTTAAAAATGAAATTACAAACCTGACCAAAGTGAATTATAAATATAAAGCTGTGAATTAAATATTAAGCACGAAGTTTACCAAATAAAGAACAAATAATAATAACGTTATTACACTACTAAAATCCTTCAGAGGGTTTTTGTATGGTAAAGCACATAAATACAAAAAAAGCAAATACCATAACATTCAAAAGAGATCAAATTAAAAGGGAAAATAAAAGAAAAATGTCAGTAAAATAAAAGAAAAAATAAATTAATTACTTTCTTTGGTTTTAAAAATTGTGCTCTTCAAATATTTTGCTAAGGCAAATAGATTACAACAAAATAACTGTTTATCCAATACCAATCACCCTCTTAGGCGACCTTGTTAACAAACTGCAAGCAAATTACTCAATAAGTACATAGAATTACAGGAAGTAGAAGTTGGCAATGCAAGTTTGATAGTAATTTATTAATGTATTATTAAACGGCAATAAAGTAATCCCAATTTTCACCACATGTTACAGTATTATAAAATGTGGTAAGTACATCCACAGATAATCATAGCAGTGCGGTGAGCGTATTTAATATGAATAGGTGATTAATTCACTGTTTTATTATTGATTTAAGTGTCTTACGCGATAACAATCTTGTAACACTAACAGAAGGAATATTGGGAAAACCCAAGAAAATCCGCTACATGTAAGTATACGAAAACAGATGAAAACATTTTTTTACGATGACGTGTTGGATACAAAGGGATTGTATAGTACAAGTACAAAGAATATGCATACTACACCTTTTTATAGTAGGAATTAACATAATAGTTTGCCGTTGTAATCAACCTGCATTTATTATGATACAATCCATACAATGTTCGTATCAGCTGGATCATAGTTTAATGGGTGCATGTTCGAAGGTATTCACACACTTAATATCGCTTTGTTACGACTACTCTATAAATATTATTTTTAAATGGCTATATTAAATTATACATTGTGAATTTGGGACTGTTGTTCTGTGATCGTGCTGCTCTAATAACTCGTCTATGAAAATAACTTATTTTGTTTTTTGATAATAAGAGTAGGTCCATTGTTAACGATTAAAACGAATGCATTATTTACAGAGATATGCACGACAATAAAATTACACATTATTCTGAAAATTTGTTTGAGGACTTACCAAACCTGATGTCATTGTAAGTAAATTACAACATTATTTTTTTTATTTACATAGACATCAACCAGTACATGGACATGAACAACCAACTCTGTTATATTTCCATTGGTTTGTTCCATGTTATTTTCAAAACATGACCGCATGTATTATATAAAATGTGCTTTGTACGTCGCTCCTGTTTAAAGACAAACCAAGGGTATAATCATGGCAAGATGACAACCAAAATGGATATGCAATCTGACCCAAGTCAGTCATAATTGATGTTCATATGTAGCTGTTTTTGGTCGATACACAAGCAAATGTTACTCTAATTATTACTTTTGTAATATATACATTATGTTTCATCTGTGTGTGTTTTTGTCGGTTTATTGTACACAGTACACTACACTAATGTGAATTATCATTGCAGGATTTCTGATGACTATGTTTTCTGCTGTTTGGCTGGTTATGAGAAAGGAAAGATTCAAGACTGTGTTCCTTCTACAGATATATTCTCGTCGTGTACAGATCTGATCCAAAACGAATTTCTTCGTGTGGTTCTCTGGTTCATTGGTTTAATTGCATTTGTTGGAAACCTCATAGCGTTGGTCAGGCAGGCTGGTCTCGAAGATACGGATCGAAGCAAAGTCAGCATGTTCTTGATCACCAACCTGGCTGTGGCTGATCTGTGCATGGGGGCATTTCTCATGACCATTGCTGTCGCGGACGTCTATTTCAGAGGGATATATGTGACCAATGCTAGACAGTGGAGGCAGAGCACCTTCTGTACTGCAGCTGGTGCCTTAGCTAGTGTATCTATGTCAATGACTGTCATTATTCTCACAATAATGACTTTACAGAGAGTATTGGTCGTTATGTTTCCATTTACGAATTATCATCTGTCCCAGTTCTATGCAAAGGTAATCCTCATTCTAGCCTGGACCACGAGTGCAGTCATGGCAACACTACCAACACTAAATTTGGAATACTTTGATGAGGAATATTATGGACGCACAGGTATGATGGCTGGATGTACTGCTCTGTTTCAACAACACGTTTCTTTCACTAAAAATATAACTTGCGTAACCATAGAGCATCCTGAACACGAGATTAAATTAAAAGATGTTCTCATTCCGAAATGCATTATTTTATTGTGGCTTTTGAGTTATTTGTTGTGAAACTCAAGGACGTATAGTTCACATAATTTATTATTGCCAGACTATGTCAAAGTCTCAAACGTTTTAGAATGACACGCCTGTCACTATTCAGGTGTCTGTAGGTAGTGAACGATCTCATGAATATTCATGAGATAATTTTGACAAAACTCAAAATCATTATTAGTAACGCGAATGTAGTCTGTCTTGAACATTAATATTATTATTTCTTATGAGAGGTCACCAGATCGTGTTATTAGGATAATAATATTAAGAATTTTTAATGACTTTTGCTCTATTTTTCAGGTATGTGTATATCTGTTCCCCTTTTTTCGGAGAAGACACCGGGTTGGGAGTTTGCTACATTCAACTTTGTTCTATTGCCATTCCTGGGTTCAGTTGTTGTGATTGGTTCCTTCTTCGGTATACGCTATATAGTGAAACGTACTGAAGAATTCTCAGGTTTGAGAACCAGTATGACGGAACAGAAGCTGGTAACATTGATAAACACGCTGGCCTACTCAAACTGTCTCTTCTGGATACCACTCGTCTTGATTTCAACAGCAGTTTTAGGGGGTAGCACTGTAAATGCGAACTTGTATGGTTGGACTGTGATGTTCTTAATCCCGTTCAACTCTGCATTAAATCCAGTTATGTTTACCTATGCTAGTATAAAGATTGAACACAAACGAAGGGCTGAAGCTGAAAATGAAAGAGAGTTAGGTCAGTATGAGTACAGATTTGTTAGATGATGCACAAGTATATTATATACATCACAACAGCAGCGCATACATCTATATAAGCATACGATCGTAAAAGATGGTTGCTTTACTAATATACGAGTACCTCATATGCAAATGACCGGCGAGATCTAACTTGGAGCGAGATAATTGTGAGACTTGTTTTTGTCCTCAAAGATATTACAATCTCTTTCGCCTATTGTTCGATATATAGTCATATAGTATTTGGAACAATGGATAATGACGAATTGTAATCCTCGGGGCGGAGCTACGTCGCAGAACGTTCTATGTTGCTTAGACGCATACCACTGTACCGTGGTTTGCTATGGGCTCTGTGCAAGCTACTGTCAAAAAGCCGGTGAAAGACCTAAAGTCGAGGAAACAGCACAAACGCAACTTTGAAATTATCCTGGGCAACCGAATGTATATATGTTGCACATATAGGGGTAATCTTGTTACACTGTTCAGTAGTCTCAAAAACTATTCGCCGTGATAGTTGCCAGGCGGTGAAATTCCCGGATGTCCACCCCGAGGATTGAACAATATTTAAGTCTCGAGGCAATCAACGAAATATCGCCGGCCATTCAGAACGTGTAGGCAGTAACGGCACGTTCATTAGTAAAGTAAAGGGTTCGAATCTCTTGTTGGATGTTGAATTCGTTATTTCTTTTTGTGTTTCACGTGTCATTCGTAATACGTAAACAATTGATAACTAGGGACATCTTCTATTTTCATTGACAACCATTTTTTGAAAATTTCAAATTGTTTATTTATTAGCTAATTTTGTCAGTCTAGGCAGCTAGTGGTTAGATATTTCGAGATCACAGAACATTTGATTGTATAGAAAGGCCAAATTGTGAGCATATGTTGCCGAGTTCTCATATACAATCGACTGTGTATCTCATATAATATGTTAGCGAGAATGTTTACAATGTAATCAATATGTCAAAAATCCGAATTCTTCAAAGGATTGAATTGAATGGGTTGCCATTGTTCTGGTTATTATTAGAGTGATTGTATTGACACATAATTATTTCACTTCATCCCATATCAGATCCAAGAATTGCTCAAGCCATTATCCAGGACATCGCAATAACCCGGATCTTCTTCGTCATACCTCCAAGTAGGGCCGCTCATCTCTCTATGACGTCATGGCTGGCCGCAAGTGAGGACAACTTCATTACAAACGTGGATATCAAGAGTTTGATTGGTGATATCAAAACAGCTATTTCACACTTACATAAACGTGAATTGTATCACGGGAGTGTAGATTTCGATCATCTCCTAGTAGACGATGAAGATGTAAGATCATTATAATATCACTTTATGTTTAGTCACATGTCTAATCATTGCATGCACGCAACTATTGAGTTGAGTAAACACCTGTACAAATACTTAGTAGTAATTGCTGTTTATGTACGGGACAATCTATATAAAAGCTTCAAGTTAATTATAGGTAAATTGACAATTAGGAATACCATAGGAAGCAAACTATAAACTATAAGTTTCAGTGTTTTGCAGTACATATGTTAAACAAGCTAACTTGAGTTCTCGTTTAATACTCAAGGACCCATTATCATATATTTCCATACTCCGAGCAACGACGATGCCAGCTCAAAAAATAATGTGTAACATATTGTAGTGGGGTAGATATACGAGAATTAATAGTGTGATCCCAAAATTTAATTAAAAACAAAAATATATATAATTTTAGTCAACTATGCCTTATATAGAACTTAGATGATACTCTGTAATAAATAATATGTACTCATCATTACCATCTTTTTTCATTATAGGAAACATGCTTGCGAGGTTTCTTGCTTGCCAAGATAAACCATGAAAAGTCAACTGATTTGACTAAGGCTGAGGATGAGCGACAAGTACGATCAATGCAACAGGATTTAAATAGAGTCCTCCAAGAACGCAAGGAAGTCCGTTAATAAATGTATGCAGGAATATCATAATAAAGAAATAAATAAATGTATAAAACATGTATTTTACTGACATTAATTCAGGCATGTACTTAACTTGAGGTCACAAAGATTAAAAATACATATAAAGACATTCTATTTTTAATTTTGATAGTTGTATTTAGTGATCATACTGCTCTATAACTTTGACAAGGTGCTGTGTCAATAAATAAATAACATTTATGTAAATTTGTTTTTCATACATTATTACAGATAATTAACCTACAACATTGAGTACAACATTTATTGAATCATCGTCAACAACATGCTAATACTGGATTAATTAGAAATAATAGACTATTTTTACTTTAAATATTTTCATTGATACTGACATTGGCACGTCAAACACGTACGTGGCATAGTGCCCTTCTGAATTATTTTACATATATGTAATACTGTATTAAGAATTATCATGTTGACTTTATTTGTGAATTACGTCACTTGGACTAAACGCTAATTGTGAAATATTTCACAGAAATAAAAAAACAGGTGTAACCGAATATTTAGTTCAAACAAGTTGATTGCATATGACTTCTTAGGGTGTGATTTTTATTAAATAAAACGCCTAAGCAAACTGCAGTTGTTTGTTGATATTCATTCGATGGAATACTGGCTCTTATACAACATATTCCAGTTTTACCAACATTCCCAGTATCTTGCGAATGCAGATTGCTATGTTTGTAGCCATAAGATCATAATACCCAACAAGACAGTGACAACATAATAATCTAGCTATCGGAATGTTTTTCAAAAATAATCATACTTACATATTGTTATAGTAACGCCACCACGAGTTTGTTGATCTGTATTTCTCGTCTTGTACGCTAGTTTTTAATAGTTCAATTTATATATTACGATATGTGTATTGCATTGTATTCGGAGTTGCTGCCTTTAACTTTGTACAATGCCACCTTAGGTGCATTATTTTATTTAGCTTATTTTTTCTTTAGAAATCACATTCTCTTAAAGTGGTTGGTTTACTGAGATGTCATTAGTTTTAACTAAATCATTCCATGGCGATGACCCTACAATGGCTAATCACTGGGAATATTGACTTATACAAGATAAACAAGAATATAACCATAAATAGCACAAGTTAAATATAACGTATTGTTACATTTAAACAGACGCAACCATTATTAGTATACTATAAAAATAGATAACTGTCTTGATTGGCAGCCAGGCCTATGCCAATTTACACCAACCATAGGAGATAGGTTGACAATAAAGTTATTACTATTACATATAAAATATCTGTGTGAACAATGTACGAGTGGCAGTGCCGCTGTCATGAATTTGTTTACGCGTATCTGTTGACCGACTTAATTAGCTGATTATTAGCGAATTGCTGTGTTATGTCTGTCATCGTTTAGGCCTATTTGAAGTTTTGGACGGAACTTGGCTCAGTGATTTGGAACTAATTACGAGATAACCGTCGCTATTCTGACTATTATTTCTGACAGTTGGTATTCGTAGTTATTAATGTAGTGAACGATTAATCAAAAGATATGACGTATTCAGTACTTAGTGTGATTGGCTTTATGATTGAAGGTTACGCCCTAGAGTCTTTTTTCTGCTTTGTAATTGGTTAGAGTTTTGAAAATGAATAAAGAGAGTTTTAGTTGGTCTTGGCGAGTAGACCAGGACAAGTGCAGTCCTGGAGAGACTTGGGGCGAGCCTTGACGCAGTCTAATCGAGTCTTGGTTCAGCCTTGCGATAGTCTTGGGGATTTTTCCCCAGGGCGCTGTGTCTTATAGAGTGCTCGATTGACCGACTAAGACGAGAGCTGAAACGTATTTCGTTGTGTGTGTCTTATTTGACTGTAAAGTATAAGTGACTTTCCCGGTCCCATACCTCAAGAGGATGCGATATAGAGACGAGACGAGATTTCCCCCTGACACGTGTGGAGAACCCGAGAGTAGAAGAGTTTCCCCCTGATACCGCACTCCGATTGAAGTTTGAACGATTGCATTACCACAAGTACATTACCCGGCTAAAACGTCAAGCTATGACGAAAACATTGGCTCGTCCGAACCCTCTAAAATCTGAAGATTGCAATAAATTTGTTCCTTTTTTTTGTTCATTTTTTTCCGTAAAAGCAAACATTCTATGTCCGCCCCTTTTCAAGCACACCTAATGTTTGTACTTACCACCACGTGCATGTTCCAATGATTGTCTGTGTCAATATTTACACTTGTTACAAGTTTTGTTTCAGTTGTCCACATAATTTACATATTGAGTATAACAGATTGACAAGTTGCATTGTATTGTATTGTCAGGTTAAGACTGTCACTATACTATGATTGTGACACGGTATAAAATCTGACCAGTAACATCGAATTTCTGGTAGACCAACGGACAAGGTGTTGCCTTTGAACTTGAAGTTGAGAGTTCAAACGCAACCAGTAGCCCCGATTTAGTGACGTCACTTCAAAATTTGACATTTTCTGAACTTATACAAGAGTCACGACTCTGTACCTAGATTGCTCGTTGCGAGGGATCACGCATATCTGTTTTACATTCATGAAAAAATGGTTATTTAATGATGAATATATTTTAAAATGTATACACCATTGTATCTGGTGTATGAAAACTGTAATGGTAGATTGAGGACATTTAAATGTCATGTCGTTACACAGCTCTATCATGTAGTCGTACACTTTCTGTTGTAAGATGCATTTGACATCGACACTTACAATTTAGACATTTCCTGTTCATGTGACAGCTATATGATAAAGAAAGGACCAGCCTTTTATTAAACATAAAATGCATGGAGATATATTAATAACGTTTAAATAATAAAAACAATCACATAATTAAAGACATTTCAAAACACATTTATACTTGTTTTATGCAAAAAATCAATCATAATTTCAGCTGCCTCAAAAACACAAATTTACATCCCAGAAATATAGAATTATTCATTTATTATTTATTTTGAGATATGTATTTATTTCATGTATTACAGTACTATTAGTATTTTCTTTTTATTACATACTTTGTTGTATTTTATGTCAAGATTTCAAATGGGATACGATAGCAATAAAGATTTACTTACTTACCTTACTAACTCACAAAATCATGCCTGGGACAAACTTTTTTTCTTTAAAAAATTATGCACTATATATTTTGTGATCAAAACTAATGGTCATGGTGATTATTTTATTTTATCACATCTCACTGCTGTTACGCATGCTGTGATTGGTTGAGACTCTATAATGGATATTACCCGCCAAGTGGATATTACATGGGTATATCACATAGATAACTTCACTGAAACTACTGCGCATAACAAATTGTCGTTCGCTGCACTGGTGATGCTCTGGCCGCTGTTGCTTTCGGGGTTGCTTTCAGGGTTTTGAAGGAACTTTAGCCATCCGAAATAGACAGTAAACGTGTCAGAATGGATATTAAGTAAGATACTCTGTTTTGATGTATAGGGTATTTTTTATATGGAGCAAAAATGTACGGCAAAGCCGCCACTGAAACGTCGCAGCCGGGGTCGCTGCAGCGCGTTCTACGCTGTAAACATTTCTACGCGTTCCACGCCGATGCTAACCGAAAACGCTCTAAACAAAGCTGTGTGGCTTGTAGGTGTGGTACGTTCGCGAGAAGGTAATTTCAGTCATTTCCACGGCACTCTGACATTTTTATCTGTAGAGTGATCAAATAACTTGCGTTTGGGAATATCTCAATTCATTTCAAAAATGTTATTCTCGATCATTTGAGTGATTCACACTGCTGAAACACGGTTCAACTAAAAAGTATATCCATGGCTGAAAATAACATTTACTGAGTGTATTTCGTTGTTTTTTCAGCAAACAATGTATGTATGTTTTTGAGTAATGTGAAACTTGTTATACCGGTAATGGATAAAATAAAATATTGCATACTTCAAATATAAGTGTTGTTATTTTGTGGGAGAGCGGGTGTGAGTGATGTATGGTATCTGTGATTGTCATGGTGGATGTCTGTTCGATGTGATAAAATAAATAACACATGGTTATTCGGGCAATATCACGATAAAACGTGATATTACCCTCACAAGCATGTGTTATTATTTAACTGTTAATTCCGAACACGACTCTGAACCATTCGTTTGACGCATTGAATCGTTTGTGAAACACAATTGAACCGACTATCACATGTACTGATTATGAATTAAGTGGATTATTTTACTTGATGGGAGTGACTGTGCACAGATGAGATAAATATATTTTTAGATTCATCAACTCCAGTTATAGGATATCATGTTATAATTAGTAGAGCATTTCGCTTATGTCACGAAATGAACTCATCCAATAAGGTACAGATAAATACTGATAGATAGCATAAAAGCACCACGGATATGACGTGTATTATTAGTATTATGAATTATCATATACCTCGTATTGCCTGGCCTCGTAACGCTATGGGAATCCCGATGCGCGAGCCGTGCAATAATTTTCCATATCACATCCGGGCCCCGTTTCCTTTCTGTTCCCAAACAACACGCGTAATTTGAGATTATCGTCTGCGTTTCGACAATGGTTGATGATACTATTCAGTGGATGGGAAATATAGCGAAAGGCCCGTTGGACTCATCATTACCCTGACGAAAGCGTGCAATTCACCACAAACAATCAGAAAACACAAAAACGTCAAATTTACAGCACTACGATACTGTCTCCGCGGTACATCGTAGCCATTCCAGGATGTAAACTCGTTCTTACAATAAATTAAATACAACATTAGTATATTAGGCCCATTTTGTATGATATTTTCATTGTGTGCATGCGACACAAAACTTAATATATTGCCAAATATTTTGATTTTAATTATTTCCATGGGATACCAAATTTAGTATTTTTGGCAAATTTGTAATTCATTATCAGTATCAGTGTGTTTAAATTTCCGCGAATTAACATTATGGCATTTTACGTCTGTCAAATAACGGCCAAATAAATACGTGGAATCATTAATTACTAAGGACCTAGCGTAGAATTGGAAATTACTCCAAATAAACAAATGTTCAATTCGGGAACAGGATAATAGTATATTTGGTGATTGATGAAATAGTAGGGCGCCACCAGACGGTCTGGCTTAGCAAGTGCGTCGTGCTTCTTTCATGAAGTTGACGCTGATTGTGCACAAAGGAAGCCGCTCATCCCGCCATTGGATGGCGGCACATCGTGTATGTGGTGTTTACAAAGGACGTGGAAATGATCCGTGGTACATCGTCACCAATAATAAAATGATTGGTTGTCCAACTACTGGCGTGTCTTTTATTTCTGAGCTAAATGTGCAACCAAAGTCCCGCCATTTATTTTTCATGGTTGTTCGACCATAGTCGTCTGCACCAGTATTGCTAGTTCTAAGTTTGGTTTACTATGTTGGTCGTTCGACACCATATTCTCTTTCGGTACCGACGCCAAACTCGGCGTCCTGGGAAGGAAATCTACTCACCACGTCACTCCACCTCGAAACCTTTCGTTCCCGGAAACGTACTTTCCAATACGAGACTGATTTTTTTTATAAGTTCGGCCATTTGAAATCATATTCTAGACAAGATTTTTATCAATTAAATGGTTGGCTTCCATTGCTGCTCCAAATCATTCGGAAAATGGCAGCGCAAAAACCGCGCAAATTCATTTCACCGCCACTTTACACCGGTTTTCACACAGGCATCAGTTAATTCCGTCTCCCAATGGCTGAAGCAATTTCACTTCGACCAGACACGCCCCAAAACAGATGACGAGATTTGATAGGATCGGCCAATGCGCATGCGTATAAAACAGCTGGTACTAATATCCTAATTTCCTAATATCTTATTTTGCACTCGTACAATGCAAAATACATATTTGATTAGGTTGGTTGGCCATCAAGTACCATCCTATGGCACCCAATTCATATATCACCAATACCATAGTACAGAGTTATGTTAACAGCGAGTCACAAATAAAACTAATATACAAAATTTTTATTTAATTCATTGTACGGATGAGATTACATTGTGAAATGGCCACGATGTACCACGGATCTTCTTAGTTGAGCTACGCCCGAATCTAGAACTGTATGAAACTGGTCCTTGTCAAGCAATTATTTCTCGTTCACCGACTACAGTTTTTAACACTGCGGCTACATCAGCTCCAAGAAAACGTCCGTTTGTTATGTATTCAGGCCTCTTTATACTCTTTTCGTTATCCGTTATGAGGGCTTTTTAATTTCTGATGATGCGTTCTCGGGATTTTTAATTCATGGTGATTCGTTCTCAGCTAATTTCTTGTTCTTCGTTATTGGGTGTAATGAATTTCCGGTGATACGTTTTTGCAACTTTTAATTTCGCGTTATGCGTTCTTTGACTTTCCCGTTCTCTGTATTGTACGCTAAATTGCGCCACCAATAGTTTAAAATCGGTACACCTGATTGTTTTATATACACTCGTGTACTTGTAGTTTGAGAGAGTTCTTCCCATTGGTCAATTCTTCGAAGTGTATGGTGATCTTTTGCCAATCATTCTACTGTTCTATAATGATTACTACAAGTCTCCGAAGTATTGGGGCTGCCAATTTGCAAACTCGCTTGAGATTTGGCTAACTGCCCGGGTTTTGACTAAACAGTTGGCTTTCGAATTTCGCTGGCGCCGTCTTGTTATTATATGAGTAGTAGGCGAATGTACCGGCGACTGACTAACTATGCCGACCCTACTTTGGGTCATTTTTTATTATCAAAGAAACGTTCCGAGCGCCTGTGGTTTGTTGGTGTGTCTAGGAAATACTTGAGGTTTCATGTACGTCTTTTAATGCTAACACGCTTTATTACATGATAAATTATAGTTTTCTTCTTATTGTCCTATTGTTTATTGATTCCTTATTACGTCATAGTTTTCCAATGGAATATTAAAAGGTTCACAACCTTTAATAATGTATAGTAGATAAGGAAAAATGTAAAAACATTTTTCCCCTGTTCTACAGTGACGTACATTATTAGAATTAATTTTGAATTATTCATTTGAGAACAATTTTTAATGTGCAAATTATTTTCATACTTATGAACCCCCCTCCCCTCATATTTACTGATTTATAAATTTAAGTTAAAGTCATTATTTAGCTATATATGCAATTTACAAACCTGATTAGTTTTAGGTCAAAATCTGTTGATATTAATTCCCTGATAAGCATAATATTTTATTTGGGTTTTAATCTCATTTAAATGAAACTTGCTAATACATGGATGGTCTGTTACATTGCACAGACCTTATTAGTTTTACACTGAAATCTGTTCATATTAATTATCTGTTTTGCATAATTAGTTATAAGCTTTTCCATCAATATCTCAAGTGCAAGTAATTGTGAATTAAGAATTAGAGAAAGTTTGAAAAGATCATATAATCGGTCAGTCTATTACTTCACCGGTCCTCATCGTTTTATCCACTAGCCACAAACCAAGTTTCATTTTGAGACAGTCCAAAGCTCCAATCATTACCAGTTGTGCCATGAGAAGAGAGGATCAAGAGAAAATGAGAAATTGGGCTGTTGACAATGGGAAAGTTGTTAGACAAAGATCAAAACGACAAGAAAACACAAAGTATAAGGCCACTGAATCTATACAAGAAGGAGATACCAATTGGTGAAACATTGCATAAAGAGAGACATGATTTGTCAGATGGGTCAGCTGTTGAGAAAACTGATGAGCAGAAAGAAGAATATAGTAGTGAGGAAAACTAGTGATTCAGAAACTGAGGAAGTAGATAACACGGAAGAAGTGAATTTTATGAATTGCTGAACAAAGAGAAGCAGTGTGTGCAAGATAGTTTGGCTCCTGAACAGAAAGCAACTAGGGAAACTGTTGCACACAGGGGCGACTACAGTAATGACGAGAACAGCAGTTTAAAAAACGGAGGAGATAGATAGTTTCAAACAGGAAGATCAGTTAAGAAATGTATGTCTAACTACTAGGTCTGACCAGCAATCAAAGTTAATGTCAAATATCTTCAATAAATGCTTTTATATTCAACAACAATTCCTGGTGATTGGTGAATAGGTAATTGAATTCCTGGTGATTGGTGATTTCCCTCTTTATAACTTGGTGGTTGGTGATTGGGAGGGGGTATAAATAGGAGTGTGTATTATCCGGACGGTCAGTAAATGACCAACTTATTCATTCTTAATAAAGAAAGTTTATGAGTTCGTATTTATTACCGTTAAATTATTGTTATAAATTTACGTTCACTTACTGTATCATTAAAACGTATTGCAATTTGTGGATGTATTTGGAGACATTCGTTTGTGCATTGCGTGAGAGTTGTTGACGCGTTTGCGTCGTTTAGAACCCCCCGTATAAATCCGCGCCAGAAAAAAAGGCCTGTATCGGAACCTGGATTAAATCGAATAGGTTTTCTTTTGGGCCAGACGAGCGAAAAATAACATAACTAAAGACTTTTTTTTTCATATATGGTATGTGATAACACCTTAATGGACTAGATACGGCTTTTGCTGCCCTTGATCGTACGGCTTACGCGCCCTCACAAGCTCGGCCGCAAAAGCCGTATCCAGTCCATAAAGAATATTATCAACCAGTTTCCATTACCTTAATGCAGCAGGGTAGTCATTTTAAGTCGAACATTCTTTTTTTTACAAAACGACTATCCTGCTACCTAAATATTATGTATACTTTTGGGCCAGATGCCTTCAGTGCGAACATGGATGTTAATATAGATGGTTATACACAGACCATTCGAAAAACATTCCTGATTAGGTTTTCAAACATATGAATGAAGATTATTTCTAGACTAATTAAATAACGAAAAGTCAAATATTAATGCCACATAAAGTGAAATTTATTGCAATAATATCGGATATATTTACAAAAATATCTTCCTTTCAATACTTTAACACTAAGTTTGTGTACACTTACAATGAGATGTATGTGTATATCTAAAAATTAATGCTGACGAAAAAAACATAAAATACATAAAAAATTAAAAGAAATGTCACTTGTGACAAAATGCAAACAATAGACAAGGAAAGAAAATTTGTCTGCCATGCATATCTGTGGTATATACAGGTAGATAGTATTTACAAAATAAAACATCTTTTCGACTTCTGTCCAGCAGAAATAATGTGTTTTATTGAGGGTGTATAGCCAGAACGCTGGAGAAATAACTACGCAAACCCTTTAAGTACTAACTTATTTTAATAAGGTATGTGTTCGTCACGTACACATGCTTGATAAGGAAATATGTGGAGACTGTTTATAAGTTTACTGCATACATAGCTATAGGTTTGAAATTTTCAAATCAGATGTCACGCCCATCATACAATTCTTTTCCATAAATGTTGGGTGGTTGGGAAATCTATATAAAAGTAGCATAAATCGAAATACATTCTATAAACTTGACAACATTCGTAAAAAGTATAACACAAAAAAATGACAGCAGAATGACCCATTCACGCAAGGTGGCTTGTGGTTTCTGAATATTAAAATGGCAGGCATATAGAAAAGACAGCACCTGCTTTGTTGTTTAGATGATTAAGGCACCATTGAACGTATATATATATCTGACGTTTTCACTACATAGTTGCAGCTATATGTATACGCATGCTACAAATCTTCCTGGATAAAATGAGATAATGCAGTATCATAATAAACATCAGTACTGTATACAGGTCTTATTGAAAATCCAGTTTAGATAGTTAGATAGATCGCAAGTAATTATTATAATGATATAATAGAACACGGTGCAACTTCAAAACACAATACTGGGTATAGTTATAATGTCACTATATAATGTCACTAAGACGATTGCAATTGATGTGGGGTATGTGTGTGGAGAACAAAATGTACTCTGGAATGTTTCTCACACAAAAATAAAAATTATCAGGAAAGCGTGAGGGAAAACATTCTTGTAAATTAGCTATTTTAATACTCTTGATGAAAGCTGTACTAAATGTACATCTCACAAATAAATATGATAAAGGGACATCTGTGATCAATTGGTACTCAATGAATAATAAACAATAAATGAAATAGTTTGTGTCTGCTGTATACAACATACATCAAATCACAGCAGATATGGTATCATCAAAAAATAAAGCTGAGCATGTATTACACACCAAATCACAATCAGTTAATTCAGACAAATACTGAGAAGACCTTGGTAGAAATCAATTAGTCCGAGTGCAAAATGATATTGGATTATTCATGCCTGCTGCATTGTATTGAACATACAACGTCAACTCACTCACCAACCATTCAAAGCCAGTTGAATTTGAATTACCAGGTTAGGACAATAGTTTTGTTCTTCTGTATATATTATTACAGATATTTCAAAGTGTTGAAGTGCTACATTCGTATATTTATCTGGGAAGAAATGGTTGATGGGTTAGCTTCAAGAAGGTTTACATTATCCATAATGCTCCTATAATAAGAATGGTTTACCACTTCATAACATTCTGAACTGATCAGCAAATATGCATCTAAAATAATTATTATAAAAAAACGTTTAGGGGGAAATAAGCCTCCCAATGCTGCAAAATAAACCAAATTAAAATGCTTTTAATAATGCTGTTTATATATAACTCTTTCAATGGTGTTAACATAGAAAACAGGTTGTTATTTATATTGTGACAGATAATTTGTATAAACTCAAAAGTGAATAAGCTGCTGTGTAAATTCAATATTCAATATAAGAAATTCATAGCCTCAAAGTTGTTTAAAAGTTAATAACCAGATAACGTTTCATTGACTATGCCTTAAAAAGTGTAATGTATTTTATTGCAAAGCCCAATGAAACCACACTGTTATCATCCAGGAGATATTTACAGCTGAAATTAGAGTAGCTTTACAGCTCAATTATTTCAGGATCCAAAGGCGAGAGAAGATCAATTCCCACTGCAATGTTATAACTGTCATTGTGTCCAACATTTTCATAATGTGTAGCACTATCATCCAAACCATCACTTTCGTCACCATCCAGGTTATCATACTGTGAGGCCAACGTAGCAACACTTAGCCTTGTCTCATCAGGTTCAAAGTCATCAGAAGATTCATCAGAAGAATATTCTCTGGTCTCAACATGCAGGTGTTCTTCTTGTGGAAACTTTTTGGGACCTTCTTGACATTCAGCAGGATCAGTATCTGGCAGAGTAGCATTGTCATAGTATGATGGGTAACGGTTTTCAAGCAGAAGTTCCTGTTCACCATCACTAAATTGTGTATCTGCTTCCAGTGAGGATCCTTTATATTTTTCGTACATGGTGAAGTCATCATGATGAGTGCTCATTTTCGCAGCAACTGATTTCATTTTCTCAACTCTCTCAGCATAAGCAATGTTTGTGGGGCTGACATTCCTTTTGAGACTTGATTGTCTCTCACACTTTTTAACAGCGACTGGGCTGACTGGTATCTTTTTACGTGGTGAAACAGGAGGTTTATCCACCACTTTGTCACTTAATGGACTAATTGGGCTGACAGGACTAGAGGGAGTTCGTGTACTCAGTGAGCTTGAACTTGAACTTCCACCATTAGATTTGATTTCTAGCATGCTCGGAAACACATAAGATGCACTACTTGTTACAGCTGGGGAGACTGGTTCAATGATAGCACCTTGTGCATTCTCAAAAGTAAACACATTCCTGCTGATGCTCCCATGGGACAATTCAGATGGTGGACTAGGTGGAAGAGGGATTCTTAATTCAGGTGAGGGTGAGGTTAATGAAAGCTGGCTAGGAGAGTCTGGGAATATGGTTCTTAAATATTCTTCTGGCATATGAGGAACTGGTGGGGAAGTACTCTCCACCGGGCTTGTCACAGGCATGTTCTCTTTATTATGTGACTCTTGCTGTTCTTCATATTCTGTTTCAGGTGAAGGACTGGTGTCTGGCAGTGGTGAACTTTTCCCTTCCTCTGAGACATGACCAGATGTTTCTGATGATGATGTTGATGACTTCCGCACTACCTGAAAATCAACATCTTTATTGGATTTGGAAGACGGCACATTGAGTTGGGCATCAATTGGATGTAGAGTCTGCGAAAACATTACAGGGCTGTTGCCAGGCCGAGGACTTGGCGTTCCATTGCCACTGCCGGAAAAGACAGGGCTTAAAGATTCCTGTCTCAGATACTTTTCTCTGACACTATCAAACTCTGACATCATTACATCCAAGTTAAAAGGATTTTCAACTATGGTTGGTGTTGTCAACAAGTCTTCATCATTAAAATCAAAGTTATTATAATTCTTCTTTATCGTACTGTATGGTGTAATTTGGAAGTCCTCTTCCTTGGCTAGAGATACTTCCTCATCAATGTTCAATTCCAACTGTGCGCGATACCTCTCTTCTGGTGCAACAACAATTTTTTTCAAATGAGCTACAGAGGCATGTTTCTGCAGCTCTTCATCACTCATAGGTCGAGACTGTCTAATGGTTGGCATTTTGTGTTCCTTACTATTTGAATCAAAATCTGATTCTTGACTGTTTGTTTGCACAACAGATGGGACAATATTGTCCATTCTTTCCATTTCCAGAACAGAAAGTTCTGCCAACTCATCCCCAAGAAGAACAGCATGCCTGTTTCGGCTTTTGCTCCAACTGTCTGGACTATTTGAAGATTGTGATGAAACCGAAGATTGTGTACTGTATACTGGAGAGGTTTTCTTTGGCGATTTTACAGACCTTGGCAATGGAGGAAGATCAGTATATTGTTCACGTTCCTTTAATGGTGAAGTTAAACTTCTTCTAGTTACTCCAGCGCTAGATGTAACCAGGCAATCCTTAGTAGATGTTCTAACCATGGTTGGTGTATCAGAATGTCGAAACCTCTTCTCTCCATTCTGCCCTGAATCTTGAAGAATGAAATCCATATGGGATACAGATGGAGCAGTTTCAGAATTGGATCTCTGACGGTGTACACTGACACTCCTTCTGATAGGCCTAATGAATGACAGATCTGGAGGAGTCATGTCGCTTGTCATAGCAGCAACTGCACTTTCACCTTCAAAGAATGAATTATGAGAGGTTGACTTTGGCAGTGAACTATCAGACCCTCTCCTCTGTAAGACATCACCTTCTGAAACAAAGTAAAAGAAAACAATATAATGCATGTACACAATACAAAACACAGGTGACATTCATTTCATTGGCTAATACCAGGGCTACTCTTAAAAAATACAGATATTTCCTATATTACTCTTATTCGCTCTCTCATCATCCAAGTTCAAGCTCA
This sequence comes from Saccoglossus kowalevskii, assembly GCF_978046115.1. Taxonomy (NCBI): domain Eukaryota; kingdom Metazoa; phylum Hemichordata; class Enteropneusta; family Harrimaniidae; genus Saccoglossus; species Saccoglossus kowalevskii. The sequence continues at coordinate 42,991,182 of NC_140645.1, read as the reverse complement.
GTAATACTGCAGAATTGCAGACACTTGTATTATGGCCAATTTTCTTCCCTGATTGTTTACAATCTCTTCCCAGCTACACAAAATGCATTTTGTATCACAGAACCTCTAAGATTTGAAAATCATATAATCAATAAATATTCTAGAAACTTTATTTGATACAATACAATTTATTTTTCATGAATAAAAACTTGAAATCATGTAAAGCCTGGACATTTTCTATATTGTCTGAATACAATACTTAAAGATCTAAAGTTTGAACTATTTTCTCTATTTTTACCAATGTTTCCTATGGCTATGATCAATATCTCAAAATTGTGCTCATTGACAAAAAAGATATAGTGTTTTAAAAGATGCTTTTTTTATGTCTAGAAGTATTAAAACAAACAGCCTATTGGCTGAGATAGCTCCGCTGTTAGCAATGCACATTTCAATTAAAGAACTGAAGACATCATTAGAAAATTAACAATATGTATAGTATCAAAGCAATTGAACTTTTGGTTTTTAACAAGAAGTCGAAAATATCACTTTTTACCAAAAATTACAAAAATATTCACCAAAATTAGAGAATTGAAGATATCATCACAAAATGAACAAATCTGAGAGAGGTCCACATGTAGTACCTATATATGTAATATCAAAGCAATCGAACTATTGGTTTTTTATAAGAAGTCGAAAATATCACTTTTTACCAAAAATGACAAAAATATTCACCAAAATTAAAGAATCGAAGATATCATCACGAAATGAACAAATCTGAGAAAGGTCTACATGTAGTATCTAAATATGTAATATCAAAGCAATTGAACTATTGGTTTTTAACAAAAAGTCGAAAATATCACTTTTTACCAAAAATTACAAAAATATTCACCAAAATTAGAGAATTGAAGACATCACCACAAAATGAACAAATCTGAGAGAGGTCCACATGTAGTACCCATATATGTAATATCAAAGCAATCGGACTTGTGGTTTTTAACAAGACGTCGAAAATATCACTTTTTACCAAAAATGACAAAAATATTCACCAAAATTAGAGAATTGAAGATATCATTACAAAATGAACAAATCTGAGAGAGATACACATGTAGTACCTACCAGTATATATGTAATATCAAAGCAATTGGACTTGCGGTTTTTAACAAGAAGTCGAAAATATCACTTTTTACCAAAAATTACAAATATATTCACCAAAATTAAAGAATTGAAGATATGATCATGAAATGAACAAATCTGAGAGAGGTCTACCCAAGGTACATTTACACCAAGTATCAAAGCATTCAGGCTTGTAGTTTTCAAGAAGAAGTCAAAAAAGTAAAACATTGACACAGACGACGGACACCGCCGGACAATCACTCATATGATAAGCTCCGCTCGACAAAGTCGACAGCGGAGCTAAAAAGTTCACATATTGTTGAATAATTTTGACACAAAATATTGTCACTGCAACATGCGTAAATATGCACACATTTAAAACAAACAAACAATCTGATAGTCGAAATAGCTCTGCTGTTTCAGCAGGGCTTTGCAACAAAAAGGGCATGCATAAATCCATAATAGAAAATGACCTTGACTTTGTTTTCATTCCTGATAAATTTAATCTATGTACCAAGTTTGAATGACAACTGACAAAACATGTCCAAAATACAACATTTTCAAAAAACAAGATGGCTGCCAGTCGGCTATTTTAAATCAAATCGCTAAACCACTGCATGTGCATATGTCCCACATAAAGTACTAGGCACATGCAAAGAATGAACGGAATCGGTCCAAAGGATTCTGAGATATGACTCCGGACGGACGCACGGACGCACAGACGCACGGACGGAGACCGAATTATAAGTCCCCGTTTTCGGACTTCGTCTGAACGGGGACTAAAAAAATCTTACTAAAAAGAGAATTAACTAGTGTCACAAAATGGACAAATCTGACAGAGGTCCACCCAAAGTACATACATATAAAAATACATATCGAAGCAATCCATCATCCATCTATTCAACCTTATTTTGATCTGTACTTACCAGCATAAGGATTTACAATCGTTGTACCATCAGAATTATCACTACCAGACATCAATGATTCAGCACTACGAACAGATCGTAAACTGCTTCTTTTCTTAACAACACAAATCTCTTTGGGGACAGGTATGCTTGACTTACGAAGCATCTTTCTTTTCCCATCAACAGTAGGTTTAGATTTCGCAAAAAAGGATTTCCATCCACTTGGAGATTTCTTCGTTTTAGATGAGGTTGAGCCTGATCTTTTCCTGTAGAGCCAATTGCAAGAATCATGATTTGATGAAATAGGGGTTAATCTGAAAACATGTTTTTTGCTTTTTTTTAATTTTTTTATTTTGACAAATTATTGATATTATGATATCACTCAAGGCCTGCTGCTGAGTTTTGACAGGAGATACACGCAACACTAAATAATGAAATAAAAATGTGTTAACTCAGCAAAATTTAAAGTCACATGATCAAAGCAAACAATACAACACAATGAATACAAAATACTGAGAATTGAAGATCATGTATTTCATTTCTAGAGTGGATAAAAATCATGAAAATTACAGAATTGAAGATATTGTCATGAAATATTCAAATCTAATATAGATCCAGCATAGTTTACCTGTCAAATGGAAAATCAATAACTGTATGATATTGTTTTGGTAATGCTGATGGACCACCTCCTACTTCAATAAATCGTTGTCTATCATTAACAGGTATATCCTGTACTGATTGCAGCCCACTACGTGCTCTAGCCTCTTCCAATGACAGCAGCTTAGCAGGAGTGGATAGTACAAGTGACTTGGGACGTGCTCTTCTGTTCAATGGGGTGGATCCTGTATGTGGAAACTTGAGTTAATGAACCAACTAATTTAATAAAGAGCGTGTTTGGAAATAAGATTCAGATCCTTGTTTTAAATATTGTGAAGATTTTAGAGTAGACTTGGGGTATAAAAATTTAGAATGAGCAAACAAAAAGATGAACATACTGAAAGTGAACAAAGACAGTGCTAAAAGCAGCCTCAGGGCTCTGTGATAGAGCAGCATTAGATTGACACATAGGCTAGATAAATAAATAAAGTTTAAATTTTTCAGAATGGTATTTAATCTTACCTGGGGCATCAGATGAATCAGTTTTTGCTAACTGTGATTGTAGTTTATCACTGAATATCAAATCAACATTCCTAATCAGATATTCCACAACCACTGATTGAACACGGATCTCCATGAAAGCTGCAACACCAAGCTCTATCTCTTTGGATCTAGAAAAGTCAGAAAGTAGAATAAGGTCATGCAAGCAAAACTTCCAAATATACATATTTGAAATGAACTGGAATAAGAGTATTGACCTACTTTTTGTTGTATGACATGCTGGCAGTTTCAATTTGTCGAGATCTGGAATTCAAATAATGATAAATAAATTTAGGTTATGTGATATGCAATTCATGTGACAAAAGCTATGACTATATCCGCATGAGTTGTGCTTTTGTGAATTTTGATATTCCTATCATTGGGTGCAGTGTGGTAATATTCATTGCAGATAGAACTATACAAATACAAATCTGGGGAACCAAGGAAACATATCAGCCTCCACCAGCACTAAAAACACATTACAAAACAATTAGAAACATGTGATGCAGTTGGTCACATCTGACGGAATTAGAGCTCTGTTTTACAATTCAGGGACTTGGCATTCAAATTAAACATAAGGCAGAGCAAGCATTTATATAGCCCCAAATGATGTGTAGATGAACTTACCTTAGTAAATTAGGGGCCCATACAATTGCTAAATTCTTGGAATGCATTGCTGTTTGGTCCTTGAAAGAAGCCATTTTATTGAGGTGCTTCATTAAGTATTCTACTGTTCTGTAATGTGGGGGTGGCAGTTGTTGTATGACATTAGTAATCTCCAGTAGTCTGGTCTCTTCATTTGAAATGGCTGCTGCAAACTTGTCGTATAATTGGTATGTAAGTAGTGGATTTGGAAGCTCTCTATTTTAAAAAAAAAGTACAACAGATTATCAGAAACTGGTCATAACATAACAGAAGAAAATATGTTTCATTTCCATACTAGAGATATACATAACCTAAACCTTTTCAACACCAGAATTTTGCACATTTTTATGTATTTTTCTAGAATTGCTTCAGGAATCTTGGACTGAATATACATGTTAAGTTGTCGATACAGAGACTGATCAACATTTTAGAAAACAATTTTTTTGAGCTTAATTTTGTCAGCGGTGACAAAAGTTGAAATGGTTTAGAGTATTTTTTTTTGAGAGTTTTTCAAGACCATAATGAAATTTCTATAAACCATAAAACTCATTTCTATCACTGTCCTGCTTCTGTTCCTATTGTAATGTAGTTATTTACCAAGCCATATGGACCATAATACCTTTTATTTTATGTTTCCAGGACAACATTGTATCATGTTCTAAGGTGTTAATTGAGGTGACAATTATGACCAAGGTTACATGCAAGACAAATTATTGTACATATCAGACACTAGAGGGCGTTGTAACTTACCTGAAATACAATTTCACCACAGAACTAACGCTATGTATATCATATATATACTCTTCCATGTCAGGTACATTTTCACTGTCGAACAGTGCTCGTAACTTCTGTATATTAGAGGCCACGCCTGATAACCTATAAATACCATCTCCTATACCATATTTCTCAATAAATTCACAACATATCTTCAGTACCTGGGGGACTGAATAAACAAATATGCAAATCATTCAAGGCAGATGAACTATAAATACTGTCTCATATGCCATATTTCTCAAAAAATTCACAACATATATTTAGACATGTTTAGTGAGTCAACAGGGCATCAGAAATTCTCAGGAGTATGATAGGTCACATTTATTTCCAGGTTGTGTTACAGTTGCAGACCATACAAAACTATCATAAATTAAACCCATTGTGAGAGATTTCAGAATATAAGACCTCCTTATATTACATATTTAACCATGCCACTAGGTTGTACTTGTCTGCCACTAGGTGGCGCTATCTCATCAGTCACTTACCATCATGTTCAGAGTTGAGTAAATGTTCTCCTAAGTCACAACCATAAACTCTCTCACGTAATATCCCACTTTGTTTCAGTCTTCTTTTAGCAGGACGTGCCAAGATAAATGACCTCAAAAACAGGATAAGTTTACCATGTTTCCGAAGAACTAAAGAGAAATTGCAAACAAAATTCAGAACCATTGATATATTACACACACATGAACTATAATGTATGCTAAAATTGTAATAACAGTTTCAGTTTATGTGATCAGTTCCTTAGAGCCACCTCACCCTAAAAATTCAGCAGAGATACAACATATAGTAGGGCTGTTACCCTACACAAAACCAATACATATATCAGGTACATCAAACCTAAATCTTCAAGTAAATAAGGAAGAGACAGCCCTATAGAACTGTACATATCTGACTTATCATGAACTACCATGTGCGCAATTTATGATTATGTAGATGTAAAAAAAAAAAGATGTAAATTCAGATCGTCACGTGATGCCCCCTGGCGTAATGCTATAATATTCTGATCAAAAACCCATATCACATACAAAATACTTTATTTTAGCTGGAATTCATTTTTGATTAAGACTTTTTGGGTGTTTTGTTTGAAGTTTATTTTCACTGATTTTTGATGAGTTGAATGTAAAGTATATTTTTTTTGCAGGATTTTATTTTCACTGAATCACTTCAGCAAAAATAAATTCCAAGTGAAAATAACGGATTTTACAGTGGATTGTAACATGACCAACACCACCACCATACCTTACCCTATATGATGTATCTATAACTTACAGTAAATATGAGAAAATAAACATAAATTGACTGATATACATTTTTGAGCAGTTTGTGTATTGGAATGTATTTTATAAAGTTTATTTCACTGCAATAATCACGGCCATATAAATTTTGAAAAGATCTGTATCTAATGAGAAATTATGTTTATGTTGTCCAAAATTAACAAAAAATTATATACAAATACATATAAATGTGCAAAATGTCACTAAATAAATTAGGCTTAAAACTGAATTTACAGAAATTAGTTAACAACCATAACATATTTTAGAAGCATAAAATATGCAGGAAGAAAAAAATTGCAGCTCAATGATAGATTTAATGCAACCAGTGAAAATTAGTGTACCCACCACTAGGTGGTAGTATACATTTTGTGTACCCACCACTAGATGGCAGTATATGTTTTGTGTACCCACCACTAGATGGCAGTATACATTTAGTATACCCACCACTAGGTGGCAGTATACATTTAGTATACCCACCACATAGGTGACAGTATTCATCAAGCTCTTGGTAAATCCTGTCATTCATGCATAACAGTAAAATATTTCAAATATACAGACTGCTCACTCTATGACATAACACACATTAAACCATAGCAGATGAATGACTTGAATAATTGAAGTCAAACAAATGATCTGTAATTTTCACTGCTTGAAATGAAACAGACATTTTTAGGTACACACCACAAAAAAATTTGATATGAGAGCATTCACAAATGTTATGAAAGTCACAAATCAAGTGTCTGCATTAACAACAATGTTTCTAACAATATTATACATGTGCAGTGAAACCCCTTCAAGACATTGCCTGATGAAAGCCACCACGAATAGCAGAAATGAAATGGAAAAAACAATGTCAACAGCCAATGTGGTGAAAAGAAACATGTCAAAACTTTTCCATTCCCCTTTAAGCAGACTTGCTTATGTAAAAAAATCTTTGTATATCGAACATCTCTATAAACTGAACAAGGGATTGCGTTAACCCCATATTTTACTTCCCTGACTCCAATTATTGAAGAGGGAGCCAGTTTTTCAGGCATGCTGGGGTCCAATCTCTAATCAAGTTAACCAGGGTCAAATTTAAATTTCTTACAATTTTGTAAGTGGGACTCGTCTTGCCAAGACACTAGCGCAAAACCTGAACTGAACATTGTCACAGCTCTGTTGGTATTCTCCGTTTCACTACATCAATCTATTCAGTATATGGTTTAGACAGGTTTCATTATATTTCAAGAAACAAATAAATGTCCTACAAGGTCTTGTGGCCTGATAAAGCCAGTTATGAATTCTGGTGCAAATATAATCAGCAACTGCTAATGACTGATAATTGCTGGACATTTGTACTGTATTTGCTCAATTAGTAGCACATGTACTTACTTAAATGAAGAGGTGTGTTTATGCTCAAAATAGATCATATCAAAATATAATCATATAATAAATGGAATTGTTTGTTTACATGCGCTTCTGTTGGTGTGAACATATTTTAACATCAGCAAATATGGTATTCCACTATTGGCATCCAAACAAATGATTAACAGAGGAAATACAAAAACATAAATATTGTTTTTTATCATCAATTGATATTTATCAGACAGCCGTTAGCAGGCATCTGTAGTATTCTTTTGGTTCACTTTTTTTTTTTAAAAGAACAGTTAGGAAACAAAAAAAACAGTAAAATACAATAAAGGCACAAAATCCAAGACATACAGCACATTTTATTTACAGCATTATGCAAATTTCTATTCAGTAGCATACATTATATTGTAATTAGAGAAATCAAAATCTGCACAAATCAAAAAACAATATAGAAAATGGTTTGATAGTCATAGCTCTTCAAAGCACCACAGACGCTGCAAAGCGAGCAGCTAAATGTTGAGTAAAGAAACAATGTATATATATGCTGTATGGAACCTGTATTGAACATGACGTGGTGAAACGACTTAGATCGCACAATGAAGGCAAAGAGTTCATGGAATTCTAGACATGTTTTGGCTCCATGGCATTCAGTGAGATTGAAAAGTCAAAGGTCACTGCACCATTCATGTTCATGTTGCAACAATGTATGTGCACAAATATTAAATTTCAACAACATGTACACCACAATATGAATAACCTTGGCCTTTTACAAGGGAACAAAGAACGGACATGATTGGTAATCAGTGTTGAAAACAAAAATGACATATATTTATATAATGATAGCAAACTGGTTACAACTGAAAGCACAGAACACACTAATCTACTACAATCACATCTTTGTTTTATTCTCTATTAAAGCTCATACAATGTGCTCACTGCAAACACTACCGGTATATATGGCAAGTTTTATGATTAAGTATTCATATTTTGGCTTGGTGACCTTATAACAACTTCCAATCAAACAATTCTAATCTCTTTAATGCCAAGTAATCAGAATAAGAGTAACCATATTTTTTTTCAGAAAGCAGGGAAAAACTATGACAAGGAAACAGAATTTACTTGTAGTGAAGTCGTCTTGTCTGTGAATGATTTCTAATGGAATACAAACTTCAATTTTGATTGGGAACACATCCTCAAGTTTTTGCTGGAGAAACAAATCAGCTTAATTCATGAGAAACACAGTATAGCATATACCGGTATGTGCAATCACTTTCACTGAATTGTCAGTTCTAGATAAATGCTTTGTGGAGCTTGAATAGACAATGTAGTAAAGTTGAGATTGTAGAGTAAAAAGCAGAGGTAGATTATATTGTTACATACAAAGCATAACACCAAGACATGATGATACAAGCATACCTGTAATACAGTCTATATAACCAGAGGGGAAAGCATCACAACACATAGGTATAAAAAAACAATCAAACAATGTATAAGAAATAACAGAGGTAGTGTTTGACAAGTCAATGTGTTTGCTGCTAGGTATTTGAGGATATAGGAAGAAAATGTTGCCAGTTTTCTCCACTACACTTTACATAGGGGTGAATTAGCGATTTCAATTTTAGTAAACAGATGGTCATGTTTGTTACTGAGAGGAACAGGGTAAGGAGGAGGAAAAGAACATATTTGGTTGTGGGATTGAGGTGAAGGATAAGCATACCAGGCACCATAACTAAATTTAGGAATTATCAATCATTGTTGCATTGAGCATTTTCAGGTTCAATTATTGATCACTAGTAGACCTTACTGTGGCGTTGAGCTTATTTTGTGTCCCTAGACAGCAATATCATCATCTAATTGGCTGACAATACAGCTATGTTGCCTCCACATCTGATAATGATCTACTGGTTTCCTAGCAACACAGGTGTATTGTCAGCTAATTCACTCTTATCACAGAACAGTCATTGCTGACAACTTGGATTCCAAGCCTCATTTTCACATTGATGGAACATATCGGTGGTAAATTGTATGTATCATATCATTACAGGGGACCTGAAAATCAGTCTATGAACGTAAATTACACAGCAATGGTCATGGCATGATAAAAGAAAATTAACTGAAGAATGATTTTCAATGTCAAGAAAACAATATTTACAGTAGATAATTTTATTAAAAAGGTAGGGATTTGGATTTGTTGTGGCTTTTCTTTCAAAATTTGATAATTTATCATACATTTGCTATACCTGAGAAAACAACACGAAAAACTTTGCTTGGTGAATGTCAACAGGGGCTGACATTATGATTTGAGGAATTCAAAGAGACAAAATTTGTATTTGATGTACCGTATTTGTCTTCAGTTAAGCGCCACCTTCAATTAGGCGCCAGTGCCACAAAAACTTTGTATTTTACACCTCAATTAAGCGCCAGACAAAGTTGAAATTTTGGCACGTAATGATCGTGAATTGGGCGCCGGCGGATCGACTACCGGTTACCGGTTCGTAGCGATGGACGCGATCGCGGAAGTCCCTCGCTGTTACTGTACGAATGGCTTTTATGTAAAAAAAAATTGGTTTTGTTTCTAACAATTTTTAAGAAATCGGTCTATAATCTCTTGAAACATGTCTTTTTAGTCTACTGTAGAAAATATCAGCGTGGTTTTTAATTTCGCAGTAAGTCCATAAAAACGAAATTAAAACAATGCGAAAATGTTCTGTTTCAAATGCGCTGTTGTCACAGTAAACAGTGTTAAATTATTCTTTAAATGCTTAGTTTACTTTCCAAAAATAACTAATTTCTTGATTTAAAAAAAAAAATCATGCCGTTTTTCCCACCAAAATCAAAGCCAAAATATCGCAAACATCGGCAAATCACTTCCGCATTGCGTTCATACATTATTTAAATGAGCTATGGTAATTTGATCACGTTGGCATCATCCAGCATTTTGATTGGTTAATTAACGACTTGACCTATCAGGTCAAAAAACGCGTTCCAGGTCAAGTCCTAGACAGGAAGCATGGCAGACATCGAATCGCGCCGAGCGTTTACATGCGACCAGAATCATTCGCTTACGATGAAATTAAGTTGAATTTTACTTGCATTTTATTTTTTGTACGTTATTATAACTACTACTGAGTAATAATCGTAACCGTGGAATGCAGCATGACCGGATTTTGCTACCGTGATCATTGACTACTAAGCGTTGAATTTGTGTTTGTTTTATTTTTCTGTTGATTGTACGGCAAACTGTGAATGTTTTCTAAAGAATGATAATTTTTGTATAACTTTCTAAACTGTCTGAAAATGGGTCATTTACTCAGTATTTAAAATAAAGGCTACAGTGACTAAGCGACAGACTGTAATGTAAAATATTGTCAATAATCTATCACCAGAATGGAGCAAAAACAATGGCTTGTAACACAGTTACCGGTACTAGAACTTGAAGTGCTTGAAATAAGCGCCATTTGAAACAAAGTTGCTCAAATTTAACCACAAATAAGCGCCACCATGACATGAAAGTGTAACAAAGTGGCGCCTAAGTGAAGACAAATACGGTATACCACTTCTATATCCTATAATTATAAATGTGTGAAAGAACACAAGCTTGTCTATCTCCTTATCTGATCAATATCTGCATTCCTACATAATATGTATGTCTTGCTTCTGTATTTTATGCAAAAAACCACTTTGCTTTGCACACTTGTAATGACTGAATTCATATTTTCACTGAATCAAGTGCTACTATGCATAGGATATGCAATATGCATAACCCCTAAAGGTCAAACATCCTGGATATTTTTAGAGGGCAAGGGTGGGCAAACTCACTATACATGAACTGTGAAGAGTAAGGATCATCTGATTTTGCCAATAGCTCCAGTTCACCAGATATAATGCAGCATATGTATGCAGCCATTACAAATAGAAGTCTGTATTGTTAGGTGAAAGAAGAAGAGAGACACTTTACCTGGTTTAGGAGTTTTAGGCACTTTGCTGACCACACATGTTGGTACGCTACCTCCTATAACTTGGACACAAGAACACGGAAAGAAACCCACTTCAAATCCTTTCTTCCCCCTCCACCAGTTTGTATCCTCTATTGGCGGCATATCAATCACAGAAACAATATCTCCAACCTGTGTACAATATAATGTATAGTACATGATAAAACAATGCAGCCAAACATCATTATATCATATTTCATTTTGTATTTTTGTATATAACCCTGGAAGCTTCAGACAGCGTACAAGCAGTGTGTACAATGAAAAAAGTTTGTCAGTTTTTGACGTAACACTGTGGTGACACAATTTATGCATGTGATAACGGTCAGCAATGACATTTCAGATCTAAATATGGGCAATGTATGGGGTTCAGTTGTCAAAATTGGTTGAACAAAATGAGGACATTCTGAAAAAATACCAACAACTTGCTGATGTCTGGGAAGCATGTAATTCACTCACTGTAGAGATGCAATGTCAGAATATCTGGTTGATGATGTATGAACACAATACAGGGAAGATATCTTACAGAATTCCTTGGATATGCTGTTAGCGAAACCCAAATAAAAAAGTATGGTCATCAGACCACTTTTTGCACAAAACACAGGTCATTGAAAATGTTGATTTTAAACTATTTTACCATTATGGTTCCTATGGTAAAAAGTTTTCAACATTTCCCAAATTACACTTGGTTACATACAAAAATATACATCTATGATGAAAGCAATGGTATTACAGATTAGTTGCAAGATTGGTATTTATGATTTTCAAGAATTATTAGAATATTCTGATAATTACTATTGTGGTTATAGAATAATGCTTTAACGTGGCTTTAAAATGTCAACTTTGTATCTTTTTAAGCATTTTATCTCTAAACAAATATTTTGTACTGAGAAAAAATCTGAAAAATTTAAACATAGAACAATTTTTCGACCACCTGGATTTACCAGGTTGATTACCCATGATCTACATTTAGACGGCTGTCATTACTCCATCTTACCTGTAATGATAACTCGTCATTTGACTGAGCTACATATCTTTTAACTACATGTGCCGCTGCAACAGCTGGGATATTAATTGCAGATTCTTCGGACACGATTAAATGGTTGCCATGGTTATCGACCTATTAACAAAACATAGATGAATATCAAGTTTATTCACACACAAAAATATTTTAGAAAAGAAATTTAGAGAAAAATATTTCTGTAATAAATACATTTATTTGCAAGCATTATCGAATACAGGGAAATAGTTCCTTTAAATAAAGTGTGAATCTCTTGGTAGACTAATGTAACTAAGCCAAATTGTGAAAATCATCAAATTTTGTATCAGTGTGTATTTCACTAGTGACCATAAGTCACAGAGTCTTGCATGTCCTTAGTCTTTTCACCAACAGTTCCCTCTTTTCATCACAAATTCAAAAGTTTAAAGTCTGCACTTTTTTTAAAGAAAATTGGGATAAAAATAGCCAATTTTTTTAGTTAAAACTGATAAGGGTTCATTTCCAGAAAAATTTGTGGGCGAGAAAGAGAAAGTCTGGTGGTGAAAAGGTTAAATCAACATTTTGAGTTATAAGAATTAAATGGTTTACTTTACTATAATACAATGTAGCCGGCATATCAATTTCAATGTGAACATAGTATAGAACAGGTGCAAATGGTGACATAAGTCTCTCATGACAGTACAATCACAAAGCAAAGGATGGTGATTTTTGGTGATTCATGACATGACATACAGGCTACTGTTTACTCAAATCAAATATAAAATACATTAGACACTTTTTATTAGAACTATCTACCAGTATTACCGTATTACATGCATTTGGAGAATATATCCATCCATGCCTGGAACACAAAGACACTTGGACATTACAATACTGTAAACTCATTAAGTAATCACTGCATTTGAATTTCACTATTGTGGCACATAAACCTACATAAATATTTCAAATTACGATATAATCAATCAAAATCAATGAATTTGAAACCCAGTAAATAATAAATCAAAATAGTGATATCAAATATTAGTGAAAATTAATGGTTTTACAGTAACAGGTTGCATCCACTACTGCACTAAAACATTCATGATGAACATTGACATAGTTTGCGAGCAACCACAAAAATGCACAGAAATTCAGTGAGAAAAAACTGCAGTAGAGACAATACAGTTTTTGCTGTTAATAGCGTATGGACTTATGCAAATGAAGTATGTCTAAAGTGAAAATAAGTAAAATTTTAATGCCCAAAATACACAAGCAATGTACAATTTGATCAATATGCGATTCTAATAAACAGGCAAAAATAATAAATTATTTCATTATTTAATAATCAAAATTGAATACTGGGAATATTTTTTTAAAATTATCATTAATTTATTATATCAATTTTAAATAACTCAATTAATAATTTACTAGTATTAAATGTGATATGACTAACAAATCTAGGTGAATTATCTACTGCAGGCCCCTCTTTGGAAAGAGAGTGCATTTCTCAAGAAAGTGACAGGCATTCCTTGTGGTCAAATAAAATATTCTATGTCAACGAATCAAAAGATATGTAACATCCTGTTCAACAGAAAAAAGTCCACAACAGCGCCCTCACAGAACTAACAAATAAGAATGAGTACCAGCCTAGGCATATGGCTTGGATTCAAGCTATTCATTCCCAGAACATGCAATAAAGCACATACATCGTAAATTTGGTAAATGTCTCCCACTTTGCATGTCACCAATATAAAACATGCAAATTAGGTAAGCGCGCATTTGCAAGACAGCAAATGGAGCAGTCCTATACAAACCAATAGTTTTGTCAAACAATACACAAACTTAGTACTTTGGGGGCAAAAACCACACCAGCTACCTAGGCAACTACACTACAATGCTGATGATGTGGGGACCACATGGTTACCTGGCAACAGTATCCATAGTTATCCATCTTTAAGGAGGAGGAAGATGATAAGAGATGACGGAACTAATGAACGTCAAGTAAATACATGATGCATATGAAGATGAAATGTGTTTATTAAAGGTTCACAGGAAATGTTGGAAACTATTGGAAAGTGACAATGATATTGGAGATCTACAAAGAATACTCTCTACTGTGGAACATCCAGGTATTACACAATAAACAAATTGAACTAAACAATATTTTAAAACTAGCGCCGAAGGCGCATATTAGTTTTTATGTTTATATAAGAGATTGCATACTTACCTTTGGTTAATGAAATTTTAATTTCATAAACAAATGGGATAATTGCCAATTATCATATAATACTGGTTAAATAAAATCGAAATAACAGTGGATAGCTCCCGTAGGGGGCGTCCTTCCCCTGTCATCTGATTTGCATACTTCCAGATCTTTTTGACCACGATATTGATTCGTAGCTATTTATCTGGGGTGGTTTTGGGTGGGAAGGTAAGTATGCAATCTCTTATATAAACATAAAAACTAATATGCGCCTTCGGCGCTAGTTTTAAAAGTTTATTACAGAGTATTGCATACTAACCCCTTTGGTTAATGAAATTTTAATTTCATAAACAAATGGGACAGATTACCAGAGAATATCTCTTGGCAGATAAATACTACCCCACCTGATTATGGAATTGAAAAAATTCCATCCCCCCAACTGTATAACTCCCGCTAACTGAATAATTCTTGCAGTTGCGGAAAGTTACATGCCCTATTGTTTCGTTACAACTTGGCCTGTCACTAGGTAGCCTAATGAGTGTAGGCCCTGTGACTCGGCCGCTAGGTCTTTCAGGTAATAAGAGAGAAAAGTGTTGCTAGTTTTCCAGGACCCGGCTGCTAGCACCTGGGCTAAAGAAGCTCCGCTAGCAAATGCCAGTGTATTACCTATGCCTCTTAAGTCATGCATCTTGGCAGTGACTTTGCCTGCCTCTGTGCTCAAATACTTATCACTATAAGCGTGGTAAACTGTCTCTTTTACCCATCTCGCTAACGTGAATTTCGACGCCGCTGAGCTTTGTTTACCTTTTTGGTAACAAACGAACATCGACCTTTGACCCCTTCTGACCCCGGAAGTACGTTTCTTATAATAAGCTAGCGCACGTACCGGACAAAGAATTCTGTCTTGTTTTTCATTGGAAATATTGCTCAGTGCCGGGATAACGATCGGAGTCGCCGTCTCGTGCAGTTTCTGATTTTTTTCCTCTGAATTTTACTGATGTCATTAAAATCGCTTTATCGGGATAAAACACTGTAAAATTGTCTTCAAATGACAGAGCGTGTATTTCGCTAACTCGCCTCCCTGAAGCGAGTGCTAGTAGAAAAACAGTCTTTTTCGTCCAGTCCTGTAGTGATTCCTTCGGTTCGTATGGGAATTGTCGTAGCGCTTCAAGGACTACTGACAAGCTCCATGCAGGCGCTTTGTACCTCTCAATGGGGCCCGCCTGTGTAATAAAGCCCTTGAACAGATCGGAGATTGTCGGGTCATCCGAAATGTTTTTGTCTAGGCTTAGTTTGAGTACAGAGTTGATCGCCGATTTATAGTTTTCTACTGTCCCCGGTTTCAACTTTTTTTCGTTGATCAAATAAGAAAAAAACTCCGCTACTTGGGGCAAAGAGGGATAGAGTGGATGTATATCCCCTGCAAGACACCAATTACGAAATTTTTCCCAGTGGTATTGATACAATCCATTTGAGGAATCCCTAAGCCCGGCCGTCGTTGTTTGCGACACTTGGCTTGAAAACCCTTGCGCAATTCTAAATTGCTGGATAGTTTCCACACGTGAAGTTGGTACAGCTCCGGGTTGGTTGGTGTATAACCGCCGGGTTGTGTCAACGTGATTTCTTGTGGCAGGCTTCTCGGATGGTCCGTTAGCAGAGACAGCAGTAACGGAAACCAAGTCTGAGACGGCCAGTTCGGTGCCACTAGAATCATGTGCGAGTTCTCCGATTGTTCCAGTTTTTGTAACGTTCGGTGGATCAATGGAAATGGTGGGAATGCGTAACTGAACATTCCGCCCCACTCCATCTGAAGTGCGTCCCACGTCAGTGACTGTTTGTCCGGATAACGCGTCACAAAAACGGGACGTTTTTTGTTTTCCGGTGTTGCAAACAGATCTACCTGGGGTTCCCCCCACATGTCGAACACTAGGTTTACTGCCGTCTGTGACAGCTCCCATTCTGTGTCGTCGTAGGGTTTCCCCCGGGATAGCGAGTCCGCTACACCGTTTTGGACTCCCGGTATATGTTTGCACATCAGCTCGACTTTGTTTTGTGCACACCACTTTAGCACTGCTACAGCATGGTCGTTTAACGACTGTGATTTCGTTCCCCCTTCCTTGTTGAGGTAAGCTACTACAGTCTGATTGTCGGATCTTATTAACACGGCCCGGTTTTTTACCGCTTTTTTGAAGGATTGCAGGGAGAACTGCACCGCTAGCATTTCCAGTCGGTTTATGTGAAATTTCCTTTGTTTTTCGTTCCACTGACCGTGTGCAATCCCGTCCATGCAGTGCCCTCCCCAGCCCGTCATGGATGCATCCGTCACCAACGTTACTGTCGGTTTCGCCTTGTCCATGGGAATCCCCGCCGTGAGGTTCTTGAGGTTGCCCCACCACGGAAGTGATTCCAGAAAGGCCGGTGTGAACAGTACCGGTTTTTCTTATTTTATCCCGTCCTTTGATAGTCGCATTTTTAACTGTGCGTCTAACACTAGGCGTTGGATCGGTCTGGACTGTAGCGCCGCTCTCGGTACTAAGCCCCTCATCGAAGTTAACATCCCCACTAGTCGCATTACCTGGCGTAGTGTGGCTTGTTTTTGTTTTAGAAATGATTGTATCATTTTTTGTACATTGTCGATTCTGTGCTGGGCTGGTCGGATCATGCCTTTCTCCGCATCCAGTTCCATGCCCAGAAAGACTATTTTCTGCGTCGGTATTAATTCTGATTTTTCCATATTTATCAGAAAACCTAGCTTTAACAGTAGACTGACAGTCCGCTCGGTTGATTGACAAATCAGGTTCCGATTTTGACTTTTTATCAGCCAGTCGTCTAAGTAGGGGTTGACGTCTGCGTAGAACTTTTGTAAACAGAAGTGGGGCTGACGTCAGACCGAAAGGTAGGACGGTGTACTGATACGTTACACCGTTCACCACGAATCGTAACAAGCGCCTGCTGTCTGTGTGTATTGGTATGTGCAGGTAAGCGTCGGTCAAGTCGAGGGACGTCATCCAGTCCCCTTTTTGAATTGACGCTCTCACTAGTGCCGGAGTTAACATTTTGAACGTTTCTTTCTTCACAAATTTGTTCAACTCCTTTAAATCCAGCACCAGCCTGTACCCACCGTTGGATTTCTTGACGGGAAATAACCTCGAGATGAAAGAATTTTTCGGGTTTTGTACCCGCTGAATTACCTTTTTTTCGAGTAGTATTTCCACGCTTTCTTTCAGTATTGTTGACTGAGTAGAGCCCGGTTTCCCCGAAATACATGTTCTTTTTTTGCATTTCGGTTCTTTTATCAACGGTATTCGATACCCGTGTGTTATTATCGATATCACATACGGATCGTTTATAGTTTCTTTCCACCGGGGAATACATTTCTGCAGACGCAGTGCCACCGGCGTCGAGGGACTCACCAACCCTCGGTCGCTTGTGGCGGTATACATTGACATCGCCGATTTCTCCATTTCCCCCTGGAGTGAATGCGGCGTTATATCCCCGTTTAACGTCCTTCCCCCCCTTTTTTTCCAACCTGGAGGGGAGTAGGGACTCTGCCTTACGGGTTTCTGTTTTTTCACCGGTCGATGCGTCATTCTCCCTAGGTCCACGCATTCGGCCGGTTGTTTGTTTATACGATCGCCCACCGACCTGAGGTGCGGCCGACCGTGTTTTTGTTGTGCACGATTGAGTTCCCGCCATCCTGGGCACTGAACAAAATCGCTTAATGCACGATGTTTTGCACGACTTGGTTCCCGCCGACCTGGGCACTGAACCGAATCGTTTAATGCAAGTGGTATATGTGTAAGGGGATCTGTGGTTTGATTTGTTTGACAAAAATACTCGGAGACTTGAGTAATATTTGACATGTTTAATCGCACCTTGTTTTGATACATTACCATATTTGCTGACGTATAGTCAGGAAGACTTTTTAGTGTTACCAGTCTGTTTCGAGAATTGTTTATTCTGTCGCTGCTGGTTTTCACTTTTTCCTTTTGCCTGATTCGGGTTTGCCTTTGCGTTTCCCTTGGGCTGACCCGTAGTAGCTTGGTTAACTGGCTTCGCCTTGGTCGCGATGCTCTGTTTGTTATTAGCGGCTTGCTTGGCTTTAAAGGCGCCTTCGATCATCACACGGTTAACTTTTGCCGCTGCTTTCTCATTCAACTTAGAATTCACAGCGCTGAGTTTTCCGTCGAATAATTTGGTCCCTCTGAAATCGATCGTCGCCAATTCGTTCTTGATTTCAGCGTTGGCGGCTGTCTTTAGCATAGCGGACCAAACTGCTGCACGGCGAGAGTGTTGAATAGTCGCTCGTAACTGGAGGTGACTCTGTATTATGTCAGCGTCGACGACGTTAGTCGCGACCAACAGCGGCTCTAATGTGCTAAACAGTTCATCCTTGGTGATGTTGCCTGTTTTGAATTTCGCTAACTGAATTTGTGTAGTAGTAGTGAAAAATTCTCTATGGCTTAATGCAAGAGAAGTGTCCCAAACGTTGTTTTCCAATCTACATAGCGTTGACTGGGACAGGCAATACGGGATGTAAACTTGTGGTTTGCCGAGTGGATGTTTCGTTATACTTCCTTCGGCGACCATTTCCCGGACGCATGGCTCCAGTTCTGGTGGTTGTACGCCGAGAGGTCGTTCGTGCAGGCTGGCGTCGGTACCGACCGGTGTTTTCCACTCATCAGCGGGCGGTATGACTTTTTGGTAGCGTCTGCTCCAATCGTCCCGGTTAGTCCCCAAGAAGTCGTCCTTGGTGGCTGTAGCGGTTTTCTCGGTAACTTCACGATCCCATTTGCCTCCTCCGATCACGCGTTGTGTTATAGCAGCGCCCTGTGTCAGTCGGGGAGACCATGGTAGCATTGCTGAAGTCGCAAAAGTGTCCTTTTTCGGCAGTGTAGACAAACCGATCGAGAAACGTGGGGCGTCCGCCATCGGTGGAATCGGTAGAGGTAAGATTTTCTTTACCATAACCGCACCTTTCGTGATAGCATCGGAGCGGATTTTGAATTCGGGGTCCTCCTTGTCGGTACCACTCGCTGTTGTGGTTTTCGACGAGCCGGCCTCCCCCGCGTTGCTTGTAGCATCTTCAGTAGAAAAAATCACGCCTGCCTCAGCCAGTGCATCTTCAACATTTTCTCGCACCACTGTTGTGTAGGATTTTTTCTTTTCCGCCTGGAGAGCGCTGACACTCCATGCTTTTGGTGGTACCTCTTCGTCTACTGGGTTTTCCAAAACTTTAATTTTTCTGGTCAGTAGATCCACCTTGTTCTGTAAATGAGCTATAACACTTTGCTCATTGTCAGTCTCCTTTGGACGTTTTTGGCTGGGTTCGTCTGCCAATAGTTCGTCCTCAGCGTTGGTAGGTACCGATGAAACCGAAGACTCCTCCAAATGACGTTTTTTGGATTTCTTCTTTCCTGATTTTTCCGTTGACTTGCGTAGGCGGGAATCCCAGTTCCAAGTTTCTATCGGCCAGGCGAGGCAAACACCGCAGTTGATGTGCCCATTACATTTTCTGCCACATGGAATGCAAATACGGTGATCATCGTAAGTGAGCATCGATATATGGCACTCTTCACACTTTCGTCCGAAAGTGTTTGAATCCGAAGTGCTGGGATGAACGGTGTTCAACTCTCCGGTATCCATATTTTCCGCCATCTTGAAACTGAAGGCGGGCTTTTGAGTTTCGTTACTAAAACTACAATTTTTTACTCAAGGTGACTAAGTACGAAGTTCTTGATGTCCACAAGAGCTTCCTGACACACTAATAGTTCGGTGGCTGTGTTGATGGGTGGTAACAATGTATTTCCACCGCAAAAACAATGATATTTTGGCAAGCCCAAATTTCAACCGTGAATCAATCTCGTGGTTAAAAATGGAAGTATGCAAATCAGATGACAGGGGAAGGACGCCCCTACGGGAGCTATCCACTGTTATTTCGATTTTATTTAACCAGTATTATATGATAATTGGCAATTATCCCATTTGTTTATGAAATTAAAATTTCATTAACCAAAGGGGTTAGTATGCAATACTCTGTAATAAACTTCTGTAAATTGAACACTCATGTTTAACTGACAGGTTTCCATGGTAAAGTTGAAAAGTCACCCTGTGATTTTGAGAATTTTGCAAGCCAGGGTAAACTGAACCTATTTGTACAACAGTTTTCCCGAAGAAGCCATAATTTTAGGACGAAACGTTAAAAAGAATAAACGTCATTATTACAGAACTGACCAGGTGTATTGTTGTGATAATCTTTGTGTATTTGCATATTATCAACCCGCAAAACTAGCAACTGGGGATCGTCTGATCTATTATTGTTAAGTATTTTGTAGCATTGAACATTTCACTGAAGCAATGAAAGACACCCATAGTGGAATTTTTAAGACCTAGAAAGTGCAATGCACGTGACAAAGAGTTTTAGAGGCAATTCACAAGAATATCATACCATGCAGAGTACACCCAATATATATGACTCATTGGTAAAACAATAAAATGTGATGCTGAAGTAAAACAGCATGCTATTATTTGCAAAAATTACCGTAAAATTTAAATTTGCCACCCATGTAAATTAAAGATCAAAATGAAAAGCTATATAACCAATGTAATACATATTTAAGACTTGATCAGATGAGAACCCAATTGGTATTCTCCAAGGATCAACCGAGTGTGCCTAAATCAGTCTCTGTCACAGATGAATGGGAATATTATTGTATTCCTAAGATATGTGCATGGAAAGACAAACAGATCATTATATATGTCACCGAACCAGAAAATGCTTTATTTCCTGATGGCTTGTTAGTAACAGGGAATGACAGACTCATCACTGTTCAACTTGTATGATACAGAAGTGCCACGACAATTTCAAATTTGCAGAAATACACTATCAACATTTTCAATGACACTGAGTTTAACTGTAAACAATTCTGAAATATTTATAATTTTAGTATAATTTGGTTTAATGCCTGATTTTGATGAATCTTAAAGTGCTAGTCATCTCACCAATCACATTTGATATAGATCCTATGCAATGTATACAACAACATATGATGACTATGACACTTAAAAATCTCACAAGAGTAGACTTTCTGCTAAATTTGGAAAAGCTTGAATTAGTCAAAACACATGGCATAGCTGAAAAAAAAATTCCAAGTGGAAAGATCATTTTACTTTTTATGATGCCAATTGAGCTATGTGACTCAGGATGAGGTTTGTATTAAATCTATCTGATTCCAAAAGTCTAAATATAAAGAACAAGAAAGATCTCATTTGTGTTAAAGAAGAAGTCAAATTTACAGATGTAATAGAATGTGTGTAGGCGACTGTAACCTAAAAATATCAACAGAATGAGGAATAATGTAAAATTATATGTTGAGTTCAAGCAACTTCAATAAATGAAACCAAATGAGCATTGTGAGAGTTTATGTAAACAACAGAGATAATGGCACCCTGCTCAGATATGTAATAGAATAATAACATTAAGTGTGGAACATTGTTTTGTATCACAGCTTACCTCCATCCAGTTCAGAACTGGTGCACAGTTAATCATATCCCCGGTAATCTGAGAGAACCGTGATAAATAGTGTGATAACATAGCTTGTACAGCCTGCAAAAAAAAACAACAATCATACATTAGTTAACTGTATCTTGAACAAAACACGTCAAAACAACTGAACAGTATAAATGGCATAATCTGTATAATCTGAGTTAATTCATAAAATAGTCCCACTTATAGTCTGCACTTTACTTCAGAAGATTGGGACAAAAATAGCCAGTAAAAACTGAAAATTGACTCAAATTTGGTCTGGTGGCTCCAAAATTAAGGTTCATGTCAAGAAATATTGTAGAATATAAAAAAAAGTGCTGAAAAATTTGGGCAAGAAAGTCTGGTGGTAAAAAGGTTAAGACTAGAATGTACTCCCCATGATCTATTTGTTTATTTGAAATTGTTCAAACTACCAAAAAGACCTGGGCACGACTTGCACTGATTACCACTGATGACTCCTTCAATACCTTCCAAAAAACAAAACAAATTAGGGCTTGGTAACATATCAGTTTATACTCATTAATCTGCACAACAGCAAAAGTCGCCATCTTTGTTTATATGAGACCCATATATCATGCGCATGCATGGCGTGATGACTACAGACTTTTAAGATCTGCATTACAGTTGCATTGCCAGCAAAATTATATTTGAAGTTTTTGTTATGCGAAGTAATATGCCTTCTACAATAATAACAATTGTGACTGTATTCACAAGATATCACTGAGAAGTTTTAAAATTAATATCAAAAGTGAAACAATTTTTATAGAGATCAGTCTGAGAGACACACCAGCCTTTTGTGTGGTTTCTTGTATAGCCATACAATACAACTCTAAGACAATGTTCATCAGCATCAGCACCAACAATAATATATCCCCTCCAACTGAATGTTATATTCCAACTACAATTACTGTGAGTCTGAAAAGTAGGCATAATCTAATAATCTAAAGTGGAAGACTACTGAAAGGCTATATACTTACCTCATGGTTTGGTGCAATGGCTTCACCTTTGGGTAGTTCAACTAACTGACTATATCTTCTATCATAAATACATCGATGTAAGTGTTTATCTAAAACTCTGAAATCTTCATAGCATCGTTTTAATATCCATGATTTATTCTGGCAGGTGACTTGCACTGTGTAGTAGTAGTTAGGTTGGTGTGGAATATTTACATCAGCCATTTCACTATCTTCACATATTAAAATCTGACAAGTAAACATATAATATACATTTATGTTTAATAAATTTAAATTTATCATTTCATATACATCATAGAATCGTGGTTTAGGGATAGTCACACCGGTGCAAGTGACCACCTCTATATAAAGACTACCTGCCTATAATGACCACTTTTAGGCAGTTCCAAGGCATAATGTATGAGCAACCTGTGTATAAAGACTACCTGCCTATAGTGACCACTTTTAGGCAGTTCCAAGGCATAATGTATGAGCAACCTGTGTATAAAGACTACCTGCCTATAGTGACCACTTTTAGGCAGTTCCAAGACATAATGTAAGGGCAACCTGTGTATAAAGACTACCTGCCTATAGTGACCACTTTTAGGCAGTTCCAAGGCATAATGTATGAGCAACCTGTGTATAAAGACTACCTGCCTATAGTGACCACTTTTAGGCAGTTCCAAGGCATAATGTATGAGCAACCTGTGTATAAAGACTACCTGCCTATAGTGACCACTTTTAGGCAGTTCCAAGGCATAATGTATGAGCAACCTGTGTATAAAGACTACCTGCCTATAGTGACCACTTTTAGGCAGTTCCAAGGCATAATGTATGAGCAACCTGTGTATAAAGACTACCTGCCTATAGTGACCACTTTTAGGCAGTTCCAAGGCATAATGTATGAGTAACCTGTGTATAAAGACTACCTGCCTATAGTGACCACTTTTAGGCAGTTCCAAGGCATAATGTATGAGCAACCTGTGTATAAAGACTACCTGCCTATAGTGACCACTTTTAGGCAGTTCCAAGGCATAATGTATGAGCAACCTGTGTATAAAGACTACCTGCCTATAGTGACCACTTTTAGGCAGTTCCAAGGCATAATGTATGAGCAACCTGTGTATAAAGACTACCTGCCTATAGTGACCACTTTTAGGCAGTTCCAAGGCATAATGTATGAGCAACCTGTGTATAAAGACTACCTGCCTATAGTGACCACTTTTAGGCAGTTCCAAGGCATAATGTATGAGTAACCTGTGTATAAAGACTACCTGCCTATAGTGACCACTTTTAGGCAGTTCCAAGGCATAATGTATGAGCAACCTGTGTATAAAGACTACCTGCCTATAGTGACCACTTTTAGGCAGTTCCAAGGCATAATGTATGAGTAACCTGTGTATAAAGACTACCTGCCTATAGTGACCACTTTTAGGCAGTTCCAAGGCATAATGTATGAGCAACCTGTGTATAAAGACTACCTGCCTATAGTGACCACTTTTAGGCAGTTCCAAGGCATAATGTATGAGTAACCTGTGTATAAAGACTACCTGCCTATAGTGACCACTTTTAGGCAGTTCCAAGGCATAATGTATGAGCAACCTGTGTATAAAGACTACCTGCCTATAGTGACCACTTTTAGGCAGTTCCAAGGCATAATGTATGAGTAACCTGTGTATAAAGACCACCTGCCTATAGTGACCACTTTTAAGCAGTCCCAAGGCATAATGTATGAGTAACCTGTGTATAAAGACTACCTGCCTATAGTGACCACTTTTAGGCAGTTCCAAGGCATAATGTATGAGCAACCTGTGTATAAAGACTACCTGCCTATAGTGACCACTTTTAGGCAGTTCCAAGGCATAATGTATGAGTAACCTGTGTATAAAGACTACCTGCCTATAGTGACCACTTTTAGGCAGTTCCAAGGCATAATGTATGAGTAACCTGTGTATAAAGACTACCTGCCTATAGTGACCACTTTTAGGCAGTCCCAATGCATAATGTATGAGTAACCTGTGTATAAAGACTACCTGCCTATAGTGACCACTTTTAGGCAGTTCCAAGGTATAATGTATGAGCAACCTGTGTATAAAGACTACCTGCCTATAGTGACCACTTTTAGGCAGTTCCAAGGCATAATGTATGAGCAACCTGTGTATAAAGACTACCTGCCTATAGTGACCACTTTTAGGCAGTTCCAAGGCATAATGTATGAGCAACCTGTGTATAAAGACTACCTGCCTATAGTGACCATTTTTAGGCAGTTCCAAGGCATAATGTATGAGCAACCTGTGTATAAAGACTACCTGCCTATAGTGACCACTTTTAGGCAGTTCCAAGGCATAATGTATGAGTAACCTGTGTATAAAGACTACCTGCCTATAGTGACCACTTTTAGGCAGTTCCAAGGCATAATGTATGAGCAACCTGTGTATAAAGACTACCTGCCTATAGTGACCACTTTTAGGCAGTTCCAAGGCATAATGTATGAGCAACCTGTGTATAAAGACTACCTGCCTATAGTGACCACTTTTAGGCAGTTCCAAGGCATAATGTATGAGCAACCTGTGTATAAAGACTACCTGCCTATAGTGACCACTTTTAGGCAGTTCCAAGGCATAATGTATGAGCAACCTGTGTATAAAGACTACCTGCCTATAGTGACCACTTTTAGGCAGTTCCAAGGCATAATGTATGAGCAACCTGTGTATAAAGACTACCTGCCTATAGTGACCACTTTTAGGTAGTTCCAAGGCATAATGTATGAGTAACCTGTGTATAAAGACTACCTGCCTATAGTGACCACTTTTAGGCAGTTCCAAGGCATAATGTATGAGTAACCTGTGTATAAAGACTACCTGCCTATAGTGACCACTTTTAGGCAGTTCCAAGGCATAATGTATGAGTAACCTGTGTATAAAGACTACCTGCCTATAGTGACCACTTTTAGGCAGTTCCAAGGCATAATGTATGAGCAACCTGTGTATAAAGACTACCTGTCTATAGTGACCACTTTTAGGCAGTTCCAAGGCATAATGTATGAGCAACCTGTGTATAAAGACTACCTGCCTATAGTGACCACTTTTAGGCAGTTCCAAGGCATAATGTATGAGCAACCTGTGTATAAAGACTACCTGCCTATAGTGACCACTTTTAGGCAGTTCCAAGGCATAATGTATGAGCAACCTGTGTATAAAGACTACCTGCCTATAGTGACCACTTTTAGGCAGTTCCAAGGCATAATGTATGAGCAACCTGTGTATAAAGACTACCTGCCTATAGTGACCACTTTTAGGTAGTTCCAAGGCATAATGTATGAGTAACCTGTGTATAAAGACTACCTGCCTATAGTGACAACTTTTAGGCAGTTCCAAGGCATAATGTATGAGTAACCTGTGTATAAAGACTACCTGCCTATAGTGACCACTTTTAGTCAGTTCCAAGGCATAATGTATGAGTAACCTGTGTATAAAGACTACCTGCCTATAGTGACCACTTTTAGGCAGTTCCAAGGCATAATGTATGAGCAACCTGTGTATAAAGACTACCTGTCTATAGTGACCACTTTTAGGCAGTTCCAAGGCATAATGTATGAGCAACCTGTGTATAAAGACTACCTGCCTATAGTGACCACTTTTAGGCAGTCCCAAGGCATAATGTATGAGCAACCTGTGTATAAAGACTACCTGTATTATGTGACCACCCTTTCAGCAATATTCATTCTGGTTTAGAGACCAAAATAATAATAATTTTGTTTATAAAACAATTTTTTATTTAATTTTCTATTTTCCTGTTTTTATTTTGATTGACTCAAATAAATGTTTTTGCTGCAATAGTACAATCTCATTACCGATACTTTCTGGGCAAACATAATGTCAAATGTACGAGTTGGGGATCCATACAAAAATAATTCAATCTCGTATGAAGACAACAGTCTATAAGACCATAAAGTCTCATAGGTGGTCGCTATATATGGAGGTTTAACTGTGGTCACTATACACAGGTTTGACTGTGGTCACTATACATGGAGGTTTGACTGTGGTCACTATACACAGGTTTGACTGTGGTCACTATACATGGAGGTTTGACTGTGGTCACTATATATGGAGGTTTGACTGTGGTCACTATATATGGAGGTTTGACTATGGTCACTATATATAGAGGTTTGACTGTGATCACTATACACAGGTTTGACTGTGGTCACTATATATGGAGGTTTGACTGTGGTCACTATACACAGGTATAGTACTTAAAGAATACTTTATTAATAATCACCTTTGATTGAAGGTATTGATCAGCAAACATAAGTTTTATTGAACCAATCAAATTTATATATAATAGCTGACCCCAATAGGATATTGCGAGCATTGTAACTAGGCATCAGTAGAGTAGCTTATAGTAAGTGCAAAGCAGAGGAGACACTAGGTTATCCAATTATGCCTGTTTTGATCACTTCCAAATAGTGGACAGACACTCGTGTGAAAGAACCCATTGTTATAGATTAATACACTAGACTATTTCAAATAGAAAGTGTACAACCTGAAATTCAAGTTTTCAAAAGAAACTGGCACACTCACCTGTACTTGATCAATTTCAACGTTGTCATAATGAAAATGAGCACAGTCACTTAACTTAGGAAACCTACTGGAGCCATCGTGGTATCTAGAAAGATACAAAACACCATATAAGCATTACACACATAATATAAACATGTAATGATCATTTGGTAATTGTTTCAGCCTCACAATCTCTCATATCCTATATTACATCATAGTATAAAGACACCAATAAAGATATATAGTTATAAATTCACAGTGCAACTTTAATTAAATCTAGTTATGTGACAACAATTTACTTACACAGCCATTTTCTTGACTCTGACACTGGCCTGTGCTCTTGTTAAGACATTATTTGTACCATTTCTACTGTCATTACTGCTGTTACTACTACTACTGCTGCTACTATTCAAACCATTGGTATCTATCTTACTGAGTGGTACCTGAAAACAAACAAATATTTATACTGTATAAAAACATAAACATATATGAATTCACCTTTTCACTATCAAACTTTTTTCATTAAGAACATTGTTTTCAGTTTTTAATACGATTTTTGCATATGGTTTTTAACTTAGCAAATAATACAAAGATGATCAGCTATTTCTTGCAGTATAAGTCACCTAAGTGGCACATATTAAAATACTGTTTGCTGGCAATAGCAACATGTTGCTTGTCAAAGTTTTGGGATGAGTTGATGTCTTGTTATTAGTACGTATTGTTTGGATGACACACATGGAATTATGAGGAAAGGAGTCTGACACAATAATGTATATTGTAAGTGAATCATTAAAAAATTACAAGATTACAGCATATTTATAAGTGTGTTGAGACAAGTATGTAAGTACATGTATCTGATAGAGTATATAGCCCTATTTGTACTAGTGAACTTGATACTGATCAAGATGAATCCAAATTTTGGCAAGGGCGATTACTGTGTGGTAATGATCAGAGCTCAGTCAGCATGTGTCTACTTTTTGCGTATCTTGGTCCACTAAAAAAGCATAGATCCACCTGGAAATGTGCAGACTTATATGAACATATTGAGTACAACAATTAATGTGAATTTTGCATATACAGAGCATAATATACTGCATCATACCAAAAACAAGTTAGTACGATCCACTGACTATGACAATTGTTTTCTGACTGCAGTATTTAAATGTATATGACACATACTAAAGACATAATTTATATGCCTTTAAGCAGGACACAATGGATTATAATATGTCATAAGTTGCCGGCAACTAAGATTTTTGTACCAAATAAACACCAGCTCACATAAAAATATCAATTTAATTTAAGAATTGAGTGTTTTACCTCATTTCAACCAAGTCACATAGAACAACATCATTTCATTTTGGAGATCTCATAATATGTCATTTGTTGTCAGAAATTCAGATTCGTATACTAAATAAACACCATCTCACATAAGATCAATTTTAATTCAGGAATAAGTTTACTCCTTTGCAACCAAGTCACATAAAAAAATCATCATTTCTTTTTGGAAACTAGGATTAGGATATTCCGTAAAGAAAGGAACTATGACAGGATGTATGTAGTATGAGTTATGGAAAGGAATGCATCCAATTAAAATGGTACAAATAGATAGTGTGATCTTGCCTTGATACATGGGGTGTGTGCAATATCATTTATGTCATGACATAAATACTTTGTGTGGGGTTTAGGACACTAAACAATACGTATAGTAGCTATGTGTCAGCCAATTCGTCATATAAGAAACTGGATAGAAAGTACAAAGGGCAGGTACTGCCTATTTTTTAAAATAGATTTATTCCTTTAACCCTAAAACTTGTCTACCCCTCCTTAATTTCTGTCATGTTCGTAACTGACAAATTTTAATAACTGTTAGAACCTAGAAAAAAAAAATTTCTTCTATGCTGATTATAGATTAACCTCTAACACCAGCTCACATGTACTTTTACATTGACTCAAACAGGTAAGGGTTCAGTCCTATGCAGTGATCACAGACAGCTAGTATAATTAGTATTCCCATCATTCATATGGGTAATTTCTTCTATGCTGATTATAGATTAACCTCAAACACCAGCTCACATGTACTTTTACATTGACTCGAACAGGTAAGGGTTCAGTCCTATGCAGTGATCACAGACAGCTAGTATAATTAGTATTCCTATCATTCATATGGGTAATTTCTTCTATGCTGATTATAGATTAACCTCAAACACCAGCTCACATGTACTTTTACATTGACTCAAACAGGTAAGGGTTCAGTCCTATGCAGTGATCACAGACAGCTAGTATAATTAGTATTCCTATCATTCATATGGGTAATTTCTTCTATGCTGATTATAGATTAACCTCTAACACCAGCTCACATGTACTTTTACATTGACTCAAACAGGTAAGGGTTCAGTCCTATGCAGTGATCACAGACAGCTAGTATAATTAGTATTCCCATCATCCATATGGGTAATTTCTTCTATGCTGATTATAGATTAACCTCAAACACCAGCTCACATGTACTTTTACATTGACTCGAACAGGTAAGGGTTCAGTCCTATGCAGTGATCACAGACAGCTAGTATAATTAGTATTCCTATCATTCATATGGGTAATTTCTTCTATGCTGATTATAGATTAACCTCAAACACCAGCTCACATGTACTTTTACATTGACTCGAACAGGTGAGGGTTCAGTCCTATGCAGTGATCACAGACAGCTAGTATAATTAGTATTCCCATCATCTATATGGGTAATTTCTTCTATGCTGATTATAGATTAACCTCTAACACCAGCTCACATATACTTTTACATTGACTCGAACAGGTAAGGGTTCAGTCCTATGCAGTGATCACAGACAGCTAGTATAATTAGTATTCCCATCATTCATATGGGTAATTTCTTCTATGCTGATTATAGATTAACCTCTAACACCAGCTCACATGTACTTTTACATTGACTCAAACAGGTAAGGGTTCAGTCCTATGCAGTGATCACCGACAGCTAGTATAATTAGTATTCCTATCATCCATATGGGTAATTTCTTCTATGCTGATTATAGATTAACCTCTAACACCAGCTCACATGTACTTTTACATTGACTCAAACAGGTAAAGGTTCAGTCCTATGCAGTGATCACAGACAGCTAGTATAATTAGTATTCCCATCATTCACATGGGTAATTTCTTCTATGCTGATTATAGATTAACCTCTAACACCAGCTCACATGTACTTTTACATTGACTCAAACAGGTAAGGGTTCAGTCCTATGCAGTGATCACAGACAGCTAGTATAATTAGTATTCCCATCATCCATATGGGTAATTTCTTCTATGCTGATTATAGATTAACCTCAAACACCAGCTCACATATACTTTTACATTGACTCAAACAGGTAAGGGTTCAGTCCTATGCAGTGATCACAGACAGCCAGTATAATTAGTATTCCAATCATCCATATGGGTAATTGCTTCTATGCTGATTATAGATTAACCTCAAACACCAGCTCACATATACTTTTACATTGACTCAAACAGGTAAGGGTTCAGTCCTATGCAGTGATCACAGACAGCTAGTATAATTAGTATTCCCATCATTCATATGGGTAATTTCTTCTATGCTGATTATAGATTAACCTCAAACACCAGCTCACATGTACTTTTACATTGACTCGAACAGGTGAGGGTTCAGTCCTATGCAGTGATCACAGACAGCTAGTATAATTAGTATTCCTATCATCTATATGGGTAATTTCTTCTATGCTGATTATAGATTAACCTCTAACACCAGCTCACATATACTTTTACATTGACTCGAACAGGTAAGGGTTCAGTCCTATGCAGTGATCACAGACAGCTAGTATAATTAGTATTCCCATCATTTATATGGGTAATTTCTTCTATGCTGATTATAGATTAACCTCTAACACCAGCTCACATGTACTTTTACATTGACTCAAACAGGTAAGGGTTCAGTCCTATGCAGTGATCACCGACAGCTAGTATAATTAGTATTCCTATCATCCATATGGGTAATTTCTTCTATGCTGATTATAGATTAACCTCTAACACCAGCTCACATGTACTTTTACATTGACTCAAACAGGTAAAGGTTCAGTCCTATGCAGTGATCACAGACAGCTAGTATAATTAGTATTCCTATCATCCATATGGGTAATTTCTTCTATGCTGATTATAGATTAACCTCTAACACCAGCTCACATGTACTTTTACATTGACTCAAACAGGTAAAGGTTCAGTCCTATGCAGTGATCACAGACAGCTAGTATAATTAGTATTCCCATCATTCACATGGGTAATTTCTTCTATGCTGATTATAGATTAACCTCTAACACCAGCTCACATGTACTTTTACATTGACTCAAACAGGTAAGGGTTCAGTCCTATGCAGTGATCACAGACAGCTAGTATAATTAGTATTCCCATCATCCATATGGGTAATTTCTTCTATGCTGATTATAGATTAACCTCAAACACCAGCTCACATATACTTTTACATTGACTCAAACAGGTAAGGGTTCAGTCCTATGCAGTGATCACAGACAGCCAGTATAATTAGTATTCCAATCATCCATATGGGTAATTGCTTCTATGCTGATTATAGATTAACCTCAAACACCAGCTCACATATACTTTTACATTGACTCAAACAGGTAAAGGTTCAGTCCTATGCAGTGATCACAGACAGCTAGTATAATTAGTATTCCCATCATTCACATGGGTAATTTCTTCTATGCTGATTATAGATTAACCTCTAACACCAGCTCACATGTACTTTTACATTGACTCAAACAGGTAAGGGTTCAGTCCTATGCAGTGATCACAGACAGCTAGTATAATTAGTATTCCCATCATCCATATGGGTAATTTCTTCTATGCTGATTATAGATTAACCTCAAACACCAGCTCACATATACTTTTACATTGACTCAAACAGGTAAGGGTTCAGTCCTATGCAGTGATCACAGACAGCCAGTATAATTAGTATTCCAATCATCCATATGGGTAATTGCTTCTATGCTGATTATAGATTAACCTCTAACACCAGCTCACATATACTTTTACATTGACTCAAACAGGTAAGGGTTCAGTCCTATGCAGTGATCACAGACAGCTAGTATAATTAGTATTCCCATCATTCATATGGGTAATTTCTTCTATGCTGATTATAGATTAACCTCTAACACCAGCTCACATGTACTTTTACATTGACTCAAACAGGTAAGGGTTCAGTCCTATGCAGTGATCACAGACAGCTAGTATAATTAGTATTCCCATCATTCATATGGGTAATTTCTTCTATGCTGATTATAGATTAACCTCTAACACCAGCTCACATGTACTTTTACATTGACTCAAACAGGTAAGGGTTCAGTCCTATGCAGTGATCACAGACAGCTAGTATAATTAGTATTCCCATCATTCATATGGGTAATTTCTTCTATGCTGATTATAGATTAACCTCTAACACCAGCTCACATATACTTTTACATTGACTCAAACAGGTAAGGGTTCAGTCCTATGCAGTGATCACAGACAGCTAGTATAATTAGTATTCCCATCATTCATATGGGTAATTTCTTCTATGCTGATTATAGATTAACCTCTAACACCAGCTCACATGTACTTTTACATTGACTCAAACAGGTAAGGGTTCAGTCCTATGCAGAGATCACAGACAGCTAGTATAATTAGTACCGGTATTCCCATCATTCATATGGGTAATTTCTTCTATGCTGATTATAGATTAACCTCTAACACCAGCTCACATGTACTTTTACATTGACTCAAACAGGTAAGGGTTCAGTCCTATGCAGTGATCACAGACAGCTAGTATAATTAGTATTCCCATCATTCATATGGGTAATTTCTTCTATGCTGATTATAGATTAACCTCTAACACCAGCTCACATGTACTTTTACATTGACTCAAACAGGTAAGGGTTCAGTCCTATGCAGTGATCACAGACAGCCAGTATAATTAGTATTCCAATCATCCATATGGGTAATTGCTTCTATGCTGATTATAGATTAACCTCAAACACCAGCTCACATATACTTTTACATTGACTCAAACAGGTAAGGGTTCAGTCCTATGCAGTGATCACAGACAGCTAGTATAATTAGTATTCCCATCATTCATATGGGTAATTTCTTCTATGCTGATTATAGATTAACCTCTAACACCAGCTCACATGTACTTTTACATTGACTCAAACAGGTAAGGGTTCAGTCCTATGCAGTGATCACAGACAGCTAGTATAATTAGTATTCCCATCATTCATATGGGTAATTTCTTCTATGCTGATTATAGATTAACCTCTAACACCAGCTCACATGTACTTTTACATTGACTCAAACAGGTAAGGGTTCAGTCCTATGCAGTGATCACAGACAGCTAGTATAATTAGTATTCCCATCATTCATATGGGTAATTTCTTCTATGCTGATTATAGATTAACCTCTAACACCAGCTCACATGTACTTTTACATTGACTCAAACAGGTAAGGGTTCAGTCCTATGCAGAGATCACAGACAGCTAGTATAATTAGTACCGGTATTCCCATCATTCATATGGGTAATTTCTTCTATGCTGATTATAGATTAACCTCTAACACCAGCTCACATGTACTTTTACATTGACTCAAACAGGTAAGGGTTCAGTCCTATGCAGTGATCACAGACAGCTAGTATAATTAGTATTCCCATCATTCATATGGGTAATTTCTTCTATGCTGATTATAGATTAACCTCTAACACCAGCTCACATGTACTTTTACATTGACTCAAACAGGTAAGGGTTCAGTCCTATGCAGTGATCACCGACAGCTAGTATAATTAGTATTCCTATCATCCATATGGGTAATTTCTTCTATGCTGATTATAGATTAACCTCTAACACCAGCTCACATGTACTTTTACATTGACTCAAACAGGTAAGGGTTCAGTCCTATGCAGTGATCACAGACAGCTAGTATAATTAGTATTCCTATCATCCATATGGGTAATTTCTTCTATGCTGATTATAGATTAACCTCTAACACCAGCTCACATGTACTTTTACATTGACTCAAACAGGTAAAGGTTCAGTCCTATGCAGTGATCACAGACAGCTAGTATAATTAGTATTCCCATCATTCATATGGGTAATTTCTTCTATGCTGATTATAGATTAACCTCTAACACCAGCTCACATGTACTTTTACATTGACTCAAACAGGTAAGGGTTCAGTCCTATGCAGTGATCACAGACAGCTAGTATAATTAGTATTCCCATCATCCATATGGGTAATTTCTTCTATGCTGATTATAGATTAACCTCAAACACCAGCTCACATATACTTTTACATTGACTCAAACAGGTAAGGGTTCAGTCCTATGCAGTGATCACAGACAGCCAGTATAATTAGTATTCCAATCATCCATATGGGTAATTGCTTCTATGCTGATTATAGATTAACCTCAAACACCAGCTCACATATACTTTTACATTGACTCAAACAAGTAAGGGTTCAGTCCTATGCAGTGATCACAGACAGCTAGTATAATTAGTATTCCCATCATTCATATGGGTAATTTCTTCTATGCTGATTATAGATTAACCTCTAACACCAGCTCACATGTACTTTTACATTGACTCAAACAGGTAAGGGTTCAGTCCTATGCAGTGATCACAGACAGCTAGTATAATTAGTATTCCCATCATTCATATGGGTAATTTCTTCTATGCTGATTATAGATTAACCTCTAACACCAGCTCACATGTACTTTTACATTGACTCAAACAGGTAAGGGTTCAGTCCTATGCAGTGATCACAGACAGCTAGTATAATTAGTATTCCCATCATTCATATGGGTAATTTCTTCTATGCTGATTATAGATTAACCTCTAACACCAGCTCACATGTACTTTTACATTGACTCAAACAGGTAAGGGTTCAGTCCTATGCAGAGATCACAGACAGCTAGTATAATTAGTACCGGTATTCCCATCATTCATATGGGTAATTTCTTCTATGCTGATTATAGATTAACCTCTAACACCAGCTCACATGTACTTTTACATTGACTCAAACAGGTAAGGGTTCAGTCCTATGCAGTGATCACAGACAGCT